>NC_080581.1:78314844-78990544 GCF_029962835.1 Magnolia sinica | reverse complement strand
CAGGCTATCGTATCTACATACCACCTCTCCATAAAATTCCTGACTGAGTCGGGAGTAGGAGTCGTCAAAGGAGATCAGCAGGACGTGAGACGTTGATACATGACAGTTGTAAAAATACCCACCGAGAAAGCTCCAGTCGAAGTATCAATGATCGAGTCGCTAGACCACCGAGTCAAGACGCATGAACGAGGGCTGCCAGTTAAAGATCTTGTCTCGGTGCCCCTGGTCGAGATAGACGAGTCCAAAACAGTGCAAGTTGGCTCATCTCTGCAACCACCCTTGAGAGATAATTTGATAGCCCTGCTTCGACGATATGCTGACGTATTTGCTTGGAGCCATGAAGATATGTAAGGAATCGACCCGTCAGTAATCACTCATCGACTCAAACACGCCCTTAGCACAAAAGCCCAACAGCCAAGCCCAACTATTAACAACACTAGAAAAGGCTAATAATTCAGGTGATAGTATATGCCTCAAACAACTCGAGTGATGAGGTAAAGCACATGATCTGGACCATTTGTTTGGTGGGTTGTACTATGGATTGACAAAATCATGAATTTCTCACCCTAATCGTCTTATCTATAGCCTTAGAATAAAGGTTTGGAAAAGAATACTGGCGGTGGTCAGATCAATAGGAACAGGTCCACCACCAGGATGGTTATGATTGTTTGATGGATGTGCTTTGGGACAGTGGACAACAACAAATAAGAAAATTGGAAGAGATCTGATCAATGGTCTGGATCATGGACCACTTTCCCTCCTTTACATTAGGAGTGCAATGGACCTGATGATTAAAGTCCTCAGGTTTTATTTAGTGTTATTATACCGCTAATCTCACTTTCCCCAATACATGCCTCCAAATGTGTAGATGTGACATGTGTGGAACATATGAGCTAGCCATTCATCAGTTGGGGCCCGGCATGTGGATGCCTTACCACCATAATCAAAAGGGTCTACTTATAAGTTAGGAGAGCGGATTGCATGTGCCCCAGGCACAGAGATATAGTGTGCCCGGTGCTGGGTGGGGCCAACAGCCCATCCAAACCGTATTCATATGGTTATTAACACTCAGATAAACTGCAGGAACAAATATCATCATGATACAAAGCTTGTGTCACCCCAGGCGTTCAATCTTTTATGTTTCATGTGGTATGGTCCACATGAGTTTTGGATATGCCTGATTTTTAGAATCATATCCTACTGTGTAGATGTGATGCCTTTTATTTTTAGAAAAGGGTTCCATGCACTTTTTTATTTCAGCTATTGACTGCCCTCATTTCTCCAATTTTAACCAGTTTCGTGAATCATGGTCAAGAAACCTTAAGTATTATAAGGTACATTGGCAAAGTTTCCCGATACTTATCTCACACGGCAACGAATTTAAGACGGGTGGGTCCAGTCGGCCGGGAGAACCAGCCAAATTTGAGGCATTATTATTATCAATATCATCATCATCATCAATGGCATCTCACAGCTCCAGCCAATATGATAATTATTTGAGCTAGTCGTGTACTTAAAAAGGATTAATTGATAGACTTGACTGACCATCGCCACATTCTACAAAGAAGTTTGCCCATTTGAATATCAGATGGGCCAGATTCTATTAGGCAAGGCATGACTTTTTCTATGCCTTGTTTCACAAACCAGGCCAAGATGTATCAAGATGTGAATGATTCATAGAAGTGAGTTAACCACATTCCGTGTGTGTGCGTGTGTGTGTGTGTGTGTGTGTGTGTGTGTGTGTGAGTCCTTTCTTTGAGTCAAGGCAGCTTCACCATCAGGATGAGCTAGTGATGGCTCCTGTCTCACATGGGTGAATGTTTTCCACAGTTGCGTTGAGTGCTGAATGAAAGTGCAATCCTTAGAAAAAGTAGATGCATGCGTGGGATCCTTGCTCTTGCCAGCAATGGTAGATTCACATAAGTTTCAACACTAGGTCAAGGGTTGGAGTACCCATGGGTGGGGAAATCCCACTGCCGTGTGAGTGTGTGGGGATGTGTACATGTGTGCGTGTGTAAATAAATATGCACACATGTGTGGGGATGTGTGTGTAAAAATAAGTCCATGCATGTGTGCACATAGATCATCTTTCGTCGTTCATTTTTTTTTAATTTTTATTTTGTTATTCACAGATTATCATGATGGACTCACATAAATAAGTTTAAGGAATTTGTTTTGTTTTTTTGTTTTTTGTTTTTATTTTGGCCAAGGAATGTATGCAATGGGCCCATCGGCAGTTCCTAAATTCCACATTATGATGCACATCAGAGTGGGACCTACTTCCACTTGTATCCATGATGTGATGTGGAAACTTTGTGTTAGATGTTTTATATGGATGGGATGAATTAACTCGCCCTATTTCCTAATGCTGATGATCAACTAATTACATGAACAAGTCTCATTGGTAGTGACTACTTCCCATCTCTATCTTACAAATACTATTAATCCAATTATTATTATTATTATTATTTTTATTTTTAAAAGCAGCACTTCCTAGTCAAATGTGCATCACAGCACATTTCCATGACTTTGACAACGGCCATTAGATGTGGGCCCAACACCCTCTAATTTCCAACTACTCTCAGAATTCCAAGCACAACAGTCTCAACTACTCACCAATAATTAAGCTGTTTACAATAAAATAGAAATTCTATACTGTTGCTATACATATGAGACACCAATGATGAGTGGACAACAACCATCACCAGGTCAAGCAAGCAACAACCATGACCGGGTGACAAGTGACTCCATTTAGTCATGCAAAAGGGTCCACGAGCTTTCTTTATATATATATATATATATATATATATATATATATATATATATATATATTGTATATATTATAAAATTATCCTTGGAAACCTTAATGAGCTTGTCCAGGCTGGGCTTATGAACTGTCATACGTGGTCCAAACCCAGCATGTTTGAGAGATGGGCTAAATTTATGCGTGGCTCAAAAGCCCAACAGAAAAGCTCGGACCATTAACACGTAATAGTATATGTCTCCAACAAGTGATGAGGATGGGTCATAATAAGTATTGGCAAAATCATGAATTTCTCACCCTAGTCATCTTATCTATAATCCTTAGAATAAAGGTTTGGAAAAGAATATTGGTGGTGGTCAGATCAATGGGAACAGGTCCACCACAAGGATGGTTATGATTGTTTGATGGATGTGCTTTGGGACAGTGGACAGCAACAAATAAGAAAATTGGAAGAGATCTGATCAATGGTCTGGATCATGGACCACTTTGCCTCCTTTACAATAGGAGTGCAACGGACCTGATGATTAAAGTACTCAGGTTTTATTTAATGTTACTATACCACTAATATGGCATTCGTGTGTATAGCCTAACCCATTACATGCCTCCAAATGTGTAGATGTGATCATGTGTGGAACATATAAGCCATTCATCTGTTGGGACCGGTCATGTGGATGACTTGCCCCCGGAAGAATCAAGCGGGTCTACTTATTTATTAGGAGAGCCGATTGCATGTGCCACGGGCACGCACCGAGATATAGATGTGCCCGGTACTGTGTGGGGCCAACAGCCCATCCAAACCGTACTCATATGGTTATTACCACTCAGATAAACTGAAGGAAAAAAAATCATCTTGATAAAATCTTCTGTCATCCCCAGACGTTCAATTCACACTATTTCATGTGGTATGGCCCACGTGAGTTTTGTATATGCCTGAATTTTATAATAGTATCCTACCTTCATCTTTAAAAATAGAAGGACGGAGTGGATTTAACATGGACATCTCTGTGGGCCCCACATAGCCTCAGGCACACCTATATCTCCCTACCCAGGGCACATACAATCAGCTCTCATTAGTTAGGCCGTACTGTAACAGACAAAACCACAGCTTTCAAAACGAGGGCAAATCCGTCCGCACAAAATGACTTTTCCGGACGAGGCCCGATCTTCTGCCTCACGTGCTGTGTTAATGTTATGCAATTCTCTCTGTGTGGGGTCTACAGCATCGCGTGTATTCATTACGACCCACACATCACGTGAGTCCGTCGGATGCCGCAAAAATCCAGATACCACACCACAGAAAACAATGGACATCTATGAAAAACTTTCAAATTCAAGATGTTATGGCTGGATCGGCATTATTTTTGGGGCTTCCTAATTTCTTGGTTGGGTTATCCTTTTGAATGGGTTGGATTCTCTATATTGTGGGTGTCCCAAGCAGAATTGTAAAATAATTTGTTTTTTAATTATTATTAAACAAATTAACGTTTTGTAGTATCAGCATGAGAAAACGGAAGCCAGTTGCCTATGCCCCTGCACACCCTTCGGAAGCTAGTGGGGCCCACCGAGATGTCGGTGAGAAATCCACTACTTTTATTGGTTTCTCCGGCTCATATTAGAGCATGATCCAAAAGCTGAGGCAGATCCAAAAGTCAAGTCGACCAGATTACAGGAAACAGTGGGGATGGAATGCCTACTGTTGAAACCTTCACCGGGCTACATAAATTTCGGATTAGATTAATATTTATGCTTTCATATGATCACAGTTAGAGTTACTTTATGATCGGTTTGGATGGTAGATGAACATCATGGTGAGCCTTAGAAACTTCTCAAATAGCTACCAAGAAGCATTAAATAAGCAAAGGTTTTGATATGGGAGAAGATTGCATCCTGTCCCTGCCTGGACTCTGGCTGGTAGGGGCTCTGTGGGCCCACTTTGATATATATGCATGCCTTCTTTGCCAGATAATTTTGCAAGCGGATTAGGACTAGCATACTGAGTAAACACTGTGGGGCCCACTGTGATTTATGTATTTTATCCACTCCAACCATCCATTTTACTAGATAATTTTAAGGCTTGAGCCTAAAAAATGGAGCATATTCAAAGCTCATGTGGACCATACTACAGAAAACAGTGTGAATTGAACATAAACCATTGAAAAATTCTCGAGGGCTACATAAGTTTTGGATCTAGCTGACATTTATGTCTTCCCTTCATTCATATCTATTTGATTTTATGAACAGGTTAGATGACAAATAAACATCGTTGTTGGCCTTACGAAGGTTTTAACTGTGGAAATCATCGTTCCCACTGTTTCCTGTGGTGTGGTTCAGTTGAGTTTTGGATATTGTTTGATTTTGAGATCAGATCAACCCCTCAAATGAGATAGACAATTGGATGAACGGCGTCGATAAACTAGATACATTCCCTGTGCGCCTAACAGAGTTTTACTGAGTACGATAAAAGCACGCAGCAATCCAATTCCAGGTATGAACCGAAAAGCAAGGCAGATCCAAGATTCAAATGGACCTGAACTGACAAGACTGTGTAGCATCCACTGTCGGTCCGCTGCAAGTAAATAAGTCGGAACTTGATTTGGGTCAGTGCGATTTTTGGCCTATTCTCCTTTCACAGGAGGGCTAGAAGTATAGATGGTTTGGATTGCTATGCAGTATGCCCCGTGTGCAGCTAATGAGCCGTTAGATGGTTAGTCGAAACAGACCAATGGTCTGGATTACAAAACCATGAGCGTCTAAACCGACCAATTTGTCTAGATTACAAAACCATGAGCCCATTTGGTAATCCATCAGTACAAAATTGCACCGTTGTCTTGAAGAAATGCTCCGGTGCTCCGACAGCACTATAAGTTAGAGTGCTACTAGTTCCATTCGGATACTTGAAAAGTGCAATGTATTGATCCAGACAGTTCATTTAAGTCTAAATCACATTTGATTGGCTACGGTACAAATGGTACACCAATCCAAAACACATTGGGGTTGGAAACAGATTGGCTATAGAAAATAAGGTCGAATTAAGAATGAATTGGATCATCCAATAAGCGTAGTTGTTGCATTGTAGCCCATGAAATGGACTATCCAAGTGAACTCAGGCAACTACCTACACTATGAGTTAAGAGGTGGCGATGATTGGCCGAGTTTGGGCTAGATCAGGATTGGGCCGGGCCGGGCCCAACATATAGACATAAGGCCTGTACCTAGCCTGAGCCCAGCATGGGTCGAAGCCTTAGCGTGAAAAAAGATAGTTAGGGGCTGTACAACCCAACGCAACGCAAACTGGCCTGTCACAAGGCTAGCTATTTAATGTTCTTACTTCTTACCAACTAAATGATGGTTTAAAAACTGAATGAAGCCCTACTCCCAGTCTGCATCCATTCACCCCCGTATAACAATCCTGAGAGAATAAACTACAGCGAGATGTTAGAGTTGGCGATTCTCAACAGCAGGGAGAAGAGAAAGCAGAAGTGTTGGAAAAGGGGAGCAGCTGGTTGTGACTGAACTCACATCAAAACAGAGGCCACAGTGTCAGACACCTGGACAGCACACTATGGTGATTGACCTACTTCTAATAACAATGTAGTTTCCTACTGATTACAGAAGCTTGTGGGTACACAGGAGACAAAAGCAAATCTGCCTGTTGTACTGCAATCTCTGGGATGCACAACGCAAACTACAATGCCTGTTTTTGAAACCGGAGAGGGCGAAATTTTGGTTATTATAACGAGAAAAATATTAGAGTGAGGCAGTGTATGCCTTTTTTCAGTCTTTATAAAATTGAGGCATCTTATGCATTCCATTTTATATTTCTCCCATTTTGATAAGATCTTCTCCTTTGGATATAATTATCTCTGTTCCAAGAAATAGAAGACAACACTTAAGCATTTTGGGAAAAACAAAATGAACTTTGTTTATTGAAAGTTAGTCAGGGTACAGCTAGTTTATTATGCTCTAGTTATTTCATGTTATGGAATATTAATACATGTAAGAACTAATTCCCTTTTTTTTATTTATTATTATTTTTTTTAATGATTTTCTGCAATCCAGTTACCATGTAAAGTTTTCTTCCACTGCTAATATCCCCAATTTGTTACCCTTCATTGTTTTTATCTTTGGTTTTGCATATCATATATTTTGAATAAAACCTTTGTGAAAAGCTATTTTATATCTTAACATGCTCATCTGCGGCCAGGGATAGAAAACCTTTAGGAAATCCTAAAACACACACTTTCTTTTGGAGATATTTCAAAGAATATAAAATCAAGGTATTGTAGGCCTACTAACATGATGAAAATTTTCATCTTTTAGCGATGGGCATCCTTGCCTTCATATGTATTAAATCTCTTGTTTTAAGTAGCTGATGGTAGCATTATACCTGAGGACTTTCTCATCTTGCAGTACTATGGACAAGGCCCGTCAAAGGTTTGCTTCAGCAAAAGCTGTCCTGTGCTGGTCAAAGTACTGGGATAAAAAAATACCAATTGACGTCTTTTATTTGACTTTAAGATATCACATTCTAGAGCTTTTCTTTCATGCAAAAGTTTGTTAGAAATGTTTGTTTACTTGGCATTGTATTCCTGTTCTTAGTATGAAGATAAAATGTGTGTATTGTTCCATTGCCTTTTGTTGTCTAAAAGCAGATAATGTTTGCTTTGTTCTATCCAGGTGATCTTTTTCATGTACACCTGATGGAGGGAATGAATTTCAAATAGACAACATTTCATATGCCTAAAGAGCCTGAGTGTTTTATGTGATGTGTAAAACAGGCGTTGTAAACCATTTTGTCCCTCATCTATGTATTTAGCTCCTCTTTTTTCTCCCTTCTACATTTCTCACCCAACACATTTCTATAATAGGATTATTCTAGAATGCGGTTTGTGGGGTCCAGTGTGGTGTAGGACCCATATCTAATCCGTCCATAAGGTGCACCCATTCAACTTCACCCCTATACCTGAAGATCATGAGTGTGGGAAGCCCAACCATTAAAACATTTTAATTAGGCAGAGCATGAGGCCCAACATATCTATTATACGCCATTCAATCCATTCAGAAGATGCATCCTAGTTGGATGATTGGGCACGACAAAAATAAGGCCATTCCAAAACAAAAGCCGTAACGTTACATTACTAGTACGATGGTTGATCATATATTTTTTTTATAACTGAGCTCAATAGGTTTTGATATTTCATGTTTATTAAATTGTCATTTTTTATTTATTTATACATTACGAGTGTGATGATTGATCATGTGTTGGTGGGACTTAGTTCATTCATTGAATAGAAATAGCATTGAACGCCACCTGACAAGACTAGAAGTTTAGACTGTACTCGAACTTTAACTGAAAGTCGGGAATTTTTTTTTTTTTGTATAAATGGGGATCATGGTTCATGGATCTCAACAGGTTTGGACTGACATTGGATGAACCACTCCCAAAAGACATTTAGGTTGCAACATATTATCAACAAATGCTGTACTTTTTTTAGTTGGATGTGTTCTTGTTGATTTTTTTCTTAGTTTAACTGTTTTTTTTTTTTTGCAAGACAACCCTTACTGCAATAATTTGAAGTCCTGACATGTATCATTGAATCATTGGCCCACCTACAGCTCAAAAGCTAAGCATACATGAATGTCCTCTTTCCAATACCATATAAATTGTGGCTAGTCAAAAGAATAACATGAATGAACAAACAGTCCATGTCATACAAATTGGGAGCTGTTGTAAACGAGGTGTAGCTTGGAAATCACACAGATCATAAGATACTAACATTTTGATTTGGCCTGCCAAATTCAGCTACTTGCCATTTTTTTTTTTTAATCGTACATTTCATGGCAACTCGAGGAAATATTAGGATTATTTGATAAGTGCAATTTTCAGGTTATACTCCATAATGGTACAACATTTTAAATATTTAATGATGAGTTTCTTTTTCCAAAAGAAAAAAAAAACATTTTAAATATTAAATTTCCCTAAAAAATCTAAAATTAATTGTTTTTAAAATTGTGGAACCGTTTCTAGCTATCATTGAATGTACCATGCGCATTGCATTATGAGTGGATGAGCATGATTTTTGGGGCAGGTCACATTCGTCGTAGTTCAGAAACTCAAGAACTCGACCTGGCTCCTTGCCTAGTCGGGAAATAGTAGACCTAGTCTTTACTTGACTTGATATTCTTAGAAAGTTAAGGTCTATGTATATAGTGATTTGGGCCTTGGACCTTACTCTGCATGTGCATGATTACTGTAATTGAACTTGAGCATATTTTAAGTTTCATCTTATTCATTGCAGCATCCATTCGATCTATTTGGTTTTCTTTTAAAATGGATGATTTAATGGGAAGTGATAAATAAATAAATAAATAAAAACTCACATCTTAACATATTGTAACTTGCTGCATCTCACTGTTACCGTGTGTTTTTTTTTTTTTGCATTACCCAGGTTCCTTCCATTGTCGTAAGTTATCATCTACCTCCCTGTTTTGTAGCATTGTTCCTGGATCATGATGAGCAAAAGATTAGAGTGCCGAAACGTATGCCATCTTTAGCCATTACAAAAGTGAGCCATCTTATGCACCTTATTGTATGTTTCTCCCCATTTAGATAAGATATTCTCATTTAGATATATTTATCTCTATTCCCTGAAGTAGAAGATAACTCTAAAACCTCTTGGGTAGAACAAAGTGAACTTTGTTTATTGAAGGTCAGTCAGGGTATGACTAGTTTATTATTCTCTAGTTATTTCATGTTATGAAATATTAATACATGTAACAACTAATTCTCTAAAATTGTTAAGATTTTCTGCAATCCAGTTACCATATAAAGTTTGCTTTCACTGCTAATATCCTCACTTTGTTCCTCTTCATTGTTTTTCTCTCTGATTTTGCAGTGCAGGTATTTGGCATTAAAACCTTCATGAAAAGCTTTTTTCCATTTAAAGATGCTCATCTGCACCCATGTATAGAAAACATATTGGAAATCCTAAAGACCATGCTTTCTTTTGGAGAGATCTCGAAGGATACAAAATCAAGGTATTGTAGGTCTACTATCACAAATAACAATTTCATCTCTTGGCGATTGCCATCCTTGCCTTCATTTTACATTTGTAATTTGCATATGAATTATCTCTTGTTTTAAGTAGTTGGAAGTAGAATTATACCAGGGGACTTTCTCATCTTGCAGTACTGTGGAAAAGACCCATCAAAGGCTCACATAAGTAAAAGTTGACATGTGCCTGTCAAAGTACTTGGATGAAAAAATACCAATTGATGTCTTTTATTTGACTTAAAGATCATCACAAGAGCTTTTTTTTTCTTTTTTTTTTCATGCGGAAGTTTGTTGCAAATGGTTATTTACTTAGCATTGTATTCCCATTCTTAGTACAAAAATAAAATGTGTTGATTAATTGTTCCTTTGCCTTTTGTCATCTAAAAACAGATGATGTTTGCTTATACAGAGATTTTAACATCTTTCCCACTAGTTGCAACTGACTTTATCTTGGCATGCAGGATGTCTAAACCCCAAGCTAGGAAGCTATTTTTCAGCAAAGTACACCAATATATAAAGGAAAGGCTTCTGTATGCGAAGTATGCTTGTGGCTTCTTATTCAACATAACTGGATCCCATCCACTTGAGTTTAAAGAGGTAAGTATTTGTTATAATTTATTCTATAGACCAATCACTTCGCAAAGTTTCTCGATGCTACATTTCACTAAATGCTGTGCCTTTTCTCTATTTGTTATAATGTCTTTGTATCTTTGTCATATTGATTCCGCAGGACAAACATAACCTAATGGAATTTGTTCAAATGTGTCACCGACTGAAGGCACACCAACTTTCCATGCAACGTGATGTGAACTCGTCTTCCAATTATCTGGAAAATATTCTCACATAATGTTGATGAATGCAAGGAGTTTCAAGCATTTGCTCCTTGCACTTGCACATCATCCTTCATGTCCTAATGTTGATGAATGCAAGGAGTTTCAAACATTTGAATCAATTTACCGGTATCCATACTCCTCTGTTGCATTTGTTTCTATGTACAATTTACTTGTCTTTTAATTGCTCTAAATGAGGATTCTACAAGCCTATATCCAGTTACATTTAGATCTGTGTTTATATATATATTTCCCAGTTCTGTGTATGCAACTTGGGAAAATTATGCAGGCATAGGTGCTAGGTGTTGCATATTGATAGAAGCGTCTGAGCCTAATTTTCAATGGCCATTATATATGCCAAAATACAAGGACAAAAAATGATTTCTGGATTTTAAAGAAGTTGCTTTTGAGAACAAGAAATGGATTTTAGTGTTGAGTGAGCATCTGTTTGTAAGAATGCTTTCCACATTTGCCTATGTAGTTATGCTTTTGGTATAAAAGACATTGTTTTTTTTTTTTTTTTTTTTTATATAATGTTCTAGAATTACTTAACACTAATGATTTTACAGGTAAATAGGTCATACATTATACGTGAGATGCATTGTAGCCTGTCCTCGATGTTGTTGTTTTTTTTTTTTTTTTTCTTTGGTGACTCTATTGATTGAGAACAATGCTATACACAAATTTGGGTGGGTGCCACAAAATTTTTTTTGTCCCTCATCTATCATATAACTCCACAGAAGAAGTAAAACATTATAGAGAAGACAAAATAGAAAACAATCTAAAACCACTAAAAAAAGGCAAGAACAAATCATAGTTGTCCACAACAAACCTCCCGTGCTTAACTGCACTGGAACAGCAGCATCCAAATTGCATAGAACCCAATTCAACATCCTCTGCTTTATCCAACATCCTCTGTTGTCTCTCAAAATAGACCCCACACTGCAGCTGCAAGATCAGGACAAAGCAATAGGAATTGGAGCATCCAACTTCATGGTAGCTTTAGTGTGCTATTGTCTGTTATATGATTCTGGTAGTTGTTGGCTTTTATTTTCTAGGATTTGGGAGGTTTTCTTAAAAGTTTACATGGTGTAAGATTATGTTCATTAGTGGCGTTGTCGTAGAAACATTAGCAATTAGATGCAAGCTACTTACATTTGATACTAGAAGTACTCACAAATATATGCATTTTGGGCATGCCGCCTTGTGTCCCACATGATTTGTGTAAATCAAATATAAGTAGCTTGCATATATATAAATAGGTCATAAATTATATGCAAGGATTCTGCCTCAATTATTATTATAATTATACAAAATAGCTTGTAAACAATTTTAAGGTAGATAGTCTTTGGCGTCTATTTTCTCGGATTTGGATGCGTTAAATATCTTCAAGGAATACATATTATGTATAAGTTTGGGATCACAAGCTTTAATCAGTTTTATTCATTAAAAAAATTGCAATCAGATTCAAGCTACTTGCATATGGTACTGTGAATACTTACAATTATATGCATCTTAGTCATTTGGCCTTCCGGCCCCCATGAATTTTGCTGCATTGATACATGGCACTAGAAAAAAATATATGCTCCTAAGGTCACGTTGATTTTGAAATGCAAATGCATGTCAGAGTATACTTCCCTTACTCTGCCTGAAAATGCAAGGTTAACCTGTGTCCTTGAGCCAACCTAGCCACCTCTGTTCCTTCTGGACCAGCCATCTTCTTTTTTTTTTTTTTTTCCTTTTGCCAATGTAAGCTCTGTATTTTTTTTTTAATGGCAATTGCATTTGTTTCTTTTTGTGCTGATGCACGGATGTGAAGGTGGGCAATCAGGTGTTTCCCAATAAGGGAAAAGGAAAGTCTTTCTACGATCCTATCTTTTCAAGTATAATGGGAAAGGTACTGATGGTATGTTTGGTTGGGTATGCAAATCCACATATTCTTGTCATAAGCTATTTATCTGATTCAAGGTTTTGGTTTTATGTTCTACATTATGTGCCATTTCATGTTACTATATTCTTTACTTCCTGTTTAAGTTTTCTCACTTATCAGTTGATGGTAGCATTCAAACAATATTGACTGGCCAAATAATTTCCTAGATAAACAGTAAGTGTTTTGTTTGACATTATGATTTTGTGGAACTTACAACATATAAGCATTTCCTAAAAAAAGAAAAAAAAAAAAGATATGTAGTGCGCGTTGTCTGTTACTTACAATAGTTGTCAGTATTGGAGAACCTTGGGTAACAATATTTAATCAATCACATCTTTATGTGTTGGTTGGAGATGTCTCTCTTTTCCACCTTTTATTCTTAGACCAAATTCTGTTACTAGTTAATGATTACTGCTCCTGCCAAGTCATGATTGAAATAATAGTAGGACCTTGTTTCCACTTCAATCATGTTGTGCCAGAAAAGGCTGGAAAGCAGAAGATTGCTCAGTTTGGGGCCGTCTTCCTTGTTGCCTAAACCGAGGGTGTTAAATATGCTTGAGAAGCCTTGTCAAGCACGACTTGGGGGCACACTCGAACACACCCTGAATCATTATAATCTTGAACTCCTGGTTCTTTTAATTGGGATGGCTCAATTTTATTTTTTTATTTTTTTGGTTTTTGCTTTTTTGTTGTTGTTGTTGTTGTTTTGTGTGTGTGTGTGTGTGTGTGTGTGTGTGTGTGTGTGTGTGTGTCGGGATAGCTCAACTTCATGGCTTCTTAGCATGGAAGTTAAAAATTTTGAGATAATAGGAAGCTGAGTTGTTAGGATGAACTTGTTTAATATCATATTTATAGTAAACTCTACCATTCTTACCTGCAGGTTTTATGAAGGTGTTGTGCAATCTTATAACCCAGGAAAGAAGAAACATGTGGTAAACTATGAGACTTGTGTACTTCTCTTAATTATCCCTGTCCAAACTGTCCCCTTTCTTGAAGAATTACTTGCTGAATGATATTTGCTTCAAAGATGCTATATGACGATGGAGATGTGGAAGTTCTCCAGTTAGAAAAGGAGCAGTGGAAGGTTATTAGTGAAGGGTCCGAGCCTAGCAAATTATTGATCTATCTATTATAGAGCAATCTTTTCTTCTTTGGCTAAATTGCAATTTTTTAGCGCGGAATATAATGTGTTCAACCTTTTTCCAGTGACTTAAATCATTGAATGTTTCCCCATCCAAAGGAATGTAAGTATCACTACCAAAAGCTTTTCTTTCCATGATTCAATTTTGTGTCGTTTTAGTTAATTAAAATACAGTTTGGGCAGTATATGGTCGATATGATGCATGGATTATGAGTTTTGAACCACAACATTATAGAAACTGATACGAGGGTCCTGAATGGATCTGCTGTGTGGGATGCTTTGCTGATTTTAAACTCATCCGAAAAGCTTCTACCTTTCTTCTTGTTCAAACTAGTTTGTGTGCTCTTACTTCCTAGGAATTCGTACTCGCTACATTTTGGAAATGCTGAATCACTGCTCCTGCACCCAAATACACCACTGCTTTCTCTTCCACTTATGCAACTAACTTGTGCCAAGCCCGTTGTCATTGTAGTGGGCAGAATAATGTGATTTCATACCCTGACTGACCTATGTGAATATTTTGGTTTTTGAGTAATGAGATGACTACTGGTGATGGTAGGATTATGAATCTTACTCTCGTTGCAGATGCCAATTGACTGGTGTGTGCTTGTCATGGCCCAATGACTAGGTCAGAGTGCTCATCTGGTAGGCCAACGAATTAAATTATTGACATTTGCGATCATTATCTGGCATATGTGTGGCACACCTAATGGCCAGGTGAGCCATTTTATCTGTTCACACCAGTTACAAGGTGGGGGTCCACCTGATGAATGGCCTGATGTACAGGTGGCAAATTGGCATATGTTGGGGACTAGGAATAAAAAATCCAGTCTCACAAGTAGCCATACCAGGCAGGGTACTTGGTTTCGAGAATGCAATTTCCATTATACATCTTGTACATTGTTGTTGCTACAGGTCAGCCAAGGAGGAAAAAAGTAGGACACCTGGTGCCTCAAGACGAAATAACAATCCTTATAAGAAGTATGGAATTCGTATGTTGTGGGTATTTACCTATCTTTCTTGCTTAGTGAATTCTGAAATTTTGTGACATGCTTTCACCTTCTAGATTCAGGAGGTAAACAACTATAAAGAAAAATGTAAAGAATAGCCATAGTGGAATGTCAGAAAGCAACATTGGTGCTAGTGCTAGCGATTACGCTGAAGGAAGAGCTACCCCTGAATTATCAGATTCTCACCCCGACACAAGTCCTGAAGTCAATGAAGTTAATTCTGGTAAAACTATTGCCACTTTCAAAATCAATGGTTTGTCTCTTGTTCACCTAACGAATTGCAAAATGCCCACAAGATGATTGTTTCATCCATTGGCTTACTGTTACCTGTAGTTGCTGCCAAATTTAATACATGCACTGCTGTCCTTACCCTTGCAACCTCACTCAGTGCCATCTGCTCTGTGTTGTGGCTATGATGTTTGTTACATGCTCTTCACACCCTCACAGAGAAATGAGAATAGTACTCTGCTGTAATCAGTGTAGCTGATAAATTTTCTTAAAACATTGATTTAGCTACCTCGTAAAAAATTAATGAGTGGCACTTAACACATCATTTTGTGGAAGGATTTAATTATGGTCTTAAGATACATACTAGTCAGGTCATGGGTGTACATGTACCTTGGATGAGTCAACTCGAACTTGGTGAGATCCAACCCAGTTTGACACCTCGAGTGATCCCCCCATTCATCCTTGAGTGATTCGTGACTTTGACTGAGGACTGAATGAGTTGATCTGAATCAACGAGTCTTTTAACCATGGTAGAGATCTTCTCTATTCTTTTGGTTTCTCATGTCCTGCTTTTTTCTTATTAGATGATTTTGCAAACGAGCAAGCATCTCCTTCAGCAGCCACGAAGGAGGAGGAACGAGAGGCCCCAGCAGACCTAGAAGAATCAGACAGAGAAGAGAAAGTGGATTCTTCCGACAGAGAAGCTGTAAGAGATTCGGATGATGAACCCCTTGTAATCTCTCTTTGCCTTCTCATCTTTGGACTAGATTGCTTAGCATCTTACTAGTTATTGTCCCTCATTTTGTTATGTTTCTTCCAATGCAGAGCATGTGGAAGGTACGAGGAGCAAAAGTAGCCTAGAGCTTGGAGACTGGCCTTCTCTTTGAAAACTCAAATGTTGGATTTGGCTTTGTTACCATTGTCCCAACCATGGTCTGTCGATCTGAGTTGCTGAACGAAGACGGACATTTTGCTACCTACAATAGATGCTGCTAATGAATTATAGTGACACAAATGCTGTGATAAGGGCCATGTATATGTAATTTTCACGGTTATTGTATGTAGCATGTGTTTGTGGCCATCTTATGTAGAGTAGTTTAACCACTCATCTTGTATAGGTCATAGCCAAAAAATTACACATCCAACAATCCTAACCATCTGATTTGTTCCTTCAAATGGACTGTTGAAAGGAATCATCTTGTGTGCGACTTCCGACTGTTCAATTGGTATGCTAACCCCTTGGATGTTGCTTCCCCTGGATTTTTTGACTTTGTCTGTCAATAGTAGGTCCATTGATCCAACTGTTAACATCATTTAATCAATTTGGGTTTCGGTTATGGTCCATCCAAGAAGCGGTTAATTAATTGGATGGTCTGAATCAGGTGCATTGGCTAGACTAGTAAGTATTGAATTTCCAGGTATAGTTCATTTATTATCAGTTGCATTTTTCTTATATTCGAGAGGACACCTTTATTTGAGATGTGTGACAATTGTCGCTTTCTGAAATGAACCTGGTGTGAAAGGATCGTCTCCACCTTTTGGTGTCACAGTACAACTTCGGCCTAAAATTTGTTGCGACCTGTCATTAGTACAAATGATGAATTATGTAGCATCATGGGCATCAAATAATGTGTATGATCTCCAGCCTTTGATATTAAGCTCCCTCTATAAATGTGTAGTGCACCAGAGTTCAAAGCCTACGATTGGTGGCATGATTTCTATGTTTGATGGACTAACATCTTTGAACTTGGGAGGCTTCAGGGTGATGGCCCATCCCTTATGTGTCCCACATCATCAACAGCTTGGACTATTAGAAATAGAAGGTAGCTGGTCCACAAATCACAGTCCATAAATTTTAGAAAATAAGAAGTGCATTTATTTGACAAAGGAATGGGAAGCCATATGCACTTTCCTGACTTGTAAATTAGGACATGCCATTCTCTGGGAACATTGCTACAAGAGATGAGCTGCTTGTTGGATGATTGCATCAAAGTGCTATAACTAATATGGCCTAATTTACTATACAAAAGAAGAAAAAAGAAGAAGAAAAGAACAGAGATTTTACTTGTGACAATGTGGCATACTTCATTGCTTAGAAAATATAGGTTGTCACTCATCACTGCTTTTGTAAACCAAGAGGAGATGAAAGCTTTCGTATATTTGAGACAACCCAAAGGGGTTGAATATATAGAGATTACAGCATCTATATAAGGAAAGAAATAAAATCAGAATCATCTACCTATGGAAACCAACTATATAAGGTATGCTAGCTATACAAGGCATATTCTAGTTTGTCTAACATCCCCCCTCAAACTAATGTGGGTCATCGACAAGTAATAGTTTGCCAATGAGAAATGAGTGACGTGCAGAAGTTAGGGACTTGGTGAGAATGTCTGCAATCTGATCATGGGATGCAACATGTGGTAGAGAAATGAGCCCAGACTGAAATTTCTCACGGATAAAGTGACAATCAACTTCAATATGCTTCGTCCGTTCATGAAAAACCGAGTTAGAGGCAATCTGAATGGCACTGAGATTATCAACATGGAGTGGAATAAGATTCTGCACAAGAATGCCCAAGTCGGAAAGAAGTCCATGTAACCAAACAAGCTTACTACACGCAGCAGAAATCGCCCGATACTCGGCTTCTGTGCTTGATTTGGAAACAGTGGTCTGCTTCTTACACTTCCAAGAGATAAGAGAAGTGCCGAGAAAAATACAGTAGCCAGTGGTAGATCTTCGTATGAGAGCGCAACTAGCCCAATCAGCATCCGAATAAGCACAAAGGTCCAGAGTCGCCGTGGAGGAGAAGAACAGTGATGGATCTAGAGTTCCACGTAGGTACCGTATGATGCGTAACACCGCAGTCATATGAAGAGTCCGAGGAGCAGAAACAAACTGACTGACGACTTGGACAGCGTAGGCAATATCAGGGCGAGTCATAGTTAAGTAAACCAGACTCCCAACCAAACGGCGGTATAAGTCGGGCTGTGCAAGTAGATCACCATCGTTGCGACCATAATGAATGTTAAATTGTAAGGGAGTCTGAACTGCTTTCTGATCTGTCAATGATGCCAAAGCGAGAAGATCCTTGGCATATTTACGCTGGCTAACCAGGATTCCACGTTTAGAAGGTGAAATTTCAAGCCCAAGAAAGTATGTGAGATGGCCAAGGTCTTTCATCTTCAAGGAGGATTGCAAAACTTCCTTTAAAGCCGAGATGCCAGTAGCATCGCTACCAGTCAGGAGGAGGTCGTCAACATAGACCAGAACAATGATAATTCCGTGAGCAGTGATGAACAAAAATAAGGATAGGTCATGACCACTTTGAGTAAAGCCAGCACCCGTAACAACATCGTGAAAGCGTTGGAACCATGCCCGAGGTGCCTATTTGAGGCCGTACAGGGCTTTCTTTAAGCGACATACCTTATTGTCAAGGATTAAAGAGCCAAAAGGAGGTTTCAAATACACAATTTCTTGGAAATCTCCATGAAGAAAGGCATTTTTCACATCCATCTGAGCGAGTGGCCATGAGCGAACAGAAGATATAGCCAGAAGAGTACGAACAGTTTTCATCTTGGCCACGGGAGCGAAAGTCTCATCATAATCAATTCCGTATTCCTGTTTGTATCCCTGAGCGACAAGTCAACCCTTGTATCGATCCAATGATCCATTAGACTTGAGTTTGACCGAATAAATTCATTTGCTACCAATTAGTTGTTGGTCAGTAGGTCGAGTGACAATGTCCCACATATGATTATCTTCCATTGCTGTAAGTTCTTCTGCCATAGCCTTCTTCCAACAATCATGAGTGACTGCCTGAGAGTATGAAGTCGGAATAGAAACGATATCCAGAGTAGCATTCATGGCAGACATAGAGCATATCAACCGATCAGGCGCTCGATGTTCATGAGCGGAACGACGGATCGAGGTAAGTTCGGGATCGGTAATGGGTACAGTAGGTTCGGGTTGAGTAATAGGTGGTGGATCTGTACGTGGGCGACGTGAGTAAACCTGCAATGGACGAGGGAGAGTACTTGAGGCAAACGAAATTTATGGAAAGGCAGTTAGACCAGGAGAGTTTGGAGTGTGCGGAGGAGGAAGAGATGAATGAAAAGCAATGTGTTCAAGAAAAATAACGTGTCGTGAAACCCGAACACGACGAGAAACCGGATCATAACATCGAAAACCCTTCTGAGTTTTTTCAAATCCCAAGTACATACATTTGACCGATTTTGGAGATAGTTTGTTACGTTCATGTGAAGCCAGGTGAACATAACAAATACAACCAAAAACACGAAATGTGGAATATGCAGGAGATAAGCCGGTGAGAACAGAGTAAGGAGATTTACTGTTCAGAACTTTGGTTGGCATTCGGTTAATCAAGTAGACGGAATGTTACATTGCTTCCGCCCAGAAAGAACGAGAAACACTCATAGCTGTCATCAGGGTGTTGGCAGTTTCAACAATATGACGATTTTTTCTTTCAGTCACCCTATTTTGTTGTGAAGTATCAGAATAGGTGGTTTGATGAATAATCTCATGCCCTTGAAGAAATGTACGAAAATCAATTGAGAGATATTCCCCCCCTAAGTCAGAGCAGAGAGTTTTAACTGAAACCCGAAATTAAGTCTCCACCATAGAGTGAAATAACTTGAATTTTTTAAAAACCTATGACTTCGATTGCAGAAAGTAAATCCAAGTGTAACGTGTGAAATCATCAATGAATATAATATAGTATCGTAACCCAGAGAGAGACATAATTGGTGAAGGACCCTAGACATCCGTATGCACAAGTTCAAACATAGAAGATGATTTTATAGTACTTAGGGAAAATGGAACACACTTACTTTTTGAAAGACAACAGGAAGAACAAGAATAATCCCAACCATTTTTATTAAGAGAAATATTCCGTAACATGTCAGACGAAATTAACTGAAGTAACCGATCGGAATGTGGATAACCCAGGTGAAAGTGCCATAGTTTCCACAATTTACTTGCTAAAGAAATATCTGATGAAGAAGGAGAAAAGAAACAACGAGCCAGAGTGACAGATGGATCAAAATCCAGCATGTACAGACGACCATGCCGCCTACCCCTCCCAAGTACCTTCCCCGTCGCCAGATCCTGCACAAAATAATAGTTAGGAAGAAATATAACTAAGCAGTTATTTGATGTGAGTTGACCAACTGAAATTAAATTGGAGGAGAGGTTAGGGACATAAAACACATCACGAAGGGTGAACTGGCGATGAGGAGAAGGAGAGAAAGTCAATGATCTAACAGACTGAATAGGTAGTCTAGTGCCATCGACAGTAGAAATAGCCTGATTGCCGGTGTAGGGATGAATGTCACGAAGATGGGATACAGCACCGGTCATATGATTAGAAGCACCCGAGTCGAAGAACCATATAGAAGATGGGGATATACCTGACATACCGGCAACAGAAAGGGCCTGAACAATTTGCTGGAGCATCGCAGAAGTCAACGGAGATGAAAGACCTTCAGCAGAAATAGTAGATGTAGAATCACTAACAGTCGGCTCAGAAGAAATAGTGGCAGCAATAGCAGAAGGAGCACGACCACGGCCATGACCACGACCACCACGTCCACGGGCAGAAGAAGATGCATATGCACGTGTATGGCAGTATTGAATACCATGACCAGTTCGTCGACAATAAACACACTATTCTTTGTATTGAGCGACAACATGACCTACCTTGTTGCAGCCGCGACAAGTTAAAGGAGAGGAGCCACGTGTTGGTGTAGCGGTGGACACAACAAGCACCATATCAGATGATCCCGGAGTCGCGGAAAGAGGTGATAGAACTTTCAGTCGCTGTTCCTCAGCCAATAGATCATTAATAACCGAATTCAATGAAGGACTAGGGCTACGGTTCAAGAGAGTAGCCCGACAATGCTCGAATTCCAGACGCAGTTTCATAAGAAATTAGCGAACTTGCGCACTCTCGCAAATAGTTTGGAAAATCCTAAAGTCATTAGGAAATATTGGATCCATCAAGGCCATCTCAGTCCAAATTGTGACAATTTTAAAATAAAATGATTGAATACTCTCGTCACCCTGAGTAAGGTCAACGAGATCCTGTTCCAGACGATATGACCAGGCCGCATTACTTTGTTGATAAATTGTCTAAAGATGCTCCCACATTGCCTTAGCCGTGCGATGAGGTGTGAGGCCAACAATAATGGACCGATCTACCGAATCAAGAATCCAGGTAAAAATCCGTCCATTGTTCATTTCCCAATCAGCCAATTTATCGGCATCTGTGGAAGTAGGAATAGTAACAAATCCATCAATTAGTCCCCACAAACTACAACCCTTGAGAAAGTTCTGAAAATGGATAGCCCATAGGGAATAGTTGGTACCATCAAAACTACACCTTGGGGCCTCTGTACGTGATGATTTCTTATCCATTGATCGGAATTAATATAAAACGCGCAAAGAGTTGCAACAGAAGAATATTTTAGGTGTATCGTACAGAAGGAGATACCCAAGGGGTAGCAGTATCTGGATCTGGCGGAATAGGAACAGCAACAGGAGCTCTAGATTTGAAAAATGTAGATCTGGATCTGGCGGAATCGCAACAGCAATAGTGGATCTGGATCTGGATCTGGATGAGCGAGATCCGGCGACGCAGCAACAACAGCAACAGATCTAGATGGGAGCAACAACAACAGATTTTCAATAGATCTGGATGGGAGCAACAGATCTAGATGGGGTTGCTGGAACTCGAAGAGAACGAGCAATAGAGATGACCGGGCGACGCTGGACGAGCAGAGGGGCGATCAGACGAGAAGCGGTGGTCGGACGGGCAGGGGGTGGTCAGATCTTCAACAGGGGGCGGTCGGAAGAGCAGGGGGTAGTCGGATCTGCAACAGGGGGCGGGGGACGAGCAACAAAGGGCGCTGGAGGAGCAGAGGGATGGTCGGACAACGCAGCAGGGGTGGCCAGACGACGTAGGGGTGGTCGGATCTGACAGGTGGTGCCGAATTTGGATCAGTGAAATTCTGATACCATGTAAACCGAGAGGAGCTGAAAGCTTTTGTGTATTTGAGACAACCCAAAGGGGTTGAATATATAGAGATTACAGCATCTATACAAGGAAAGAAATAAAATCAGAATGATCTACATATGGAAACCAACTATATAAGGTATGCTAGCTATACAAGGCATATTTCAGTCTGTCTAACACCTTTAGCGAGGTTTTTCTGAGTGTAAAGATTCTTCACAAACGAGTGTAAGCATCATTATCATGATCTAAAGCTTTATTCCAACTACCTGGGGTTGGCTATATGAATCTGGTTTCCCTATTTGACTCCATCAAAGGCTATACCTTTAGTAGGATCATAAGTCATCAATATTTTTGTAATGCCTTCATGCACGTCCTTTTGGGCCTTTTACAATGAGTGTAGGGAAAAAGTCTTTGAAAGTATTGGAAAATTGTCAAGCTTGAATAAATTTTCTTTTGAATATATGTCGAGGTGATGACGACCATGCGAGTAATAGGTAATGTAATGCCATCACCAATCCTTAGGCATGGGTTGTACTATCCATCTAGGTTCAAATTGAGGTTTGGGTTTGTTGAAGTTTGGCACAGACGGGTTGAAAGATGAAGAGGAACTAGAAGTAGTTTGGCACAGAGGGGTTGAAAGATGAAGAGGAACTAGAAGAAGTTTGATAGGAGACGGGTGGAGCGTAGGGAAAAAAAGTAGTCGTATGATGGGTTACCAATAATAATTTGGGAGCCGTAATGATTTGGAGAAATTCGTTTGAAGGAATGCATAAGGGCATATTGACTAGGTGGTGATTGTTGTGAAGGCCTCATGGAGCATTTATCCAAATAAAAAGAGTTGTAAAGTGAAGGCAATTAGCATTGTTGTGATTTGTGGATCGGCATATCTGATAATGCGGCCTGTGACAACGAGCAAAGGCCATGTAATCGTTTTCCAACTATTTGGAATATTCGGGATTGGAGATATCCATTTCTCTTTAATTTGAAGAATGCTTAGTAGTCATAGGTAGCGATGGATGTTATATCCATATGGCCCAGATGAATGTTATATCCATATGGCCCATCATTCCCTGCCTCTAACGGCCTTGTCGGTATGGCCTTTTCAAATAAGAAAGGTATAATTTTTTAATTTAGTTTGCATCAATTAGAGAAGCATGCTTAAAGACATATTGAGAAAGAAGGGATGCATTGGAGAACTTATGAAGAGAGAAGGAATTATAGAAGTCGATGGAATGATTTTGAATAAGTTTTGGTGAATGAGATGGTCTTTGGAGATGGTTTTAAAAAAGAGAACCAGGGTTGTAGATGCTTTTGGAGAGCGAGGTGAAGTTGGGGATTAATTTGGAGAGAGTGATGGAATCAAAATTTATGGGCTTTTTTCTAAGTAGAAAAAGGAAAGGGAAGGTAAAGAAAAATGTGAAAAGATAAAAGAAAAGTAAAGAGAATATTAGGTTTTGAAGAAATAGATGATCTTGAAATTCAAAATATGGACTTTAAAAAAAGAGTTAAAGATATTGAAAGTAAAAGATCTGAGAAAGTTGGAGAAATAGAAGAACATATAAATTGTAGATCTATCTTTTATTCTTTTATAGCAAAACTTTAGGGAAGAAAAGAAGGGATATTCTTTGAGGGTGGTGTGGCTTGCAAGATGATTGCTATATGTCAAATGAGTGATAAGGTTTTGATGATTGGTTGTTTAAATACCATGAAGTCTTATCTTTATTATTGTAATTAGAAAGTGAAGAAGAGAATAGAGAGGAAGAAAGAAGGAAACTTTCCTATTTTCTATATTCTTACTCAAGGCAACACAACAATATATATATATATATATATAGAAAGGGTATTTGGATGCAAGCAAAGCTGTTTGTAAAGCACCTTGAATTTGCACATTGACACATCTGACACATGTAATCAAGATTGATGATGGCACATATGCATGTAATTGAGATTGATGCACTGAACTTGGGATGAGGTTGCTCATGCTTATTCCACCTCTTCACAGGAATCTATCCTTACTCTTTTTTCTTTTTCTTTTTTCCTTTTTGGTACAAATCTATCCTAGCTATATTCTGCCTTTCAAAGGGCGTGATGTCCTTATTATTATTATTATTGTTTTATATATTCTTATGCATAAATAGGTTTTAAACCATAGAGAAGATGTCTGCTCTGGACTGCGCATGCTGGGCACAAATTATTATTTTTTTAACACGCACACACACCCCCACACACTCACGCCATAGTAGGGTTTCACCACCCATGGGTACTCGAACCCTTGACCAGGTGTTGAAATTCCTGAGAGTCTACCACCGGAGCAAGAGTAAGGACCCACGTTGGGCACAACTTTGCTTGCAGCCATACAACCCCTAAGAGTTCTAAGTGGTCCCATGGCCCACGAGATAAGTGAGCCAAACCAAATAGGCTATTAAACAAGGTTTCATCCAGTATCTAATGACAGACTTTCCAAGTATACAATTTTTCGCAAGGTTTCATCCAGTATCTAATTACATACTTTCCAAGTGTACAATTTATTTTTTTTTCTTTCAATCTACATTGACAATTCTCATTTGATACATTCAACAATCACAATTTTCAATCAAAGACAACTTTTCTATTCTCATCAATGACTCCTCGTAGTAGGACACTTGCACGGTCCAGTAGATTGGATAAGATGTTTACTAGTTCTGGCAAACATTTCATGGGCTACAATATGAAAATCACATCAGTTGAATGATCTAATCCATCCATATGTGGGACTTCTTTATTTATTGCCAAACCATGGTTGGGATGGTTATGATTTTCTGATAAAATTGATTCTTTAGAACTGTAAGCAATAGACGATGGGCCTAACAGATGGATGGCTCACTGCTGAATAGGCCTACTTTCCCATAAATTATGTTGATTGTCCACTAAATAGTTATTGTTCAGATGGTATGAATCATCTTATTTGGTCGGAATTTTACATGGTCGCCTAAGAAATATGTCCTGGACATAATGCAGAGCCCATATTACTTGGTTAGACTGGCCAAGTGTCCCCTTGCAAGTAGAAAACTGCATGTGATGATGATTTCCACACTTCTTTTTGGCATCACAAAAGTCCAACTCGAAAATCACCACATAGTAACAAGTGATTACTCTTATACAGTTACACCCCACGTACATGGATGTGGGAAGGTGAAAGAACTCTGTGTGTGATGATCGAAAAATACAAAATATAAAACATACATGAAACACTACTCTTCTTCGTCTAAATGTTTGCTTAGCCCACATTTGTACTATTCTTTTTTTAATGTTAATTTGCTTAGCCCACATTTGTCTAGACCATTGGAAAAAAAAGACCAATGGCTAGGTAGGCTACATTAGTTAGATCATTCAGCTCATAGATTAAGTTATCTTGTTTCTGAGGTGGGCCAAAATTTGAAAACAAAGAGATAACATAGACATTATTTTTATTTTTATTTTTATTTGTTTGTAGAAAGGTGGAAGCACACCACCTGTAATTTTATTGATTTGAAAATGGTTATGTACAGCCATTCAAGTAGGTGCAAATACAAGAAACAACAGTCACACATATCATATAGACCAAGCAAAATACACAAATTTACAAAAAGGAGAAAACAACTAAAGCTTTTTTTTTTTGTAGACATGAACTGTACAAACATATTTACCCTAGCTCCAATCATCTCACCGTCATTGCTATTTAGGAAACACCATGGAAGGAAAAATTAAGGAAAGCATTCTATCAATAAATATATAGAATTCTCTCCTTCCCTTCCTCCAAAGTGCTAGGGTCCAGAAAAGCATCCCTACACCTACTCCGTGTCCAACTCCAAATCCTATCCACATTAATTCCCAATCATATTTCCTTTCAGATTGCAATGTTGATAGAGGGGACGGTGGTGCACTCTCTGCATCTTCGCATTTCTTTGATAGTGGAGGTCCACACAATCCTGCGTTCTCTTTGAATGATTCGCTGTTAAATGTAAGAAACTGCTGGCTTTGTGGTATTTTTCCCATGAGGAAATTCTGTGAGAGATTCAACACTGCGAGGAATGTTAGATCTGTTAGCTGCCAAGGGATCTCTCCAGACAATTTATTATGTGAGAGATCTAATGACTCTAGATCCCTTAAATTCTGAAGTGATGTTGGAATTCCGCCGGTTAAATCATTGTTGGACATATTGAGCACAAGGAGGGACTTTAGATCCCCAATTGATTTTGGGATATCTCCATGAAATTTGTTCTCCGAGAGATCCACTACAGTAAAGGCCGTAAGGATCTTTACTAGTTCGATCTGTAGCCCTTTGATGACTAGAGACACTTTGTTTTGATAGTAAATGGAACTTCCGTTTATCATTTTGCTAAGGACCAAAGTTTGGGATTTGTCCTCATCCATCATTGCCTTCCAACTCTTGAACATATTTGATGGCAAATTACCCTCAAAGCTATTGAAAGAGAGGTCGAAAATTTGTAAGAGAGGGAAAGGGTGATTTGTTAGAGGATGCCCAATGTTGCCATGAAATTGGTTGGATCTCAAGACGAGAACACGCAACTGTGACAAAGCTTCCAACCAAAAAGGGAAGGTGTCATGTATTTGATTGTTTGCAAGGTTTAATACCTCCAACATTTTGCAATTGGCCAAAGACCTTGGCACTTGGCCCTCTAATTGATTCCCACTGAGATCAAGCGTTTGTATGTTACATCCCTCTCTAAATGTCTGAAGTAATGTGCCATTGAAAGCATTTCCTTGAAGATTCAACACACTAAGGCTATCACCAATCTCACCCAAACATGGTGGAATCCGACCAATGAATTGATTGTGAGATAAATCGAGGACTGCTAGGGATGTTGCATTGCAAACTGATCGAGGGATTTCACCACCGAGGCTATTGTTTGAAACTGAAAAGAATAAGATGGAGGGTGGTGGGATAGGAAGTGAGTCTTCTAGCTTGTTGGAGCTAATGTCCAGAATGCTCAAGTCACTCAACGAAAGATGGGGAGATGGTTCTATTCCCCGTAGAACATTGTGAGAAAGATTTAAATAGTTTAAAGACCCATTGCCAATTTCCCATATCCATTTGGGTATTTCACCACTAATTTTATTGTTGGAAAGATCCAATTGCCACAACTGCTCTTGATTTCTCAAGAAATTTGGAAATGTGCTGATGTTGCAAGAACGTAACAACAAAATTTGAAACTGGGGGATGGAAACAAACGAGGAATTACCACTGCCATATTGGACTGACAAGTTGTTATCTGAAAGATCCAGAGAGTAAAGATTTTTGAGGTTTTGAAATAAGCCTAGCTCCACAACACCACTGAAATTATTGGAAGAAATGTCTAGGTCTTCAAGCTTGATAAGTTGAAAGATATATCTGGGTATCATCCCCTGCAATTTATTGGATGAAAGATAGAGGAACTCCAGCTGTGAAGAAGAGGCATTGTGAAACTCGCCAAGTTGACCACTAAGTTGGTTACCTGTGAGACCCAACCTCTGTAATGATGGGAGTGAAAGCAATGATGATGGAATGGTCCCATTAAGCAAATTATTCGCTAAGCTGATCACTTTGAGATTCAGAAGCTCATTTCCATATGAAGAAGGAATTGGGCCGCTCAATTTATTGGATGAAAGATACAGATATTGCAGTTTGGTAAGGTTCAAAAGTGAGGATGGTAATGATCCTGACAAGTTGCAATTGCTGAAGTCTAATTGAGTCAAGAATTTGAGATTATTGAGAGAATCTGGTAACTTTCCTGAAAATCCAGTGTATGAAAGGAACAATGCTGTAGAGTATTGTTTTGAGGGAACTCTGGCAAATTGATAGCTACAAGTGGATTACCTGATATGTCGATGATTCGTAGGTTTGGCAGCTGGAAAACACTGTCAGGGAATTTTCCATGCAATCCACACTCTGTAAGGAGCAGGGACGTCAAGGAGGATAAATTCCCTATGAAATTGGGGACTGCAGACGAGAGATTGTTTCCACTGAGGTCGAGTTCAGATAGGAAATGGAGCCGTGAAAGGGAAGAATAGATGGAGCTTTAAAGATCACATTCTTGTAAGATCAACTTGCGGAGACTCCCTGGGAAGCTGGGCACTGCTGAGGAGAGATTGTTTCCGCTGAGGTCGAGTTCAGATAAGAAATGAAGCTGTGAAAGGGACGAATAGATGGAAGCTGAAAGAAGACAATCTCGTAAGCTCAACTTGCGGAGAGTAGGGAGTGGCAAATCTAATGTCTGGCCCTGCTGCAGTAAGATGTGTACCCAGTCTAGATAGAGTTCACTCAGATTGGACAGGTTTTGGACGAGCGCTCCAATGCTTGGGTTTTCGAGTTTCAGGTAGTGAAATCCAGAACCATTGTAATATTGATTGTAAGAAAGATCGAGAGAAACCAAAGTGGTCAAGCGGGAGATTTCCAGTGGGATTTGGCCATAAAAGGATAAGTGAGAGAGGTTGAGATGGGTCAAATTGGTGAGCTGGTCAAACCCAGATGGGAATGGAGAGGGATCAAACTCATTGTAAGCGAGGTTGAGCCTCCGCAGGCTCCGAAGACGAAAGAGGCTTTCAAAATCAATCCGACCAGAGATATAGAACTCACTGAGGTCGAGGCTGATCACGTGACCAGTGGGTCCATCGCACGTGTTGCGTTCCCAATTGCAGCAATCGGTATTGTTTGAATTCCAAGAGGGGAGAGTAGAGAGGGTGGAGGCAGTGAAGTTAAAACCATGCTTGAGGTGTAGGATAGCAGAGAAGTGATGATGGTTGCATTGTTGGGTAGTGAGAAACAGAAGAGATGATAAAAAGACAGGAATGAGAAATGATGGGTTTTTAGAAGAAGAGAGGAGAGCCATTAGGTAATAGAGGTTGGGATGTGTAGGAATAGAAAGCGTGAGGTTTATTTATAAACAGAAAGTGAAGAGGTTTTAATAGTGTTAAGACTCGTTCGTGTGAAATACGAGAGCCGCTCATAGGAGTAGTCATCAAAGAAAGAAAAAGAGTCATGGGAATTTACATGGAAACGGATTGGCCACTATCCCTGCCACCGGCCCGGTGGCTGTGGTCGGTGTTCTGTCGGCCCCACCGTGATGTATGTGTTTCACCCATTTTTACAGATCATTTCAGTGCTCGATCCCAAAAATGAGAGGGATATAAATCTCAGGTGGACCACACCATAGGAAAACAATAATGATTGGATATCCACCATTAAAATCCTCTTAAAGCCCACTGTACTGTTTATTTGACATCCAATGTGTTGAGTAGGTCATACAGACCCAGATGAAGAGAAAAAAAACAAAGATCAGCCGATCCAAAACTTTTATGGCCCCTAAAAAGTTTTTAATGGTCGACACTCATTCAACACAGTTTCCTGTAATGTGGTCCACTTGAGATTGAGATATAAATCATTTTTGGTCTTATACCATAAAATGATCTAAAAATATAAATGGACAGCATGGATGGAACAAATACATCATGGCAGAGCCCACGGAGCAACCACCAGCCATTGGCGGGTGGCAGGGGATAGCCAATCCGTTTCCTATTTACATACACAGCGTATTGGCTGCTGTACACACCACCGACCTGGGTGTATGTTGACCTAACCAAGTTACGTGTGTCCCATGAGGTATGTATTATATCCAAACCGTTCCTCCAGTTGGCGAGCTCGTCGTAAGGCTTGAGAGGCAAAATAAGAGAGATCGATCCACGGATTAAGGGACCGCACTGCATTGCAGAAGTTTTTGATCATTATGATATTTGTTTTTCCTCTTCGTCCATGTCCATGCGACCTTATTAACAGATTAGATTAAAAATAAATGTTAAGGTGGGGCCTAGAAATGTCTTAACGGTGAGAATCATTATTCCATTGCTATTTGTGATGTGATCCACCTGCGCTTTGGATATGACTTATTTTGGGGCTCATTCATTAAAATGATCCCGCCAAATAGGTAAACTCCATGGATATAATAAATACATCATTGTGAGGCCCGTGTAACTTTGATAACCGTTAATACAACTCTGGAGCTCCGTGAGCATCAGCGGGACATGAAACCAAAAATGAGGTGATCCAAAACTTTAGTGGGCCGCATTGGAGGAAGAAGTAGGGATTCAGTGACCACCGTTTGATACGAATCAAACATTCATATGGCCAAAAAGTTTCATATTAGGCAAAATTTTTGGTGTTTTCACCTCATCACAGTGGTAATGACCTTATAAACTGTTTGGATGGCATATAAACATCAAAGTAGATTTGGATTGCATTGTTGATACTGGTTAGTCGTCGATGTTACCGTAAGTGGACCATACCATAGGAAACAAACAATGCTGATTGAATGCCCACCATACCTTGCGGTAGGTTAAAACATTTCCGGATTAGGTGCGCCCCAGTCTCACCCAACGGAGTGTGGTCCTGACTGTGGAGCCCACGTTGATGCATGTATTGTATATCCAAGCCGTCCATCCATATTTCTGCTCCATTCGAGGCCATTAACAAAAAAAAAAACACAAGCACGTCCAAATCTCAAGTGGACCACGGTGCTGATTGAATTCCCATCATTAAAAATTTCTTAGGGCCCACTGTAATACCCACTATGAGTTTATTTGCCATCAAACCTGTTGATAAGGACACAATGACCTGGATTTAGGGAAAAACAAATATCAGCTTCAAAAACTCTTGTAGCCCACAATTTTTTTTTTTACCGGTGGATGTTCAACAACTACTGTTCCTCCTCTATGGTCTACCTGAGATTTGGATCTGCTACATTTTTTGGCTCATGCTCGAAAATGATACAGAGAAACTGATGGAAGATGTTTATATACAGTACATACATAGAATAGCACCAATGTATTACAACGGAAAAGAGAGACAGGAGCGGATTGCCTACGTACCAGAGTGGCTACTGGTCGCTGCTATACGGGGCTATCATGATGTACCTGTTTAATCCACACTGTCCATGCATTTTACTAAGATAATTTTAGGGCATAAGCCCAAATATGAAGGAGTTTCACTTCAGGTGCACCATTCTAGAGGAAACAGTGGGGGGCATTCAATTAACTGGATGACAAATGAACAGTTTGGATGACAAATGAACATGATTCTGAGCATTATGGTGGGCCTTAAGGAGTTTGTAATGGTGGGCATTCAATTAGCATCGTTTCTTATGGTATGGTCCACCTGAGATTTGGATCCTCTTAATTTCTGGGTTCATGGCCTAGAAGAAGCTGAAAAATGGATGGATGGGCTGGATATACAATAAATACATCAAGATGGTCCCACGGTCATCCTAGCTATGCAATCTGCGTTTGAAGAAAATTGTTGATTTTTTTTTTCTTCTTTATTAACTGGTGGATATTTTAGTCATTTTAGAAAAAATCATAAGGAAAATGGGAGAAAACAAACAGAAGGTACCCTTCACAATAACTTCATTAATGAAGTACTTTAATGACAATTTAATTTATAAAGGTATGAGGATGTCAATGCCATGTAAATAAAGTACTATTTTGTAAAATTCCTTTGATAGAAATTAAGTAAGCTGCATGGTAGAAACGGTGAGGATTGAACATCAACGGTTGAAATGTTTGTGGGGCCATAGAAGTTTTAGATCAGACTAACACTATTGTGTTTTCAGTTCCTCCCAGCAAAAGTGACCTCATGAACACGATAGATGACATATAAACACCTTAGAACTAGGGAGGTTTCAATGGGAGGCATTTTCATACCCACTTTTTCCTGCTGTGTGGCCCAATTGAGTTTTGGATCTACTTCATTTTTTGGCTCAGGTTATAAAAGAGTCTGGAAAAATTGATGGACAGGGGGGATTTCTTACAAACATCACAGCTGGTCCACCTAGCTTCTGGCACGGGAACTTCCCGCCCACTTTTTCCCATTATTGCTGCCACTTAAAGTTTTGGATTTGCTTCATTTTTGGGATCATTCCCTAACAAAGTCTGGAAAAATGGATGGACGGGGTGGATTTCTCACAAATATCACAGTTTGGCCCCACTCTGCTTCTGATCAATACAGGAACTTCCAACCACAGGTTGTCCAAGCAATCCACGTACTAGATTCAGATATTCAGACGGTTCTGATCCTTTTAGTAAAAATAGATGGATAAGTTGGATTTCTCACAAATACCACATTGGCCTCACCCAACTTCTAAGCATTGGAACTTCCTGTGACAGGTTGTCCTAGGCAATCCACATCTCACATTCAGATATTCAGATGGACCTGATCCTTTTAGGCAAGGCATGCATCAACACTATCATGATTGTCTGGTAATTGGCTTTGATCAGCCTAAAAAAGATGGCAGCTACTCATCAGGTGTTCACTACTTTATCTTTGTCCTCTCTCACAAATCAGGGCCAGACATGTATCAAGATGTGAATGATTGATAAAGTGATTTATAGTCACCACATTCTGTATACATATGTGGGTCTGGCTCTTTGAATCAAGGCATTTTCAACATGAGGATTGCCTAGTGAGTGGCTCCGATCTCACACATGTAACTTTTTCTGTGCGTATATTGAGTGCCAGAAGAAAGGTGCACTGAACAAATGCATGCATGCATGCAAGCACAAATATGATCTTTTGTCGTACATCTGATTCATGCACCGTGTGCCACCTTATAAGTTGACTGACCGGATCTTTTTTTCTTTTTCTTTTTTCCAGCCAAGGCATCTATGCAGTGAGGCTACAGTGAGTAAATTCCATGTTATGATCACGTGGAGGCATGTACCGTGCACAATAGAGTGAGGCCCACTTCACCTTGTATCCATGATATAATGTGGAAGTTGGGCTTAGACCTTTTAGATGGATGGGATGAAATTTGCCCTATTTCCAAACACTGATAATCAACTGACTACATGAACGGGCATCATTGGCCGTGATCATTCAAAGGAGGTGGCATCAAGTGTCCCACTTTCCATCTCTAGTCCATTTTTTCTTGAAATGGAACACTTCCACACACACAACACGGCACATATACATGCATGACTTTTACAGTCGCCATTAGATGTGGGGCCAACATGCTTTAATTTTCAACTGCTCTTGGAATTCCTAACACAAGAATCTCACCAGGTCAAGCCAGCCATGGCCATCTGCGGGTCAAGCATCGTGGCACCATTTATTATGCGAAAGAATCCGTACACTATTTTTTATTTTTAACTATTGACTGCCCTCATTTCTCCATTTCTTACTGAGTTTATAAATTATAGTTAGCAAACAGTACAAGCTACAAAATTGGATGACAAAGTGTCACACGATTACCTGATCTGGTGTGGCAATGGATTATAAGATGGGTGGGAAATTGATCCAGATGATTTACAATTAACTGACAGCTTTGAAAGATACACATCATAGTGTTCCTACACACAAACCAATGGTTTGGATCCTATTTCCCATTGTTTCCTTTGATGTGACCCACTTCGAATTGTAGATTTGGTTGTTTTTTATATTTTTTTGGTCCGAGGGCCCCAAATCCAAGACGTAAACTGGTGGACAGGAGTGGATGTTGTAACTTTTGTGGCAGATTAAAACTACCCTGGCTATTCCGAGCTTGGGACAGGTGAAAGCTCCAAGCAGCTATCGAAGGGCCACCATTATGTTTGGATTTTATCCACCGTCCATCCATTTTCTCATATTATTTTAGATTATTAGGCTAAAAATAAGATGTTTGTCTTCTTCAGTTCAACAGTTACGGTGGCCAAAAGGTTGCCACGTCAGTCTTCCAAATCCTTTGTATTTCTATATTCTTGCAACCATACCTCTTCTCCCGACCATCCATATCTTTCTGCTCGACCCATTTTCTCTTGCTTGGACTTCCCAACAGTACAAAACTGGATTGGAAAACTTCTTGAGTTCAAGCCATGTGTTGTACCTGGGTTTTGGATTAGGTTGTTTCTGAACCCTGGTTTTCACTGGTTTTCCTATGGGGAACCCAAATCCACATAACCTGATGGATAAAATGGATGTTACATATATAACATTATGACCCCACATACCTTTAAGAGTCACACATGTAAATTAAGGGAGCCACTCATCAGAGTAGATACCATTTTTCCAGATGCCGTGTATTGTATTACAAGTCAGGTCAACAGAGTAGTCACCATCCTACGGATGCCTTGCCTCACAAGTAACAAGTCTAGTTTAACCAGTTATTCACATGAACATGAAAGACAGGTAAATTTTATTGCCAGTCTCCACACTTTTAGGCAGGTGGGCGCATTTAGCAGCAAGTTGGCAACGATGTTGGGTGGGGCCCAAAGAGATGTTTGTGAGAAATCCACTACGTTCATCCGTTTTGAGTGCTCGTTTTAGGAAATTTGACAAAAATAAAGTGGATCTAAAACTCAAATAGCTCACACAGAGAGGAAAAATTGGGCAAAAAAATTCCTACTGTTGAAACTTTTCCGGGCTCCACCTTGATGTTTATATGCAATCTAAACCATTTATAAGGTCATTACCACCGGGATGAAGTGAAAATACCAAAAAAAAAAAAGCCTTAAATAAAAAATTTATGGCCCCAAGAATGTTTCAACGATTCACAATGAATCCCCACTGTTTGTAACCCACAAAGTTTTGGATACACATCATTTTTGGTCATATCCTAAAATGAGCTCTCAAAGCGGATGAACGGCGTGTATTTCTCACAAACATCTCAGTGGGGCCCACCCAGCATCCTTGCGCAGAAACATCCTGCAAAGGCTTTGACAGGGAATCCGCGTCCATTGGATGATGGGCCTGATTCTTTAAGGGAAGGCACTTATATGGTCAGGATTGCCTGATCAGCTGCTCAATCTCATGAGATTGCTAACATGCATGTTCCACGTGGATGCTATCATAGTGGTGTCTCTATTCTACATGACTAAAGACTTTAAACCATGATATCTACTTACTTCAAATCCTGTTGTAAAGAAGTTGTGGTACACATTGTTATAAATGGAAGCTGATTGAGGCAGATTCAAAGTTCAAGTGGACCATACTACATAAAGCAGTGGGGGTCGATGAAGCCCACCATTGAAACCTTCATAGGGCCCACCATTATATTTATTTGCCATCCAACCTGTTCATAAGGTCACACATGTACAGACCTGGATGAAGGAAAACCCAAAAATCAGCTTGATCCTTAACGTGTCCCCAAGAATTTTTCAAGGGCAGCTTGATCCTTAACTCACGTGTCCCCAAGAATTTTTCACAGCTTGATCCTTAACTTACGTGTCCCCAAGAATTTTTCAAGGGCAGGCGTTCAATCCAACTATTGAGTCTTCAAGTCGCTAAGATGTCCTTTTCACCATTGAGCCAAGACTGCTTTTTAGTCAGTCATGCTAGTGTGAATATTGCTATTTAGGTAGGATCTAGGAAAATATACTTGACATCCATCTATCACATTATGGGGCCTCACTTTTCTATCGACTATTGAAGTCACTATTTTATCCTCTTGTGAGGAAAAAATTGGTCATAATAGTGCCGAAGTTATTAAAGTAGGGACCATTAAAAGTTTTAATATCTAGCATCCATCTATCACATTATGGGCTCCTATTTTTTCTGGTTGTACCATGTATTTTGTATTCACATTACTAGTCCTAAGGCTATATAAGGAGGCTTGTGCCGAGTTGTCAGCCAAATCACAACTTCTATCATAAATCCCTAGAATCTCATTGGCTCTTCAAATCATTACCTCCTTTTGGGGAGAAAAAGATTGCACCGAGCACAATCAGTGAAATGTATTAAGCAATGGGCCACTACACAAAAAGACTACACGAAGCACAATGGGTGAAATGTACCAAAAAGCAGGCCAGACAGTATTGTCGTGCATTAAGTTGAGCATGCATGTAAGAATGTAATGCATGGTTTAGATTGATCAATGATTCCACATTCAACTTGTGTAATGATGAGAACATGGGCTAGAATTTTTAATCCATGCCTAACCTTAGCTGCTGAGTGGAATCTTAGCTCCACATCAATAAAGAGGACTAGGCTTAAACTTATTATGTATTTGGGTTGTGCAGGCATCTTGATCACATATTAAGCTTGATTATTGTATATAGCATGTGTTTGTAACCATGTCTCGTGTAGAATATCATAACCACCATCCTAGATAGGTCATCGCTCAAATTAGACTCATCCAACAATCCTAACCATCTGATTTGGGCCTTCAAATGCACCATTGAAAGGAATCTTGTATGTGACTTCAACTTGTTCAATTGATATGGATGATGCTTCCAACTAGATTATTGACATTGTCCACGACAGGTCCATCAATCCAACTATTAACATTAGTTAATCAAATTGGGCTTTGGTTATGGTCCATACAAAATGCGGCCAAGTAATTTGATGGTCCAGATCAAGTGCATCTCCTAGACCGTAGAAAGTATTGAATTTTCATGTGTGGCTCATTCACTATCAATTGCATTCGTTGAAAATATGCTTGTTGTTTTGTTTTAATTTTGTCAGGAACACCTTTATTTGAGATGCCTGATGTGAGAGGATCATCTCCACCTTTTTTAGTGTCACAGTACAACTTCGGCCTGAAATCTGTTGTGACATGTCCCCACTACAAGCGATGAATTATAAAGCGTTCCGATCATCAGAAAATGTAGACGTTCCAATGTGGGCCCACTGTTTGGTGATCCCTATTCTTTGATATTGGCCTCCTACTACGCACCAGAAACCTCCTAGCTTCTGGTGGCAAGATGTATACACTCAACTTGGGAGGGTTATGACAATGGCCCATATGACTAATCTAGAATGTTTGTATAGATGGTTATGATCATCTTAACTTATATGTACTGTGGAATGATGGTTAGATATCAAAATATCCTTTTTCGTCAGTTTAGGGAATCAAATGCCGCTTTTCTAATGCGATTCTACATTCAAGAAAGGTAACGATAATATAAATTATTAAAGGATCCTTGTATTTATTTATTTTTTCTAGGATAATTTCTTGAAAGACAAAAATAAAAAGGAAAAATAAAAATCATCCAACTTTTTTAAGTATTACCATACCGTGATAGTGTTAAAGTCTCTATTTTTTTTAATTTAAAAAAAAATAAATATAAAAATTGGAACCGGTATCACTTGTTCAGGAAATATCAAAGCCAGGTAAAATAGGGGGTCCTCAGCCCACTGTTTTTTAGGGTTGGGGCCCTTGCTTCACGGGAGGCTATAACCTGCAATGACCATTGACCATTTTTACCTTTCATTTTAGTTCCCCTTCCTGTCAGCATTAACTATATTTAAATGACAAATTGTTCTATAATTTGTACTGGTATGAACTAATAGTATGTAATAGATCATCGTTGTCACCATCAACTTTTTCATAGCAAATTGGGGTTGTCTATTAAAGGTAGAATGGCAAAAGGTTCAAGATCGGATGCCCACCAGACATCAACCTACCTCTTTTACCCGGGCTCATGGAACCAGGCACAGCAAAGGCTCATGTTGCCACCATTCACATGCATGCCAACATAATCCCTCTCAATATTGACTGCCTGCCTAAACATTAGAAACAAGCCCCAAAGGGAGAGCCAACAAAGTTGGGTCGTTGCAAGCAATTGCCAGGCAAACCACTAAGCCGGATGCACCCACACATATTAGTGGTCATCTCAAGTATTTGGTTGCACAAACAGCATGGTAGTCACCAATACATGTACCAAATATCATTCGCATGCCAGAACAATCATGCCCATAACTGCAATTGAGCCTAACTAGTGTGCATTATCCAAAAGGAAAATTTGAAAATACGTAAGGTTTATAGCATGCACTGTGAGACAGTCTCGATAAGCAAGACATGGGTCATACATTAAGGTATGTAATAATGCATCTTTCAACAATAGCCATGTGGGAGTTATGGTGTTGTCCCATGGAAAACTAATGTGAACCTTGTCCGCTGGTGAAGTGGATGAGACATCAATGATTGTGGCTATAGATCATGATGAGCATGGGTCCAAGTAGACATGTGATTATGCCATCGTTAATGTGCAGGAATATCATAAATGTACACGGACAGGGTTAAAAGAAAGGGATTCCTCTTCTTGTCCTTTAGAACCTGAGACTGGACACAACAATCACTGACCAATGGAGACTTGTGGTCCATGGATCTCAATAACATGTTATTCCATGACCACCTAGCATTTTGTAAGTGGGTGTAGTTGGGCATATCCATTTAGGTCTGTTGAGACTGACATGGCTCAAGAAAGGATCCACTCATTTCCTAAGAATTTACTTACTGCTTGGATTTTGGAGATTAAGACATTCATCAAATGATTTTTCTACTGGGCTAGCACTTCAAATTTTTGTTTTGACTATTAAAAAGGTTTTGGTTGCACTTGATGATGATTTAATGGTTTAAATCTTAGGGTCCACCACTTGATCTGCTAGGTTTTGGGTCTTTGGTGGTTGGCTATGACAGTAAAAGGATTGGATCGATATAGGTGCATGGGATAAGATAAGAACACGAAATTATAATACAGTGTTGTATATAGAAGATTGTAGGGTGGTAGAATACATAGCTGGTCTCCTTGAAACCATAGCTTCCTCATTATAAATAAATCATATCCTAGAAGGAAAGAAACCCTAATAGAAGAGAGAGCCGATGATCAGAGTTAGCTGAAATTGTACCACACTGCCCCTAGTCCCATGCATTAATCATGTACTTTGTATTCTTAGTGATGAAAATCAATTTAGTTTGAATTGAATAACCATCCATACCTTTAAACAGACAAAAAATCAAGTCCTATGGAAAGGAAACAGGCAATGGTAATACTCGCTTTGTTGTGTTATAGATTTTAGCACACACCTGCATGCCGGTTTTGTTGCGGACAAAATCATCCATATGCAAGGATGGTTGATGAGGAACCTGAAGTTCAAGAAAAGCATCATTAATGATAAAACAAGGGAAAAACATCTAGTATAGTAAAACATTGTTGGGGCAAGGAAACGTGCTCTTTTATGATCATTTAGGAAAAGAATAACTGCATGTACACCAGCTGTAAACTTTATATTTAAAATTTGGGAATCAGATTGGAGCCGGAAATCCATCATGTATCAAATCCATGGGCTCATTAAGTTGGTAGGGTGTCATTTGACAATTTCACTTTCAAGCGGTGTGTGAAGTGTATGTCCTACTCCTATATTCTCGGCACATCTGTCACATGTGGGGTGGAGTATACATGAATGTGTCCGTCTTCATGGTGTTCTATTGGCAAGCAGATTATTGTATCGTTTTATCAGAGATGTGTATAGATGTCGTTTAGTCATTAAAAATGAAATGGAGACGATCCTGACAGCCAAAATGATGACAGCCAAGTCCGCATTTTAGCTGTCATCTAGTGGTAAATCCCACTTTTTTTGTGGTGGGAAAATAAAAATCATCATCATCATCTAAGCCTCGTCCCAACTAAATGGGGTCGGCCACATGAATCCTGTTCCACGATACCACTCTATCAGGGACCATATTCTTAGTTAAACCATAGGTCATCAAGTGTTTTCTTACTACCTCCTCCCACATCCTTTAGAGCCTTCCCTTGCCCTTTTAGAGCCTTCTACTTGATAGGGTTGGACCTATCAGGACATGCTAGGCAATAATCCAGAGGGAAAAATTAAATATTCAACTTTTTGCTTATTTTTATTGGCATGATTGTCAGTGTTTCTTTTCACTATCGATGAAACATGGTGATGTGTCCTTATGGACTGGCATATGCCAGTCCATGAAACATAGTGATGTATATCTTCAAAGCACTAACCAAATAGGTCCAAAAAGAAAAAAAGAAATTAACATGTTATTATTCTTTAGGTACAGTGGTATATTATGGGGATCTTATATAAGAGGAAAACCTCAATATGCGAAATTCATTGATAAAAAAGGAAAATCATTTTTCACATTGCTTTACAATAAAGAGCTGTACTTCAAGCATATAAGTTGAATTCTATAAACCCATTCCCAGATGAATTTAGGTTGATCTGATTTTATCTGATGCTGCTGAACTTCCTACAAAACCCCAACCTTTCTAAGCAAGAATTGTTCACTCACCCATCTTTTATATCTGTCACATGGATGAAATAATGACTAAGCAAACATCCAACTTTACCAGGTAAATACAGACATACCAACACTTCACCTTACCAGAAATGCACCTCCAAAATTCAAAGTTAATTCACAATGTCTTTATAATCATGTCTTTTCCATGATTCGAACCCGTAGCTCAATGGTAGACAGTGCGTTTCAACATTGAGGCCTCACATTCAATCCCAGCTTACCTATAAAAATGGGGGAAATTTTCTTTTCCATAAGAGAAAGGGGCACTTTTGTCTGTGATAAGATACAAGGCTATGATGATGATTGTCATTTGCATAAAAGTGAGGGGCACGTCAGTAGAAAGTTTATTTTTAAGGTTGTTAATGATAGCCTGTGTAAGAAAAACAAAATACTCAACAAGGTCAGCTCTTGTAAAACCTTTCGCACTGTTTGCTCTGTCATTTGAAGGGGTGGCTGCAAATCAGCCATGGATCAGCAGACATAAGATCATCGACTGAAGAAAATGAGATAAGAGAAGAACCTGAGCTGAAAGCCTCGTGGCTTCCTCTAACCCAAGATATTTTATCCACCTTCTAACCATCCACTGGATAACAGAAAATTGACCATGAGCACCTCTATAATAATCAATTGACATGACTGATAACCAAAACAAATTTCATGTGATCATAACATGGGAACTCATTGAAATGCCATTGTAACGCACATGTAGGAATTAGGAAATCTGGGCCATGTTTAAGGCAGCACGACCATGATCACCCAGGACAATAATCAGGCCAATCCATCCATCAGGTGGGACACAAGTACAAGTTGAATCAGAACATCATGTGTTGTTTCCATATAGGGTGTTCGCCTGATGAGCAACGGACCCGATTTGTGTGACAGGTGATCTTCATGATGGAGCATACGTAACGGCTCGAATGTCCTACACACTGCTAAATAAGCATTGGATGAGGTTGCAAGCAACATTTCAGTTGCAGATGATGAGTCCTCATCTAACATTATTCAGCCTTGTTATATGCACAGCTATAGCAAAAAGTGAAAGTTCTTCAGTTTTACACATAAAGAGATCAGGCTCTGATATTATGGATAGAATGCTATATAGAGTCAAAGACACTAGTGGTGAAGCATGATTCAGAGCGTTTTTTTATGACATCAAGACAGCTTTGCTATAGGAACAAACATTTGTGAAGTTTCCTTACACATGGCAAACGTCTGTGCTGACCGGTACCATTGATCTCATTGGCCACAATATGGTTAGGCTATCGGCATAACCAATTTTCAACAATTTTGACCACCAAATTATTGCAAGTTTTTCCCACTGATGAGTGATGACTGAACATGTACAGTTGCTCTTTTTGTGTTAATTGTCCTCTTCAGGCCACTGAGCAGATGTCAAGCTAGAAGCCTAGAACAGTCAGATACCATTGCTTTTTGGGTCCACAGAATCGATGGGCTGATCACCATGCACAGGCACCATACGTACATTGGACATATTCTGATGTACACTTCGCAGAACACCATGAAGCATGCGGCCATGGTAGAATTTCTCAATAATAAATATTAGTGAATGAAAATGTGAAAACCTTTCTTTCTGAAATAAAATTTCTTGAAAAAAGAATGGAAGGTGCAATGACAAACATACCACCAGATGTGAATAAATAGTTGCCAGAGAGAGTGCTTTTGTACGTTCATCGCCTTCCAGTTTGGGTAGTGGAAGTGAGTTTTTTTTCCTGAATCAATAGATACGAAAGGGCTAAGGCGTTCAAATGAACTTGGTTTCTACTTACTAGTGACCCATTGATTTAAGTATAGTAAATGTTACAAAAAATGATGAACCTTGCGTAAAAGTAGCTTCCATAGAATTCCATTCAACATGTTACCCGTACCAGGCCTGAGTGCTACCTTTGCAAGCCTTACATTCTGGAGTTGAAGAGAAGGTACCATCAATTACATGGCCAACATCTTAGCTGGACTGAAAAAATCTCAATTGCGACTATGAAGGGGCACCTCAAGAAACCACTTTTGGGTTCACATATACCAAACACAGAAAACATGACATGAAAAGCAGTTATAAGTCTAACCCACATGAGTAATGCCAGGCACTGAATAAACTTCAAGTTGTGAGGAGCACTTATTGCGCTACTGATACAGACACTTACATTGCCACATGCAAGTCATATGCATTGGATAAGAATTGGTTCTAAATACATCAAAATTTATTTTAAAAAAAAAAAAAAAAAAGAAAAAAAAAAGAAAAGAAAAATGGCGGTGCATTCTTATGCTCTTCTGTCAGTCAATCTTCCTCAGTAGTATTCATCAAAGAGAATGTTCAACGGATGCTAGCATCGTTACTTTCAAGTACCTACTTTATTTCTCATGTGCAAGGACACAGTTTCATGGCTGCATTTCCAACCAGCACAGGATGAAGCCTTTCAACAGAAGATGGAGATGCACATGCTAGCATATAGAGAGCCGATGGAGCATATGCGTACGATTGGGATCAAGGTATTCAAAAACTGTTATGGAACGGTCATAAGGGCCATTATATAACGGTAACAGTGGGAAGCATTACGCATTACAGGGCTTTAACGCACGTTCTGGGAAAAAAACGGCCTGTAACGGCCCATTACGGGGCCGATACAGTTGATGCTTTTAGGTAAAATAAAAAATTAAAAAAAATGAATGTTACAAGTCCATAATGGACGTTACAGCCTATAGTAACAGTTACTGTAGTGGCTGTTACAGCTATCTTTACAATTATTGAATACCTTGATTTGGTATGCAATTTATGCAAGAATGTTGAAGGAAAACAATACAATGGACAGCATCACAGTTAACAAATTTTACAAGGTGAGATGTTTTCAAAAAGCAGACTCACCTCGCCTCATCCACAACAGCATATGGTGGCATATCCAGATTGAGAATTTCATAGAAACCAATTCGAAGGATCTAAAAGAAAGGAAACATAAGTTGTACAAAATACATTGTAAAATACATAAGTACTGCTGCTGAAAATCATAATATTTTTTGTATAGTGAGTCTGTAACCAATATGAGTGAGTTAAACTGGTTAGTGTTATCAATTTTTTCCTCGGTTGTCAAGGTATAGTTCCACATTCTATAGTCTATCCAAATTAGAATAAGAGCCCAAATATGTATACAAACAATATACCTGTAAGAGAAGTGGCTCCATCCCTCTAAACGTGTTCTCATCATTGCAAAGTGACAATATCAGATGATCCAGGTAACGCCTCCAACGAACAGCACCCAACAATGTCAGTCACCTACAGTAGAGAATTCGAATCCTCTTTCACTTAATGACTTGAAATCACATGACATGGTAACTTTTTAACGTTATCTAAAGCAATAAGGGAATCAACAGATGAACCTTGAATGGAAAGATATCACGTGGCATTCACTTAAAGCCTAAAACAGCATTTGTCTACTAATAATTTCACACTCAATTTTAATTTTGGTGGGTAAACAATATTTCTAGTAAGCCTTGTTGAACAGCCTTCTGAAGTATCAACAATGCAATTTTTATACATGTTCAAAAGATTGTTTCTGCCTATCATATCAGACCCTTGGACAATACAAAACATTCAATACTTTGCTTGACATGTTCATCATGGTTTTTTGCTTTTTAGATATAAAGAAGTTCATAATTAACAAAAAGAGTTCTCATCAGAAAAGAGTCTACAACCAATTGCCTACCTAACATTAACCCTCCTCCTTCACCCCAATCCTGGGGCAGAGTTGGGCAATTAGGACGCAATATTAGCAGAGAATGAGCATTGCAGAACTAAGATGATAAGATGGGCATGCAGAAAGACTATGAAAAATAGCATCAAGAATGAGGACACCAGAAGCAGACTAAGAGTGGCCACAATGAGAGATAGAATGAAACAGCTAATTAAGATGGTCCACCCAAAAAAAAAAAAAAAAACCAGGAGATAGACCCAATAAAGTGGAACCTTTGGCTAGGATTGAAGGGTGGGAAAGGAGGGGAAGGCCTAAAGGATGATATTCACACGAGCAAGATTAAGAATCAATATGAAGGCTTGTAAACTTACTGATGATAGTGCCTTAGAATCACATAGAAATGATTAGCGAAACATGACTCATAAAGCTAACCCCAACTCAGGCAGGGCTATGATGATGATGATGATGATGAGAGAGAGAGAGTTAATTAAAACTTATTTCGATGCATATATTGAAATCTCTTTTCCCCAACAAAACATAGAATCTGTTTTTTCTCAAAGGGCATGTGCCATTTCATCTCCAAGCGTCGTGGTAAGCAGACTCAATCTTAGGCCATGCATTGGAAGAGTAGTTACATTGCCAACTCAACTTCCAAGCTTGGTATCAAAACATAGTATCTCATGCATGATATGATTTTATATGTTACAAATGTATCAACAATACAAATCATTACATTTCAACTTTCTAAAATCTCATTTGGATGCCTTCCTTGGCAGCTGAAGTCAATCTAGTTACATCCTACCATCGACAATATAATTTCTTACATGATGAACAACACAAAATGATGGATTTGTAGTGTCTGCAGAGATATGAAGGCACGTTACACATGTATATGTGCACGAACATGTGGTCATAGCACATTGATGGAGGAGAAGAACAAGACGATAAAACAGAGGAACCAAGATGAAAGAAGGAATGAGTAAGCTTCCATTTTGAAGATAAACACCCAAAGGAGGGTTGTTATATAGGATCGCAATAAATCTCAACTACAAAAGACAATCTTTTCTAAACAAAATTAATATTGAATTCCCCTAATTTCATCCTCCCCATGGATCTTATATGGACCTCCCCACAAATCAACATTTACACCATATTACTTGCCAAGAATGCATGACCTTCGGAACCACATCCAATCACATCAAAATCACACAAAATAGCAAACAAATGACCTTAGAAACCTACGAAATGAACAACTAACAACTTTGACAAGCAAACACCACTAGAGTTATTAAATAACCACCCTTACCAATGATAGTTGCTATGAGTGTAATCTTTCCATTCTTAGAGAAGAGAACCACTCTCGTTCTAATTATTTTGATTAATTTACTTTCCTTGTATACTAGTTGATTTTATTTCCATGTAGAACATTGTATTCTTCTATTTAAACCTTAGGGTAAAGAAATATATAGAAAACAATTGAAGAATTCTTCAAATCCCCTCGTGTTTACTCTATTATCATGGTTTCAGAGCGGTTCATCCTAGCTCTTAATCATTCAATCCATTTCCCTGAGCGGTCTTTGAGTCTCTACATTTCACCACCATCCTCGTCACCGCAATCACTGCAGTCCCATCACAACAACCAACCATTGTCATAAACACCCATTCCAGTCCCCGTTCCCCAACCAAAACCCATCTTCCATTTGCAACACCCATATTCATTGGCTCTACCGATTAGCAACAAACCTCTATGTGGTGCACAAATCTACAAATCAAATCGGCACTGTCATCCTGGCACCACCACCATCGTCATCCGCCATAGCGTCTCCAAATCCAACAACCCAGTCATGTTCTGTCACTACCCTGACACAATGTCCTCCACGAACCCTACCGGCACACACACATGATTGTGGCAGCCTCTCCAGTCACCCCAAACCCCATCCGCCCCTACCTCTCCATCAAGTCATGTTGAAAACTGCAAACCCATAATCATCGTTGCTGCTGTGATGCCAATGCAACCTAAACCCATTGTCGGTCGCCGAGGTATTTTTGTAAGTAAATGAAAATATACCCAGGACCTCATCAAACTGACACGACTTTCTAATCACTGAAATATCGAGGCACCGATGGGATAAATGTTCAGTATAGTAAACAAAATGGGGTTCTCTTGGAGCAACCTACTCTATTCTAGTGCCTTGTTGGTGGTCTTGTTTATTTAACGATGAAGAGACTTGATATCGCTTACATTATTCAAGTGGTTAGTCAGTTTGTTGTAGCGCCCCGTACCCTACATATGACTATTGTCTTACGCATTATCAGATATTTGAAAGGTACCATTGATCGGTCATTATTCTTTTCCTCGATATCTCCTATTGAGGTTGTTACCTATGCCGATGTTGATTGGGTTGGTTACCTATGCCGATGTTGATTGGGTTAATTGCGCCCTCATCCAAAGATCTACTACAGGAAACTATTGTTTCTTAGCACTTTACTTACATCTTGGAAATGCAAGAAACAAACAGCGGTGATGCAGGACAATTTACCACTTGCTCTAAAAGCTAGAATTGATAGAGCATGGCGAATTAATACCTTTATCTCATAGCCTAGGCCCCACATCCCATGAGTTAGACCTCAAACCAACCCCCTTCGTGGGCCCAATTTCACATGGATTCTGCTTCACACGAGCCACCCACCTCACATGGGTGGGCCCGCTTCACACGACCCACCCACCCTGAGTGTGCCCCTGCATCTCACAAGCCACCCCACTCGAGCCTAGTGTGAAAATGCCCCTGCATTAATCATATCTAGTGAAGAGTCTCGAACACGAGACCTCCCGCTCTGATACTACTTCGATGCAGGACAATTAACTACTTATTCTAAACGCTCGAACTGATAGCGCATAGCGAATTATTCCCTTTATCTCATAGCTCAGGCCCCACATCCCATGGGCTAGGACCTCGGCCGAAACCCCCCTCATAGGCCCTACTTCACATGGGTTCCACTTCACATGAGTCACCCACCTCACATGGGTCGCTTACCCCAATTGTGCCCATGCATCCCACAAGCCACCCCACTCAAGCCCAATGTGAAAATACCCCAGCATTAAACAGTCTCCAAATCCAGCACGAAGGCTAGGTACAAAGCTATGTCTTCCGCCTACAGTGAGATTGTGTGGATACGAGGATTACTTTCTATTTTGGGAATTCACCTTACTACCACAATAAAGCCAGTGCTATCCAGATTGCCTCTAATCCCGTCTTTCATGAGAGGACCGGTGTTTTAAATAGCGGTAGTGCGATGCGTAGTGCTCAACCCTCTATAGCGTGTAGCATAAATTCGTAGCGTGTAACGTACGCTACACGATACTTCTAATTTTTAATTTAAAAATATGACAAATATAATAAATAGTGAAAAAAAGGGAAAAAATATAAAAATGCCTAAAAGATGATTCATTTTATCAATTATAAGCATGTTCAAAAAAGTTATTAGTTATCATTTATCAAAAGTCAATCCACATATATAAGCCAAATCAAATAATTATCACATCAACAACTTTCTAAGCAAACCACTTTAATTAATAATGTCTAATTGAAACCGCAAGTCACAATTATGAAAAGAAATAAAAATCCCATTGGTTAAAAGTATCAAGTACAATACAAGTGTCACATTCCTCACAAAGAAAACGTGAAGAAAAACAAAAAGAGTAAAAAAATACATCGTAATTGTAGCGTACGCTATTTGGGACACTACGTAGCGCTACAGCCATGCTACGCTATGTAGCGTACGCTACGGGCACTATTTGAAACACCGGAGAGGACAAAGCATATTGAGGTAGATTTCACTTCATCTGAGAGAAGTTCCATTCTAAGATTGTTTATCTTCCACATGTGGCATCTCAAGATCAAATTGTGGATGTTCTCATGAAGACTATGACAATCGCTAGACATTCTTTCTTAGTTCGCAAATTGTTGTTGGTCGATCACCCGCATTAATTTAAGAGGGGGTGATAGTCGTGATTGGTGCAATCTTTCCATTCTTAGAAAGAAGAATCAATCACTCCCTCTAATTATTCTGATTGATTAACTTTCTTTGTATACCAGTTAATTTTATTTCCATATATAGCATTGTATTCTTCTATTTAAACCCTGTTTAGGGTAAAGCAATATATAGAAATTTATTGGAGAATTCTCCAAATCCCCACATGTTTACTCTATTATCAACCAAAGCATCCCTTGCCCATGCACCCCACCCCCCTCTCGAATCCCACTAAACCTCGCATGCATCCCACTTCATATATCCCGCTAATGAGTTCTACAATAGACATGCACTCTTTGCATAAATGCCATAACTTTTGTACTCTTACACATGAATATGAATGTTTTTATTTCCAGATATACAGACATTAGATGCATTTACGCATACATGCAAACACATAATTGTGAACAGTTTCCTGCATTTGAAAAACTACTAACCCAGTCAAACAATACATGTGCAAAGATATTCTCTTAATAAAAAATTTTGGTCAATGATATCAAAGAATACCTTATAAATAGATCGAAGCAAAAGGTGAAAATATAAGAAATGATACGATGAAGGACAATAAACCACTTGCTCTAAAAGCTCAAACTGATACCCCTGCATTAATTACCCCCGGTGAGGAGTATCGAACACGAGAACCCCCGCTCTGATACCAATTTGATGCAGGACAATTAACCACTTGCTCTAAAAGCTCGAACTGATAGAGCATAGCGAATTAATCCATTTATCTCATAGCCGAGGACCCACATCCATGGGTTAGGTCCTCAGACAAACCCTCCTCATGGGCTCCAAATCCATGGGTTCTGTCCCCTCGTGGGCCCCAAATCGCATGGTTTCTGTCTCACGTGAGCCACCCGCCTCACACAGGCCCCAAATCACATGAGTTCTGTGGGCGGCCCACCCTAAGTGTGCCCTGCATCAGACAAGCCACCCACTCGAGCCCGGTTTGAAAATGCCCCCGCATTATGATACCAGTTTGATATGTCTAACATCCAAAGCAAAGGTGCGAAACCAAGTTTGAAAATGCCCCCGCATTATGATACCAGTTTGATATCTCTATCATCCAAAGCAAAGGTGCGAAACCCAAATGTTCTTTTCACATAACATATCTCGTTGTCACTTGAATTTTTTCCTTTGTCATTCAAAAGGTCAGCGAAAGCACCACCTTGATCTATCCACAGCAATCTCACTGCAGAAACTATACCCAAAAAAAAAAACATTTTGAAAAAAAAAATGGAAATGAAAATCCAAATAACACGATGAAGAAAATTTCTATCATATAACAGTTGGCTTCTAGCACCGAATGAACAAATCTGCTGGACCAGTTCTGCCCACATTTTCCAGAACAAATAGTTTTCTGGTTGCGAACCATTCAGTGTTCATTGCCACTCACCACCATATGTGCTGCTGAGCAGAAACATCCATCCAGTTGGCCCTACTTCAGATGGTCCACTCCATGAAAACTACAACAATTGGACAATTCTAGCCAAGGTATTCAATAACAGCAACGGTGACCAGAATGCCCACCATTATTGCCATTATGATAAAGTCCCCATCATTACCATTATGTAATAGCCACAACGGCTATCACGCAACCGTTTTTTACACCTTGATTCTATCCTCCTGATTCATGGATGTTTCCCACTTGAATGTAAACCACTGACCGTTTTCTTTTATTTTCCCTCTCCATTTGATAGGCAAAGATGAAACACCTAGGGATTGTGGGGCACTGCATTTCTTTACCGTGGACAATACACCATAAGGCCCACTTGATAGAAAGCTGGGATTGACCTGACATACCACCACATGAATAGAGTGGCAATGCAATAAGACTGGTACATCACACAATGAACTGGAATTAACCTCTCTCACAGAGTTCTACCTGCTATATCTAGGGGCGCACATTAGCAAAATCACATCATGGGACACTAAAATGTGCTGGTGGGACAAAACTACAGAAAACAACACCAACTGACAACTGAACTAAGAAGAAAAGGATTGCATTTACCAGCTCTGTGAGGAGAAACCTCCGAGTTCAGATTCTGCATCTTCTTCGCAGGATCGAAATGCCCAGAAAATGTAGAACTTCTCAGTTGAATCCATCACTGCCAATATAGGCAGCATGCCCCCAGCCCATGTCAGCAAGACCCTGTGCGCGATGCTAACCTGAGCGGGGGTGCAATGAAAAAGAAGCAACCATATTCTTACCTGCTCTACGAGGCGGAAACTCTGGACGCAGCTTCTGTGTTTTCCTCGAGGGATTCGACAGCCCTGTAATTCCAAAACTTCTCTGTTAGAAATCCACACAAGGTAGCATGCCAGGAAAGAGAGGCTGCTAACCTGCACCAGGGCGACAGCACACCACCGGCGAAAGCAAGTACAACACAAAGGGGAATCTGAGCACGCCTACCTGCTGTTAGCTCCCGATGGCACCAGCGCACATTAGCAAGCCAGAGGTGGATAAGGCTAGCATGAGCCCGTGGCGAAGAAGGACAAGGCAGAAGAGGAGGTGAGTGCGGTTACCTGCTCTTTGAGGAGAAATCCTCGAAGCTGCATTTCTGTCTGCTGAATCGTCGTCGGATTTCAATTGGATTTTGGGGAGATGAGATTTCTCGCGGAAAGAAATTCGAGAGAGGAGAAACTGAGAAGAGAGGGAAAACGCGAGAGATAGCTTGCACCATTTTTCTCATAGAAAAAGCAGGACGATTTTGAGACGAGAGAAAGAGAAATTTACGACTGTGGACCCCGCCTTCTATCCAGCGGTTTTTTGGAAGCAATACAAACTTACAATACGCGCTCATAAAATTAAGCAGGGCAAATTGGAAAATTGAGGGCAGAAACATGGAATTTAGCGGGGCAAAATAGAAAAACACCGGGAAAACATGAAATTGAGTAGGGCAAACTAGAAATTAAACGGGGGAAACGTGAAATTGAGCAGGGCAAATTAGAAATTAAGTAGGGAAAATATAAAATTAAGCAGGGCAAACATGAAATTTAGTGAGGCACACTAAAAATTGAGCAGGGCAAATTGAAAAATGAGTGGGGCAAACATAAAATTCAGCGGGGCAAACTAGAAAATCAGCTAGGGAAACATGAAATTGAGCGGAGCAAAGTAGAATTTCAGCGGGGCAAACTACAAAATTGAGCGGGAGAAAAATGAAATTGAGTGGGGCAAACATGAAAATTGAGCAGGGTAAACTAGAAAATTCAATGGGGAAAATCAATGGGGCAAACTAGAAATTAAACGGGGCAAACTAAAAATTGAGCGGGACAAACTATAAATTAAACTATGCAAATAAACATTAAATCGAGCGAGCGTAGTATGATATTGAGCTGGACAAACAATATTTTGAGCGAGCATAGCATGATATTGAGCTGGGCAAACATTAAATCGAGCGAGCGTATCATGATATTCAGTAGGGCAAACATTAAATCGAGCAGGCATAACATGATATTAAATGGGGCAAACATTAAATCAAGCGAGCATAGCATGATATTGAGCTAGGCAAATATTAAATTGAGCGATTCTAGCATGAAATTTATCGAGGCAAACATTAAATTGACCTTATTTACCATGAAATTAAGCTGGGAAAACATTAAATTGAGTGATCTTGCATGAAATTTATCAAGGCAAACATTAAATTGACCTTATCTACCATGAAATTAAGCTGGGTAAACATTGAATTGAGCGATCCTAGCATGAAATTTATCGAGGCAAACATTAAATTGACCTTATCTACCGTGAAATTAAGCTGGACAAACATTACATCGAGTGATCCTAGCACGGAGATTCCGATTAGGAAAATGATAAGAAGAACCTCCATACGTCGGTTTATCATTGAAAGGGAGTGAAATGCGGTTATTTTGAGAAGGAAGGTTTTTTTCATTAAGGGAGTGAAAGCAACGAAGTGAAAAGCAAGGCTTAAAAAATATAAGCCAGTGAAAGGAAACGGATTGGCTACTCCCCCTGCCACCAGCCAATGGCTAGTGGCCGGTGGTCTGTGAGCCCCACCATGATGTATGTGTTTCATCCATTTCGTTCATCCATTTTTACAGTTCATTTTAGGGTTTGCTCCAAAAAATGAGAGGGATATAAATCTCAGGTGGACCACACCATAGGAAGATAATATTGATTGGATATTGACAATTAAAATTCTCCTAAGGCCCAACGAACTGTTTATTTCACATCTAATCTATTGATTAGGTCATACAGGCCTAGATGAAGGGAAAAACCAAAAATCAGCTTCATCCAAAACTTTTATGGCCCCCTAATGGTTTCTAATGGTTGACGCTCATTCAACATTGTTTCCTATAATGTGGTACAATTGAGATTTGGATATACCTCATTTCTGGTCTCATACCATAAAATGATCTGGAAACATATATGGATGGCATGGATGAAAACATACATCATGGTGGGGCCTATAGACCACTGACCATCCGCCATTGGCTGGTTGCAGGGAGACTACTCAACCCGTTGCCGTGAAAAGGAGGGGTATTTTCGTCTTGGGAATCGGTGTCCGTACGATGAGGTCTAAGTGCGTATTGTAAGTCTGTATTGCTTTTAAAAAACTGCTGGATAAACGGTGGGGTCTACAGTTGTAAATTTCTCGGAGAGAAATGGTGAACGCACTTGGAGGGTTTGCTAGGAAGCAGATTGGCTGGTGTACCACACACCAGCGATACGATACGGCTGTTGTGGTCGTCATGGGTACGTGTCGTAGGATACGGCTGTTGTGGTCGTCGTGGGTATGTGTCGTGCTAAGACGAGCGTTGCGGCTCCGAGTTGTACGAACGGTTCAAAGGAGATCAAAGTTACTTGACTCCCAAAATTATGTACTTATTATATCCACACTGTTCATTCATTTTTTGAGATCATTTTAGAGCATGATACCAAAAATAATCATATCCAAAGCGTAAGTGGACCACACCAGAAATGGCAGTGAGACAATAATTCTTACTGTTAAAAACATTCATAGGGCCACCATAGCGTTTATTATCAATCCAGTCTGTTTATAAGGTCACATAAACCTGGATGAAGAAATGATATAGATATCATATTGATCCAAAACTTCTGTGACCCCAAAAAAGATTTCAATGGCAGACGTTCAATCCCCCACGGTTTTTTTCAGTGTAGTCCACTTGATCTTTCGACCTGTCTTATTTTTTAATTCAAGCCTTAGGACAAGCTCTCCAAATGAAAGGATGGTTGGGATATAACATATACCTCATAATGTGACCCACGCAGCTTACTGACGTCAACACATCAACCAGATCGGTGGTGTGTCCTACACCAGCCAGCCCGCTTACGAAGCAGGGACGGTGTGTTGGGACGAACACAACTGACCTTGGCGGTGTGTAAACGTCAGCTAGTTATGTGATCCCACCGTTAGGTATGCGTTATGTCCGCACCATCCATCCATTTTTCCAAATCATTTTAGGATAAAGGACGGAAAAGGAAGCATGTCCAAAGCTCAAATGGACCACTCCATAAAAACCATTGATGAAACCTTCCTAGGGCCCACCATGATATTTATTGGTCATTCAACCTGTTTAAGTTTAAGGGCCTTTGTTAGTGCCGAAATTTTGCACCTAACGCGGAATTAGGAAAATATTCCGTGTTTAGCGGTGTTTGTTAATGCATTGTTAACACGGAGAAAGGAAAGCACTGAGTGGTTTTTCACTGAATTCTTTCAATGAAATGAGTCTAGCTTAATGGTCAATGCCGAATGCGCTCTATGAATTTTCAGTTTTTGCTTTCACGACTATTTTTTCCTTTAAATTATCTGTGCAATACAAAATCAACTTTTAACCTGTGAAATTTCTTTATGCCCCATTATGATTTATGTGTTTCATCCACACAGTCCATCAACTTTTTTAGATCATTCTAGAGCACGAGCCCAAAAAATGAAGTACTTGTAAAACTCAAGTGGACCACACCATAGAAAATTATCACTGGTTTCAATGGTGGGTGTCATTATCACTGCAGCTTCCTTTGGTGTGATCCACTAGAGCTGTGGACCTATCTAATTTTTAAGATAAAAAAATTAAAATGATCTGAGAAAAGTAATGGATGGCGTGGATAACACACTTACATCACGGTAGGCCCTACAGAGCCCTGCCCGGACGGGGGTAGGACGCAATCCACGTCCAGCTATATAGCTGGTGCAGATACATGTGGAAACGGATTGGCTACTCCCCCTGCCACCAGCCCGTGGCTAGTGGCCGGTGCTCTATGGGCCCACCATGATGTATGTGTTTCATCCATTCTATTCATCCATTTTTAAAGATCAATTTAGGGCTTTATTCCAAAAATCATAGGGTTATAAATCTCAGGTGGACCACACCACATGAAAACAATAGTGATTGGATATCCACCATTAAAATCCTCCTAAGGCTCACTGTACTGTTTATTTGACATCCAATATGTTGATTGGGTCATACTGGCCAGATGAAGGGAAAAAACAAAAATCAACTTGATCCAAAACTTTTATGACCACCAAAATGTTTTTAATGGTCGACGCTCATTCAACGTTGTTTCCTGTAACATGGTCCACTTGAGATTGAGATATACCTCATTTTTTGTCTCATTCTGTAAAATGATCTGTAAAAATAGATGGATGGAATGGATGAAACAAATACATCATGGTGGGGCCCATAGAGCACCGACCACCAGCCATTGGTTGGTGTTAGGGGGAGTAGTCAATCCGTTTCCGATACGTGTTGTGTGAAGACACAGCGCCGACGCTCCTCGTGCTCCGAGTTGTAAGAACGGTTCAAAGGAGATCAAAGTTACATGGCCTTACAATGATGTATTTATTATATCTACACTGTTTATCAAAATTTTGAGATTATTTTAGAGCATTAGCCAAAAAATGAATCATATCCACTTGATCTGAAACTTCTTTGACCCCCAAAAGGGTTTCAATGGTATACGTTCAATCCCCCACTGCTTTTTGCAGTGTGGTCCACTTTACATGTAAATCATTAATTATTATTTTTTCAGTTTTTATGAATAATGATATTTTAATTTTCTATTAAGTACTTTAGCTTATTTGAATTAAATAGAATAATTTTGTTTTTATTTAATAAAAAATAATTTCTTTATAATGTAAAACATTTCCAAACAGGAGATAGGGGCAAATGCGTCAAATTAACAGATTTCAGACATTTCAGATGTTTGTTAACAAACAGGTTGTTTCAAATTCAGTACTTAATTTTTAGACTTCAGCCATAATTACCAAACAAAGTCTTTTAACTTCAAATTTCAAATTCGGCCTTCAGATTTTAAATTTAGGTTTTAGACTTCGAATTTAACAAACGGGGCCTTAAAATGTTTAAGTTTGATCTAAAGCTTTCATGGTCGTTAAAAACTATCAATGGTAGTCGTTCAATCCACATTTATAATTTAGAGTAGCATCACGTGACGATTAAGAGCATTAACAAGTTTGTTCTCGACTTTGGCCTTATGTTTAAGAACGAAAGAATATCTCTAAAGAAATTGAACCCATTTAACATGCCTAGGATTTAGTTTCTTATAGGAATTGAGGTAACGTAAGGCATCATGGTCAAAAAATAAAACAAATTCTTATGGTAATAAATAATGATGCCAATGGCGCAAGGATTAGATAACTGAATATAAATCTTTGTCATAGGTATAATACCATCACTTTGACTCATTCAACTTCTCACTAAAATAAGCAACGATGTGTCCTTCTTAACTAAGCACTCCACCTATACCTACCCCATATGTATCACAAGCAACTTCAAAAACTTTAGAAAAGTCTGATAGGCGTATAACGGGAGATTCTTTCATCTTACCTTGAATCTCCTTAAACGCTCTAAAGGCAATTTTAGTCCATACAAACTCCAATTTCTTTTATACAATCAGTGATGGGAGCCATGATGGAACAAAACTCTCTAATGAATTGCCTATAAAAAGTTGTTGAGCCGTGAAAGCTTCGCAGCTCATGAATATTGTACGGTTCAAGCCACTCAACTATAGCCTTGACCTTCTCGGGATCCACTCTTATACCCTTAGATGATACTATGAACCCCAAGAAGATAACGCTCTTTGACATGAATGTGGCAGTTCTTAAGGTTCGCATAAAGCTTTTCAATTATAAGGACCCCACAAACTTGCATTAGATGATGGAGATGTTGGTCTTTTGATGTGTTATAGATAAGAATGTCATCAAAATACACCACAAGAAACTTACCCATCAAGGTTCACTTGGGTCATCATTCTCATAAATGTGCTTGGGGCATTAATCAAGGCAAAGAACGTGATCCTTCGTCTTGAAGGTTGTCTTCCATTTATCTCTTGGGCGTATACGTATTTGGTGATACCCGCTCTTGAGGCTAATATTTGAAAAGATGGTGGCACCCACCATCATCTCTAACATATCATCAAGACACGGTATGAGAAACCGATACTTGACTGTATTTTATTGATGGTTCTACTATCCACACACATGTGCCACGTGTCATCTTTCTTAGGCGTGAGAAGTGTTGGCATGGCAACACGAACTCAAACTCTCTTGAATGAAACCTTTCCTAAGGAGCTCGTCTACCTACCTCAACTCTGCTTGCTCCGTAGGGTTTATTCAGTAATGAAGGTGGTTTGGTAGAGTCACCACAGGGACAAGACAATAGCATGTTAGATGTCCCTCATGGGTGAAAGTTCATCTGATAAGTCCTCTGGGAATACATCGTGAAACTCATTCAGAATCAAAATCACCTCAGGGGGTCCCTCTACACTAACCTCGGGTGTAACTTCTCTAGCCACTAAAGCGTATACTATCGAATCCACCTTAGCCTTTCTCTCGAACTCCTTGGCATTGATAACATGGAGAGACTTAGATTGGTATCTCCTTGTGTCCCTTGGGTTACTTGACTTCCCCTCAGCTTTCTTCTCTACATTGCTTTTTGGTGGGAGAGGAACTAGAATGATCTTGTTACCCTGATGCATGAGTGAACACACATTCAAGTAGCCATATATCGTCACATCACGGTCAAATAACTAAGACTGCCCAAAAAGATGTGTCCAACATCCATGGGAAAAACGTTGCACTATAGCGAATCTGAATAGGATCCAAGTGGGAGTGCAGTTCGAGTTTCATTTTACCCAAAAAGATGTGCTAGGTAGCAGGCATGAAAGATGCGCCAAACCATGAAACTCTAAAGGCATGAGAATGCAGTTCGAGTTTCAAACCCAAGTGAGATAAAGTGTTAGTGGAGATCACATTTGTACAACTACCACTATCAACGATCACCTTACAATTCTTCTCTCAACATTTTGCATACGGGTAAAAAATTGTATTCTAACACCAGTCACTGGTCTCCTTAGCATTGGTCAAGGCACACATGACTATTGCAAGTGGTGTGGTCTCTTCTTCCTCTACTTCCTCATCACTAGCACCAGTGATATTAGGCTAATAGACTTCTTTTTCAAAATCACCATATTTATCTTCATCTTCCTTACCTTTGCCAATCACCAGGGGGTTATTCCTCTTTTTCGAGGGACACTGATGCACAAATTGACCAAATCAATAGCAATTGAAGCATCGCGTTTGCTCACCTCCCCTAGAGTTAGCACTTACAATCCTTTTTCCTTTAACATCCTTAGGGTTGGACTGGGAACCAACTCGGGGCCAAGATTGACTTCCCACATTAGATTTAGTCCCTTGAAGATAAGTATTAACATTTGAATCCCGAGAGTTGAAATGCCACCCAACTGGTGCTTTGAGATAATACTTGATTTCTTGCACCACTTGGTACATGTGCTCCAAGGTGACAACGTCATGACAATAAGGTTCTCGTTGGATCTTGAATTAAAGGACCATCCTAAATCTATACAATGTATTCATCGGGTCCTCCTCAGCGTCACATTGCACCATGCATTCCTCGAACTTGGCAATGTAGTCTGACTAGTCATGGATCCTTGATGCAAGGCCTGCCACTGGTCTAGGAGCCTCTGACGATAAGAGATAGAGATATACTTTTCTTTAAGGACCTCTTTTATCTCGGCCTATTGCACAACTGAGGATTTTCCACTTCTTTCAATTTTATGCTCCATGTTGGTCTAGAAAAATTTGGCTTGGCCCACCAGCTTCATCTTGACAAATCTCACTCGACAAGCATCAAACTATCATACCACTCAAAATAGTAGTTCATGTCTGCCACCTAATCAAGAAATTTTTTAGGGTCCAAGCGACCATCAAAACTAGGAGCCTCAACTTTTACACCTTTTATAACTTGTATGTTTGGATCATGACGGTCATGATGTTCCTCACATTGTGGGTGCACATGTGCTCGGCAAATGGCCAATGCCCTGGCCACGACTACGCCCTCTCCTCTCAAGTTGATCTTCAGCTTGAGATTGAACATCTTCCCCAGTGTCAGAGTTGGGTAGATGGAGGCCTCAAGTGGATTGATGCGCGCATTGGATACAATCAATTGAGTAGCAATGGTTCTATTGTGCACTTCAATGGCCGTTAGACGGTGGTTGATAGCATTAAGGGCCTCGGCAATCTACTTTAGATTCATAGTGGAATGTCAACCAAAGCCACGTCCCGAACGAGTGGGCATACAAAAGGAAACTCCAAAAGAGAAACCTAGATCTAAAGATAATGTTACGATAAAGATAAAATCAACCTAGATATGAAACTGGACACATTAAAAACACTAATATGAAAATTTAGCAAGCCGTCACCCTTAAATATTATGTTGAAAATTCAGTAGGACGATGATATGAGAGTACTAAACAAAAAATTTAGTAAGAAGGTAATTTGAAAATTGCAAACTGAAAATTTAGCAAGGCGACAACCTGAGTTTACTACATTGAAAATTTAACAATGGTATGAGTGCAAAGCGCTACCTGAAAATTCAGCAATAGGATACTCCCGACTAGGAACAAACATCAATGATATGATCCTATATCTTACATGCAATGTATGCTTTACTAACCATATATGTGACTCTAACCTAAGTGCAACACAAAAATCCTATGCTAAACCTATGGTCCCTGATACCAATTTTAATGTATGACCAATGCATGAACTCAAATAATGTGAGAGATCAATTTAAATTAATTAATGAAAACTACAGATCTTGCTACCATCATCACAAATTTCAAGATTCTAAGAGGAAAACATGAATAGTTTAAGCCTAAGTTGCCAAGCATTATCCTACAAGACCATTAAACATGAGAAACTAGGATGTAGAAACATCCAAATAACATAAGGTTAGGCCTATTGTAAATGAGAATGTCTAATACTACTTAGGGTTTACTAGATTTGGATGTGGGTAAAGCTAGTGTTAGGAAAGTTTGAGAAAATGATGAAATTAAGGTTAAAGTGGGGAATTGATTAAAGGGATTAAAGGATTTAGTTATTAGGATGTGGGAATTAGGGTTTTGAATGCAGGAAAATTAGAAATTTTAGGTTAATTGAAGGATTTGAAGATCTAGGGTTTTGGAAAGTGGAAAAATTGGGAGATTTAGGATTTTAGAGTTAGGGTTAGGGTTTTGAAAGAAATGTTCAAAGATGTAAGGGGGAATAAATATGTGGCCATATGGACCAGCTCGTGGGCTCGCACGTGTGGCCGTACGGTCACATGTGTGGGGTCTGGTCGGTTGGGGTTTGGTCCATAACCTTAAGTTTTTTATGGAAAATGATAAGGAAGAAGAAAGGAAAGTGTTGGGATAGGTTTTGGATGATTTGCAATGAAGAGCTAAAGAGATTTCAACAAAATACCTTATAAAGAATAACTCAAAGTGATAAATGAGAACCTCGTGCCCTCATTAAAGAAACATAAGCCCCGCACCAATCTCTCTTCCAAAGCAAATGAAAGACTTCTTCACATGTCATGAAGAATGGAAAAGAAAGATTATTTTCTTTTTCTTTTTTTTATGATCAAAACACTATTGAGGTGCTTCACACCCCCACTATATAGTTTCAAGATATTTTGAAAATTACAAAATAGACAATGTTTTATGACTTTTAACCAAAATAACCCTAGTCTAATGAAAAAAAACATATAAAACCACTCATAAAGTGTCCAAAGCATAAATCCAAAACAAATTAGATCCTAAAACATATATATGTCTTATGATGAAAAGAACGGTCCATGATTAATAGCCCGATCATGTAAAGTATGCAACCCAACAACCCGATCGCCATGTCCCTAAAATCCAACGGTCCAAATCACTCCCTAAAGCAAAGAAGTGAGTCTTCCTAGTGTGGGGACTTCTAGATGCTTGCAAATGCACTAAGGGGTCTTCCACATGCATACTCACCTAGCCAGAGAGAAACCGGGGCCCACAGCTTCATATAATATGTACGCCTTGCATATGTGATGTGATGTCCTCATCAAAAGGCTTTAGAATGCAAAGTATGCTTGTGGATTCTTATTCAATATAATTGGATCCCATCTTCTTTAGTTTAAAGAGGTAAGTATTTGTTGTAATTTATTCCATGGACCAATTACTTTGCGAAGTTTCTCTATGCTGCATTTCACTACATGTTGTGCCTTTTATGGCCTGTATGGATGGTGATGAAGTTTCTCATACTGGCTACTGTCTTTTATATCTTTATCATATTGATTCCCATAGGACAAACATAACTTAATAGAAGTTGTTCAAATGTGTCACCAACTGAAGGCACACCAACTTTCTATGCAACGTGTGAACTCATCCTCCATTTATCAAGAAAACATTCTCACATATGTGGTCTATGCAATTGCACCTCATCCTTCATATGCTAATGTTGATCACCGGAGGTTCAAGCATATTTGAATTGAATCAATTTACCATTATCCCTTGCTCTTCTCTGTTGCATTTGTTGCTCTGTACAGTTCACTTGCCTTTTAATTGCTCTAAATGAGGATTCTACATGGGATGGTGTCTTCATTGAATACAAGCCAATATCCAGGTATGTGTAGATCTCGGTGTTTGTATTTCTCAGTTCTGTGTATGAAACTTTGGAAAAATTGCGCAGACATTGGTGTTTGGTGTTACATGTTGATATAGAAGTGTCTGAGCCCAATTTTCAAAGGGCATTATATATGCCAAAATACAAGGGCCGCAAATGATTTCAGCATTTTAAAGAAGTTGCTTTTTGAGAACAAGAAATGGATTTCAGTGTTGAGTTAGCTCTTTTAGAAAAACCTTATACCAAAAATAAATAAATAAATGAACTTAAAATTACATATTTGTAGGTTTAGTTGTGCTTTGGTTTTAAAAGACATTGTATTTATTCCACATAACTATTCTAAATATACTAAACAATAATGCTCATACACATTAATGGATCATTCATTATACGTGCTGGGTACGCTATAGAAGAAATGCTTCTCTGGTTACGCCTCCTCTGAATTGCTGTTTGTGCTGTTAATTTTGAAGCTGATGGTGTTGTTTTTGCTGCTGATTGGAGATAAGACGCCCTTTGCCCATGCATCCTGCTGACAGGGGACTGTCTGGTGGAAGCGTCATTTGCAGGATGGCTTGTATATCTGGTGTCGGGAATGTTTGTTCGGTGGACAGTAGCGATTGTATGGATGATGGAATGGTGATCAATAAATGGGTGTGTTTGCAGAATTTCACTTTGCAGCAGTTGGAGGGGGACAGGTTAATTCTCCTTGAGGTCTCAGTGCATTGGCTCATTCCTACGGAAGTTTGATGTGGGGCCTCTAGCGCTGGAGGTGCCTGGTAAGCTTGGCCCTGTTCCTCTACTTTTCTTTTTTCAGCTCCTGTTATGCCCTCAGCCCGGCTCTTGCATTGACAATCCAAAAACTGTGGCTTGCTTATGGGTTGCCTCCTGCTCTAGGCCATGCTGTGCTGCATATGGTGTCCCTGGGTAATGTCCTTGCTGTTTGATGTTTGTGTGTTTGATCCGTTGCTTGGGAGGAGCTAGATTTTTGGCAGTTGGAGGAAGTTGCTGGTTCGTGCAGGTGCTAAAAATTGCTGTTTGGGAGATATTGGATGTTTGGCAGATGTTGTTCAGGCGGCTGTGTTCATTGCAAGTGGCTTTTTGGATGGCAGTTGTGGCCTGTCTGCTGTCCTGTTTTTGCTGGTGTTGTAGAGGGTGGGTCTGGTACCTATGGTGCTGGCACAGTGCTCGGTCTGAGCGGGATCAGAGGTAATGTATAGGCTGTTGATTATTCTGAGCAGGTATAGTTCGTGGGGATTCTTCTGTTGTATGGGCTGTGAGTCGGGTCGAGAATCCATCTGTGGTTTGTAATACAAGAGCTATGTTGTGCCCAGTGTCTGGTCTGGTGGCAGGGCAGGGAGTTCCTGGCTCTCTGTCAGAATATGGTGCTAAATCTTGCGAGATCTCCAACTGAAGAGATGCTGGGTTTCTGGTGCTGCTGTTTTCTTACGCGGCTGATGGAGAAGTCTGCTGCAAGGTGTGATTAGCCCAGGCAGGATTGTGATTATCTGTTGTGTGCTTGCTGGGCTTGCTGCTTTGCAGTTTGCCTATTGCGCATCCGGTATGGGCAGAAGCGAATCCACAGAGGGCTGGCCAGATCTCTATTTTTCAGATTGAGCAGCTTCTTTACTGCATTCGCCCCGTGTCCCTCCCTCTATAGTCAGCATCGTTATCATCCACGGGGCTGCTGTCCAGCTCCTTAATGCCTCTGGTTGTACGATGAGAAATGAACATAGGAGATGTGGGGCATCCTTTTTATTTTTCTTTTTGGCAATCTAAGCCCTGTATTTTCCAGGAAATTATATTTGTTTCTTTCTGTGCTGATGCATGAATATGAAGGTGGGCAATCAAGCATTACTCCCAACAAGGGAAAGTCTTTCTACGATACTGTCTATCTTCCAAAGTATCAAGTATTCCGAAGATGTAGTTGATGGAATGAAATCTAAGGTAGAGGTTCCATTTTCTCAAATTGAGACTCTTCTACTGTTGCCCAGACTAACCCTGCATCTGTGTTTAAATAATACAATTTCTCTTGTCAAACCATGAACCTTGAGTGATTTTATGATGTGATCATGTGAATTTTACGCAACTCACTTGCAGTATGTGATCTTGGGTTGGTAATCACCAAGCGCTTAGTTTGTAATGAGGCAGACTTTACAGAGTGAACCACATCAGTTCTGCTACCTCTAACATTATACAAGCCACTTGAGAAGAATAAAGGCAACAACTCTGGGGTGACTAGAGGTGTACACGAGTCGAACTGAGTCGATCTTGGCACTGCTCGACTCGGCTAGGCCACTTGTGACCCTAGCTCGAACTCGGCTCGGTCCTTGAGCCTGATTGGCTAGCTCGGTTCGGTTCGGTCAGCAGATCGGGCCAGTTCGAGCCGAGTTCGCCTGTGCAGCATTTTCACGAACACATGGACTGCACCTTCAAAATCTCACTGTATGTAAAACAACAGCAGTGGTATTACAGGTATTTCATCAAACACCTTGTAAGCAACATAAAATCAAGAAAAAATGGTATTTGTTTCATATACGTACCTTCCTTGCCACCAGCCACACTTCATTGAGTCATTTCATCAAACGCTTGGTGAGCAACGGCAATATCAAAGTAACCGAGTTACTGAACTGGTTCGATTCGAGTTGGGTTTGATCCGAGTCAAGTCGAGCTCGGGCAAGCTCAAACTCAGTTCGAAAAATTTTCGAGCTCAAAAAATCAGCTCGACTCGGCTTGAACTCAGATTCGAACCGAGTCGAATCGAGCGAGCTAACTGAGCTAACTCTGCTCGTGTACAGCCCCAGGGGTGAATATCCTTATCCATTAAATTTATTTAGCTTTTCTATATTGTTAACAGATGACCACTCTGCAAAAGGGAAAGGTACTGATTGCATGTTGTTTGTTTGGTTAGGTATGCAAATCCACGTGTTCTTATCACAAGTTACTTATCTGATGCAAGGTTTTGGTTTTATGTGCCATTTCATGTTACTATATTCTTATCCTGTTTTAGTTTTCAAACTTATCAGCTGCCGGTAACATTCAATCAATATTGACTGTCCAGATAATTTCCCAGTTCTTATCCATGTCAGACGCAGGAATAGATAGCGACCACTTGAATGGATCAAATTGAATCTATTTACAGTAGGGATGTAATTTAGAGGGAAAAAATATATCGAGTAAATCCGAAAAGCTGTGTGTGTGTGTGTGTGTGTGTGTGTGTGTGTGTGTGTGTGTGTGTGTGTGTGTGTGTGTGTGTGTGTGTGTATATATATATATATATATATATATATATATATATATATATATATATATATTCATGGTAGTCTGAATCACTTGAATTAAACATACATTTTTGTTAGTGAACTAAACATGCAAATGGACACAACAACCAACATAAAGGCTGCACTAGGGATTGGTATGTGTTCTTTTTCATCTGCTTTATTTGTGTAACAGCCCATATTGTACATGTTTATTAGGCCTTAGGTAAACATTAATCAAGTGTTTGTGAACTAGAGTTTAAAAAAAACAAAAAAATTGAACGAAAGAAAGAAAGGAAGGAATATATATATATAAAAGAATATAAAAGATAAAAAGAGTGTTACTGAACTAGAAGTATTTGGTTGTCTTATAATCATATACTCAACCAATGTTGGGGTGACAAGTCATCACTGCTAACTGGAATGTCTACCAGAGTTTGCTCATGCATTTGTTCCTCAGGCTGTGAAGGCCACAATCAAAGATGTCTCAGAAACACATTATTTTGGATGAATGACATCCATCATGCTATTGCTATCTGTTGAGGGAACCCTTGGACATATCAAGGCAACCCTGTCTCATAAAAATTTACTTGTTGTGGTACTTATTCTCTTAGACACAGAATCTAGATAGAACTAGAGTCCATATCATTGATCTTTCTTGTAATCAGTGATTTAAATATCGGTATTGAATCTATTGATGCATGTATCACACCCTTGGGATATGGAAACATGTCATATAGCATGAGCAATATTGCATGTATTGGGGAATGTCTTGCTGTTTGAGGGAAACATTGAAAAATGATGGATTTGTTCAATAAACCATAAGAATATGTTGAAATAGGAAAGAGACATGCTTGGATACTAAGAACTCAAAATATCATTAAAAAACAAGCATGCTCAACAAGTTTCCTTTGTATAGAGTCTTGAATTGGACCCTGTCTGACAAAAATGATGCAATTATATAAAAATGAGTTCGTATAATTCACAATCATACAATGCAAGTATGAAAATAGATTCCAAAAAAAAAAGAAGTAAAAAATGATTTTTCGAGGTTTTTTGTGATTTTTTTCCTTTAAATTTCCAGCGGAGGAATGTATCGCAACATGTCGCCGATACATATTGCAATGTATCGCATGTATCAACAATATGGGAGAATTTCATGAGTTTTTTTGGAAAAATATCACAATGTATCAATATAATTGCAATATATCAGCGATACACTGTGATAGTTGTGCGATACAGGAGAATTTAATAATTCCTCATGTATATCACATCGGACACATGTGATATGAATGGTATCGCCTGATAGTATCGATATTTAAATCACTGCTTTTAATAAAGATGGATTTGAACCTTTTAAGAACTGATGGATTTGGGAGTTTTAATTGCACCCCTATCAGTGAAAATATTGTTTAATTGGGAACTAGATCCCTTTCTCAAGGTTGCCCTTGTCAACTTGAAAGGAAGTGGTAGAAGAAGAACCAAAATGGAATAAGAATATCCTTCCCCAAAGGTGTCTTTTATGCATACAAGTAAGGAAAAGAGAGAATACTCTATGATAGGGTCTCTAAACCATGTCACCTGTTTATTTATAGCATACTGGAATGAAATCCTTTAACCAGAAGACATCCTTCATATCATTGATTGGTGTTGAATCAAAGATGGAATTGAGAGTTTGAATTGCATACTCTGTTAGTTGAATGTTGTTTTATCAGGAACTAGACCGCCATCCCAAGGACACCTTTTAGAACTCAATGGGTCGAAGTGAAAGACGAACCAAACAAAGAGAAGAATATTTTTCCCAAGCATATCTTATATGCCTATGAGTTGTAAGAAAGAGATAGAATACTGTGTAATAGAGACTCTAAACCATCCAACAAGTGTATTTATGACAAAGAAGGAAACAACCTTTGATGTAGGGACCACACACCTGCTTTTCTTTCTTAATTGGTTTATGCCACCGAATGCATATCTCACCTCAATTATAAAACTGTGCTACACATAGTTCTCAATCAAGGGTATCTTGTGGGGAACCCATGTCCACTTGGCTTGTAAACTTTGATAACTTCAGCTTGTCATAGAGGATCTATGGTTAAACAACATGTATGGATGTCCCTGTTTGGATGCTTAACCTACTGACATCCATTTCTTGTTACCCGCCAGTTAAGATTGTATGATCTCTCTGTGGTGCCAGACTCCTTGATCTTGATGGACACGGCACAATATCCATTGATCTGATGGCCATGGGACTACCATGTCTTAGAGTTCATAGCTAGACTCCAGCAAGGATCTTACATTGCACTTGTAACAGGGGAGATATCTTTCGATTGAAGGCATGGAATTTATAGTGATCATTTCATTGCTGATATTAATGGTTTAGTGTTAGGGGGAAGTGGCTTTCAAGCCATGTAGTTTTAACTGGTGGTTGCCATTGCCATCAGTAATGGTTCTAACTCTTCAAGGTATGACTTCCACATGCCCCATGATTATTATTATGTTTCTACTGGTTCTTGTATATCCACCATGACAATTATGGGAATTTGTCCACTTAAATGTTTATACATAACCTACAGGTGTATGATATTTCCTAGTACCTTACTTTATCACTATTTGGATATGTAAATTAACTTATGAGTAGAATGTTTTGCTCACATATAGTTTGCTATTTGGATCCTATGATCTAATTGAAATCTCATGGAATATGATACAAGAGTCAGTTTAGAAAGCTTGAAATGGCATATTCTTTCATTGTCATTAATGTTTTTAAAGTTAGTTTTATCTTATCGATATACTGAAGCATGTTGAAATGCAATTGTGGTTAAAATTCATTTGGATGCCTGTAGGGTACATTACCAGACAGATATGCTAACTAAACTTTTCAGTACAGCATTATAATTTGGTTATTTTGTCCCTATTTTACTTTTCCCACTCCTTCCTTTCAGGCCAGTGAAGAGATGTCATGGTTGGCTGATGACAACCTCTTGACCCATTTTGAATCACTCAAACTTGAAAACATGGAAACAGTAAGTGTTTTGTTTGACATTATGGTTTTGCAGAACTTACAACATATAAGCAATGTATATTTCTTGAAAAAGAAAAAACCACATGTAGTGTGCATTGGTTGATACATACAATAGTTATTAGGATTGGATCTGGCCGATACATAATAATTTGAACCTTGGCTAACAACGTTTAATAATCACATCTATATGTGTGGGTTGGAGGTGTCTTTCTTTTCCACCTTTTATTCTCAGACAAAATTCTGTTACTAGTTAAATTGTATTGCTGCCAATTCCCAAGACAGACAAAATGCGCCACTGCCAAATCATGGTTGAAATAATAATAGGACCTTGTTACCACCTCAAACATGTTGGGCCGGAAAAGGCTGGAAAGCAGAAGAACGCTTAGTGTGAGGCTCTGTCTTCCTCATTGCCCAAACCGAGGGTGTTAAATATGACTGGGAAGCCTTGTCTAGGACAACTTGGGGCACACTCAAACATACCCTGAATCATTATATTCATTGAAACTCCAGGTTCTTTTAGTTGGGATGGCTCAAATTTTTCTATTTTTTATTTTTATTTTTATTTTATTTTTATTTTGTGTAGGGATAGCTTGACTTCATGGCTTCTTAGCATGGAAGTAAAATTTTTTGAGATAATAGGAAGCTGAGTTGTTAGGATGGACTTGTTTGATGTTGTATGCATTGTAAACTCCACCATTCTTACCCGCAGGTTTTATGCAGGCCTGGTGCAATTTTATTACCCAGGAAAGAAGAAACAAGTGGTAAACCGTCCCCTTTCCTGGAAGACTTATTTGATAAATGATATTGCGTCGAAGATACTATCTGACAATGGAGATATGGAAGTTCTCCAGTTAAGGTAAGGAGCAGTGGGAGGTTATTAGGGAAGGTTCCTAGCCTAGAAAGGTATTGATCTGTCTATTATAGGCAATCTTTTCTTCTTTGGCTAAATTGCAAGTTTTTAAGACGGAATATAATGTTTTCAACCTTTTTCCAGTTAATCAAATCATTGAATGTTTCCCATCCAAAGGAATCTAAGTATCACTGTCAAAAGCTTTTCTTTCCATGGTTCATTTTTGTGTCATTTTAGTTAATAGAAACACAGTAGTATACGGTCGATATGATGCATAGATTAGGAGTTTTGAACCACAATATTATAGAAACTGATATGAGATCCTGAATGGATCTGCTGTGTAGGATGCTTTGCGAATTTTAATTTGTCCAGAAATCTTCCACCTTTCTTCTGGTTTAGACTTAGTGTTCCTACTCTCACTTCCTAGGAGTTCATACTCGCAACATTTTGGAACTGCTGCTACCCTACTCCTGCACCGAAGTCCACTTCTGCTTTCCTTCCCATTTTATGCCACTAATTGGTGCCAAGCCCATTATCATTGCAGTGGACAGAATGATGTGATGTCATACCCAAACTAACCTAAGTGAATATTTTGGTTTTCGAGCAATGAGATGACTACTAGTGATTGTGGGATTATGAATCTTAATCTCCTTGCACATGCCAATTGATTGGTGTATGCTTGATCTGGGTTGTTCATCTGTTGAGACTCATGGTCACCATGTATGTGTCAAGGCCCAATGACAGGGTGCTCATTTGTAGTATGCCAATGAATTAAACAATTGGCACTTAAGGTCACTATCCACCATATGTGCGGCGCACCTAATGGCCAGGTGAGCCATTTTATCTGTTCACACCAGGTACAAGGTAAGGCTCACTTGATGAACGGCCTGGATCTTGTACAGGTGGCAAATTGGCATGTGTTGGGGATTAGGAATAAAAAATCCAATCTCACAAGTAGCAGCACCATGTAGGGTACTTGGTTTCGAGAATGCAATTTCAATTACACATCTTGTACACTGTTGTCGCTACAGGTCATCCAAGGAGGAAAAATGTAGTACAATGCCTCGAGATGAAATAAGAATCCTTCTAAGAAGTACAGAAATCGTATGTTGTATGTTTTTTACCATTTTTTTAAGATCAATTATCTTTCTTGCTTAGTGAATTCTGAATTTTGAATCATGCTTTTACCGTCTAGATTTAGGAGAAAAATTACTACAAAGAAATAGGGGCGGCTCAAAGGGGTAGGCAGGTGAGACAATAACCTAAGGCCCCATAATTATGAAATTATGAAGGCCTTATATTATAGCAAAATTAAAATTTCTTAATTACGAAGGTCCTATATTATAGCAAAATTAAAATTAAGAAGAAGAAAAAAAGCCTAAATTTTTTTAAATAAAACTTATTGAAAGGCCTACAAAATAGGAACATCTAAAAATTAGTTTACAAATTTGAAATTGAAAATAAAAAATAAATCCTAGAAACTAGCACTATCAATAATAACAGTCTAACTCTATCGTCTCTTTTCAAAATAATAGCATCATTCCCAACAAATTCTTCTGCTAAAACCTAGGACCACAACTACCTACTTTATTACTAATTGAGTTCTCAAAAAATTAAATTCTAACGTCAATTTTCTAAATTAAATTTTAACTTCATTTTTCTAACGGTTTGGATTTATTTTCTGAATTAAAAGTTTTAAAAGAGTTGCAAAAACTGAAATTAATACTCCAATTGAAATACTTGATATAATAAAAGAATTAGATTATTTTCTAAATTGTTTTATTGCATATAGAATACTACTTACCATACCTGTTACAGTTGCATCTACAGAAATAAGTTTTTCAAAACTAAAGATTATAAAAAATTATTTACGAACAATTATGTCTCAAGATAGATTAAACGGTTTAGCAATTTTATCTATCGAAACTGATTTATTGGATAAACTTGAATACAAAAGTTTAATTTGTAATTTTGCATCTAAAAAGGCAAGAAGCAAATTTATGGTTTATTTTTTTTTTTAAAAAAAATTTAACTAACAAGCCTCATTTTTATAACTTGCCCAAGGCCCCCAAAAATGTTGGGGCCGCCCTTGCAAATAAAAAATGCAAAGACTAGTCACAATGGGATATCAGATGGCAACATTGGTGCTATGCTAGCAATGATACCAAGAAGAGCTACCCCTGAGTTATCAGATTCTCACCCCGGCACTGGTCCTGAAGTCAACACAATTAATTCAGGTAAAGCTATTGCCACTTTCAAAATGAATGGTCTGTCTCTAGTTCACCTAGTGAAATGCAAAATGTCCACAAGATATGACAGTTTCATCAATGGGCTTACTATTATCCGTAGTTGGAGCCGAATTCAATACATGCACTGCTGTCCTTACCCTTGCAACCTCACTAAGTGCTATTTGCTCTGTCCCGTGGCTTTGATGTTTTGGTCACGTGTCCTCCACCCCTCATGGAGAAATGAGCATAGTACTCTCCTCTGTAATCAGAGTGTAGCCGATAAATTTTCTTAGAACATTAATTTACTGCCACTTAAGAAATTTCTAAGTGGCACTTAACACATCATTTTGAAGAATGATTGAATGATTGAGGTTATGGTCTTAAAATTCATACTAGGGGTCATGGGTGCAACTCGAATGATTCAACTCGGACTTGGTGGGACTACTAAGTATTGAATTTGCATGCATAATTAGTTCATTATCACTTGCATTTTGCTTATGCTCGGGAGGATTGGTTGGAAATAGGCTCAATTTTGTTTTAATTTTTTCTTGGACCCCTTTATTTGAGATTCCTGCAATTGGAGCTTTCAGAAGTGATTTTAGTATGAATGGATTGTTTCCACCTTTGAGTGTCATAGTAGGACTTTGGCCTAAAAATTTGTTGTGACCTGTCCTCGGTACAAACAATGAATTATGTAGCATGTAGCATGTTGAGCATAAAAAAAAAAAAATTGTATAAGTTCCCATGTGGGTCCATTATTTGGTGATTCCTAGCCTTTAATAGTAAGCACCCACTTTAAATGGCGATGCACCAGAAACCTCTCAATTTTGGAGGGTCCAAACCCTATAGTTGATGACGTGGTATATATGTTCGAAGACTTAACATCTTTGAATATGGGAGGCTTTTGGCGATGGTGCATCCATTATGGGTCCTACACAGGACTACGTCTTAACATTTGAAAAATCATGGTGCAAGTTAGTAAGCTATGTGGACTGAAATTACTCAGGCAATGTGTATAACAGAAGATTTAACTTTTGTTTACTTGTTTGTACTAACGGGTAGAGCGACCATTTGGATGTCGAAGTTTCAGTTTATGGTAACTCTTTATATAGCCGAAGCTCAGTATATGGCGGTGACAAAAGCGTTTAAGGAAGGTGTTTAGTTGAGAGGAATGATAAATCAGTTGAGACTTCAGCAAAAAGTCGTGTCAGTCAATTATGATAGCGAAAGTGCGATCAATTTGGCTAAGAATTTTGTTTATCACTCATGTGCTAAATATATTGATGTGCGTCATTATTTTATCTTACAGGTGCTTGAGGAATGAGGCGTGATTCTAGAAAAGATCCGCAAAAGCGTAAATCCAGTTGATATGCTTACTAAGATGGTTCTCATAGAGAAGTTCAAGTTTTGTGCTACTTCATTGGGCTTGGTGAATGTTTAATGAAGGACGGAGTGTGCATGAGAAGCGATAATGAAGCTATGATGGGAGGCAAATTAGAGATGATGAAGGCTAATAAAGATTGAAGACATGGTGGAGATTGTTGTTAATTTCTTAAATTTGTTAGTAACAGGGTTTGTTGATGCCATCGACAGACCACTCGATCCCATCGAGCAGATGAGGATGATGTCGATGCCATCGATAATCCACTCAATCCTATCGAGAAAATCGAGAAAATCCTATTTGCTTGCTGGATAGTTTTGAAAGTTGCTACTTGAAGGCAACGAAGGATCTTCGATGTCATCGATGGGGCTTCGATGTCTATTGATGCCATTGAAGGTCCCATCGAATGCGCACATGATTTGTTTCTATTTTCCTCAACAACGAATTGTCAATGAGGTGGGCTCATCTAGAAAAACCAGTAAAAAAATTGACTCAAATTCAGTAGGGATCCCTTTATTAACCAAGATAGTCTTGGTCGGTGTTGGAAATGCTTTGTGGGCACCACCATAATGCATGTATTTTATCCCCACCATCGTCCATTTTTCTAGCTGAATCAAGTGGCCCACTTCCCAGTTATATCTTACAATTACAAACATCGTTTATCCGATTTTCTTAAAGAGCATCACTTAAAGTCAAACACGTCTCACACCATATATGCATGGCTTTGACAATGGCCATTAAATGTGGGCTCGATATGCTTTAATTTCCAAATGCTCTCTGAATTAAATATTCATACCTTTCAGGATTAGAACCACTCATCTCAGCAACTCAAGCACACGATGGTGATTTTTCATAAAAATAGGTGGCCGGAACCTTTTTTCTTGCTCACTTAGTTTCACTTTTTTTTCAGCAAAGAATTGTCAGTCAGGTGAGCCCATCGTCTATAGGAACCGGCCTGATTAAGCCTGACTAAGCCCATAGGCGAAAAAATTTGGACTCAGATTCGATAGTGACCCCTTTAGTGCCTAAGATGGTCCTGGTTGGTGTTGAAAATGCTTTGTGAGCTCCACCATGATGTATGTGTTTTATCCATGCTGTCCATCTATTTTTCCAGCTCAGTCCAGGGCATGAGCCAAAATTCAGGAAGAATCAAATCTCAAGTAGACCACACCATAGGAAACCATGGTGATTGAAGGCTCGCCATTAAGTACTTCCTAGGGTTCACTGCAACATTTATTTGCAATCCAACCTGTCGATTAGTTTAGACAGATCTGGATGAAGGGAAAACATAAATATCATCTTAATGCAAAACTTTATTGCCCCAGGAAGTTTTTAATGGTGGGTGTTCAATCACCATCTTTTCTTTTGGTGTGGTTCACCTTAGATTTGAATCTACCTCATTTTTCGATGGTGTGAATAAAACACATACATTATGGTGGGGCCCATAGAGCACCGACCAATATCCATAATGGTAGGGTCACTACTGAATCGGTTCCAAAAAAAATTGAGACTTCAACACTTCTTCTCATTTTTCTTCCACAATGAGCATAAGAAAGAAAATGAATGGTTTGGAAAAGTAGCTAGCCAATTCAATATACTGAATATCTGATGATGAGTGGTTTTATTATTATTATTATTAGTAGTAGTAGTAGTAGTTGAAAGAGCTTGATTAAACCTAGATGGTTTACATACATGAGGGTAATGTGGACTATACACGCATTGAATCAGAATTCCATGACTCTATGCCCGTACTATGGTAATTATAAATGTATCCTACACACGTACCAGGATAAAAATGTATCAGATATTAGATACAACTGAAAAACTGCACGTGTATATTAATAGCCATGAATACTAGTTCAAAAACTCAAAAAACACGTACAATGTCCAGTCAGGTTCTATCATTGCATAGCAGGTGTGTGGTGGAAAGGGGAGGAATAAAACATCGTTTTCCTCTTGTAAAAAATAAAAATAAAATAATAATCCTTAAATTTATAAAGTTAAAAAATTCTAAAATAATAATAATAATAATAATAGTCCATGCACTTGGTTTGTCAGCGGAGTTCTAATCGAGTGAGTTGAGTGCAAGGTAAGCTTTTAACGCACAGTTGCATTTGGGCTCATTGAAAACCACATCAAATATCTCGACTGTACTCTATTCCTGCTACCATGCATTGAAAAATTTATACTAGTCAGATCATTCAAACAAACTATTCAGTGGCATGGAAAAATATGCGGATAAGATCATTCATAGAAGATGAGTCAGTTTTAGATATTTATATAACACCATTCCTGTGATTTTTGTGCTGCAGTGGAAGAAAAGTAGTTTGGACTTAATGGAAGGCCTAGATGGGTGATGCTAATGCTAACCATGTGCCACATGGGAAGGTTCCCATGCATCTAAGTTAATTAGATCACATATACAATTTACAAGTGCATGCAGGTTAACCGTGTTACTCTTCCAGAGTATGAGAGTATCAGATGGTTTTAAAACTCAGAATGTTCCAGACAGGTGGTTGCGTCCTGCTGCCTACTGGTTGAAGGTTAATGTCGATGGCTCTACCCTTGGCAACCCAGGCCCATAGCGGGGTGGTGGGATTGGTAGGACCCACTCAGGGGACTTAATCTTTGCCTTTTCGTCTGGTTATGGCTTTGGTTCTAATGGCAGGGCTGAAATCAATGCCATCTGGGAAGGCTTAACCGGCTGCATGGGCCTCGGTTACTCCAAGATTGAGCTTGTTAGTGACTCCATATCTGTGGTTGACTCCCTCAACAACAAGGCCGCCCTAGCTTGGTCTATGTAGTACTGGTATACGAGGATAAGGTCCCTTATGAACGGCAGGGATGTGATCATCTCCCACTCCCTAGGGAGTCAAATGCAGTGGCTGACGGTCTTGCTCATAGAGGTAGCCGATTTCCCTCCCGTTATCAGAGGCCTGATTTTCCTGGATCGCGTGGACAATATCAGGTGTCAAAATAAATGACATAAGAATTGGGCTCATGTTCTTTCCTCTCTCCTTAGAAGCCATATAGGGAATTATCTTAGAGGTTGACATGCATAGGCTAGTAGATAAAAGTCTAGCCCTTTTTGTTGGCATCTTCAAATTAAATATTATCTATATTTTAATTCTCTGATTGATGTTGATAATAAGGTGTGAGATTTCCTAGAAAAAAATAATAATTCTGAACCATACTTAGTTTATTCTCCATATTGGTTGACTGCCATTGCTATTTACCTGAAAATGCAACTGCTCTGATTGGTGGAGATGGCACTGAGTTAGTTAACTATGCATCACTTCAAGTGAAGTTCTATCATTCTCCATACTGGTTAACTATCATGGCCATTAAGTTGAAATTACAACTGCTCTGTGCTACTTAGATAATTTGTTTGCTAATCTTTCTTGCAATAATCCCATGTGTTGTGCATGTGTTCGGTTTGCTTTTCCTTGTTTCATGATTCTGTAGCTTCCAATGTGATTAGTTTATGCCTTTCCTTTCTGTTCCTGTATCAGTCTTGAAGTGTTGCTTGTTCCTGACATGCTTATTAAAAGCCTTGCTTGAGATTCACACTCTTAGCTTGAAAATTGCCTTGTTTCTTGAAAAAAGCTCCAAGTTTACTAAATCATTCCAGTCTAAATAGTATAGCCCATTGGCCACAACCTAGAATTCCCTAAAAAATCACTACCATAAGCTCAACTTGATCGGTGTCATTTTAGACATATTCTCCAACCACAAATGAGAACCACAATCAGGATGGTCCACGTTGAGAACGTCAAATCTGAGAGGGGTTTTTTTTTTTTTTTTTAAAAAAAATAAATAAATTTAAAGAATATATATAACAGGAATTCAATTGTACAACATAGATCTCAGCCCTTTCCAAACCCGTGACAAACCAAAACGGTTTAACCTGAGCCTGAGCCCGAGCTCGGCTAAGATGTTTTAAGTGTTTCTTAGATGGATCGAGGGCTACAAAACAAATATAAGAATGCAACAGAATAAGTGAGAACTTTTACATATTGTATATATTATAAAATTATTGCCCTTTCAAACCTTAATGGGCTTGTCTCAGAGGGTCCTATGCATGGAATGTTGTACAAGGTCCAAACCCAGCATTTTTGAGAGATGGGTTTAAATTTATGCTCGGCTTAAAGCCCAGCCTATTGACAGCACTATCTAGGAACCACCTTGGAAGGATCTGTAACGTGGTAGACAAGACCTAATGGGATGTCTCCAAAAGCTCTGAGTGATGAGCCAGTGCACATGATCTGGATCATTTGTTTGGTGGGTCCTACCATGGATTGGAAATTCATGAATTTCTCACCCATCCGACACCGAATAAAAGTTTGGAAAAGAATATTGGCGGTGGTCAGATCAATTGGAAAAGGTCCGCCACTAGGACGTTTACAATTGTTTGATGGATGCCTTTTGAGAAAATGGACAGCGACAAATTAGAAATTTAGAAGAGATATGATCAATGGTCTAGATCATGGACTACTTTCCTTCATTTCCATTTTTGTGTGGGATGGACCTGATGATTAAAGTCCTCAGGTTTTATTTTTAAAGGGGTGTTTGTTTTTCATTTACCCCGTGTAAAAATTCCTGCAAATGGATAAAGATTAATTACAATGTAATTTGTTAATATTTTTCCTAGGCTGACAATAACTGCTTACTTTTTGTATATTAAAATCGAGGAGGGTTTAAATTTTTTATGAGGCCCACCCTAATACCCAGGGCTTATCCACATCTTCTATCCATTTTGCAAGGTAATTTTAAGGCATGGACCGAAATTGAGGCAAATCCAAAGCTCAAGTACACGACACCACAAGAGCGCTGAGTTGAATTCCCACCACTGAAAACATTTTATGATCATGATTTCATATGGTGTGGGCTCTGCGAGCTTGAAATTCTCTCATTTTTGGCTCATGCCCTAAAATATTAAGGTAAAATGGATGGAGGACGTAGATATGTCACGGAGGCAACGATGGACCCCATGGATTTAAATTAGTCCTTTTTGGACTAAGTTTTAAGGTGAAATTATTATTGGCTATCAATCAGACGTAAATAATAATAACAATAAGCTATTTACAATTATTTACTAGTACTTACCTCTATTCATAGAGGAACAAACATCCCCTTGGGGTAGAGTTGGAATACCGCCCATGTCACGTTCGTGTGTAACCTAATCCCAACCTAATACCTGCGTTTCCAAATATGTAGATGTGACATATGTGTGGAACATCTGAGACGTTCATCAGATAGGACCTGCCTTGTGGATGACTGCCACGAGAATCAAGCCCGCCATGATATATGGATCTTATCCACGTTGTCGATATCCATTTAATTTGTTACATCATTTTAGGATATAACCCAAAACTGAGGCAGATTCAAGGTAAATAGGCTCGAATGGACAGTCATTTTAGGATATAACCCCAAAACTGAGGCAGATTCAAGGTAAGTAGGCTCGAATGGACAAGACTGCATAGCATCCATTCGTAGGTCTGCTTGAATGAAGTATATCTTGAAAAATTATACATTAATCATAAGATCTTAAAATGGACGGCCCTAAGTTATTTAAGTTAGAGCTCCAATTGGGTGAGTGCCATTTTTGGCCTATGCTCCTTTCACAAGAGGTACACATGTATAGTGAATAAGTTACCACTACCACAGAAAATGGTACCTTCTAGTTTGAACTAAAAGAAGATGAACATTAAATTGGCCTTGACTTTTGATCCATGTATTATTATGGAACACATAACCTATTAATCTTTAGTGTAATGGACCATATGAGGTCAACCGACCCACTTGGTGAGTTGTGTCAATCCGTTTTACAAGATAAAATGTGTAATTTTAGATCAAAAACGAGATTTTAGAAAAAAAAAATATTATTTTTAATAATTCTACTTGTTATGGTATTTTTTATGTTTTAGAGATGTTCTATAATCATGCTTAGAACACTTGTAACAAAAGCTTATCTAGAATTTTTATTTTTAGAAATTAGGCTTTAGTTGAGTTTTGTTAGGATTAGGATTTTTATTAATGTTAGAATTTTGTTATTTTTGGTTTATTTTTTCTTTATTAATAATGAATTAGAAAAATAAATAATTAGACAATAGACATTATTTAATAAAATATTTGAGTTTTTTTTTTTTTTGTGGATTGAAAAAATTATCTTGTGGATTCAAGGTTCATATTATGTAGAGGAGACGGTGTTCTTCCTCTCCACTTTCCCACACTAATTCTTGCGTCGGTTAGTATCAGAGTAAGGTTTTTCCTTGTTTCGATGGATAATATTGTCATTTGAAGTGTTCCAGTGGAAGAATTGGCGAGCCATGCATTCAAGGATTGCAAGCGTCAATCGACTGTTTGACGAGATCTTTAAGATAGACCTATGTTCGTAAGGATAAGCAACATAATATTAGCAATGGAGCTTTCTATCATCATGTTCATGGTGTGACACCAGTGGTAAATCACAAGCCACCATGCGATAGTGGTGAATCACAATCCACCACTTTGATTGTGAGAAAATTGTATATGTCAAAGGACGAAATATATCTATAGTAGCACCACATCTTTCAAATGAGGTACATTGTGAAGCATATGGTTTATGATATGCTTATAGATGTCAGAAACAGTGAAAATTTTGTCTTCAATACTACGGTGGAAAAGCTACAATTGAAGACCAAAAAAAAAAAAAAAAACTACTCAAGTATATGATTAAGCAAAACAAAAATAATTAAACAATGTCGTATTCCTTTCTCCATTGTTAAATATTACAAAGATGAAGTTATATATGAAGTAGTCGATCTGGACGTTATCACATGTTACTTAGTCAACCATGGCACTACTATGTTAATGCTACGTATAAAGGCCAAGATAATATATTTATTTTTGTTAAAGATGTTAAAAATAGATTATCCTCATTCTTATAGGAATGGTGAATAAACCCAAGACTTCTAAAATGGAGAGACAGTCTCTTGTAACTGAACAAGATTTCATTAAACAATATGAAAGAACGACATATATAAATGCATTAGTTGAAAATGAAAAGTACGTGGAGTTTATGAACATCCTAGAGGATTTAAAACTAATGTTGCATGAATTCAAAGCAATTATGCTAGATGAACTTATTAAGAAGTTACCTCACATGCGTGATATACAAAATTACATTGTTTTTGTCCCAAGGACAAGTCTGCTTAATTGCCCACATTATTAGAAAGAATGCGAGAACTTGTAAGCATAAGCATAGAAATTGATTCATAAAGGTCAAGTCAATGAGAACATGGCTAGATATGATGTGCCAGCTCAAAAGCCTAATATGCAAAGTACAAGTAAAGGCCTAATAGGCATTGGCACTAAAAGTTGTCTGAGTATCATGGCCCAAGTCTATTGAGTAACTGGATAATAATTTTTTTCCAAGTGAATGGATTCTGATGTAGGACATGGGATAGATACATTCTTAGCATGGTTGAATCAGAAGAATGCGAATTATAAATTGGCCATAACTTTTGATCTGGGTATCATTACGAAACGCATGACCTATTAATCTTTACTGCAATGGGCCATCCAAGGTCAATTGATCCACTATGTAGGTCATATCAATCCATCTATCTTGAAAACACACGGTTCTAATAGAAAAAGAAGAAGAGATTTTAGGAAAATTTTACTATTTTTAGTCATTTAGATTATCATAATATTTTTTAAAGTTCTAAATTTCCATCTTTTTTTTAGAAGTTATTTGTAATTCTGCCGGCAAAAGTTTATCTAAATTTTTTAGTTTTAGAAATTAAACTTTAAAAGAGTTTTGTTAGAGGTAGGACTTTGATCGGTGTTTAAATTTTACTATTTTCAAAATCTAGTTTATTTTTTCTCTATTAATGGCATAATTGAGAAAAATAGACCATTAGACAATATACATTATTCGATAAAATATTTTAATTTTAATTTTTCAGTGAATTTCAAAAATTACCTTATAGGTTCGAAGTTTTTATCGATCAAAGAAGACTATAATCTTTCTCTCGTTAACCCTTTTTGCTCTTCTCTGCGTCACATGGACTGAATATTTTACCGTTTATATGCCTTTATCAGTGGAATCTTTGAGCGCCTCACAGTGGCTGGAGCAGTCCTCATAAATATCCTCTACATGCATGACAATCCTAATCTCTCTCTTCGTGTCCTACTGATGGATTCCCAAAATTCCAATCTCTCTCTTCGTGGCCTACTAATGGATTCCCAATAAGAGAAATGCAACAATCGTCTCCGTTCAAATGTAAAAGATCATAGCATTGACTGTTGGGATTTTTAATCTAATAAATTTAACATGCTGTTCACTCCCCAAGTATAGGGTTGTGATGTAGTAATAAACTCGGTAAGACCGAGGTCGAATCCACAGGGACTGAAACTTGTACGTGATCTGAAACTAGGTAGAAATAGAACTAGCAAAAGATAAAATCTAAATCAAGTAGGATTTAAAGAATAATTGTGAAATAAATTATCTAGAACTTAAGGAATTCAAAAGAAGGAACTAGGGATTCAGAGGATCCACTTGTAGGGACCAGGGAGATCTTATGCCAGCATCAAGAATTATGAAATTTAAACTGAACTTACTTGATCTGGTTTTCAAGAGATGAAAGGTATATGAATTAGAATGGATTCTATCATCTAACCATGCCCAGGAGACAAAGCAAACAACAGGATTAAACTAATTACCAACCAATCAATAGTACATGAAAGTTAGGAAGGGTACCGTCATCCGACCATGCCCATGAGACGATGGTGAACAACAGGACTTCCTGACGTCATAAACACAAAAAGAAAGGAACATGCTCAAAGCTATCTCAGACCCATTGTAATTTCAATCACAATAGACCATTAAAAACTACAAACATCCCTTAATAATTAAACCACAATCAAGTTTAATTCACAATTAAATAATTAAATCAACAAATAGAGTCTCTCATCTCAATACAAGCTTCACCTCTTACAAGCTTCACCTCTTAGCCCTAGCTAGGAGGATTAGCCACACATGAATGGGCTGAACAAAGTAACAAAATAAAAATAAAAAAAGAAAGAAAAGAATAAGAAGGAAAGAGAGAACCAGATCTCAATCCTATTCCAGCCTCACGTTCCAGCCACGTCCACCTTGTTTCTTCCTCTCTCTTGGCCTCCACGTCCAAGCCCTGTTTCTCTGCTCCACGTCCAAGCCACCCCCGCTCCAGCAGACGATCCGTTTTCCTTTCCACGTTCAAAACCTTCTCTCCCACTCCACCGAGAGTCACCGATCTCCCTCCTTATAGAGCTATCCTCCAAGAGCTGCTGGTGAGTCCCACCATAAATAGGTTGCGGAAACAGTCCTTACGCAGCCAGGAACGCACGTCCCTGTTTTTCGCAGCAAAACAGCCTCCGTTTGATTCGATTTTGCGGTGCGAAATCAACATATTTGTTGATTCTGACACCTTGGCTAAAGCTATGACCATCTGTTGAAGCATGTGGATGGTCTGGATAATCAATCCGACAGTGATCAGGAGAACACAGGGGCCCATAGCATCCCAGATTTTCCGGATTGCGTGAACAGAGGCACGCACGTCCGAGCGCTGTACTGCTGGTGGGGCCCACAGTATAGTTTTTAGAGAAATCCACCCCGTTCATTGGATTCCTGACAAAAAACTGGTCAGGAAGGGTGGGTTTTCTTAAAATTCTGCATGGCCAATTGTATCAGATCCCTTCACCGTCCATCTTGCTTTGGACGATCAAGAATGGATCTCCGGGACTTTTGGAAATTTGCCACCTAGGCATGAATGATATGGCCCTTGTGATTCTCATGGACTGTCTGGATCAGTCATCTGGACCATGATGGTGGCCCATAGAGATCGAACGGTGCCCCTGTTTCACGCCAGAAGAAACGGATGTTCCGTCTTTTGATTGAGAGTTGGTGGGGCCCATGAACACTGTCATAAAGTAAATCCACTCCGTTCATTCGACTCGTGGCGAAAAACCAGTAAGAAACGTGCACTTTTTCTTGATTTTAGTGTGGCCCACCGTATCTTCTACTCCGCCGTTCATTATGCATTTAACGGTTAGGATTCTGCAACATCTTCCATGACCTCAAGAGGCCACCTTGGTGAGGTAAATACCCCACCTATGCACACAATGGACGGTCCTGATCAGTTATTTGGGGGAGGAATGGGCCCCACTGAGAGGAACCGGCGGACGACACCAGTACGCTGTCCGTGTTTGAATTGAAGAGAGAGAGACGTCCCTGTGTTGCCATGCAGTCTTAGTGCAAAAAGTGTACTATGTACACTGTATGATGATTATGAGAAATCCACACCATCCATCTTGTTCTTCTCATGAATTAAGGCGTTGAGACCGAAGATGAGGAGTATCCAGAGATCAGGTGGGCCCAGAATCAACGGTTTATGGGCTGATTTGTCAGTTGGGGTACTTCCATAGTGATCCGAGGGCTGAAATTTGATATGTACGGTTAATTTATGGCCCTTAGGCCATGTATGAAGTTTTGAGCCAATCAGATGGCGAGAACTATGTGATCTTGCATTTTTCACCAATTTCGGGCCTCTTTAACGTGAATAACTTGATTTCCTCGGATCCCTGGTGTGTAATTCCATCGATCTTTGTCCCTGGGAGTCCGTCCCTTGCCTTGGGTGTCATCAGAGAGTCAAATACATGGTTTAAGCACCATTTTTCAGTTCATGCTTGTAAATACACTCTGCATCACAAATACAATTAAATCAGGCTATTAAACGGTATCATGCTTGTAAATCCATGCAATAAATGGGTCCGATATGCAATATTTGACCCTCAACACAACCCCCAACCAGCATTTTGCTAGTCCCGAGCAAAATATGCGAAAAGTAAGTTGAGAATTATAGAACAATTTCTATAAACTCGAATGATTTTTGTAGAATAATCCAGATATGAGAATTCCCAGATTCAAGAATGTTGGATATTACTTTCTCCTAGACTCAAGCACACGGTAAACTTCCTAATCAAGTTTAAAGTATTATTCCATTAATTAGAAAAAATTCTAATCATTGAGATCTATGAGCATACAGTATAATCTCAGCTTATCATCATTAAAATTCACTTCTCTATTTCAGGATATCACTGGTAACCAATAAAAAGATTCATGATAACCAAAACTTGCCTCACAGATCATCTTTTCATTCCTTCAGCTTTTGATTTTTCCATTAAAAGTGACACCAAGAAGGGGAATCAAATCCTCACCTACAGGGAGCAAACCTATGATGAAGACTGTACACCCAAATTTTTCACATATCATTCATAGGGAATTAAATCTACACCTATAGGGAACAAACCTATGGCGTCGACCATTCGCCCAATCCTTTCAATTTCTCAGGTTGGTTCCCTTCAAGCTTAGTGAGTACCAAGTAAATCCTTCAATATCAAACTGAAACCTTAATGTGAAAGCGAGATGTGACATGTGAGATAATAACTCAATCAATGTTTACAACTTCTAATCAGAGATTAACACTTCAAACTTAACTGTGAAATCTAATATAATAAATAACTGAATCTAAGAGTCATAAATTACCAACATCACTCATCTTATAATTCTAAATCCAAGATGGTTGTCAAAATCACTTCGGATTCTCAAAAATGTCAAAATTTTTTTTGAAAAATTTCACAATTTTTTTGCTCAAGACCAAGAAAACACTGATTAGGAACCCTAATCTCCCACCCCCAACCTAAAATCTACATTATCCTCAATGTAAAAGAAATAAGCATGCAATGCACATGGGACAAAAAAAATATAAGAGGAGTGATGAAAAGATAATACCTGGACGAAAGAATCAAAAGGCTTTCCAAAGATATTTACGTAAGATCGGGTCAACACAAGAGAGAAACCAACATAAGTAAAATAAAAATAACAAAAATGAAATCCTACCTACACCACTTTCGCAGGTACTCTCGATTGCATTTAGCGTATGCAACAAGCCTTTAAACCCCTAGGTTGCCCCTATTGGACGAGTTGTAGTCTTGTGAGGGTTTGCAGCAATGTTACCCACAAACATTGAACTAACTAACTAGGAAAATGAAACAGAAAGAAAAGTTAGATAGGCTCCCATGAGCACTAAGTTTACTGTCTATCCTAAAACAACATAAAAGAAACTACCCTAGTCCTAAGAAAGTAATGAAAAACTACTGAGTCAAGCCGCAAGGTTCCTCTTTTGGCCAATATCTTGATAAATTTCTCAGTAAGTTCCTCAACATGATCATCCAAAAGCCCTTTTTGCAATAGGCTTGGACGCCTTGGAGCATGACCTTCCAGAGAAACTTATGTACCTCATAAGAAATTTTCCGTTGAAGTGCTTGAGGTATCCATAGCATATACGATTCACCTGTGACAGAAGAAGTTTCATCGTTAGTATCCCATAGTGAATCAGAAACTACAGGTAGATAAAGTTTAGAAAACTTCGCAAGAAGTAATGTAGTCTCAACACATTCCGAAGTGTCAGTCTTCGGTTCAATTTTCAGTTCCTCCTCCCTTAATGGTAAACATTCAGGATCCGTGGAAGAAGGGGCTTCAGAGTAAGGGTTCGCTTGGTCCGTGACAATCACCGAGATAGTGTCATGCAAGGAGTCCACCTTTTCTTGTATCATGAGATCATTGGAATCCACATGGTGTGCCAAGCATGAGTTCAAAGATGTAGGAAAGTCAGCTGGGAGTGACTCGTCTCCTGCATCGAAATCTGTGATGATGAGCCCAAGGATTCCATCATCTTTTGAAGTGGATGGACGCATGCTCTCTTGCTCCAGCCCTACACAGACAGATAGAGGGTCAGTAGACGAAGTATTGATGTGCGGACTCTGTTGAAGAGAAAGTGAATCGTCAAAATCCAATAGTTCAGATGGTGGCCTCAACTGGGTGGTTTTAAATTCCAGAGTCGTATCGAGTGACTCGTCCATATCCCGAATCATATCATCATGTAATTCAGGGGAGTGGTCCAAACATGTCTCACAAGAGATAGGAGGGTTGGTTGTAATGAGCTCATCCACTTTCAAATCAGATATGTCAGGTGAGTGGAGTAGCTCATTATGACCACTCACTTTGTGCACTTCTTGATCATTGACCTGGACCAAACTTGAGATTAATTCCAGGGGAACTGGGGCTGCACATTTATGATTGTCATCCCAATACTCATCATATTCTAGTTCAGTGCAGTGCACATTTGGGATGAGATCACTTTCCTCGCATTCTATTCCCAGATTGGGTTGAGGTTCACATAAACCAATCTCTCCCTCATCATTGAAATCTAGTGTATCCTGTGAGTGAAGTATATCATCATCATTATATTTGAAAGACACCCATGTATCTCCACCATTCTTTTGAACAGTCATTGAAATCGACTTATCGGGCAATTGAACCGTATGCTCATTAATGGAATCCAACTCCTCATTCCAAATTTCAGATTTCTTCAAAAGCGAGTGAGGATCATTTTCCTCGCATTGTATTTCTGGATTGGATTGTAGTTGGGATGAGCGAGCTTCCTCTATCCTATCGAAGCGCGAATTGAGTGCTTCCATTGCTTTTCTAATTTCAGCAAGACACTGCATGTTATGCTGAAATGAATTCTCTTGGATCGTTTCTGGTTGGTTCTCAAAGGTAGGGTATCCAAGAGAATAATCATTACAACATGTTGTTGGTTCATCTTCCCAGTTTTGATGGTTCCACTGGTTATAGTTATACTGATCATACATGGGAGAACATGATGGTTGATAATAATCCTCATTCCCATAATTATGATCGTATACAGACCTATTAGCCGATGGAGCATAACGTTCTAGTCGGTTCTCAATGTCGATTCTCGATGGGGAAGAATCTTGATGTATACGTTGAATTCCAAAACCCTCAGGCATTCCCCAAAACTGCTTATCCATCTCAGCATAGACACGTACCCAAGCTTCCATGGTGAACTTTAATTCTGATTCTAATCCTAGAAGAAAATAAAAAATTCCTATCGCAGTACAGAAAGTAAGATGAGAAGTTAGAAGGATGTTACCAAATGAGAAGTTCCTATGTTAAGATCCTGCAAAAGAAAACAAAAGAGATTAGTGCAAAAAGTATACTATGTACACTGTATGATGATTATGAGAAATCCACACCATCCATCTTGTTCTTCTCATGATTTAAGGCGTTGAGACCGAAGATGAGGAGTATCCAGAGATCAGGTGGGCCCAGAATCAACGGTTTATGGGCTGATCTGTCAGTTGGGGTACTTCCATAGTGATCCGAGGGCTGAAATTTGATATGTACGGTTAATTTATGGCCCTCAGGCCATGTATGAAGTTTTGAGCCAATCAGATAGCGAGAACTATATGATCTTGCATTTTTCACCAATTTCGGGCCTCTTTAACGTGAATAACTTGATTTCCTCGGATACCTGGTGTGTAATTCCATCGATCTTGGTCCCCGGGAGTCCGTCCCTTGCCTTGGGTGTCATCAGAGCATCAAATCCATGGTTTAAGCATCCTTTTTCAGTTCATGCTTGTAAATACACTCTGCATCACAAATACAATTAAATCAGGCTATTAAACGGTATCATGCTTGTAAATCCATGCAATAAATGGGTCTGATATGCAATATTTGACCCTCAACACATGCTAGTTAGATGGTTATCCGAAAAAGATCAATGGTCTGGATTAGAAAACCATGAGCCCCATCTGTCAGAATTGAAAACGGATGGACTTCCTATGAAGATAGGGGACCATGTATGATATTATTCCCGTTCCTTGCATAGGCAATCCCAGCAGTATACAGACCAATGCCTTGAACTAAATTGTGATTGCGTGTTATTTGGTGATCAGGTCCGTTCATCACGTGGGGCCACCATAAAAATGTTTGGGGGGGGGGGACCATTCTTTAGGTGGTACTGCATCAGAAGAATGGGCCTGTACAAGAAACTTCCGAAATTGTGTACCAACCTGATGAGTGGCTAGCCTGATTTTGGCCCAAGACATAATTATGGTGGGCCCGACCAGATGGAAAGTTCAGAGCATGACAGCTTCGCCACGTACGCACGGGATGAGTAATCACCTCTTCATTTCCTCCTGAGCTACGGGTATGCAGAGTATCCTCGCATCCTCTATTTGTAGAAGGCCCAACGGTTGGGTGATCCGAACCGATGATCTGATTCAGCCCCACGGTGCGAGGAGCTTGATGCAAATATCTCTTCATTTACACAATGCTAATCCTTCAGTTGGTAGCCTGCAACAAAGAGATTAAAGAATAAGAAAATAAGAAATACAGCATTGGTTTACTTCAACTGAAAATAGGCCCGAAAAGTGGATGGCTAATATCTACCAAAGTTGGTGAGCCACGGTCAACCTACAGTAAGCCCATCACATGAATAGTATGGCTCGCTGAGCCATGGCCCCAACATACCCCTGCATATTGTGTTATAAGCTTGAGCAAGTGGTCCACACCTCCATGATCAAACGGTCACCACATTGAGCTTTGCCAAGTCCACACGCGTACGTGTACAAGGCAGGTCATGAACATTAATGGTAGGGTGGCTAACATGTGCAATAGCAATCCGTCCATCAGGTACGTATGACCTTGTAGATATTCTGGCCCATTCGGCAGGGGGTCCACAAGTTAGAAACAATTCAATGGATAAGAAAACTTCAGACTAATTTTCTCATCTGCACATGAATAATGAATGGTACTGGTTTTTAGGTCCCAGAACTGAATGTTGGTGTGGCATCTAATGGTTGGATTTGGATATTCAATAATCATCACAGCGGGCTCTATAAAAATCAAAATTGCAACTCTCTCTATCTCATCTGTTTTCCTTTGATAGGGCCACTTGAATAATGGTCAGCTTAGTCTTTTAGTCCTATGCCTGACATGAGATTAGGCATCTAATAAGTGGAGTGGGTTTCACATAAACATCGGTGTGGACCCGTAAAAAAATAAGGGTACTGAACCGTAAACGTCCCTGCCCAACTATTAAAAAACAGACACCTGACTAATATATATTTAAAAGAAGTAATATTTCATGAAGGGCACCTTTATTTTTAAAGCACTCATTATGATGGATATGTTAGATCTACTCCAAACATTAGATGTGTATTTACATATTAGGCCTACGTCCAAAACATTAGGCTGAACCTTAACTCAGGCAGACCACATCAAAGGAAACAATTGGCAGAGAGAAGTCCCTTTTTATTTTTAGATGGTGAGAATTATGTGAAATCCACTCTAACTACTAGATATCACACCAATTTATGCCTGAGGCACTAAAATCAGCAGGTGAGGATATACTAAGGGAAATAATTTATAAGGTGATTGTTGCTGTGTATACTTATTCCAATCATGGAGTCCACTTGAATCTTAGAGAGGATTAATTTATGGACCCTAGGTCTAACCTGAGATGATGTACCTGATGGTTTGAGGTGAAATTTTTTTCTCACATGGACAGACACCAGGATGGGTAGTCGAACCCATGACCTTAGTGTTGAAACTCTTGCGAGTGTACCACTAAGCCATGAATAAGGACCCATCCAAGGTGGATTTAACATAAACATCACTGTGTCCACAATGGAGCCGCTACCCAACCACCCCCCCTTTGCTTGCCCCTCCCATCTGGCTCCAAATCCAAGGGAAGGTACTCCAATGGGGTAGCTTATGGAAAACCTTTATGAAAAGAGTATTGGAATGCAAATTTCGTAGATTGGTTTTGTAAAATTCTCTTATTATTTAAGAAAATTTTCTAAAAGCTGTATACTTAATAGGAAATTTATAAAAGACTATAGTTAGAATTTTTTTTTTTTAAAAAGCCATCTCATTAATCAATATAATTATCATTCCATTATCATTAACCTGCCTTACCAGCAAATGGGTGGGTGGGCCCCACCGTGATGTTTATGTAAATCCACAAGGTGCACCACCCCATGTTAGGCCAATGACCCAAAAATTAGCTCCATTCACCCCATCTCAGGCCAAGAACCCAAAAATTGGCTCCATCAGTGAATCAGGTGGACCAAATGATACCAAACAATATATAAGACAATGCTTATACTCTAAACTATTTCCATTAGTGTGGTTCATGTGAATCATGCATAGGTATGATATTTTTTAAATATATATAAATTTTTGTGTAGAATCTAATGGTTGGAGTGGATTTAAATAATTATGATGGTGAGCTATATAAAAATCAAGGGTCAACGTCTCTAGGATAACTATTTCCTTTGGTGTCACCCCGGATCGTTCCTATATATCTTTATGTCCTTGGGCCTAGGACTAAATATCTAATAGTTGGAGTGGATCTTACATAAACACCATGGTGGGTCCGTTAAAATCAATAGTGACATCCCATACAATTCTCCCTCTTAAATAATCTATCTTTACCATTAAAGAGGGATGCCGGGACTTGATTTTTAGTGAGGCTCATGGTGATGTTGACAAGAGATCCACTTTGACCACTAGATGTGTAATCCCAGTTTAGGTTTAAAGCCAAAACATCATATTGGCTCGTAATTCAGGTAGGCCATGCCAAAGAAAATAGTTGGCAGATAGACATTCACCCTTGATTTTTTTAGGGACCGTTATGATGACTATACAAAATCTACTTCATCCATTAAATACCACATAAAAATTCAGGACAAGGGCATAAAAATCAGCCCATCTGTAATTCAGGTGGCTATACCAACCCTTGATTTTATGACAAATGCACTCATCCCTTTTCAAATTTAGTAATGCAGCGGAACAAAATTGTACCATTGTCTTAGAGAAATGGTCCAATGCCCTGACAGCAATACAAGTTACAGTGCCACTAGTTGGATTCGGATACTTGGAAAGTCAATGAGTTACAATGCCCTAGTTGGATTTGGATACTTGGAAAGTCAATGCATTGATCTAAACTATTCATTAACTATACTTTTTGCATGGTAGCCCATGAAATGTGTTCTGAACTAACAGACAATTTAGATTGATTCAACTTGCTATCCAAGTGAATCCATGTAACTAACTGCACTATAAGTTAAGAGGTGACAATGGGCTGGGTTTGGGCCAGTGCCCAGCATTTAAACATAAGGCCTAGGCCTAGTCTGAACCCAGCATGGGCCTAACACAGCATGTGGAAGCCTGAGTGGGAAAAAAATTGGGCCAACCTTGCCCATGACAAGTTCATTTAGGAACCGTTTGGAATGTAAGTTACTTACGAGCCACCTGTGTGATATGTAGCTTATCTTGGTTTCTTCTTGTTAATGAGAAAAGTATGCAGCATGTTTTGTAAACACCATACTTCTTAGCAAAAAAGTAGAAAGTCATGTTTCGTTTTCAGGAGAAATTTACTACTGTGGATCCCACCTTTTATCCATTGGATATTCTTGAAACAATACAAACTTAGAATACGCAGTTGGACCTCCTCGTATGGACGACAAATTCCAGGACGAAAATACCCCTCCTTTCATGGAACGGATTGGGTAGGCCTCCTGCCACCCGCCCATGGCGGATAGTCAGTGGTATGTGGGCCTCAACATGATGTTTGCTTTTCATCCATGCCGTCCATATATATTTTCAGATCATTTTATGGTACGAGACCAAAAACGAGGTATATCCAAGTCTCAAGTGTACCACATTACAGGAAACAGTGTTGAATGAGCGTCAACCGTTGGAAACTCAGGTGGAGCCCACTGTGATGTTTGTGAGAAATCCTCCCCATCTAAGTTCATTCATAGGGTCACAAAGACCGGGATGAAGAGGAAAAACAAATTTCAGAATGATCAAAAACTTTTGTAACCCCTGAAAGGGTTTCAATGGTAGACATTCAATTCCCCACTGCCTTTTACAGTGTGGTCCACTTGATAGCTAGATCTATCTTATTTTTCGTCTCAAGCCTTAATATGAGCTCTCCAAATAGATGAACGGTTTGGATATAACACAAACCTCATGATTGGACCCACACATGCAACACAGTTTAAAAAAAAAAAAAAGCCAGCAGAATTTATTTATTTATTTATTTTTTTAAATTGGGAGAACTTTTTCTCCCTTACATTTTTCTCTAATACATAATTATATAAATATGTATATATAAGTATATAAAAATATTTTTTTATCTTTTAATTCATTTCTTTGTCCATGTATTCAACAAGCATATCTCCTAAATTAAAATGATTTTTTTTTTTTTTACACACGCACACACACCCCCACACACTCACACTAGTGAAATTTTACCACCTATGGATACTCAAACGCTTGACCGGGTGTTGAAACTCCTAAGAGTCTACCACCCGAGGGAGAGTAAGGATCCAAACTAGAATGATATGCTTAACGTACCATATATGATTTTGGGGTAGGAGAAGTTAATTTAGCGGGGCAAGCATGAAATTCAGCGGGGCAAACATGAAATTCAACGGGGCAAACATGAAAATGAGAGGGCAAGCATGAAAATTAGCGGGGCAAACATGAAAATGAGAGGGCCAAACATGAAAATGAGCGAGTCAAGCATGAAAAAGAGCAGGGCAGACATGAAAAAGAGCGGGGTAAACTAGAAAATCAGCGGGGGAAACATGAAAAGTAGCGGGGCAAACTAGAAAAACAGTGGGGCAAACTAAAATATGAGCGGGGCAAACTAGAAAATCAGCGGGGGAAACATGAAAATCAGCGGGGGAAACATGAAATGCAGCGGGGCAAACTAGAAAAATAGCGGGGCAAACTAGAAAATCAGTGAGAGAAACATGAAAAGTGGCGGGGCAAACTAGAAAATCAGCGGGGGAAACATGAAAAGCAGCGGGGGAAACTAGAAAAACAGCGAGGCAAACTAAAATATGGGCGGGGCAAACTAGAAAATCAATGGGGGAAACATGAACGCAGCAGGGCAAACTGAAATATGAGCGGGGCAAACTAGAAAATCAACGAAGGAAACATGAAAAGCAGCGGGGCAAATAGATTGAGTGTGGATTGTTTGTGTAGAACGTACACTAGTGACGTTGGGTCTCATTTGTCCACGTCATTTCTAAGGACTCAAGCTAACAAGATATGTCGGATTTCTCTCTCCCAAATAGATTACGTTCTATGCTACATGACTTTTTAAAGGGGTAGTCCTATATTTTAGCTTGTTTTTTTAAAGAAAAAAAATGAAGTTCTTTATGATGAATAATCACGTATATAATTAATAAAATCATAGATACAAAAAATAAGTCCTATATTGAAATATAATAAACTAATATAATAATGAAAATATTAGCATGCATACACCCGACCAACCCAATCAACCCGTCGAGCCCTCTTGTGTTGGGCTTGGGTTGAGAATTCCCAACCCAAGAGTGGGTTGGGTTAGGTCAAGGTTTAGGTATATGAACCTTGGGTTGGGTTAGGGTTGAGCACCAACCCGAACCAACCGGCCCAACTTTCAGCCCTAATTTCATGTTTGCCTTACTCAATTTCATGTTTTACCTGCTAAATTTCTAGTTTTCCCCACTCAATTTCATGTTTGCTTCACTTAATTTCATGTTTGCCCCGTTGAATTTGCAGTTTGACCGCGAAGTGATTGAAATTGACCACGAACTGAATGAAATGGATTTTTGACCATCGACCCAATGGAATCATGGAAAATAATTAGGTTGGTTGGCTAAATTAGCTTCTCCTACCCCAAAATCACATGTGGTACGTTAAGTAAATCATTCTAGTTTAGGAGATATGCTTGTTAAATAAATAGACAAAGAAATGAATTGAAAGATAGAAAAATATTTTTATATACTTATATATACATATTTACTTAATTATGTATTAGAGAAAAATGTAAGGGAGAAAAAGTTCATGTAAAGAAAATACGTCTTCTCTCTCTCTCTCTGTTGGCGTTTTCCAGGTATTTTCTTTACATGAGCTTTGATTTGTTTTCATTTTCTCTTGAAATTGAGGGATTTTTCTTCATTATCTTCGATTTTTGGCTGATGAAACCTTTTTTTTTCTCTCTCTCTCTGGGGTGAATTTTCTCTCATTTTCAAGTTTGCCCCGTTTATTTTTTAGTTTGCCCCGCTCATATTTCAGTTTGCCCCACTCATATTTCAGTTTGCCCCACTGATTTTCTAGTTTGCCCCGCTCATTTTCATGCCTGACCCGCTCATTTTCATAATTGCCCCGCTCATTTTTCTTGCTTTCCCTGCTCATTTTCATGTTTCTCCCGCTGATTTTCTAGTTTGCCTCGCTCATTTTTATGTTTCCCCCGTACGGAAGAAAATTTTCAGGACGAAAATACCCCACCTTTTCACAGAAATAGATTCGTTACTCCGCCTGCCACCCGCGAATGGCGGATCTTCGGTGGTCTGTGGGCCCCACCATGATGTATGCTTTTCATCCATGCCATCCATATATTTTTACGAATCATTTTATGGTATGAGACAAAAATTGAGTATATCCAAATCTTAGTGTACCACATTACTGGAAACAGTGTTGAATGAGTGTCAAACATTAGAAATCCTCCCCCGTCTAAGTTGGGGCCACTATGATGTTTGTGAGAAATCCTCCCCGTCTAAGTTCATTCATAGGGTCACAAAGACTTGGATGAAGAAGAAAAACAAATTTCATAATGATTCAAAACTTTTGTAACCCCTAAAAGGGTTTCAATGGTAAACATTCAATTCCCCACTGCCTTTTAGAGTGTGGTCTACTGGATAGTTAGATCTATCTTATTTTTCGTCTCAATCCTTAATATGAGCTCGCCAAATAGATGGACGGTTTGGATATAACACAGACCTCATGATGGGACCCATAAAAGCACAAAAAAAAACAAACATATAGGCAGCCATGGCAGTGCCGCCGAACCGGCGGCAGTGCCGCAGAAGTCTGGCAAATTTTATATTTTTTTTGGGGGAGAACTTTTTCTCCTTTACATTTTTTCTCTAATACATAATTATGTAAATATGTATATATAAGTATATAAAAATATTTTTCTATCCTTTAATTCATTTCTTTATCTATGTATTTAACAAGCATATCTCCTAAATTAGAATGATTTTTTTTTTTTTACACACGCACACACACCCTCACACACTCACACTAGTGGAATTTCACCACCTATGGATACTCAAACGCTTGACCGGGTGTTGAAACTCGTAAGAGTCTACCACTCGAGCAAGAGTAAGGATCCAAACTAGAATGATTTACTTAACATACCACATATGATTTTGGGGGTAGGAGAAGCTAATTTAGCCAACCAACCTAGTTATTTTCCAAGATTTCCTCGGGTCGATGGTTGAAAATCTAGCGGGGCAAGCATGTATTTGACGAGCTCGTATTAAGGCTTGAGACGAAAAATAAGACAGATCTAGCTATCACCTAGATCCATAGCTCAACTGGCAGACTGAGTGGAAATACCTCGTTTCAACACTTGAGGTCTTGGTATCGATCCTAAGAGCGGGGCAAGCATGAAAAAGAGCGGGGCAAACATAAAAATGAGCAAGGTAAGCATGAAATATGAGCGGGGCAAACTAGAAAAATAGCGAAGCAAACTGAAGTATGAGCGGGGCAAACTAAAAAAACAGCGGGGCAAATTAGAAAAGCAGTGGGGGAAACATGAAAAAACAGCGGGGCAAACTAGAAAAACAGCGGGAAAAACATAAAAAACAGCGGGGGAAACTAGAAAAACAGCGGGGCAAACTAGAAAAATAGCGAGGGGAACATAAAAAACAACGAGGGAAACATGAAAAACAGTGGGGGAAACATGAAAAACAGCAGGGCAAACTAGAAAAACAGCGAGGGAAACATGAAAAACAGTGGGGAAAACATGAAAAATATGAAAAATAGTGGGAGAAACATGAAAAACAACAGGGGAAACATGAAAAACGGCAGAGCTCATGTTTCCAACTCCTGGTAATAACAAATCCTGAAAACTAGCACTATCAATAATAATAGTCCAACTCTATCGTCTCTTTTAAAATAATAACATCATTCTCAATAAATTCTTCTCCTAAAACCTAGGACCACAACTACCTACTTTATTGCTAATTAAGTTCTCAAAAAATTAAATTCTAAGCCTTATTTTTATGACTTGCCTAAGGCCCCCAAAAATGTTGAGCTGCACTTGTTTAGACCTGCATCACTTTCGTGCTCATACTCTAAAATAAGCTAGTAAAATGGACATCCACCTAGCATGGATAAAACACATCTATCATGATGGGCCCATAGAGTTTTTCATGTTTCCCACGCTGATTTTCTAGTTTCCCCTACTATTTTTCTAGTTTCCCCCGCTGTTTTTCATATTTCCCCCGTTGTTTTTCTTATTTTTCATATTTTTCATATTTTTCCCACTGTTTTTCATGTTTTTCCCGCTGTTTTTCTTATTTTACCCGCTGTTTTTCATGTTTTTCCCGCTGTTTTTCTAGTTTGCCCCGCTGTTTTTCATGTTTCCCCCACTGTTTTTCTAGTTTGCCCCGCTATTTTTCATGTTTCCCCCGCTCCTTTTCACAGAAACGGATTGGGTACTCCTCCTGCCACCCGCTAATGGTGGATCGTCGCTGGTCTGTGGGCCCCATCATGATGTATGATTTTCATCCATGCCGTCCATATATTTTTCCAAATCATTTTATGGTATGATACCAAAAATGAGGTATATCCAAATCTCAACTATACCACATTACAGGAAACAGTGTTGAATGAGCGTCAACCATTAGAAACTCAGGTGGGGCCAACTGTGATGTTTGTGAGAAACCCGATAAAACTTAGGTTGGGCTTGGGTTAAGGTCTCAGGTTATCCGACCTAACCCGAACTCGATCAATATATTAGTTACTTATAAATTATAATTGAGTGTGGATTGTTTGTGTAGAAGGTACACTAGTGATGTCGGGTCTCATTTGTCCACGTTATTTCCAAGGGATCACACCACGGGAAACAATGGGCATAATGATTTCCACCGTTGAAACCATAATGGGCCCAATAGTGATGTTTGTTTGTTATCAAACCTATTCATAAGATCATATAGACATGGATTAATAGAAAAAACAATTATAAGCTTGATCCAAAACTTCTATAGCCCCTAAGAAATTATCAACATTAAAAGTTCAATTAAAAATTTCATTTCGTGTGGTCCATTTGAACATTGAATAAGTTTAGATTTATCGGCTTAAGCAATGAAAAAATCTGTTAAGTTCGCCCCGTTGATTGTCTAGTTTGTCCCGCTGACTTCATAGTTTGTCCCGCTGATTTTCTAGTTTGCCTCGCTGTTTTGCTAGTTTGCCTCGCTGATTTCATAGTTTGCCCCAAATTTCTAGTTTTTCCCACTCAATTTCATGTTTGCTTCGCTCAATTTCATGTTTGCCCTGCTGAATTTTCAGTTTGACTGCGAAGTGATTGAAATTGACCATGAACTGAATGAAATGGATTTTTGACCATCGACTCGATGGAATCTTGAAAAATAACTAGGTTGGTTGGCTTAATTAGCTTCTCCTACCCCAAAATCATATGTGGTACATTAAGTAAATCATTCTAGTTTAAGAGATATGCTTGTTAAATAAATAGACAAAGAAATGAATTGAAAGACAGAAAAATATTTTTATACACTTATATATACATATTTACTTAATTATGTATTAGAGAAAAATGTAAGGGAGAAAAAGTTCTCCATGTAAAAAAAAAAAAAAAAGTTGGACTGCCCGCCGAACCTGCCGCCAGACCGGCGGTAGTGTCGCGGCCTTCTGTGATGATTTTTTTTTTTTACAACATTACTTTTGTAGGTCCCATCATGAGGTCTGTGTTATATCCAAACCGTCCATCTATTTGGCGAGCTCAAATTAAAGCTTGAGACGAAAAATAAGATAGATCTAACTATCAAGTGGACCACAATGTAAAAAGCAGCGGGGAATTGAACATCTACCATTGAAACCCTTTTAGGGGTTACAGAGAAAGAGAAACGAGAAAAACGTGCCAAGCTGCCCCTCAATGGGCATAAACACTACCAGGAAGATACCACCTCACTCACCAACAACACGGAGGCAAATCCGACTCCTCCACTCTTCGACCTTCTTAAAATCCCACGGGCCGAAGCGACCACTCTCCCTACCTACAATATTCCACTTATACAAACCAATCACCTGCCACACCTTCCCATCTAGCCCTCCCAACTTCTGGCCATAGACCATAGTCTGTTGCTATGATCTCACATCCAAGACCCTAAACCAACCTTAGCGACAACACCTCCAAGGGAAGGCCCACCACAACAACACATAGGCAGCATCCACTAGAAGAAGTAGAGAAGATAGATTGAAGTAGAGAATCATGAAATTGAGCAGGGTTGAATGAGCGTCAACCATTAGAAATCCTCCCCCATCTAAGTTGGGGCCCACTGTGATGTTTGTGAGAAATCCTTCCCGTCTAAGTTCATTCATAGGGTCACAAAGGCCTGGATGAAGAGGAAAAACAAATTTCATAATGATCCAAAACTTCATTAACCCCTGAAAGGGTTTCAATGGTAGACGTTCAATTCCCCACTGCCTTTTACAGTGTGGTCCACTTGATAGTTAGATCTATCTTATTTTTTTCTCAAGTCTTAATATGAGCTCACCAAATAGATGGACGGTTTGGATATAACACAGATATTATGATGGGACCCACGAAAGCAACCTAGCAAAAAAAAAAAAAAGAAGGCACAGACAGCCACGGCACTACCGCCGGTTCGGCGGCAGTGTCGCAGATGTCTATTTTTTTTTTTAAAAAAAATTTTAACAGAGATAACTTTTTCTCTCCTACATTTTTGTCTAATACATAATTATGTAAATATGTATATATAAGTATATAAAAATATTTTTCTATCTTTTAATTCATTTCGTTGTCTATTTATTAAGCAAGTATATCTCTTAAATTAGAATGTTTGTTTTTCTTTTTTTTACACGTGCACACACACCCCCATGCACTCACACTAGTGAAATTTCACCACGTATGGATAATCAAACGCTTGACCGGGTGTTGAAACTCCTAAGAGTCTACCACCCGAGTAAGAGTAAGAATCCTAAACTAGCGGGGCAAACATTAAAATTTGCGGGGTAAGCATGTAAATGGTGGAAATCATTATGCCCATTGTTGGGCCCACTATAGTTTCAATGGTGGAAATCATTATGCCCACTGTTTCCCGTGGTATGATCTACTTGATCTTTTGATATGCTTCAATTTGGGGCTAAACCGCTAAAATTAAATGGAAAAATGGATGGACGGTTATAAATCATTCTAAATATAGAAAAAGGGACACTGATTTTCTGGTTTGCCCCGCTTCTTTTCATGTTTCCCTCGCTGATGTTCTAGTTTGCCCCGCTCATATTTCAGTTTGCCTCACTGTTTTTCTAGTTTGCCCTGCTGCTTTTCATGTTTCTCCCGCTGATTTTCTAGTTTACCCTGCTGCTTTTCATGTTTCCCCCGCTGATTTTCATGTTTCCCCCACTGATTTTCTAGTTTGCCCCGCTCATATTTCAGTTTGCCCCGCTGTTTTTCTAGTTTGCCCTGCTGCTTTTTATGTTTCCCCCGCTACTTTTCTAGTTTGCCCCGCTCATATTTCAGTTTGCCCTGTTGTTTTTTTAGTTTGCCCCGCTCATATTTCAGTTTGCCCCGCTGCTTTTCATGTTTCCCCCGCTGATTTTCTAGTTTACCCCGCTCTTTTTCATGTTTGCCCCGCTCTTTTTCATGGTTGCCTCGCTCATTTTCATGTTTAGCCCGCTCATTTTCATGTTTGCCCCGCTAATTTTCATGCTTGCCCTCTCATTTTCATGTTTGCCCCGTTGAATTTCATGTTTGCCCCGCTCATTTTCATGTTTGCATGAAAATCATTATGGTACGTTAAGCAAATCATTCTAGTTTAGATCCTTACTCTTGCTCGGGTGGTAGACTCTTAGGAGTTTCAACACGCGATCAAGCGTTCGAGTATCCCTAGGTGGTGAAATTCCACTAGTGTGAGTGTGTGGGGGTGTGTGTGCGTGTGTAAAAAAAAAAAAACAAATCATTCTAATTTAGGAGATATGCTTGTTGAATACATGGACAAAGAAATGAATTAAAAGATAAAAAAATATTTTTATATACTTATATATACATATTTATATAATTATGTATTAGAGAAAAATGTAAGGGAGAAAAAGTTCTCCCAGAAATATTTTTCTATCTTTTAATTCATTTCTTTGTCTATTTATTTTACAAGCATATCTCCTAAACTAGAATGATATACTTAAAGTACCACAAATGATTTTGGGATAGGAGAAGCTAATTTAGCCAACTAACCTCGTTATTTTCCTAGATTCTATCGGGTTGATGGTCGAAAATCCATTTCATTCAATTCATGGTCAATTTCAATCAGTTCGCGGTCAAATTGAAAATTCAGCGGGGCAAACATGAAATTGAGCGAGGCAAACATAGGTCTATGTTTAAAAGGACATGTATCAGCAATCCCATGGATCTTAAAACGTGCCAAGCTGCCCCTCAATGGGCATAAACACTACCAAGAAGACACCACCTCACTCACCAACAACACGGAGGCAAATCCTACTCCTCCACTCTTCGACCTTCTAAAAATCCCACGGGTGGAAGCGACCACTCTCCCTACATACAATATTCCACTTATACAAACCAACCAGCTGCCACACCTTCCCATCTAGCCCTCCCAACTTCTGACCATAGACTATAGTCTGCTGCTATGATCTCACATCGAAGACCCTAAACTAACCTTAGCGACAACACCTCCAAGGGAAGGCCCACCACAACAACACATAGGCAGCATCCATTAGAAGAAGTAGAGAAGATAGACTGAAGCAGAGAATCATGAAATTGAGCAGGAGAAAGTAGAAAATCAGCGGGGCAAACTAGAAAAATCAGCGGGGCAAACTAGGAAATCAGCAGAGGAAACATGAAAATCACATTGGATGTATGTAGTATATCTACGCCATCCATCCGTTTTTCTATCTAATTTTAGCGGTTTAGCCCCAAATTAAAGCATATCAAAAGATCAAGTGGATCACACCACGGAAAACAATGGGCATAATGATTTCCACCGTTGAAACCATAATAGGCCCAACAGTGATATTTGTTTGTTATCAAACCTATTCATAAGATCATACAAACATGGATTAATAGAAAAAACAATTATAAGCTGGATCCAAAACTTCTGTAGCCCCTAAGAAATGATCAACAATAGAAGTTCAATTCAAAATTTCATTTGGTGTGGTCCATTTAAACATTGGATAAGTTTAGATTTATCGGCTCAAGCCATGAAATATTTGTTAAGTTCGCCCCGCTGATTGTCTAGTTTGCCCCTTTGAATTTCATGTTTGCCCTGCTCAATTTCATGTTTGCCCCGCTGATTTCCTAGTTTGCCTCGTGGATTTTCTAGTTTGCCCCGCTGATTTTCTAGTTTGCTCCGCTAATTTTCTAGTTTCCCCCGCTGATTTTCTTGTTTGCCTCGCTGATTTTCTAGTTTGCCCCGCTGATTTCATAGTTTGCCCCGCTGATTTTTTAGTTTGCCCCGCTGATTTTCTAATTTGCCTCGCTGATTTTCTAGTTTGCCCCACTGATTTTATAGTTTCCTCCGCTCAATTTTATGTTTGCCCCTCTGAATTTCTAGTTTGCCCCCCTTAATTTCATGTACGACTGAAAGTTGGGCGGGTTCAACCCGACCGACCTATGACTGACCCGACATTGGGTTAGGCTCGGGCAGGATATATCAGGTCCGATCTCAAGCTTGGGCTATACAAACACCAACCCGATAAAACTTAGGTTGGGTTTGGGTTGAGGTCTCAGGTTACCTGACCCAACCCGAACCCAATCAATATATTAGTTACTTATAAATTATAATTGAGTGTGGATTGTATGTGTAGAAGGTACACTAGTGATGTCGGGTCCGATTTGTCCACGTCATTTCCAAGGACTTAAGCTAACAAGATATGTCGGATTTCTCTCTCCCAAATAGGCATGTATACACTCGGCCAACCTAATTAACCCGTCGAGCCCTCTTGGGTTGGGCTTGGGTTAAGAATTCCCAACCCAAGATTGGGTTGGGTTAGGTCAAGATTTAGGTATAGGAACCTTGGGTTGAGTTAGGGTTGAGCACCAACCCGAACCAACCGGCCCGACTTTCAGCCCTAATTTCATGTTTGCCCTGCTCAATTTCATGTTTTTCCCGCTAAATTTCTAGCTTTCCCCACTCAATTTCAAGTTTTCTTCGCTCAATTTCATGTTTGCCCCGCTGAATTTTCAGTTTGACCGCGAAGTGATTGAAATTGACCACGAACTGAATGAAATGGATTTTCGACCATCGACCCGATGGAATCTTGGAAAATAACTGGGTTGGTTGGCTTAATTAGCTTCTCCTACCCCAAAATCATATGTGGTACGTTAAGTAAATCATTCTAGTTTAGGAGATATGCTTGTTAAATAAATAGACAAAGAAATGAATTGAAAGATAGAAAAATATTTTTATATACTTATATATACATATTTACTTAATTATGTATTAGAGAAAAATGTAAGGGAGAAAAAGTTCTCCATGTGGAAAAAAAAAAAGGAAAAAAAGTCGGATTGCCGCGGCACTACCGCCGAACCTGCCGCCAAACCGGCGGTAGTGCCGCAGCCCTCTGTGGCTTTTTTTCTTTTTTTTTGCCATGTTATTTTTATAGGTCCCATCATGAGGCCTGTGTTATATCCAAACCTTCTATCTATTTGGCGAGCTTATATTAAAGCTTGAGACGAAAAATAAGATAGATCTAACTATCAAGTGGACCACACTGTAAAAGGCAGTGGAGAATTGAATGTCTACCATTAAAACCCTTTTAGGGGTTACAGAATCTTGGATCATTATGAAATTTGTTTTTCCTCTTCATCCAGGCCTTTGTCACCTTGTGAATAGGTTGGATGGAAGATAAATGTCATGGTGGGCCCTACAAATTTTGTAACGGTGAAAATCAATTTTCCCGCTGCTATTTGTGGTGAGGTCCAGTTGATATTTGGATGTGATTTTTTTTTTTTTTTGGGATAATGCTCCGAAATGATCTCGAAATATGGATGAACGTCGTGGATATAATAAATACATAGCTGTGGGGCCATGTAACTTTGATCTATTTTGAGCCGTTCGTACAACTCTCGGTTGGAGGAGCGTCAACGCTCGTCTTCGAAAGGAAGATGGGGGTATTTTTGTCCTGAAATTCCGACTCCGTAAGAGGAGGTCCAAGTGCGTATTCTAAGTTTGTATTGCTTCAAAAAAACCACTGGATAAAAGGTTGGGTCCACAGTCCTAAATTTCTCCGTTTTCAGCAACGCAAGTATTTATCTCTCAAGTATGCTTCGTCCTCTGTATATTCAGACTAAAAGAAAAAGACATAGGGCTGTCAGGGTTACCCTTTGCCGACAGCCAGTTTTACCGGCCGCCAGTAAAGTGGCCGATAAAAGGATAAAAAGAAATGCCCTAATTCATTTGGCTCGCTCGATCGACTCTCTCTTTTATCCGGAGATAGCAATCCTCGTCCCTTCTCACTCTCACCATCTCCTCTCTCGCAACCTCACGACCAACAACTCTCTCTCTCTCTCTCTCTCTCTCTCTCTCTCTCTCTCTCTCTCTGCAGCGGCAGTAGTATTCTCCCCTTCCTTTTCTTTGTCTAATTGTTCTTCTTTTTCTAATAGGCGTTCCAAATTAAAAATCTCTAATTGGGGATTTTTGAAATTCCAAATCCTTAATTGGGACTTTTTGAAATTTCAATCCTTAATTGGTATTTCTAATTTTGTAATCCCTTATTTCTGGACGAGCTCAATCTCATATTGGGATTTTGTATGGTTGATTATCATTTACTATGTCTGGAGGTGAGGAACTCGAAAATGAAAATCCCTAATTAGGGTTTTTTTTCTAAATTTTTTTAAATTTTTTATTTTTTATTTTTTTTTGTTCTCATCATGGATAATGGATTGCTTATGATTCTAACAAATCACTTTCAAAAGATGATCCTAACCATCCATCCATGACATACAACTTAGATAAAATATGGTCATAAAAAAACAGAGGGCTAGCTTTCAAGTGGATTGGATCATCTGACTAATGTGATTCTTTCATGGTGTCCCATAGGTTGTAAGTTTGTGACTGTATGGACAGTCCAAATTCATTCCTTGAAGACAGTTAGTTGCCTAAGCAGAAATTGTTGATGGCATTGTATGATAGGCCAACCTTTGATGTGGATTGATCATTGTGTGGGTCCACCTAATACAAGAGTCCTTACATTTGTGGATGGTACCAAAAAGCGAGCTCCAAATACAAGAACAGTTAAGAAAAAAGGAATGATGAACTTGGTCACACAACACATATAGCTACATAGGCTAGGGCGTTTCAATGGTGTGGGTTTAAATCCCCACGGTTTTTCTGTCGTGGGGTTTACTCACAAGACCCCGGAGTGTTTCAACGATAGAGATTCTATCTTCATTGTTTTTTAGTAGTGGGACCCACTTAATTAGCTTAGATGGCAAGCACATTACGGTGGATCCCAGCTGTGGGCTCCATTTCACCGGACCCGGCATCACATAAATAGGAAAAGGGATGGATGGCATGGATATACAAAATGTATAGAGAGGTGGGCCATCAGGGCACGGGCAATGGTGGGTGTCATTTGATGGACAATGTGAATTCCTCAAAATTATAGTGGGTCCCACTGTCCCACGTGGTTAGACCCACACTCAAAAGGATCTGACAAAAGGGTTGGAGAGTAATGATCTAACACATGTGGCAGGGGGTACTTCAGAGAGGTTTCAGCGGGGAAGTGGATTGCGTACTGAGTAACTCAGTACGGTAAGCGTACTGAGTAAACACGTTGGGCTCCACCGTGATTTACATATTTTATCCACTCCATCCATCTATTTTAACAGGTAATTTGAGGGCTTGATACCAAAAATGAAGTATATCAAAGTCTCAAGTGGACCTCACCATGGGAAACGGTGAGAATTGAGATTCTACCGTTGAAAATTTCTTGGGGCTACATATGTTTTGGATCAAGCTTTTATTTATGTTTTCCATTCATCCATGTCTGTGTGATCTTATGAACAGGCTGCATGATAAATAAAAATCACTGTAGGCCCCAGAAAGGTTTCAACGGTGGAAATCATTATTCCCACTGTTTCCTGTGGTGTGGTGCAGTTGAGCTTTTCGAATACTTTAGTTTTGTATTCAACCACTGAAATGAGCTGGAAAAACTCATGGACGGCGTGGATAACCCACACACATTCAAAATAGGCCCAACTGAATTTACATAAAAGCGTACTGAGTAACTCAGTACGCAATCCGATTTCTTTCAGCGGTAGGTGCTTGGTCACCACCGTAAGATGGTGGGCCCCATGTCCGAGATTTAAATCTGCCACAGTTTGGGCGTGAAAATGGGTGGACGATGTGAGCATCACATACATCAGTGGGGTCCACAAACTGGTGGCCCACAAGTGATACATTAAGTTAGTGTTAGTGCTCACGCCAACTGCGTCCATGTACCCAGCAACAGGTTGGGTTGCAAATATTAACAACCTTCAGTGTGACCAACAAAAACAAAGAAAATAATTTGCTTTTGGAAGAAAAATAATAATAAAACAGACTGTAATAAATAAGGTATATTTTCTAATAAGTTACTTATTCTAGTTTAATAGTCAAACCAACTTAATTAAGAAAAGTAACTTAATGATTTAAATTAGTTAAAAAAGTTATTTATTTGGTAGTATCTAAATGAGCCCTTGATGTCCTTTCCATCTAAATGATGGTTTAAAAATACATGTTTGCTTCTCCACGTCAGCAAAATAGTAACTGAACTAGAGCCAAACAGCAACAATAAAATGCAGCAGTTCACAGCCGTCAGATTTTGCTTTTATCATGCTCAATATTTTAGGACCTAATAAACAGAAATTCATCCAACCATCAATTCAATCAGTTGAACCCTTGTTGAATGATTCCACTCAGAAAACTTTCCTATCATAGAATCGTTAAATAGAAGCGTTTGGCAATAATTTACTCCTAACATTTGTACTTTGTGTGTCAAGTTTACAAGCGGATGTCATGGTTTTGACTATTGATGAGTCTAATTTTCATTTCCATGAGTAAACAAATGACCTTCTAATTGAATTGAATTAGGTTTACAGTGATCTAGCCTATTTCGGTGGACATTTCAATCCAAGCTAATCTAGCCATTTTGTTTGGTCTAATATTAATGATGAATGGTGTAAATGGGTGGGCTCGCAGGATTTGACTGTTTACACGATCTTGAGACCTTCCTGCAAAGCTGAAAATGGATAATCTACATCCAAAGGTCTACCTTACTACTATCCAGTAGAGAGGAACTGATCACCCCTTCTAATTCTATATTTAAGATAGCGCCCGGGTTATCATGAATGGCTTTGATTGTCCACAAGTGGGCTATATGGACAAATTGAGGATAAACTCCCCTCCCTCTTTTATCCTTTTTTGGGAATTTTTTTGAGAGGAATTGCATGAAGGATACATTCCATTTACTTATGGAGGGGCGGAAGGGATTAGACTAGGCATGAATTACCTTATCTCATTGGATATCTCTTGATCCCAAATGTGTCTTCCTCGTAGTACCATTTCCATATATGTGTTGGGGGGGGGGGGGGGGGGTCAGTGTGGGCCCCACCGTTACATGTGTCAAACATCTACACCATGCATATGATGGATCCACTTTAGTTTAAGGAATATCCCAAAAATCAGCCGTATATGGAATTTAGGTGGGCCATACCATCTAAAACTATACGAGGACATGCCTAAAACATATAAAATCACTTGGTGGGGCCTACCTTAGTTTTGGATGCGGAAGAAACTTGCTCTGACCCCTCATCTAAGTGGGACACACACAATGGATAGGATGGATTTGTGAATCACATCTCAGTGAGCCTAATAAAGTATTATGAATGTTTTAATAAGAAAATAACCCCTCTCAACTGTTGTATGTGGTGTGATCCACCAAAGTCATGCATAGGATTGACTTTTAAGCTCGTGGCCCACCATGAAATGGTGCATCTGACTGATGGGGTAGATGTTCGATATGCATCACCGTGTGGCCCACACAGGCTCGACATATATATATATATATATATATATATATATATATATATATATATATATATATATATATATATATATAAAGAAAGTAGCCTTACTGGCACATTTTGACCGTGGCCAATATCTATGGCCGGGGTATGCAGGCGATTTCTGTGGTCGCCGCGATTTAAATAAAGCAGTGCCCCAATATTAATATCCGCCGCTGACCTTCTTCAGCCCCACTCGTCCTCTCTCCACAGCCCCACCATCCGTACGATCGCATCTCCTTACCTGCCATCACCTTCCATCCATCTCAGCAACTGCCCTTCCCACCTCCCAACCTTCACTCCCCAACAAATCCCATCCCTTAATCACCGCTTCCACAAAACCCCACGACCGACGGCTGAAAATCACAGCCGCCCACTTCAACATCTCATTCCCATCGCTCATCATATGGACCTCGCTCTTCACAGCTGGTGCATTCGGCCTCTGGTACTACTTCCCACCCATCAATCCTGCCTTGATTCACTTCTCCTTTCCTCTTTTTATTTTGAGATTTTGATTCAAAGATGTCCGTTTTGAAATGGGATGGGAAGGTCGGAGAAGACGAAAGTGCGGAGCGCGCTGAGCTGCGCCCTGGTCAGCACTCTGGTGGCGCTCGCCACGATCAACCTCAGCATCATTGCTAGTGAGGTCCCGGTATATTCTGTTGTCTTGGAGTATCTGCTGCCCGTCGCAGTTCATTTGCTGCTCTTCAGAGCAGACCTGCGTCGCATCCTGCAGTCCATCGGGACGCTGCTTTTGGTCTTCTGGCTTGGATCAGGTAACTCTTATTAGCGAACAGTAGGGCTTTTGATAGTGCTTTACTTTGGAAATCTACCAAAATTGTATATGCCCCGCCATGAAGATCACCTCGTGCAGACATTAGGTTGGTACACTTGTCATGTGGGCCACAAAGGTACACCAATTTTAGACTGTTGTCAGGTTTGATTTAAATCTCCAGTGTTTCTGTATGTGGTGGCCCACTTGTTTGGTGGACTGATCTGATTTTCATGTCAGTTGATCTTCATTGTTCGGTCCACTGTATGTAGTCTTGAATGTTCTAGACATGACTCGTTTGCACATGAACTAGGCTGGGGACTAAAACCATAAGTAGATTCTAAGAGGATAAGGTCTTTCATTAGATGTTTCTTTTATAATTAGAATTAAGGAGACGGAAATGATTAAAAAGGAAAGTAAAAACAATGATAAAAGAAGGGTAAAAGATAGGATTGAAGAATGTTTCAATGTTGCCACCCTTAAGGTTGCCCCATACTATTATATCAGTTTGCAATAGTGTTAAAAGCAAATCCTCCTCCAGGATACAACAAGCTCAACCTCTCGATCTGAGAATTGCATCCTTAGATTTGCAAAATCAAAGTGGGTGCCTACCAAACACAACAACCTCAAATATGCCCAAGACTACGAGAAATTACTAAGTTGTGTTATTCAGAATATGATTATAGCAGAAAACTGATGCTTGGTCTAAGAAAGCAAAAGAGATTTGAGAGAGAGAGTCTTTGGAGCATATCCAGTCACTCTGAATAGGTACGCATTACACACCCCTTCAGATGCTTTTTGATGGCTTTGCTATATTTAGAAATCTGCCACCTCCCCAATTCAAATTACAATGATCTCTAGATCCAACCAATCTAATCACACCTAATCGACCCAGGGGCACAATCCAACAGTCTGATCAAGCAAGTGCAAAGTGTGCTTCAAGCGCCCTTCCACATGCATGCACCACAATGGCCTCAGGCACTCATGTGCCTGCTGATGGGGTTACGAAGCACCTATGAGCAGACACACTGAGGCTTGCATATGAGAATACTATACTAGAAAATCAACCTTTTATTAAGCTTAAAATATTCCCATCTATTTCTGATGTGGGACTATTTTAAAAGACAAGAAAGGAGAGAGATGCAAAAAACACAAAGTCCCATTCATGAAAACAAAACCACACCTTTTCTCATCTTTTCAGAACTTCCGTTTTCTTATTTTAATACAAAATCCATCATTGTTTTCATATCTACAAAATTAGCATTGAGTTTTAATCAAATAAGTGGTCCATTTATTTGTTTATTTATTTTGAAAAACACTGAAATAAACTGTATTTAATCATCGTGGTATTTTAATTTTTAAGGTTTTCACCTTCATTACTTTCCTCCATTTGTGTTATTTGAAAATGCAACAGTGTTCAAGAGCCTCTGTGTGATGTAGAAGGTATACCAGAATTGTAAACTTAAAAATTACATTATGTAGTTCTTTAATGTAGCTCTACACTTCACAAATTGAAAATTACCATCCTGCAGTGACCGCATCACTTCCTGGATTATTCATCTGTTTTGGGTGGAATCCATCCAACTCAGAGCTGTTTTTCAGTTACAAGTTCTGATATTTCATATATTCTACAGTTTGCCCTTTGAAAACTTGGAGGAGTTTCCCTTTGCTGATGTGTGTTCTGAAGTAACCACAGTTTTCAGCAAAAATTAGAAGGATTTATAACCATGGTCCTTTTCTAAATGCTACAAATATGATATACAGAAACACATACAACACTGAAACAGCATACCACTTAATTCCACCAGTTGTAGCTATTGCAATTTTCAAATTTTGAGCAGTAAATACTGGAACTCCCTCAAGCCTTCTTCTATGTTCTGTGGGATCATCTTAAGAAGCTTCTTCACTGCTTTGACCTGAGAAAGAAGCAAATCATTCCATATAAATGGTACCATATAACAAGAGAAGCTCTGTTTCTTTCCTGTTTTCTGCTTGGAACAAATTGAAACATGTGAGGCATTTCCTGCATAATAAATGGTAAACAATGTTGAAACCAAGGAAAATGATCATATAGTGATAGTCAACACAAATGAGTACATAAAGATGATGCAAGTAGATATATCATGTAATTTGCAATTTGGCAACTGAAATAAAATTGTTTATGGAACACAAAGTCTCATTTTCTAAAAGACTATAATTGTCGAAAAGAAAATAAATAGTCCTGCAAGTCTGCATCGTTCAAATGCTGACTGATACTGCGGTAGAATTATAAAACATATGCAGCTTTGTTAGATAATATGTACTACAGGGAAGGTGGAAGAGAATCAATTATTTTTACAAAACTTATTCTACTCAAAATTATAGTCATACTAAACCTCCTTGAGTTGTGGATACCTTATGGTTAGTTTACAATATTCTTGGAAAAGTGACATCATTTTGTTATTTATGGCTAAACCAAGAAATCTTACATCAAAACCCTTTTCACGAGTTGCTCTTTAAACTATAGAACACAGATAGATGTAGATATAGACAACCTACAATAATTGGATCACTCAGAAAAACTGGAGTACCCTACCCAACTCAGATGCTTGGATATTTGCATAAGGTATCCACTACACAGAGACTTGGAATTCTAATTCAAATTGGGCATTGAACTCCTAACATAGTTTTGTTGAACCATTGTTTCTTTTTTCTTTTCTTTTCTTTCCTTTTTGTTTTCTTCTTCTTCTTCTTCTTCTTCTTCTTTTTGACAAGATTGCTCAATCCATTCAGAAATTGTATCTACTAATGAGGCACCTTATATGATTTTTTAATGTACTTAGATGATGCATGGTTTGTTTTAAGATTAGAATATGTAAGTGGTTGTTTTATTATCAAATTTGAAGAAAAAATTCAAACTTGTGTACTAGTTGCTATTTTCTATGGATTGTTTTGTTTATCATCTCCTCACTTTATGTAATAGATTAAGGGAGCTGTTGGTTTTATCCTCTATGAATTTTCCTTTTTTGAATTATAAGCCTGAACTCTTTCAAAAATTGCATGAACCTGTAGTTGCCGTGACGCAGGACAACCCTAATTATGATGCATGCTCATGGACACAATTAAACAGCGGAAATAAAAGGAATAAATGATCTAAAATTCTAACAGTAATCATCATAGCTGAGAAAATCATAAAGGAAACATGCAATGGAGCGGGCCATCACTACAACCATGGATTATGGAATTCAATTACTACTTGGGTTGGATCCGGCGAGGGATGAGACCTCCCGATCTTGCATGGTCACACCCAATCGATCAATGAAGATCACTAGTCCGAAGAACCAAGAAGTTTCTCGGATTAAGGATTTGAGAATTTGGGGATTTAGGGTTTAGATCGATTCTCAAGATTTTGATCGAAGAAGGATTAGCCAAAACTGGAAAATAGAAGGAAGAAAATTATTACCTTGAAAAAGTTGGAGGGGCACAAGAAGAAATTAGAAGAAGAAGATCAAGGGGAGAGAAGAAGCACCATTAGAGAGAAGAGAGGAAGGAGGCAACCAAAGGGTTTGCTTTTCATTAATTAATAGTTGAAATTCGAGTTTAGGGCTTTACTTCACTTAAATAAGCAAATAAAGACATAAAATTACTAAAATACCCCTAGGATAAGCAAATAAAGATATAAAATTACTAAAAGACCCCTAACTAAGTCAAAAACGCGCAAATAACATAAGTATGAGAAAGTTTGGGCGCTCGGTCTTCTTTCTCCAATCTTCCTTCACATGTGTCTTCCCTAAGTGGGGTCTTCTATATGTCCAATCACATGTGAAAGGTCTTCAGCTCCTCAATAGTCACCTATCTACAAGGACGGCACTTGTGGTTGGCACTTTCTTCGTTGGTACACCTTGAATACACTTGTGTCCGCATCATGCCGTCTCCTCTAAAATTTCGGTGCACCCACGAATGATCTAGGGCAACGTGTTCCGTATCCGTTACAATACGCCTGTAAATGCCGATGCGTATTGGTGATGGCCATGACCGTTATGCGATACGGGGTGAAACGGGGTAGTTGGTTTTTTGGGACTGTATTAGCCGTTACGGTGGCCGTAAAGGCCGTTACCGGGCATAATGATCATTACCCCCATAATGATCGAAAAACAACCACTTTTTTCTATTTAAATCTATTTCTCTCCTCAACTCTTTCACTTTTCTCGTTCCAAAAAGTCTCCCAAATCATTTTACAACAGATTTCGACCACAATTACTAAAGTTTTTAAGATTAAAACTATAAATTGAAGTGATTTGATCAAATAGATCTTGAAAAAAAATGAAAAAGTAGTATTTATGCCTTTTTTATTTCTAGTTGTAATGCTTGATTGTAATGTGTAAACATTAGATACATATAATCATGTTCACAAATTCACTAGACAACCCGATACAACATTCTCACCAAAGAGTGGACAGTTACACTACCATAGACATGTTTAAAACAAAAAATGAATTACATCTATAGAATATTTACATTGTTCTGGATTTTCTACATATTTTTTCACAATTTTTCTGTCAAAAGAACATTTTCAACCGTTACGGGAGTCGTAACGGTCGTTACGCCCCTATATCGGCCGTTAGGGCCGATACTCGTATTGGTAATGGTGGTGACTATTACAGCTACCGTTGCCGATACAGAATACCTTGATCTAGGGTCATCTGCTGAGTGTTTTATGTGTGCAGATGGTACATTTTATTGCAAATATTATCTTCTTCTTTTTTTTTTTTTTTTTTTTTTTTTTTTTTTTAATTTTTAAAAATTTTTCTCTATTACTTAGCCTGTGTACATCTTGTGCATGACCTTGCTTATGATTGATAATTGCAGTTCTTATCTTGGTTTCTCATTGAATGTCTTATTTAGTTGGGAATCATTTCGCAAAGAATCATGGATTAGATCTACACATTGTTGTATTCAAACAGGCTATTGATGCAGGTCTCAAAGTCCGGTTCTGTAAAAGTGGAGAAGCTTATGAATGTCGAACGATACTCCTATGTGATGCACATCAGCTCGACTGTGAGGTCTTTTGCTTTCAGTCGTAAATGGACGGAAAATAGAACTTTCTTACACACCTATAAATTTTTTGATATGGAAAACAACCATTTACAATCTTAGACAAAGATGAAAAAAAAAAAATCCGAACAAAGGCAAGGCTAAACCAAACAAACCCAACTACCTCAATCCAACAACATACATACCTAAACATTTCTTGGACAAGCTAGGAGCCATGAACAACCATAACTTAAATCCACTTATGGTCATGGCTTTAGAGCAAATATTGCAGAAGAATTTTTTTTTTTTAAAATCAATGAAAACATCTTATCTATAAATTTATTGTATTCTTTCCTTCCCTTTTGCTCATAATGTTAGAGTACAGAAAATAACTCCCATTCCTACTCCAAATCCTATCCACACGAATTTTTAGTCCAACTCTGAATTTGCATCTTCAAAGGTTGGCATTACTGATGGTGGTGCAATGCATTTTCTCGATAGTGGAGGTCCACATAATCCTAAATTTATTTGGAATGATTCATTTGTAAATGTAAAAAAACTATTTAATTTGTGGTATGCTTCCCACAAAGTGATTTTGTGAAAATCAGATCAGTTGGATGATCTAATCCATCTATATATGGGACTTCTTTTTATATTTATTTACATCCAAACCATGGATGGGATGGTTAGGATTTTCTGATAAAATTGATTCTTTAGAACCATAAGCAATAGATGATGGGCATAACAGATGGATGACTCGCTGCTGAACAAGCCTACTCTCACATAAATTATGTTGATTGTTCATAATGTTGATCTTATTGGTGGGATTTTTACACGGTGGCCTGAGAAATGTGTTCTAGACATAATGCACAGCCCATATTGCTTGGTTAGATTGGCCGAGTGTCCCCTTGCAAGTTAAAAACTGCATGTTATGGTGCCTTGAGAGCAGATGATGATTTCCACACTTCTTTTTGGCATCACAAAATTCCAACTCAAAAATCATCACGTGGTAATAAAGTGATAACTCTTACACCCCATATACATGGATGTGGGAAGGTGAAAGAACTCTTAGTGTGATGATCGAAAAATATAAAATATTAAAATATACATAAAACACCACTCTTCTTCATCTTAATGTTTGCTTAGCCTACATTTGTCTAGACTATTGGGGGGAAAAAAAAGACCACTGGATACTTAGGCTACATTGGTTAGATCATCCAGCTCATAGATTAAGTTATCTTGTTGCTAAGGTGGGCCAAAATTTGAAAACAAAGAGACAACTTAGACAATTTTTTTTTTTTTTGCAGAAATGTGGGAGCACACCACATGTAATTTTATTTATTTGAGAATGTTATGTACAACCATTCAGGAAGGTGCAAATGCAACAAACAACTACAACACATATTATAAAGACCAAGCAAAATACACAAAATTACAAAAGGGATAAAACAACTAAAACTTTTTTCTTTTAGCCACAAACTATACAAACATACTTACCCTAGCTCCAATCCTCTAACATCGTTGCTATTTAGAAAACACCATGGAAGGAAAAATCAAAGCAAGCATTCCATCAACAAATATATAGAATTCTCGCCTTCCCTTCCTCCAAAGTGCTAGAGTCCAGAAAAGCATCCCCACACCTGATCCATATCCAACTCCAAATCCTATCCATATTAGTTCCCAATCGTATTTTCTTTCAGATTGCAGTGCTGACGGAGCAGACGATGGTGCACCCTCGGCATCTTTGCATTTCTTTGATAGTGGAGGTCCACATAATCCTGGATTTTCTTGGAATGATTCATTTGTAAATGTAGAAAACTGTTTAATTTGTGGTATGCTTCCCAGAAGGTGGTTTTGTGAAAGGTTCAATACCGAGAGGAATGTTAGCTTTGTCAGCTGCCAAGGAATCTCCCCTGAGATATTGTTTTGTGAGAGATCCAATGACTCAAGCACCGCTAGATTCTCAAGTGATGTTGGAATTTGGCCTGTGAAACCGTTGTGCGACATATTGAGTAGATGTAGCGACTTGAGAATCCCTATAGATTTTGGAATATCCCCCTGAAAATAGTTGTTTGAGAGATCAACTGTTGTGAAGATGGATGGGATCTTGGTGAGTTCCCTGTCTAGTCCTTTGATCATTATTGTTACCGTGTCTTGATAGTATACAGTTTTCCTTGGTCCATCTGCGGTTTTATAAAGGAAAGATTGAGATTTGTCCTCATCCATCATTGCCTTCCAATTCTCAAACATATTAGATGGCAAACCACCCATAAAACTATTAGACGAGAGGTCAATGATCCGCAACATTGGGAAGCTTTGATTTGTTTGTGGAAGTATAATGGGGCCATGAAATTTGTTAGATTTTAAGACAAGAACGCGCAAAAGGGGCAAAGCTTCTATCCATGATGGAAAGGTGTCATTTATTTGATTGTTTCTAAGGTTTAATACCACTAACATTTTGCAATTAGCCAAAGACCTTGGCACTTGGCCCTCTAATTGATTCCCACTGAGATCAAGCGTTTGTATGTTACATTCTTCTTTAAATGTCTGATGTAAGGTGCCATTGAAAGCATTTCCTTGAAGATTCAACACACTAAGTGTACCACCAATCTCACCCAAACATGATGGAATCCGACCAATGAAGTGATTGTGAGATAAATCAAGGACTCTTAGGAGTGTTGCATTGCAAACTGATCGAGGGATTTCACCACCAAGGCTATTGTTTGAAACTGAAAAGAAAAAGATGGAAGGTGGTGGGATAGGAAGTGAACCTTCTAGCTTGTTGGAGCTAATGTCCATAACACTTAAGTCACTGATCAACAAAAGATGGGAAGATGGTACTATTCCCTGCAGAACATTGTGAGAAAGATTTAAAGAGTATAAAGACCCATTGCCAACTTCCCATATCCATTTGGGAATTTCACCACTAATATTATTATTGGAAAGGTCCAATTCACCCAACTGCACTTGATTTCTCAAGAAATTTGGAAATGTGCTGATGTTACAAGACCGTAGCAACAAATATTGAAACTGGGGGATGGAAACAAATGTGGAATTACCACTGCCATATTGGACTGACAGGTTGTTATCTGAAAGATCCAGATAGGAAAGTTTTTTGAGGTTTTGAAATAGGCCTAGCTCCACAACACCACTGAAATTATTGGAAGAAGGAAAAGTTCTTGAAGCTTGGTAAGTTGAAAGATAAATCTGGGTATCATCCCCTGCAATTTATTGCTATCCAAATAGAGGAACTCCAGCTGTGAAGAAGAGGCATTGTGGAACTCACCACGTTGACCACTAAGTTGGTTGCCTCCCAGATCCAACAGTTGTAATGATGAGAGTGAAGACAATGATGATGGAATGGTCCCATTAAGCAAATTATTCCATAAGCTGAACTCTTTGAGATTCAGAAGCTCGTTTCCATATGAAGAAGGAATTGGGCCGCTCAATTTATTGGATGAAAGATACAGATATTGCAGTTTGGTAAGGTTCAAAAGTGAGGATGGTAATGATCCTGACAAGTTGCAATAGCTGAGGTCTAATTGAGTCAAGAATTTGAGATTACTGACTGAATCTGGTATCTTTCCTGATAATCCAGTGTATGAAAGGATCAATTGCTGTAGAGTATTGTTTTGAGGGAACTCCGGCAAATTGATAGCTAGAAATGGATTGATTGATATGTCAATGATTTGTAGATTTGGCATCTGGAAAACACTCTCAGGGAATTTTCCATGCAATCCACAATCTTTAAGGAGCAGGGACGTCAATGAGGATAAGTTCCCTATGAAATTGGGCATTGCAGAGGAGAGATTGTTATTGCTGAGGTCAAGTTCTGATAAGAAATGGAGCTGTGAAAGGGGAGAAAAGATGGAGCCTGAAAGACCACATTCTCGTAAGCTCAACTTGCTGAGATTAGGGAGTGGCAAATCTAAGTTCTGGCCCTGCAGTAAGATGTGTAACCCCGTCCAGACAGAGTTCACTCAGATTGGACAGGTTTTGGACGAGTGATCCAATGCTTGGGTTTTCAAGTTTCAGGTTTTTATAGGATGAACCATTCGAATATTCATTGCGAGAAAGATCGAGAGAAACCAAAGTGGTCAAACGGGATATTTCCAGTGGGATTTGGCCATAAAAGGATAAGTGAGAGAGGTTGAGATGGGTCAAACTGGTGAGCTGGTCAAACCCATAAGGGAATGGAGAGGGATCAAACCCATTGTCAGCGAGGTTGAGCCTCTGGAGGCTCCGAAGATGAAAGAGGCTTTCAAAATCAATCCAACCAGAGATATAGAGCTCACTGAGGTCGAGGCTGATCACGTGACCAGTGGGTCCATCGCACGTGATGCGTTCCCAAGAGCAGCAATCGGTATTGTTTGAATTCCAAGAAGGGAGAGTAGAGAGGGTGGAAGCAGTGAAGTTAAAACCATGCTTGAGGTGGAGTAAAGCAGAGAAGTGATGATGGTTGCATTGTTGGGTAGTGAGAAAGAGGAGATGATAAAAAGAAGAGAATGAGAAATGATGGGTTCTTAGAAGAAAAGAGGAGGGCCATTAGTTAATACAGTTTGGGATGTGTAGGAATAGAAAGCGTGAGCTTTATTTATAGACAGAAAGTGAAGAGGTTTTACTACTGTTAACACTCATACGTGTGAATTTCATACGAGAGCCGCTCATAAGAGTAGGTAGTCATCGGAGGAAGAGAAAGCGTTGTGGGTATTTACATACACAGCGGATTGGCTGCTGTACCACACACCACCGACCTGATTTGGCTGGTATGTTGACGTCACCAAGTTACGTGGGTCTCATGAGGTATGTGTTATATCCAATCCGTTCGTCCAGTAAGGCTTGAGAGGCAAAATATGAGAGATCCAGGGATTAGGTGGACCACACTGCATCGCAGAAGTTTTGGATCAATATGATATTTGTTTTTCCTCTTCATTCAGGTATGTATTAACAGATTGGATAAAAAAATAAACGTTAAGGTGGGCTCTATATGAATGTTTCAATGGTGAAAATTATTATTCCATTTCTATTTGTGGTGTGATCCACTTGAGCTTTGGATATAACTTATTTTTGGGATAATTCATTAAAATGATCTCACCAAATAGGTGAACGGTGTGGATATATTAAATACATCATTGTGAGGCCCATGTAACTTTTATCTCATTTGAACCATTAATACAACTCTGGATCTCAGGGAACGTCAGCGTGACGCGGATTTCCTGCCCATGCCTAGCACGAAGTTCCTTCGCTGGGATGCTAAGTGGGGCCCACCGTGATGTTTATGAGAAATTCACACGGTACATCCATTTTGAGAGATCATTTTAGGACATAAGACTAAAAATGAGGTGGATCCAAAACTCAAGTGGGCCGCAGTAAGGATCCAGTGACCACTGTTTTAAACATTCTAATGGCTAAAAAGTTTCATAACTTTTTGGTATTTTCAATTCATCAAGTGGAAATGACCTTATAAACTGTTTGGATGTCATATAAACATAACGGTAGATTTGGATTGCATTGATGGCACTGGTTAGTGGTGGATGTCCTATAAGCCCTACAGTAATGTATATTTTTTTATACACTTAGGTGGACCGTACCATAGGAAACAATGGCGATTGACTGCCCACGATACTTTGTGGTAGGCTAAAACATTTCTCGATTAGGTGCACAGTCTCACCCAACGCAGTGTGGTCCTGACTGTGGAGCCCACGTTGATGCATGTATTGTGTATCCAAGCTGTCCATCCATATTTCTGCTCCTTTTAAGGGAATTAAACAAGAGAGAGAGAGAGAGAGAGAGAGAGAGAGAGAGAGAGAGAGAGAGAGAGAGCACGTCCAAATCCCAAGTGGATCACACTGCTGATTGAATTCCCACCATTAAAAATTTCCTAGGGCTCAATGTAATACCTGCCGTGAGTTTATTTGCCATCAAACCTGTTGATCAGGACACAACGACCTGGATGAAGGGAAAAACAAATATCAGCTTCATCAAAAACTTTTGTAGCCCACAGAATTTTTTTAGCAGTTGAGATTCAACAACTACCATTCCTCCAATGTGGTTTACCAAAGATTTGGATCTGCTTCATTTTTTGGTTCATGCTCTAAAATGATGTGAAAAAACTGATGAAAGATGTTGATATACGATATATACATCATGGCAGGGCTCATACAATACCACCGATATATGAAAGATGTGGATATACAATATATACATCATGGCAGGGCTCATACAATACCACCGATATATTACAACCGAAAAGAGAGACCGGAGGCCGATCGCCAACGTACCATGTCACTAGCGAGTGGGTACTGATCGCTGCTATATAGGGCCTATCATGATGTACTTTTTTAATCCACACTGTCCATCCATTTTACTAAGATAATTTTAGGGCATAAGCCCAGAAATGAAAGAGATTCAATTCTCAGGTAGATACACAACATATACAATATATACATCATGTTAGGGCTCAAACAATACCACCTATATATGAAAGATGTGGATATACAATATATACATCATGGCAGGGCTCATACAATACCACCGATATATTACAGCTGAAAAGAGAGACCGGAGGCCGATCGCCTACGTACCATGTCACTAGCAAGTGGGTACTGATCGCTGCTATATAGGGCCCATCATGATGTACTTATTTAATCCACACTGTCCAGCCATTTTACTAAGATAATTTTAGGGCATAATCCCAGAAATGAAAGAGATTCAATTCTCAGGTAGACCATTCCAGAGGAAACAGTGGTGATTAAACTGCCACCATTAAAAACTTCTTATGGGTTCTAAAAGTTTTGGATCAAGCTGGTTTCAGTTTTTATTCTTCATCCAGGACTATGTTCTTATCAACAGTGGATGACAAATGAACATCATGATGAGCATTATGGTGGGCGTTCAATTAGCATCCTTTTTTTATGGTATGGTCCACCTGATATTTGGATCCTCTTAATTTTTCGGTTCATGACGTGGAAGAAGCTGGAAAATGGATGGATGGCCTAGATATACAATACATACATCAAGGTGGACCAACGATCATGGCCGCACCCAATCCGGAAACCTCATCTTAACTATGCAATCCGCGTCCAAAGAAATTATTATTATTTTTCATTTTTTGTAATTTTTTATATTAATATTAATTACTAATTTTACCTTTAGATATCTATGTAATTCTTTTTAAGCAACTTTATTAATTGGTGGATATTTTAATTATTTTTGAAAAAATCACAAGGGAAGTGGGAGAAAACTACCGGAAGGTACCTTAACAATAACATAGGGCTATACACGAGTCAAGCCTGCTCAAAAAGGTCGCTCGGCTTTGCTCCATCTACCTTGGCTTGACTCAACTCGAACGACGACTCAAGGCGAGCCAATCTTCATATGACCTAGCTCGTTTTAAAAACAAGCCAAGTTCGATCATTGTGGATCTTGACTCGACTCGACTCAAAATCGGCTCAGCTCAGCTTGAAGTTTGAGCTTGAGCTCGAATATATATTATATATATAATATATATTATATTTAAAAATAAAAAAATAAAACTTAAACCTTACGACCCTACTCATTTATCCCTTTCTTACCATTTTCCCTTCCTTACCTAACTCGTGCGTGCTTGAGCTTCGCATCTCTCCCTCTCTTGTGCTCGAGCTCCACAGTTCACCCATCTTTCTCTCTCTCTCTACTCCCCCAAGCTCGTCGAACTCGTGAGAAGTGGTGCGCAGTTGAGCATTCCTCTCATATATATATATATATTTATATATATATATATATATATATATATATATATAGATATATATAATAATAATAATAATAATTATTATTATTATTAATTGAATATTTGATTTAGGAGTTGGGTCGAGTGTGGGTTGGGTTAGTTAGGTTGAGTGGCTAGGTTAAATCAGATGTCAATTGGGTCGGGTTGCTGGGCTGAATCAAGTGCGGGATGAGTGCTGGGTCAAGTCGGGTTGGGAGCAGGCTCGACTTGACTCGATGTAAGCTCGCCTCGACTTAATCCACTAGCTCGCATCGACCTCGACTCGAAAGGTTTAGCAAATAATCCAAGCTCCATTGGTAAACTCGAGGCCGAGCTCGAGCTCGAGGAGAGCACGGACGAGTCAAGCCAAGCTTGGCCCACCTCGAATCGACTCGGCTCGATACACAACCCTACAATAACTTCATTAAGAAAGTATCTTAACAAAAATTTAAGTTATAAAGGTATCAGGAGGTAAATGCCACCTTAATAAAGTACCATTTGTAAAATCCCTTTGATAGAATTTAAATAAGCTGCATGACAGAAACAGTGAGAATTGAACATCAACGGTTGAAAGGATCGTGGGGTAGAAGTTTTAGATCAGGCTATTACTTTTGTATTTTCAGTTCCTCCCAGTAAAAGTGACTTTATGAACAATATAGATGATATATAAACATGATAGAACTAGGGAGGTTTCAACGGTAGGCATTTTCCTACCCGCTTTTTCTTGCATCATGGCCCAATACTTGAGTTTTGGATCTACTTCATACTTTAGTTAATGTCATAACAAAGTCTAGAAAAATGGATGGACAGGGTGGATTTCTCACAAACATCAACCGTTGAAACATTTGTGGGGCCATAGAAGTTTTAGATCAGGATAATACTTTTGCGTTTTAACTTACTCTTAAATAAGAATAACTTTATGAGCAATATAATAATGACATATAAACACGATAGAACTAATAGGTGTCAACGGTAGCCATTTTCCCACCCACTTTTTCCTGCTATATGGCCCACTTGAGTTTTGGATCTACTTCATTTCTTGGCTCAGATTATAATAGTCTGGAAAAATAGATGGACAAGGTATATTTCTCACAAACATCACAGCCGGCCTTACCTAGCTTCTGAGTACCGGAACTTCCAGCCCCCTTTTTCTTGTTGTGCTGCTACTTAAAGTTTTGGATTTGCCTCATTTTTGGGTTCATACCCTAACAAAGCCTGGAAAAACGGATGGACGGGATGAATTTCTCACAAACATCACAGTTTGGCCCCGCTTAGCTTATGAGTATAGGAACATCCAGCTACAGGTTGTCCAAGCAATCCACGTACTAGATTCAGATATTCAGACGGTTCTCATCCTTTTTATGCAAAATAGATTGATAAGGTGGATTTCTGACAAATATCACATTGGCCCCACCCAGCTTCCGAGCATAGGAACTTCCTATGACAGGTTGTCCTAGGCAATCCGCATCCCACATTCTGATATTTAGATGGACCGGATCCTTTTAGGCAAGGCATCTACACTATCATGATTGTCTGGTAATTGGCTTTGATCAGACTAACAAAGATGATAGTCACTCATCAGGTGGTCACTACTTAATCTTTACCCCAGTCTCACAAATCAGGGCCAGACATGTATCAAGATGTAAATGATTGATAAATTGAATTATAGTCACCACATTCTGTATGCATCTGTGGGTTAGGCTCTTTGGGTCAAGGCATCTTCACCACACGACGATTGCCTAGTGAGTGGTTCCGATCTCACACGTGTAACTTTTTCTGTGAGTGCATTGAGTGCCGAGAGAAAGTGCACTGAACAAATGCATGCATGCATGCATGCAAGCACAAAGATGATCTTATGTCATACATCTAATTCATGGATGGTGTCCCGCCTGAATAAGTTGACTGACCTGCGAGATCTTTTTTTTTTTTTTTTCCCCAGCCAAGGCATCTACACAGTGAGGCACATCGACCTACAGTCTATAAATTCCACATTATGATCATGTGGAGGCATGTACAGTGCATGACAAAGTGGAGCTCACCTTGTATCTGTGATATAATGTGGAAGTTCGGCTTAGGCCTTTTAGATGGATGGGATCAAATTTGCTCTATTTCCAAACACTGATAATCAATTGACTACATGAATGGGTATCATTGGTCGTGATCATTCAAGGGAGGTGGCATCAAGCGTCCCACTTCCCATAGGACTTAGGCCAATCGATATTTCACACATTTTTATATAGCACCTGTGTGAAAGACTCATTGACTCATCATCAACAGGAGTCTGAATCCTCTGTTTGTCTTGAATGGGGATTTCTTGTTGCCTGCATTGTGATTGGGCCACATCATCACTAATGACATGGCCCACTCCCAATTACAATGCAGGAAACTCTTGTTTGTGGCAGACAGAGAATCCAGATTTCTATATGAGACACCGCAATGAAAATCAGTTCACTCAAAAAGCATGTTGCGCTTCTCAACAGGTGAGTAGCACATGGAGAGAAGAAATGGATATGGTTAAAAGATACTGACCAGCTGTCCACGTTCATCCTATATATGTGTGTTACACACCCAACGTGAAGCTGATTTTTCTCCGTATACAAGCCTTTTTCTTAAAAAGACCCTTTCGTGTGTGTTACACACCCAACGTGAACCTGATTTTTCTCCGTACACAAGCCTTTTTCTTAAAAAGACGCCTTTCGTTTGGCACGATGCACTAACGTGGCAAGAGAAACAGGAAAACCGTGGAATGGGTAGAGAAAGGTGGAGCCGACGGAAAGTTTTTGCAAGAACTTCGTGTGCCAAGAATTAGGTAGGGCTCACCGTGATGTTTGTGGTAAATCTGTCGTGTCCATCCGTTTTTCCAGATCATGTTATGATACGGGCCTAAAAAAATACAAATCCAAAACTCAAATGAGCTGCATGACAAGAAAATGATGGTAAGTAAATTCTTACTATTGAAACCTCCCCAGGGTCACTGCAATGTTTATATGCCATCCACGCCGTTCATAAGGTCATTCTACTTGGATGAACTAAAAACACAAACAATTAAAATTGTCCAAAACTTGTAGCCTCATGGACGTCCAATCCTCTGTCATACGGTGCAGATGAATTTCGGATTTCCATCAATTTTTGGATCATGTCCTAAAAAACAGATGGACTCTCGGTTAGTCTCACCTAGTTTCACATGGCAGTAAGCTCCTGGGAGAGGCTTTGGCTTGGAATCAATGTGGGAATTGGGCACGGCACGGCACAGATTGCCTGCAAAAGCTTTGAAATACCTGGGATGAGAAGCTAGGTGTAGCACACTGTGATGTTTGTGAGAAATCCATCTCATCTATTCATTTTTCTAGATCAATTTTGGACATTGGCCAAAAAATCAAGGTAGATCCAAAACTCACGTGGGTTGCAAGATAGGTAACAGTGAGGATTGAATGTTCACGGTTGAAGCATTAGTTGGGCCAGAGGTTTTGGATTTGGCTAGTGTTTTTTGGTGTTTTCATTTCATCCCGTAGGATCTCCGCAGGAAGGTAGCCAATTGCGTACTGAGTAACTCAGTATACTAAGTGTACTGAGTAAACTCTGTGGGGACCATCGTGATCTACATATTTTATCCACTCTGTCCACCCATAGTAGCAGATAATTTTAAGGCTTGGGCCCAAAAATGAAGCATATCCAATGTTCAAGTAGACAACACCATATGAACCAGTGAGAAATAAACTTCTACTATTGAATAAATCTTAGGCACCACAAAATTTTAGGATTAAGCTGATATTTTGTTTTCCCTTCATCCCTGTTTTTGTGATCTTATGAATAGGTTGGATGGCAAATAAGCATCACCGTAAGCCTTATGAAAGTTTCAAAAGTGGAAATCATTATTCCCACTGTTTCATGTGTTATGGTCTACTTTGAGATTTGGACATGCCTTAATTTTGGGCTTAACCCCTAAAATGATCTGTAAAAATGGATCGACAGAATGGATAAACCACATACATTCAGGATGGGCCCAACACAATTTACTCAGTATGATGAAAGCTTACTTAATAAGTAGGCAATCCGATTTACTTTATCAAAGGCATGGGAGCTACATAAACATCACAGTGGAGGCCAAGGAGATTTCCATTGTAGTCATGCGTCTAACCACTTTTTCCGTGTGGCCGCCAAGCCCTCTTTAGTATTGGACCTACTTAATTCTTGGGCAAGTCTTAAAATAATATGAAAAGACAAGTGGAATCTCCAAGTGTCACGTGGAGCCTTACCTAATTTCTTGTGAGGAAGTTCATGCGAAAGGCCTTCAGGGGAAATTTTGCTGTTGAAGGATATTGAATCTACACAAAAAGGTCCAATAGGATGAAATAAAGGTGCAGAGTAAGTAGACGCGGATTGCCCACCTGTGCCTTTGAGTCTAATAAGATGAAATAAAGGTGCGGAGAAAGTAGACGCGGATTCTCACTTGTGCCTTTAAAGCTGCATCTTTTTTGGTTGATTCCTTATTATCCATTGAAGTGGATCCACCGCGTGGATAAAAACGCACACGTTAATGTGGCCCCACAGAGCCGCTGCCAGGTCCCTGTCCGTCCCTGCATGAGTAAGCGTGGATGCCGATTACGTGTTGTGCAACACACCACCGGTGCTCGATGTTGTGTTGACGTTATTAATTTCTGTAGACTCCACCGTGATATATGTTATCTTTGCTGACTGTCCATTTTATGATAGCATTTCAGGGATGTGTCAAAAAATGAGGTGGATCCGTGGAGCACACCATAAAAAGAGTTGGCATGAAACTCCACCGTTGAAACTTTATTGAGTCCACAATGACATTTATTTGCTATCCAACCTGTTCATGAAGCCACACGAACCTGAAAGACGGAAAAACACCAATATGCGATTGATTCAAAACTCCATATCCCCTTAGAAGTTTCAATGGCAGACGTTCAACCTACACTGCTTTCTGTATTGTGGTCCAGTGAGCTTTTGATATGCCTTAATTTTGGAGCCATACCCTAAAATGGTCTTGTAAAATGGAGCCATACCCTAAAATGGTCTTGTAAAATGGATGGACGGTCTGGATATAACACATACATCATGGTGAGACCCACAGAACTAGGTCATCAGCGGCGTGTATGCTACACCACGCAATCCTTCTCGGTCGTGATCATAAATCTTGGCTGGGGGCCCAACTTGATGTATGTTACCTACATCCACGCCATCCATCGGTTTTAACAGCTCATTTTAGTAGTTGATCCCAAAAATTAATTTGATAATAATCTTAGGTTGACGACAACACAGGATGATTGAGTATCCACCATTAAAAACTTATTTGTGGCTACTGTAAATTTTATTTGCCATCCAAACTGTTGATAGGGTCACAAAGAACTGGATGAGGAGATCACACAAACATAAGCTTAATCTAATACTTTTATAGCCCACAAGAAGTTTTTGATGGTCAATCACCACTGTTTTCTGTCGTGTGTTCCAGCTAGATCTGCTGCAATTTTTTTTTTTTTTTTTCCGCATGCCCTAAAATGAGGTGTAAAAACAGATGGACAGCATGAATGTAAGGTGCATTCATCAAGGTGGGCTGCACAGTCAGGGATTCAATGAAGCCGCACTCATCGCAAGCAATTGTCCGGATTTTCTGATATTCATATGGGCCTGATCCTTGTAGGCAACCCATCTATGCTATCATAATTATAGGATGAGCAGCTCAGATCAGCCTAACAAAGATGAGAGCCACTCATCAGGCAGTCACCACTTTGTCTACGCCCTTGTCCCTTGTCTCACAGATCATGCCCAGACATGTACGTACCAAGATGTGAATTATTGATAAGGACCAAGATCTTTCAGTCAAGGAATCTTCACCGTGAGAATGGCCAAGTGAGTGGCTCCTATCTCACATGCGTGCTTCTTCTTTTTTTTTTCCAAGAGTGTGTTGAGTGCTGAGAGAGTGCGCGCACTTGCTGGAACAAATGCATGCATGCAAGCACAGATATGATCTTTTGCCATCTATTTGTTTCGTTCACCGTGGCCAACCTGATAAGTTGACTGACCAGATCTTTTCTTTTTTAGGCATATACAGAGTGGGGTCCATCTACACCCAGATCCATAGCTCAACTGGCAGACTGAGTGGAGATACCTCGTTTCAACACTCGAGGTCTTGGTATGGATCCCTAGCGGGGTGGCTAACATGGAGTGTGTGTACTAATCAGCTAACTCAAAAAAATAAAAAAATAAAAAAATAAAAAAAATTGGGGTCCATCTATCTACAGTTCATAAATTCCACATATGTATGATCATGTGGAGGCATGTATGGTGCACAACACAGTGGGACCCATTTCCTCTTATATCCATGGTGTAATGTAAAAGCCCGGCTTAGGCTTCTGGATAAATTGGATGAACTTTGCCGTATTTTCATACGCTAATGATCAACTGACTACATGAACAGATATCATTGGTAGTGAACATTCAAGATGGGTGGCATCAAGTGTCTCACTTCCCATCTCTATCTTACAAACACAAATTAATTCTCTTAAAAAAGAGCACTAAAGTGCCAAACACACCTCACAGTGTATATGCATAATGTTAATTAGATGTGAGGCTCAACACACTTTAATTTTCAAATCCTCTCCGAAATCTTAGCACTGATCTACTTCAATGTGGGCATTGTTGCTTTTCGGCAAGTTGCTAAAGTAGGTTAAAGCTATCTAAAAGTAATGGACAGGTAGAAAAAACTAAGAATGGTCCACAATGTTTGTATGTCCCATACTTTTGATCACTTATCTCAATAGGTCAAGCAACAAGCATCACCGGGTCAATCATTTTTGTTATTTTAAATGTTTAAAATTTCAAATTTTATGAAAAATTGCATATTTTGAGCTGTGCATGACCAATCGATCGAGTACATACTCGATCAGTCGTGGCACGACCGGTCGAGCATGTACTCGACTAGCCGTATAGCGCGGGTTTGATGCTTTATTTAGGGAAAAAATCATTTTTTTCTCATTTTGGGTGTCTTCTCCAAAGGCTCCTAGGTCGACTGGTCGAACCCATCATCTAATTCTTCAATTTATTTATGTAAAAGGGTCTCATATATCCGTTTTATTTTATTTTTTACTTTTTTCTTTATTCCTTTCTTTCTTGGCCTTCATTTCTTTATTTCAATTGGGTCCATGAATTATGGTTAACAAACAATATACCAAGTTCATGAATTATGTTTAATAAATAGTATAAGCTACAACATATGTTAGTAAAGTTCCAGGGTTACCTTATCCCATGTGGCAAAGAATTGTAAGACAGGTGAAAAACCCATAAAATTTAATGTTGTGCTTTTCTCTTCTTCTTTTTTACCACAATTGTGAGACAAGTAAATTTGAACCACTTATCTCAATGGGTCAAGCAACAAGCATCAATGAGTCGGGCATGATATCATTTATTTATGCAGAAGGGTCTCATCCACTTTTTTTTTTTTCTTTCTTTTATTCCTTTCTTTCTTGGCCTTCATTTGTCTTTTTCAATTGGGTTCATGAATCATGGTTAACAAAAAATACACACAAAGTTCATAAATTATAATAAATAAATAATATGAGCTACAAGGTATACTAGCAAAGTTTCATGGATAACTTATCCTACGTGGTAAGACAGGTGAAAAACTAATAAAATTTAAGGCTGTGTTTTTCTCTTCTTTTTTGCCACAATGTATACAAAAATGATCGGTTTGGAAAAGTGTTACAAAATATTGATTTTAAAATATATTTTAATAAAATAAAAAATAATATATAATATATAAAAGTGTTTGAAAAAGAACTTTTTTGTGGGTTTTGGGAATAGTCTCACATTGGAAAAAGAGAAGAACTTTTCGTGGTTTAAATGAAAACAGTGGAGTATTATAATATTTACTCACCTAGTCCAAGGACTATGGACCTTACATGTTCCAGTGCTACCGTGCGCGCACGCTCGGACACGGGCACGGGCTCAGGTCTCGGTCTCAGTCACGGGCACGGGCTTGGTGCAATGGCATGTGTGGTTGTAGAGGCGCTAGTGGCGCACTTCGCACTTCGCACGTCCACATCGTGTCGTAGAGAGTCGAGACGTGTGCGAGTCGTGGTGCGACTAAGCGGCTAAGGCGGATGGTTGGATGAAGAGGAGACTAGAGGACTGAATGAGAGTCCTCTAGTATATATAGAAAGCTGGAAAAAGAGCTGTTGCAGCAGATCTGTAACAGCTGTGCCATTAGTGCAGGGTCCAGTAGTAACTGTTGCATGGCTAGCACAACAGCTAGAAAACAGCTAGCTACTGTCTCACGACAGTCAGCATGCAGTAGCTTAATGGCCTATGCACAACAGTCAAAAAACGGCCATAAAACGGCTAATTTTCTCCAACAGTTAGAAAACGGTCATGAGATTTAATTCCCTGGACCATAACCCCCAGCCACCATATCCTATAAAAGGAGGGCCGGGATGGGTTTCCAAATCATTTCTCAACCCACTCCAGCAGACCCATACGAACTGAGACAGTCGTCCTCCACTCCTCTCCTATACTCCAGTAATTCCAGCAAGACAGCAAGGGTTCAACCCTTTGCTTGAAGAACAGACTAACAGTGCGGTCTAGAACAGTTCGACTGAACTATTGGCTGAAGATTTAACCAGTGCAGTGGTCTAAATCACATAATTTTTTTTCTCTTTCTTTCTTCTAGGATTTTTCCTTTTATTGTATTTCTGCCAGACTGATTGTAATAGAGTTTCAATAGGTGGGCCTTTGTGTTTGCTGAAAGCAAACCCACACCATGCTCGTCGTATCCTAGAAGCAGTTTGCCTGTAACTTATCAGCATACTCAATTAAATTGAGTAGGGGCAAATAACGCTTTAAGGACAACATTTCAGACGTGCTTCAGCCTGTCCTTATTCAAGCTAATTTTATTTTTCGGTTTCCATATTATACAGTAATTATATTAATCTGTATAATTTCCAACAATCTTAAAGCGTTATTTGTGATGGAAGCCGATAATATTTCATCCATCAAGTTGATGAATTAGGACTTGATACGTCTTGATCGGTTCGATGAAACCAATTTTACGAGATGCTAAGACAAGCTGAAATTTCTCCTGACTGCACTAAAGATCTACTACATATTAGATCCAAATTTGCAAGCACTACTTGAAGCATCAGACACAGACGCACCTGAACAGGGGGCTGTCCGCACCAAACAAGCCGAAGACGAACTCTTGTGTCGAGGACACATTTTGAACATGCTCTCCGACCGACTGTACGATCTGTACCAACAAATATCATCAGCAAAGGAGATCTGGGCCGCTCTAGAGTTCAAATACAATGCTGAAGAAAAAGGTACCAACAAATTCTTCATCGCCAGGTATTTTGACTTCAACATGGTAGATAACAAACCGCTGCTACCCCAAATCCAATAACTGCAGCTAATAGTAAATAAAATTAAAGCAATCAAAATCGATCTTCCTAAATCATTTCAAGTCGGGGCTATAATCGCTAAATTGCCACTGATGTGGAAAGACTATAGAAAGAAGTTGCTGCATAAAACTGATGACTACATACTGGAACAAATCCAGAAACATCTCCGAATTGAGGAAGAATCCCGTAACCGCGACAAAAAGAATGATAACGGGAATGCCTTGTCCAAGGTACATGCAGTAGAGAATACTAGTAACAAAAATTCCGAGAAGGACGATTCCTTGAAACCCAATAAAGGGAATTCAAGAAAAATGCCCAAAAGAAGAATGGAAAGTTCAAAGGCTCATGCCATGTCTATGGAAAAATCGGGCACTATGCTTGAGTATGTCGATATCGTAAATCTAAAAAAGAGACAAGTGTAGTAGAAGAAGGTGATATTGTGGCTATGATCACTAAGGTAAATACCATCCAAGGTAAAGTTTCAGGTTGGTGGTATGATACTACCGCCACAGTACATGTGTGCTACGACAAATCAGCCTTCAAAACCTATGAGGAATTGACCAATGGTCAAGAAGTCCAAATGAGTAATGAAGTCCGATCGAAGGTCGTCGGCAAAGGAACTATTGAATTGATTTTTACCTCTGGGAAGAAAGTAATTCTGACTAATGTACTGCACGTCCCAGACATGAGGCGAAACTTAGTTTCTGGGGATCTTCTGGGTAAACCAGGCATAAGGGTGGTGTACGAGTCAGGTAAACTGATTCTGTCTAAAAATGAGAATTTTTTCGGAAAGAGATATGCTTATAACGGGATGGTTAAGTTTTCTCTGAATGAAAGTAGCACTTCTGCGTATATGGTTGAATCTACTGGACTGTGACATGATAGATTAGCCTATATAAGATATAGTACCTTGAAGTTCATGGCTAAAAATGGTTTAATATCATACACAGATAATGAAATCGATAAATGTGAAGTGTGCATACGATCCAAAATGACGAAGAAACCTTTTCCAAGTGTTGAAAGATTGTCTCAAGTATTGGATCTTGTGCACAGTGATATCTGTGAGTTAAACGACATTCTTACTTGTGGAGGTAAACAGTACTTCATAACCTTTATAAATGATTGCTCTAAATATGTGTATGTATACCTACTAAAGAGCAAAGATGAAGCATTGAACATGTTTAAAATATATAAAGCAGAAGTAGAGAATCAACTAAATAAGAAGATAAAAATTCTCCGTAACGATAGAGGAGGAAATACTTCTCAAATGAATTTGATAACTTCTGTGAAGAATATGGACTAATACATTAATGTACTACGCCATACACACCTCAACAAAATGGAATAGCTGAAAGGAAGAATAGAACATTAGTAGAAATGTTCAACTTAATGCTGATAAGAGCAAAGTTGCTATTAAGTCTATGGGGTGAGACACTGCTTGCAACGTGCCATATACTAAACAGAATTCCATCTAAAAAATATAAAATATCTCCATATGAAATATAGAGAGGTAAAAACCTAATCTAGGATATGTAAAAGTGTGGGGGTGTCTTGCATATTACAGAACCCCTGATCCAAAAAAAAACTAAGTTAGGACCAAGAACTATTAAGTGCGCTTTCGTAGGGTATGCACAGAATAGTAAAGCTTATAGACTTCTAGACATAGAGTCTAATACAATAATAGAATCAAGAGACGTTGAGTTCTTTGAGAACTCACTATCCTTGAAGTTAAATGATAATGAAATCCAAACTCCTAATAGAGAACCAGATAGCACAGCTCCACAGATAGTGGAAGCTCCTATTGAACCTCGTAGGAGTCAAAGGACAAGAATAGAGAACAGTCTAGGAGATGACTACATAGACTCACAACGTATCATTTTCCATATTGTAGAAGGAGATAGAGAAAATGTTATAAGAAAAATACCTATAGTGATGACTATAGAAGATGGTTCTAAAACATATAAAGAGGCCGTATCCTCCAAAGACTCAGCTTTATGGAAAGAAACTATAAACGATGAAATGGAATCCATACTGTCAAATCAAACATGAAAACTAGTAAACTTACCTCCAGGTTCTAGATCCATAGGTTGTAAGTGGGTATTTAGGAAGAAATATCATACAAATGGGACTATCCAAACCTTCAAAGCTCGACTAGTAACTAAGGGTTTTAGACAAAAAGAAGGGATAAATTATTTTGACACATACTCTCCTGTAGCTAAGATAACATCCATTAGGATATTATTTGCGCTAGCTTTCATACATCATCTTCACATCTACCAAATGGATGTAAAGACTGCATTCCTGAATGGTGACCTCAATGATGAGGTATACATGGAACAACTTGAAGGTTTCGTTCTACTAGGAAATGAAAACAAAGTATGTAGATTAGTCAAATTTTTGTACGGATTAAAACAAGCATCAAAATAATGGCATGAGAAGTTTGATTCCAAAATACTATCTCATGGTTTCATACATAATATAGCTGACAAATGCATATATTCTAAAGTAAATGGTAGTGGTATCGTTATTATTTGTCTGTATGTTGATGACATGTTAATAATAAATAATAAAATGGAAGGCATGAATGAAACAAAGAAGTTTCTATCTTTCGTATTTAAAATGAAGGATCTTAGACAAGTTGATACCATCCTAAGTATCAAAGTTAAAAAATATTGTGGGGGTTATGCTTTGTGTTAATCTCATTATATTGAGAAGATACTAAACAAGTTTAACCATCTGAATATAAATGAAGCAAAAACCCTATTTGATCCAAGTATCAAACTAAAAGAAAATACTAGAAGAACAGTTGTACAATTAGAATATGCGAGTGCTATAAGGAGTCTTATGTATGCTATGCAATGTACTAGACTTGATATCGCATATGCTGCGAGTAAACTTAGTAGGTTTACTAGTAACCCTAGTACTGAACACTGGAATGTAATCAGTAGAGTTCTTGGTTACTTAAAAGCAACCAAAGACTTATGAGTATTTTATTCAGAGTTTCCTACCGTATTGGAAGGATATACCGATACGAGTTGGATATCGAGTGCAGGGGACAACAAGTCTACTACAGGGTGGGTATTCACCCTATGAGGTGCAGCTGTATCTTGGAGATCCAAGAAACAGACTTACATAACATACTCGACTATGGAGTTTGAATTCATAACTCTGGCTATAACAAGCAAAGAGGCTGAGTGGCTAAGGGATCTTTTATTAGAAATTCCTTTCTATGTAAAGCCTATATCGGCTGTGTCACTACATTGTAATAGTGAAGCCATATTAGCTAGATCCTATAACGGCGCTTTTAATGGTAAGTCTAGACATATCAGTCTTAGACATGATTATGTCAGACAATTGATTCGAGATAGAATCATTGTTATTTCGTATATGAAATCAAGCAATAACCTTACAGACCTTTTTACTAAACCTCTACTAAGAGAGGTAGTAAAAGCTACATCTAGAGGGATGGGGTTGAAACTCTTCAACCAAAGTTCCACCAGTGATGGTAACCTAACCTAAAGTCAGAAAATCTCTAATTCTGGGTTTAATGAGTAAGAACAAGTCACTGATATGTGGAAAGTTTTCAGCACTAAATTATAAAACATCATCCATAATAGATAGAATGCTAAGCGTTACGAAAGAGGGTTGAGTCTTAGAACTCTTAATGAAATCCAGTCTATAGGACAAGTATCTTATAGTAATGGAGACACTAGAAGGATTTCACCTATATGAACATAGAGATGGTGCCGTCTCTCATGAGAGTTAGGAGTTTTCTCTGGGGATCGTTCACGAATTAGGATAAGCACATGACCATTAATTATGCTGAGTAAGATTGTGAAAACTCTAAACAAACACATAGCAAATATGTGTGTGGTTTCTCCGACTCTGTTATCTAGGAATAACTGGTTCAACGATACGACTACCAGCCATTTCGATAGAGTTTTGAGATACTTACACTAAGGAAAGATTAAAATCGAAAGATATCTTTCTTTATGCATATAAGCTAATTATTCTGGCAGAAATATTTAATCAAGAAAAAATATTTTTAAAAATCAAGTGGGGGATTGTTACAAAATATTGATTTTAAAATATATTTTAATAAAATAAAAAATAATATATAATATATAAAAGTGTTTGGAAAAGCACCTTTTTGTGAGTTTTGGGAATAGTCTCACATTGGAAAAAGAGAAGAACTTTTTGTGGTTTAAATGAAAACAGTGGAGTATTATAATATTTACTCACCTAGTCCAAGGACTATGAACCTTGAGTGTTCCAGTGCGTAGCACTAGAACACCCGCTCGCGCTCGAGCACAGGCACGAGCACGGGCTTGGGCTCAGTCTCAGTCTCGATCTCGGTCACGGGCACGGGCTCGGTGTGAAGGCGTGGGCGTGTGAGGCAGTGTGGCTGTAGAGGTGCTAGTGGCGCACTTTGCACTTCGTACGTCCGCATCGTGTCGCAGAGGGTCTCTCATTCGCGACCTTAAGCGAACTGGAGCAAGTCGTGGTGCGACTAAGCAGCTAAGGTAGATGGCTGGATGAAGGGGAGACTAGAGGACTGAATGAGAGTCATCCAGTATATATAGAGTTGGAAAAAGAGCTGTTGCAGCAGATCTGTAACAACTGTGCCATTAGTATAGGGTCCAACAGTAACTGCTGCATGGCTAGCCCAACAGCTAGAAAACGGCTAGCTGTTGTCTCACAATAGTCAGCATGCAGCAGCTTAATGGCCCATGCACAACAGTCAGAAAATGACCATAAAATGGCTAGTTTTCTCCAACAGCTAGAAAACGGTCATGGGATTTAATTCCTTGGACCATAACCCCCAGCCACCATAGCCTATAAAAGGAGTGCCTGGATGGGTTTCCAAACCATCTCTCAACCCACTCCAGTAGACCCATACGAACTGAGACAGTCCTTCACTCCTCTCATATACTCTAGTAATTCCAGCAAGACAGCAAGGGTTCAACCCTTTGCTTGAAGAACAGACCAACGGTGCGGTCTAGAACAGTTCGACTGAACCAGTGGCTGAAGATTTGACCAGTGCAGTGGTCTAAATCACATAATTTTTCTTCTCTTTCTTTCTTCTAGGATTTTTCCTTTTATTGTAGTTCTGCCAAACTGAGTGTAACAGAGTTCCAATAGGTGGGCCTTCGTGTTTGCTGAAAGCAGACTCATACCAGACTTGTCGTATCCTAGAAGCGGTTTGCATGTAACTTATAAGCATACTCAATTAAATTGAGTAGGGGCAAATAACGCTTTAAGGACAGCATTTCAGACGTGCTTCAGCCTGTCCTTATTCAAGCTAACTTTATTTTTTGGTTTCCATATTATATAGTAATTATATTAATCTGTATAATTTCCAACAAAAAGTAGCTAAATGTGTCTATTATATATATTGTGGAGCTAAGGGCGGTGCAATGACTTTCATTTATAATGGTTAAAAATGAATATTTATCCAATGGTTAAAAAGAAACTTTCTAGATTCTCCATGAAGCAACTTTCGTACCATCTTTCAATGCAAGCGAGGCATTCTTGTTCTTAAAAAATTCAAATGATGCGGGAGATCCAAGTAAATAAGAAACTGAAAAGAGAGGCCACTCTCTAGCACTAAATCAAACAATGAGGCCATTTTCATGAAAATTGCTTTGCTTGAGCGAGACAATTAGGTGTGACCCGGACTCATTTTAAGGCATTATATAATTAAAAAAAAAATAACGCAAATCCAACCATCAAGTGGACCATAGGAAATAGTGATGATTGACCATTAATGGGCAACGAAAGTTTTGAACCATGCTGATATTTGGTTTTCCCTTTATCAGCAGATTGGCCGGCAAATAAATGATACAAAAATATTAAGGTGCACTCTAAGAAGTTTTAAATAGTAGACCATTTCCTATGGTATGGTCTCCCTGATAATGGGATTTGCTTCAATTTTTAGATAATGCCCTAAAATGATATGGAAAAAAATGGATGGACAGTGTGGATACAAAATTCATACATCAAGGTGAGCCTCACCAAGGGCTGCACCATCTGGGTGAGTCCTGGTCTCACCTAATCTGCTCCCTTGATTGACGGCGTCCGCATTCTTAGGCAGGTGTGCCAATCTCATTATTAGATGGGGCCGTTTCTTTGAGGAAAGGCATCTACAAGGTCAGGATTGCCTGGTCAGCAGCTCAATGCCCCAATCTCCACAAGATTGCCAATGCGCCAGTTCCAAGTGCACGCTATCACATGGCCTCTGTTTTCTGACATAAGCTAAAGACCATGACATCTACCTGCTTCAATCCTACTGTAAAGAGAATATGGAAAGCATTGGTATGAATCCGAAGCCACATGGATCATGGCCCATATGGAATTACTGAATCTGAACTGTCCATCTGACCTAACAATCTTAACAACCAAATCCTTTGACCATCATTGTTGGATCACTGCCATCCATTGAGACAACCAACGTTGTTAACTCTGGACTGTCCATCTCCATACCATAACCATGTGACCCAAACCTGAGGGGGAAAAGGTAAATTTTATGGGGCCTACTGTGATATATGTGTCTTATCCATGCCATTCATCTCTTTGACTATCTCGTTTTAAGGGCCTCACTTTTTTAGCGACATTTTATGTCGCTAAAATTAATTATGATAATGGGAAAGTTATTTAAATAAAAATCACGAAAAATACTTAACATCGGTCTATCCATCTTGTTGTGAGCCCTAGTTTGTTTTTTTTTTTTTTTTCCTTCTTATGATATTGTGTGTTTTATATTTATATCATTGATCCTTAGGCTAGATAAAGCAAGATTAATGTGTCCAGTTGGCATCCATATCAACTTCCACTACTTTTACTACTTTTATTATGAATACTTAGAGTCTCATTGGCTCTTTTAAATCACTACCTAGAATCTCATTGGCTCTTTTAAATCACTACCTTCTTCTTTTGCAAGCAAAAAGACAAGCCTGGCTAGCCACTGCACAAAAAGACTACCCACCAGGCACAATAGGTGAAATGTATCAAGTAGTGGTCCACACAGTGTAGTGGTGCATTAAGTTGATAATGCATTAATGGGTTGGAATGGCATATAAACATCAAGTGGGCCCAAGAAAGTTTCAAGAGAGACTTTCTATTAATATTCTTCCTAATGGTGTAGCCCACTTGAGGTTTAGATCCACCTCATTTTTTAGCCCAAGCATATAACATGGGCTAAAGAAATTAATGGTGGGAGTGGATGTCACATAGGCACTAAAGTGAGACTCACCTCCCCCTATCACACATTGTAACACAAGGGAAACGCATAAGCTTAATCTGGAATTGTCTGTGACACCTTTTAATAAGTGCATTAAACCCCCAACCTCTGTGGGGCCATACCATGTTCTACATGTAAATCTGGGCCATGCCATATTCTACAGCGTCTACACCAGTTCATCCAATAAGCAGGAGACTCTAATGAGGCAATTGACTATTTATCAGCTCTCATTCCATAAATATGGGCTATTTACGATTGACTAACAGCTTTGATGAAAGATACGCATCATTGTGTCCCATATATAAACCTATGGTTGGCATCCCATCCTCATGTTTCCTGTGGTGTGGTCCACTTAAGTTGTGGATCTGGTTGGTTTTTCCTCCCAGGGCATGATCGATGGAGTGGACGTTACATATATATAACATTGTAGGCTTATAGAGTTTTAAAAGTCACACCTATAAAATAGGAGAGCCACTCATCAGAGTAGTCACTAGCATGCAAGTCATGTCGTCGGAGTAGCCACCATCTTGCACATGCCCCGCCGCACCAGTCAGGTATAGCCAGATTTTTACATAAAAGGGATTCTTCCATGCCGCTGCTTATCTTTTCAGCTATGTACCAAGAACCTCCTATAAATTATTTCCTGCGCACCTATTTAAGATAGGTCTTGCAGAAACCCGTAGTAACGAATGCTGGACAGATGAAACCGTTAACTATGGAAATGTCCGCTGTATCCTTCGGTCATTGTATGAGAAAGCATGAGGTCCACATGAACATCCTGCGTAAGATAGGGCCATGGTAATGCCCACTGCAATGTTTATTTTCCATCCAACTTACTAATGAGGTCATAAAGGCCGGGATGAAGGGAAAAATACAGATAGTAGCCAGATCTAAAACTTATGTGCCCCACAAGAAGTTCTTAATGGTTGATCACCATTGTTGCCTGTGATGTCGTCCACTTGAGATTTAGACCATATTCATTTTTTAGGTTCATATGGAATGAGAGCTGAAAAATAGATGGGCGGTGTAGATATATGATAAATACATCTAAGGTGGTCCCCATGGTCAGAAACGCACCATGTTGTGTGAGGCCGAGCCGCACCTAATCAGTTAACCGTCTGCATATGCCATTGAGTTTTTTCCTACTGTACGTCCCACTTAAGGGCCACGTGCCTTATTAAGATCCCTTATTCTTACCTTACAAGAATACTCTCCAGTGTACAGGCCACATTTCATGGGACCAAAATACCCCCTGTCATTCCTTCCGAAAGCCGATTGGCTCGTGCGCGAAGACGAGCGCTGACGCTCCTCGAACTCCGAGTTGTAGGAACAGTTTAAAAGAGATCAAAGTTACATGGGCCCCACAATGATGTATTTATTATATCCACACCGTTCATCCATTTCGAGATCATTTCAAAGCATTATCGTAAAAAAAGAATCATATCCAAAGATCAATTGGACCACACCACAAATAGCAATGGGAAACTTGATTTTAACTGATAAAAGTTTTGTAGGCCCACCATAACATTTATTTATCATCCAATCTATTCATAAGGTCAAAAAGACCCGGATGAAGAGGAAAAACAAATTTCATATTATCCAAAACTTCTGTGACCCCTAAAATGGTTTTAATGGTAGACGTTCAATCCCCCACTGCCTTTTACAGTGTGGTCCACTTGATAGCTAGATCTGTCTTATTTTTCGTCTCAAGCCTTAATACGAGTTCGCCAAGTAGATGGGCAGTTCGGATATAACACATACCTTATGATGGGACCCACAAAAGCAGTGGGGGATTGCACCAGGGAAAAAAAATACTGCAGCGGGCTGCGGCAGTGCCGCGGCAGCCTGGGCCTTTTTTTTTTACAAGGAGAAATCTTTCCCTCCTTCATTTTTCTCTAATACATATTTTATAAATATGTATATATAAGCATATAATTTTTTTTTCTCTCTTTTTATTCATTTCTTTATGTATTCATTTAATAAATATATCTCTTAAACCAGAATGAGTTATTTTATGTACCATATATGATTTTCAGGTAGGAGAAGCTACTTTAGCTAACCAACATAGTTATTTTCCAAGATTCCATCAGGTCGATGGTCGAAAATCCATTTCATTCACTTCGCGGTCAATTTCAATAAGTTTGCAGTCAATTTCATTCATTCCATTCACTTTGCGGTCAATTTCAATCAGTTTGCATTGAATTTCATTAACTTCGTAGTCTATTTCATTCACTTCACGATCAATTCTATGCATTTCGTGGTCAATTCCCTTCACTTCATGGTTAATTCCATGCATTTAACGGTTAATTTCAGTGAATTCCCTTCACTTCACGATCAATTCCATGCATTTCACGGTCAATTCCCTTCACTTATAGTCATTTCCATTCATTTCATAGTCAATTCCCTTTACTTCACGGTCAATTCCATGCATTTCACGGTCAATTCCCTTCACTTCACGGTCAATTCCATGCATTTCATGGTCAATTCGCCCTCGCCGGAATTGACCATGAAGTGAAGGGGATTGACTGTGAAATGAATGGAATTGACCGTGAAGTGAAGGGAAATCGCCAGAATTGATCGTGAAGTGAATGGAAATGCCCGTGAAGTGAAGGGAATTGACCGTGAAGTGAAGGGAAATCGCCGGAATTGATAGTGAAGTGAAGGGGATTGACCGTGAAATGCATGGAATTAACCCCGAAGTGAAGGGAATTGACCATGAAATGAATTGAATTGACCGTGAAGTGAAGGGAATTGACCGTAAAATGCATGGAATTTGTCACGCCCCGAACTCGGAAACCGAGCTTACAAAATTCTCGATCGCCGAATCCGGTGTCGACAGCCTCCGTAGTACCCCATTCTCAGCTCCCGGCACCCATACACCAGGTTCCGATCCTGGGATGCTACAAGGAGGATTTATAATCATTAGTCTGATTCATAATGAGCATAACCAAGCATAACCCACGAACAATAACTATAAGAATACCATCACAAAATCCACTAAGTATAATGCGCTTGAAGGGAAGTACAAGATAATATAAATAACGGAAACTCCAAAAGCTCGACTGCACGCTCCTGCTGCTACTATGCTACGACTACATCCTGTCGTTACCTGCATGCATCGATCATGCATAAGCTTATAGAAAGCTTAAAGGGCGATGTAAGTATGTGCGCAATATGAGCGTGCTCAGAATGCAAGGTCAGAGTAATGCTAAATCATACTGATGGAAATATGAATGCAATCAGCCGTACTAAGGCTATGTGGTACAAGATATGAATGCTATCGGCCATAACACAGCCATGCGATACGAGATACAACTCAAGCATGCCAATCCTTATCATAAATCAGTATAGTTCTCATTATGGATAATCACCGGGGTTTAGTACATTCCAAGTGGCATTGCCACTCTCCTAGCCGCACAGTCCAAGTGAGCGTAAGAAACCTCACTATCCGCCTGGCTAATAGTCTGTCAATACCTATCCGGCATATCGATAGTGGACCCATTCACAAGCTGCTCAAACTCAGCCCAGTATTGCCCCCTACCCTCGGTCGAGTAAGGCCACACCCCTTTCCAATCGATCACGACATATTGGGAGACGCGGCCTCCTGGTATTCGGCCCTCGTACGCTCATATATCCACTCGGTCTCGACGTTGGAGTCATCCTCTGGTACCATCGGGTTTAAGAATTTTCCCCCAGGGACATATTATGGCGCCCGTATGCTAGAACCAAATATTTTCGGTATCCAACCCAACCACCCACGATGTATCTGTGGAGGCTACGTGTAAGACCCGTGTCCTAATCCGTACTGTTCCGTTAGCTTCCGCGGTCCTTCCGGTCAAATTCCGGCAACCTTCGCACTGTATTCGGTGGTTGCGCACGATCCTAAGCCAGGTCCCGCGCACCAACGTCGGCTTGGTCTGAAAGTTATATCATAGCGACCGCGTCGTCGCCGCGGTTCCAACGCCGTGACTTGCGCACCGAACCGATAACCAGGCTAGAAGATGCCGATCAGCGTTTATTCCGAAGAAACACCGCGCGTTGCGGATTTCGAGGGAATCTCTACTATTAGTCCCATCAATCAACCATTAAAGCATCACATGCCTCAAGTACAACAACCCATCTCCACCTTTTTCAAAAGTCCACCATTCTTTCCACCTCACCACTCCTCTTTTCCAAATTTCAACAACAACCATACACCTTTTTACAATTTTCAACCCAAACCATCCCCCATCACTCCATCACCCATCATTCTCTCTTTCTCTCTCTCTCCCTTACAAGTCTCTCTCTCTCTCATTTCAACTCTTCCATAGCAAGTCCCATACGTATGATCCTCCCATGGTGAGAGAATTGCATTTGTAAGACCCACCTTTTCCACCCCTTCATCTCTCATCTCAACCATCCATTTCTCATCTTCCACCATCAAAGAGGAGCGCAAGGAACTAAGGAAGCCAAGGGAGCAAGAAGATCAAGTGGTGGGTGCCTTGATAGGGTAGATTTTCATATTTTTAAGATGGACCAAGTGAGGCCAACCGATCAATGGTTTGGATCTCACTTTGGATCCTAAGATGTGGCCGATGGCCCACTTTGATCATCATGATCATTCCATGATGGGGCCATTCTCCATGGACCCCATCATGATGTTTACTTTCTTGCACATTTAGGGTCATCTAGACCATCTAATTTAGTGGAGAAGGGATCTCCACCGTTGGATCTAACTTTAATGGGCCCACATGTAATGAGACCCACTTGATGTATGATTTAGTGCAAGGGAGGGCCCATAGTGCCGGGGCCCCTCCATCACGCGGGTCTCACTCTCTATACCTCTCCCTTTTTATTTTATTTTTATTTTTATTTTTATGATGGTAAGGTTGTATGGCCCGCTTGAATGGACCCCACCATGTAGTAAGCATTTTATTTGAGTGGGGCCCACCTTATAAGTATAGTACCCACGCTATTCATCAGTGGTGGCCCACCTGAACAGGCCCACCTCAAATGGCCAGACCGTCCAGCGTCCCTGGACGCTGGACGTTTAAATGGGAAAACATAAATATCTTTTTTAAAGGCCTTGGAGTGGTCCACTCATGTAGGCCCCACCTTGATGTATGTATTAAATCCGTGCCGTTCATTCCTTTCCTAAGGCGATTTTAGGCGTTGAGCCAGGAGGTGGGATCCATCAGACCCTCAGGCGGGCCATACCATACCAAAAGGTGGTTTTCACCATTGAAACCTCCCCTGATGGGTTGTACACTGGAATATGTCCAATATTGGACTTGTTTTGCTCGTAGTGAGCCATAGAAGAACAATGGACGGAGTGGATTCACTTGATGCGGACCCCACCTATAAAATTCTTAGATTTTCAAAAAAAATCAAAAAAAAAAAGAGATATGCACAGCAGCTGACGCTGCTGTGTCAGACGGCAGCAGGGACGCTGCCTGCGCACCAGCGCTCGGGCGAGCGGGCGGGCGTCAGCCACCCACGGCTGTAGCCGTGGGCCCCACCTTGATGTTTATATGCTATCTAAACCGTTCATAGGGTGGGCCACTACCTGACGTGGGCCCACCCCAAAAATCAGACTTATCCAAGACTCGGGTGGCCCACATCAAAGGAAACAGTGTGAATTGGACTCTACCGTTGGAACTCCTTTTGGGCCCACAGAAGTTTTGGATCCGGGTGGAAATTTGTGTCCACCCTTCATCTAGGCCTATGTGGCCCCTATCAACGGGTGGGATGGAATGTAAACTTTAGGGTGGGCCCCACATGGAGCCCACAATGATGCATGTGTTTTGGCCGCCGTCCAGGCAGACGGTGGGGCCAGCTTTGATGTTTGTGTTTTTCCCCACCGTCCAGGGACGGTGGGCCCATGGGCACGTGCGTGTGTGGTGCGTGCAGGTGTGGTGTGTGCGTGTGTATATTTATATATTTATATATACATATATATATATATATATATACATATATATGTATATATATAATATTATATGATATATAATATTATATGTACTGTATGTATATTATATATATATATTTTTTTATTGGCGTGGGAGGACCATTTCATTACTTGTGGCCTATGGTTGAGGCCCACTTTGATTTATATATAAGGCCCATGGGTCGAGGCCCATTAAAATGTAATGGGACTAATGGGTTGAGGTCCATTTGATGCACGTATGGGGCCCAATTGGCGGGGCCCATTTGATATATATAAGGCCCATTGATGCATATATGGGACCCAACTGTCGAGGCCCATCTGACATATGTAAGGCCCATAAGCTTAGGCCTATTTGATACGTTTTAAAGCCCACAGTTTATAGTCCATTGCAATGCACATAAGGCCCATTGGTGCGGCCCAATGATGTGGCTCACTTGATGAATACAAGGCCAATATGATATGGCCCATTTGACGTATTTAAGGCCCAATGGGACATGCCTGAGGTCCATTGCAATGTACGATCCCTACACAATTTATGTAATGATGTTTACGTCAGGGCTATGCCTTGGGAGCAATGGTGGTTCGACGTCCACATTGCAAGTATAGTGTGGTTAAATGTCCGCATTATGACATTCCCTAAGGCCCATTGTTAAGCTCGTGCGTGTTATGTGTAGGCCGTCTAGGCCCACCTTTGTTATGTACATCATCCATCCTATATAGCATGTTTAATTCCATGATTCATGATCATATGCATCATACGTATGCTTGATATGAGGAATGACTGATCATAGCATATGCCTTTGGGCAGATTGTTTAGGGGCTCCCGTACAGGGGGTGTTGCCCTACATGAGCGCATGATACGCGCAGGATTGCTGTATGACTGGATAGTGTGATTCATGCATTTGCATTGTGTGATATGGTTACTATACGCCCTAGCGACATCAAGGTCGTAGCCTCTACAGATGTATCGTGGTTGGCAGGATTAGATACCGGAAATGCTGTTCTACATGGGGTGCGATAGATATCCCTGGGTGAAAGTCCCTAAACCCTTATGGTACCAGGAGGTTGCTCCAACGTCTAGACCGAGTGGGTGCATGAGCGCTGGGTGCCGATTACCAGACGGTTGCGCTTTCCACTGTGTCGTGGTCGGTTGGAAGGGGGTGCGGCCTTACCGGCCCGAGAGTAGGGGGCAATGCTAGGCTGAGTCTGACCAGCTCGAGGAATGGGTCCGCTATTGACGAGCCGAGCCCGATATTGGCAGGCGGATAGTGAGGTCTTTTCCACTCACCTTATTGCGCGCGATGGGGCGGCAATCTGGCTTGGAGTGTACTAGACCCCGGTGATATTCCAGATTTGAGCCGTATTGACATGTGGACTTAGACGAGGATTTGTATGCTTGACTTGCATTTCGCATTGCATGGCCTTGGTATGGCCGACATCATTCTTTACACCGCATGGCCTTGGTACGGCTAATGGGATTCTTAGCATTCATTAGCATTTTCCGCATTACTCTGATACTGCATGACTACATTATCACCTTGAGCATACACTTTCACCACCCTCTAAGCTTTCTATAAGCTTATGCACGACCGTTGCGTGCAGGTGACGTTGGATCGCAGCAGCGCTGAGGCTTGGACGCGTGGCTGATCTTCTTTTGGAGTTTTTGGTCTATCTTCATTGTATTTCCCTTATGCTCATTGTACCTGTAAAGTTTTTGATTATAGTGGAAATGTGATGGAGTTTTTGGTTGTTGTTTGTGGGTTATGCCTTTGGTTATGCTTATTACGAATCAAACTGATGTTGAAAACCCTCCTTGTAGCATCCCAGGATCGGAACCTGGCGAATGGGCGCTGGGAGCCGAGAACGGGGTTCTACGGAGGCTGTCGGCGCCGGATTCGGCGATCGGGAATTTTGTGAGCCCGGTTTCCGAGTTTGGGACGTGACACTACGGCCCTGTTGTTGCTAGGGCATATAATAATCATGATCACACAAATACAAGTGCATGAATCACTTTACCAAACATGCAATAATCCTTCATGCGCCGCGCGCTCATGTAGGGCAACTCCGCCTATCAGGGAGCCCATAAACAATCCGCCCGAAGGCATATGCTATGATCAGTCACTCGTCATATCAGACACACAGATGATGCGTATGATCATGAATCATGGATCTAAACATGTCATAGGGTGACGGGCTTGTGCATAACAGATATGGGCTTAGACGGCCTACTCACTACAAGTATGGGCCCATCAGTGGGCCTTAGGGAGAGTGATAATGCGCACATTTAACCAACATTATCCTTGCAATGTGGACATCAAACCATCATTGCTCCCAAAGCATAGCCCGCTATAAGGGTCGACACGTATACCATGGTGGAATCACACTACAATGGGCCTTATGTACGTCCTATTGGGCCTCGACCCATGGGCATCTAATACATCAAATGGCCTCATAACATGGGCCTTGTATATATATAAAGGTGGGCCTCAACAACGGTCCACAAATGCATCAAGGTGGGGCTCAACGACGGGTCACAAATACATCAAGGTGGGCCTCAACAACGACCACATAAATGGGCCTCAGGTATATCAAATGGGTCACACCCAAATTATAAGTGGTGACAATGATTTTCACCTATTAAATTTTCTAAGGGTTTAATGGTGGATGTTTAAACCCACTATTTTCTATAATGTGGTCCACCTGATCTTAGATCTGACTTATTTTATTTTATTTTTTTATCCCATCACATGCCTTAAAGTTGTCTCCAAAATGGTTGGACGGTTGGATGAAACACATGCATCATGGTGGGTCCCATAGGGATGGAAAAGATGGTTGGCATAGATGAAGTACATACATTATGGTGGGGCCCACACTAATGGAAAGTGTGGATTACAATACATGTCTTAGTGGGTCCCATGTGGGGCCCTCCATAATGTTTATTTTCCATCCAGCCCATTATAAAGGTCATTCAGACCTGGGCCCACCGTAATATTTATTTGCATCCAACCTGTTGATAGGGTCACGTGGACCAGAGGGCCCACTGTAATATTTATTTTCCATCCAACCCTTTGATAAGGTCACACGTGACCTGGGCCCACCGTGACATTTATCTGACATCTAGCCTATTTAAAAGGTCACATGGACCTGGGAAAACTGGGGCCCACTGGAATGTTTATTTGCCACCTAAACTGTTCATAGGGTCACGGGCAGGGGCCCACCGTAATGTGGTTCGCAAATCCAGCTCACCCATTATGTGTGTCCCACTTGGCTAAGGGTTCAAACCAAGTTTCAGCCGCATCCAAATTTCAGATAGGCCCCACCAAGTGATTTTATATGTTTTAGGCATGTCTTCACATGATTTTAGATGGTGTGGCCCACCTGAGTTCCGTATACGGCTAATTTTTAGGATATCCCATAATTTAAAGGGGACGCCTTAAATGCACGGTGTTGATGTTTGAAACGCATCACGGTGGGGCCCACAGCTAGGGCCGTGAGGTCCAGCCTGTCCGTCCGCCTGCCCACTGACAACGGCAGCAGCAGATGCTGCTTCTTCTCGTTTTTTTTAAAAACCATTTTCTTGCGATTTTTCATAGGTGGGGCCCGCATCAGCAAGATCCATTCCAGCCATTGGTCCCTATGGCTCGATACAAACCTATCGAGTCCAATATTGAATGGGTTTTGACGTATAACAACATTAGAGTGCATTTCAACGGTAGAAGCCTTGTTTGCTATGCTATGGCCCACCAGAAACTCGGATTGAGTTCATTTTTCGGCTCAACGCTTAAAATGAGCTGGGGAATAGGATAGACGGTGTGGATTATATACATACATCGAGGTAGAGCCTACATGAGTGGCCCACCATTCCCTTTATTTTGGCTAGCTCATTAGTACACTCCCATGTCAGTACACGCACTCCATGTTAGCCAACCCCACCATGTCCAGCGTCTAGGACGACATACATAAAATGGACATCATGGTGGGTCCCACATGCACGTGGCCCACCTGTTTGATCCACCCGATGTTTATGTTTTCCTTCCATCCGAGCCCGCTAATGGGCTGGATATCCAACACATTTATCCCATGGGTCCCACATGAAAAATATGATTCATGGTGGGCCACACTCACCCCTTCATCATCATCACCATTCAAAGAGAGAGAGAGAGAGAGGAGGGACCCCGCCACTATGGGCCCTCCATTGATACATCACGTACATCGAAATGGGTCCCACCAACAAGTGGGCCCTCAAATCATGAAATCAATGGTAGAAACTCAAAGATCACCCACCTTTAGGCCTCCTCCTTGCTCCCTTAGCCTTCTATGCTCCTTGCCTTCACTTTTGGTGGTGGTTGATGGGATTTTGATGGTGTGGATGAGAGATGAGAGGGTGGGCCACACTTGTGGTTTAGGAGAGAGGAAGGTTGGACGTGGGATGTTGCTTGGGAGAGATTTTTGAGAAATGAGGGAGAGAGAGAAGTGATGGGATGATAAGGATGGGTGATGTGGTAGTTGTAAGAAAAAGGTGATGGGAGGTATGGTTGTGGTTGAAAATAGGGTAAAAGAGGGATGGTGAAGGGAGAGAGAGAGTTGACTTTTGAAAAGGGAGGGATGGGGCTTGTACTTGAGGTATGGTTGTACTTGACATTGATTGATTGATTGAATAATGGGACATGATGTAGAGATTCCCTAGAAGTTCGCAATGTGCCGCGTTTCTTCGGAATGAACGCTGGCTCACATCTCCTGGCCTGGGCATCGGTTCAGTGCGCAAGTCGCGGCGTTGGAACCGCAGCGACGATGTGGTCGCTATGATACAGGTTTCGGTTCAAGCCGATTTCGGTATGCTAGACTCGGCTTAAGATTGTGCCCAATCATTGGATACGGTGCGAAGGTTGCCGGAATTCGACCGGAAGGACCGCGGAAGGCTACGGAACGGTATGGACTATGATACATGTCTTACAGCTCTCTCCTCCAAATAAAAATTTTATCTTTGAAATTTACACAATCATCGCAAGTAAACATAACTTATAAAGATGAGGAAACATATCATCATCATATAAAATCAGAGACATCATACACAATACAACATGAAATCAATCATCAAAGAGATGAGGATAGCGCTCTCGAATTTCGGCCTTGCGCTCCCAAGACGCCTCATCAACAGAATGGTGACCCCACTAAACCTTCACCAAGGGAATGACCTTGGTTCGGAGGACCTGCTCCTTCCGATCAAGGATACGAACTGGCTGTTCAATGTAAGAAGCGTCTTCACGAACCTCCAACGACTGCCAATCAATAACAGGAACTACGTCTGACTCACACTTCCTCAACATAGAGACGTGGAAAATGTTGTGGATGCTAGACAACTGAGATGGTAAGGCAAGCTGATAGGCCACAGCGCCAATGTGCTCAGTGATCTCGAAAGGTCCTATGAATCTCGGGGCAAGCTTGCCCTTTACTCCAAATTGAACTACGCCCTTCATGGACGAGACCTTGAGATACACATGGTTCTCTACATCAAATTCCAAGGGATGACGCCGGCGATCAGCAAAACTCTTCTGCCGGCTCTGAGCTGTAAATATCATCTTCCTGATGATATCAATAGCCTCTGATGTCTCCTGCACAAGCTTGGGACTCAGCAGAGATCTGCATGGTCTGACATACAATGCCTCAAAAGGAGCCATGCCAATGGTCGACTGATAGCTGTTGTTGTATGCGAACTCAGCTAATCGCAGATGCTCATCCCAGCTACCCTCGAAGTCAATCACGCAGGCCCGAAGCATATCCTCAAGGATCTGATTGACCCTCTCGGTCTGGCCATCGGTCTGTGGATGGTACGTGGTGCTGAGCTGCAAAACAGTGCCCATAGCTCTCTGAAAACTCCTCCAGAACTGGGACGTGAACCTCGCGTCTTATTCAGAAACGATCGAGACTGGAATGCCGTGCAGTCTCATAATCTCCTCGATAAATAGCCTCGCAAGCCGGTCCAAAGGCCAAGTTGCACGAATCGCAAGAAAATATGCCGACTTCGTCAGACGATCAACGACGACCCAGATGGCGTCATGACCACACTGAGTCCTCGGCAAACCCATAATAAAATCTGTAGATACGTGCTCCCACTTCCACGTGGGACGCTCAACGGCTGCAATAGACCAGGGGGTCTTTGATGATTGACCTTGACACGCTGACATATGTCATACTCGGCCACAAAACTGGCAATCTGGCGCTTCATCCCCGCCTAAAAATACTGTCTCCTCATATCACGATACATCTTCATCGAGCCAGGGTAGATAGAAAATCATGATCGATGTGCCTCGGTTATAAGATCTCTGTGCAACTCAGGAATATCTGGGACACAATCAGCCTCTGAAGCGAAGTCCACCATCAGCAACAATCTGCCAATCTGTCTGACTCTCAGGTGCTGCCTCTGCTCAATAATCCTGTAACGACTCATCTGTCTGCTGAGCCTTGATTACCCTTACGACAAGAGAGGGTTGAATTGACAGACTCGATAGCTGAACGATAGAAGACTGCAGACCAAACTCAAAGTCGTACTCTGTTATGTCCTCGAGCATCCTCCACTCCTGAATCATCATATATGCCACCAGGCTTCGTCGCTGACGGCTGAGGGCATTCGCCACCACATTCGCCTTGCCTGGGTGGTACTGGAGGTCAAAATCATAGTCCTTTAGAAGCTCCATCCAGCGTCTCTGCCTCATGTTTAACTCAGACTGAGAGAATAGATACTTTAAGCTCTTGTGGTCAGAGAAGAGCTCAAACCTGACCCCATAAAGATGGTGTCTCCACACCTTTAATGGGAAGACGACTGCTGCCAGCTCTAAGTCATGCGTGGGGTAGTTCAGCTTATGGACCTTGAGCCGAGGAGACGCGAAAGCTACAGGCTTGCCGTGCTGCATTAGGATAGTACCTAAACCAATACGTGAGACATCGGTAAATACAACAAATCCATCACTCCTAGAGGGAAGAGTGAGGACAGGAGCGGACGTCAGACGGTCCTTCAGCTCCATAAATGCTTGCTTACAGGCGTCACTCCAAATAAACTCTGCGCCCTTCCGAGTCAACCTAGTCAACGGGGCTGCAATACGGGAGAAGCCCTCAATGAAACGCCGATAGTATCCTGCTAAACTAAGGAAACTGCGGATCTCGGACGCAGTCGTGGGCTGACTCCACTGATGCACAGCCTCAACCTTCGAGGGGTCCACCGTGACACCCTCCCTCGTCACCACGTGACCGAAGAATCTCACCTCCTCCTGCCAAAACTTGCACTTCTCCAGCTTCGCATACAGTTGGTGGGCACGGAGGGTCTGCAAAGCGATCTCCAGATGCTGCATATGGTCCTCACGGGTCCTCGAATATATCAGAATGTCGTCGATGAAGACCACAACAAACTGATCGAGATATGGACAGAAGACCTCGTTCATCAACTACATGAAGACTGTGGGTGCAATGGTCAGTCTGAAGGACATGACCTGAAACTCAAAATGACCTAACGTGTCCTTAAAGCCGTCTTCGGGATGTCCTCTTCTCGAACCCGAATATGATGATAACCGGAACGCAGGTCAATCTTCGAAAAGAACTGTGTACCCTGCAGCTGATCAAATAAATCATCTATCCTCGGGAGCGGGTACTTGTTCTTGATCGTAACTCTGTTGAGCTCGCGGTAATCTATACAGAGCCTCAACGAACCATCCTTCTTCCTGACGAAGAGTACCGATACTCCCCACGGAGAACTTCTCGGATGAATAAATTTCAACTCACGCAACTCGTCCAACTGTCGCTGCAGCTCATGCAACTCCATCGGTGCCATACGGTACGGAGCTTTCGAGATAGGGGAGGTACTGGGCACAAGATCAATCTGTAACTCAATATGACGGCGCGGCGGCAATCCCGGAATCTCCTGGAACACGTTGGGAAATAGCAAATAGCCGGCCACTGATCAATACAAATGGTAATAGGCTCCTCGACAGCACAGGACATCAAGCATGACAACGGCTCTCCTCTAGGCTCGGCGACGAACTGAAACTGTGGCAAGCCGAGTATAAAGAATATGGCGATCCTTGCGGAACAGTTCAACATGGCTTGGTACTCAGTAAATCAATCCATGCCTAGGATGACTTCGAAATCTGACATCGGCAGCACAAATAAATCGGCGGGCAAAAATATATCACCGACCAGAACTGGGCAAGATGAACAAAAATGGCCCAATACTATGGTCTTCCCCAAGGTCGTCGACACAGTCAACCCCTCGCGAGCAGACTCTGTCGGCAATCCAGTCGAATGACAAAAATCCTCAGACATGAATGAATGCAATGCACCGGAATCAAATAGTACACGTGCGATACATGCGGAGACGGAAAGAATACCCTCAATGACTCCCCCAAATGACTGCGGATCCTGCTGAGCCGCATAGAACCTGGCCTGAGCGGGCTGGGGAGGTGCCTGTCCCCGCTGAGGTCCCTGATGCTACTACTGCCTTTGCGGTGGCCTGTACTGTTGTCTCTGCTGCTGCTGGGGTCTCGACGGCTGAGGTGGCTGCTGATAGGGTCGCTGCTGCTGTGGGGGCTGCTGCGGTGCTCTTGGCTGCTACTGTGAAGGCTGCTGTGGTGCTCTCAGCGACTGTAGATGAGGGCGAGGGCACTCAGACAGGCGGTGCCCTATCCCACCACATCCAAAATAAGTCCCTGTAAATGGTTACTGGGGTGGCACTGGAGGTGCTACTGGTGCTCTAGCAGGTGGGTGGCTCCTATACCTCTTTGGCTGTCGATGCTGCTGGGAGCTACTGGAGGGGGCCTGCCTCTTTCGATTCTGATCCCTCCTCTGATCTCGGTCGCTCTGTGAGCCGGCCCACTCAGTCTCATAAATCTGGGCCCTCCGCACTACTGCCTGAAAAGTCGGGAGCTCATGCTCAATCACACGGCCTCGAAGACCGTAACGTAAGCCGTTCTCAAAACGGTGGGCCTTTCGTCCCTCCTCATCAATCATATATGGCGCGAACCTCGATAACGCCACAAAACGGGCCACGTACTGCGCCACGGTCATGTCCCCCTGCACCAAAGTCTCAAACTCCAGTGCTCTCTGACGTCAAATGTGGTCAGGGAAGTATTGCTCATCGAATTGGTCAATGAAATCCTCCCATGTCCAGACATGATCAGGTCCTTCAACGCGGGTGACAGAGGTCCACCAATGCTCTGCCTCGCCCTGGAAAAGAAATACTGTAAACCGGACTCGCTGCTCGATCGTACATGCTATAGTATCGAAGATTTTCTCCACATCGGAGCGCCATCTCTCGGCTGTAGTCAGATTTGGCTTGCCCTGGAAATGCGAAAGATCAAGCTATCTGAACTCTCAATGAAGGGCACTTGCGCGCTCTTGCTTAGCCTGGGCTGGAGAAACAACTGGGCGCCTACCCTGCCCCTGAAGCACAGCAGTCACAGCGTGCAACATCTGCTGTAACTGCGAGGCACTCACAGGCACGGTCGGATTCGTACCGGCATCAGGTGGAGGAACGTCATCCTTAGGCAGGGGAGCAGGGATCTCTGGTGGTGGAACGGGAGGAGCATGTGGTAAAGCGGGAGCATCGGGTGGTGGAGAGGAGTGCGCTCGGGTCACTCTCCTGGGCGGCATGTCCTATAGGAAGGAATAATGACGCCAATCAATCCTTGAGCATCGCACGTTAGGGAACTCAAACGGAAGGTTACGCATTCGGAACCTAATCATCCTAAACTCATAGCAAACATGTGATGTTGTTCTCGGTTATTCCCAAGTTATGCTCTGATACCAACTTCTGTCACGCCCCGAACTCAAAAATCGAGCTCACAAAATTTCTGATCGCCAAATCCGGCGCTGACAGCCTCCGTAGTACCTCATTCTTGACTCTCGGCACCCATACACCAGGTTCCAATCCTGGGATACTACAAGGAGGATTTATAATCATCAGTCTGATTCATAATGAGCCTAACCAAGCATAACTCACGAACAATAACCACAAGAACACCATCACAAAATTCACTATGATAAAAAACTTTTAAGTACAATGCGTTTGAAGGGAAATACAAGATAATACAAATAACGGAAACTCCAAAAGCTTGACTGCACGCTCCTGCTGCTACTATGCTACGACTGCGTCCTGGCGTTACCTGCACGCATTGATCATGCATAAGCTTATAGAAAGCTTAGAGGGCGGTGTAAGTGTGTGCGTAATATGAGTGTTCTTCGAATGTAAGGTCAGAGTAATGCTGAATCATACTGATGGAAACATGAATGCAATCAGCTGTACTAAGGTTATGCGGTGCAAGATATGAATGCTATCGGCCATAACACGGCCATGCGATGCAAGATGCAACTCAAGCATGCCAATCCTCATCATATATCAGTACAGTTCTTATTCTGGATAATCACCGGGGTTTAGTACATTCCAAGTGGCACTGCCACTCTCCTAGCCGCACAGTCCAAGTGAGCATAAGAAACCTTACTATCCGCCTAGCCTTACTATCCGCCTAGCCAATAGTCTGCCAATACCTATCTGGCATGTCAATAGCGGACCCATTCACGAGTTGGTCAAACTCAGCCTAGTATTGCCCCTACCCTCGGGCGAGTAAGGCCACACCCCTTTCCAACTGACCACGACACAGTGGGAGACACAGCCTCCTAGTATTCGGCCCTTATGCGCTCATATATCCACTCGGTCTCGACGTTGGAGTCATTCTCTAGTACCATCAGGTTTAGGGGTTTTCACCTAGGGACATCTATGACACCCGTATGCTAGAACCAAATATTTTTGATATCCAACCCAGTCACCCACGACGTGTCTATGGAGGCTATGGCCCTGGTGTTGCTAGGGCATACAATAATCATGATCACACAAATGCAAGTGCATGAATCACCCAACTAAACATGCAATAATCCTACACGCGCCGCGCGCTCATGTAGGGCAACTCCGCCTATCAGGGAGCCCATAAACAATCTGCCCGAAGGCATATGCTATGATCAGTCACTCGTCATATCAGACACACATATGATGGGTATGATCATGAATCATGGATCTAAACATATCATAAGGTGACAGGCTTGTGCATAACAGATATGGGCTTAGACGGCCTACTCACTACAAGTATGGGCCCATTAGTGGGCCTTAGGGAGAGTGATAATGCACACATTTAACCAACATCATCCTTGCAATGTGGACATCAAACCATCATTGCTCCCAAAGCATAGCCCACTATAAGGGTCGACACGTATACCATGGTGGAATCACACTACAATGGGCCTTATGTACGTCCTATTGGGCCTCGACCCATGGGCCTCTAATACATCAAATGGCCTCATAACATGGTCTTGTATATATATAAAGGTGGGCCTCAACGACGGGCCACAAATACATCAAGGTGGGCCTCAACGACGGGCCACAAATACATTAAGGTGGGCCTCAACAATGGCCACATAAATGGGCCTCAGGTATATCAAATGGGTCACACCCAAATTATAAGTGGTGACAATGATTTTCACCTATTAAATTTTCCAAGGGTTTAATGGTGGACGTTCAAACCCACTATTTTCTACAATGTGGTCCACCTGATCTTAGATCTGACTTATTTTATTTTATTTTTTTATCCCATCACATGCCTTAAAGTTGTCTCCAAAATGGTTGGACGATTGGATGAAACACATGCATCATGATGGTTGGCATAGATGAAGTACATACATTATAGTGGGGCCCACACTAATGGAAAGTGTGGATTACAATACATGTCTTAGTGGGTCCCATGTGGGGCCCTCCATAATGTTTATTTTCCATCCAGCCCATTATAAGGTCACTCAGATCTGGGCCCATCGTAATATTTATTTGCATCCAACCTGTTGATAGGGTCACGTGGACCAGAGGGCCCACTGTAACATTTATTTTGCATCCAAGCCTTTGATAAGGTCACACGTGACCTGGGCCCAACGTGATATTTATCTGACATACAGCCTATTTAAAAGGTCACGTGGACCTGGGAAAACTGGGACCCACTGGAATGTTTATTTGCCACCCAAACTGTTCATAGGGTTACGGTCAGGGGCCCACCATAATGTGGTTCACAAATCCAGCCCACCCATTATGTGTGTCCCACTTGGCTAAGGGTTCAGACCAAGTTTCAGCCGCATCCAAATTTCAGATAGGCCGCACCAAGTGATTTTATATGTTTTAGGCATGTCTTCACATGATTTTAGATGGTATGGCCCACCTGAGTTCCGTATACGGTTGATTTTTGGGATATCCCATAATTTAAAGGGGATGACTTAATTGCACGGTGTTGATGTTCGAAACGCATCACAGTGGGGCCCACAGCTGGGGCCATGAGGGCCAGCCCGTCCGTCCGCCCGCCCACCCACTGACAGCGACAGCAGCAGGTGCTGCCTTCTTCTCCTTTTTTTTTTTTTTTTCTAAAACTGTTTTCTTACGGTTTTTCATAGGTGGGGCCTGGATCAGCAAGATCCACTCCAGCCATTGGTCCCTGTGGCTCGATACAAACCTATCGAGTCCAATATTGAATGGGTTTTGACGTATAGCAACATTAGAGTGCATTTCAATGGTAGAAAATTCTTGTTTGCTATGCTATGGCCCACCAGAAACTCGGATTGAGTTCATTTTTCGGCTAAATGCCTAAAATGAGCTGGGGAACAGGATAGATGGCGTGGATTATTTACATACATCAAGGTGGAGCTTGCATGAGTGGCCCACCATTCCCTGTATTTTGGCTAGCTCGTTAGTACACTCCCATGTCAGTACACGCACTCCATGTTAGCCAACCCCACCATGTCCAGTGTCTAGAGACGCTAGACGACATACATAAAATAGACATCATGGTGGGTCCCACATGCACGTGGCCCACCCGTTTGATCCACCCGATGTTTATATTTTCCTTCCATCTAGGCCCGCTAATGGGCTGGATATCCAACACATTCATCCGATGGGTCCCACATGAAAAATATGATTCATGGTGGGCCATACTCACCCCTTCATCATCATCACCATTCAGAGAGAGAGAGAGAGAGAGAGAGAGAGAGAGAGAGAGAGAGAGAGAGAGACGGTGATAGAGAGGAGGGACCCCGCCATTATGGGCCCTCCATTGATACATTACATACATCGAAATGGGTCCCACTAACAAGTGAGCCCTCAAATCATGAAATCAATGGTAGAAACTCAAAGATCACCCACCTCTAGGCCTCCTCCTTGCTCCCTTAGCCTTCTATGCTCCTTGCCTTCACTTTTGGTGGTGGTTGATGGGATTTTGATGGTGTGGATGAGAGATGAGAGGGTGGGCCACACTTGTGGTTTAGGAGAGAGGGAGGTTGGACGTGGGATGTTGCTTGGGAGAGTTTTTGAGAAATGAGGGAGAGAAAGAAGTGATGGGATGATAAGGATGGGTGATGTGGTGGTTATAAGAAAAGGGTGATGGGAGGTATGGTTGTGGTTGAAAATGGGATAAAAGAGGGATAGTGAAGGGAGAGAAAGAGTTGACTTTTGAAAAGGGAGGGATGGGGCTTGTACTTGAGGTATGGTTGTACTTGACATTGATTGATTGATTGATTGATGGGACATGACGTAGAGATTGCCTCGAAGTTTGCAACGCACGACGTTTCTTCAGAACGAACGCTAGCTCACATCTCCTGGCCTGGGCATTGGTTTAGTGCCCGAATCACGGTGTTGGAACCGCGGTGATGATGCGATCGCTATGATACAGTTTTCGGTTCGAGCCGACTTCGGTATGCAGGACTCGGCTTAGGATTACGCGCAATCATCGGATACGGTGCGAAGGTTGCCGGAATTCGACCAGAAGGACCGCAGAAGGCTACAGAATGGTACGGACTAGGATACGGGTCTTACAGAATTGACCGTGAAGTGAAAGGAATTGACTGTGAAGTGCATGGAATTGACCGTGAAGTGAAAGGAATTGACCGTGAAGTGCATGGAATTGACCTTGAAGTGAAGGGGAATCACCGGGATTGACCGTGAAATGCATGGAATTGACCATGAAGTGAAGGGAATTGACCGTGAAATGCATGAAATTAACCGTGAAGTGAAGGGAATTGACCGTGAAATGCATGGAATTGATCGTGAAGTGAAGAGAATTAATTGCGAAATGCATGGAATTGACTGTGAAGTGAGGGGAATCGCCGGGAATGACCATGAAATGCATGGAATTGACTGTAAAGTGAAGGGAATTGACCATGAAATGCATGGAATTGACCATGAAGTGAAAGGGAATTGTCGGGATTGACTGTGAAATGCATGGAATTGACCATCAAGTGAAGGGAGTTGACTGTGAAATGAATGGAAATGACCGTGAAGTGAAGGGAATTGACCGTGAAATGCATGGAATTGACCGTGAAGTGATGAGGAATCGCCAGGATTAACCGTGAAATGCATGGAATTGACCATGAAGTGAAGGGAATTGATCGTGAAATGAATGAAAATGATTGTGAAGTGAACGAAATTGACCATGAAATGCATGGAATTGACCGTGAAGTGAAGGGGAATAGCTGGGATTGACCGTGAAATGCATGAAATTGACCATGAAGTGAAGGTAATTAATCGTGAAATGAATAGAAATGACCGTGAAGTGAGGGGGATTGACCGTGAAATGAATAGAAATGACTGTGAAATGCATGGAATTGACCGTGAAGTGAAGGGGCATCGTCTAGATTGATCATGAAATGCATGGAATTGACGTGAAGTGAAGGGAATTGATTATGAAATGAATGGAAATGACCGTAAAGTGAAGGGAATTGACCGTGAAATGCGTAGAATTAACTGTGAACTGAAAGGGAATCACCGGGATTAACCGTGAAATGCATGGAGTTGACCGTGAAGTGAAGGGAGTTGACTGTGAAATGAATGGAAATGACCATGAAGTGAAGGGAATTAATCGTGAAATGCATGGAATTAACCGTGAAGTGAAAGGGAATCGTCGGGATTGACTGTGAAATGCATGGAATTGACCGTGAAGTGAAGTGAATTGACCATGAAATGCATGAAATTAACCATAAAGTGAATGGAATTGACCGTGAAATGCATGCAATTGACCGTGAAGTGAAGGGAATTAACTGTGAAATGCATGGAATTGACTGTGAAGTGAAGGGGAATCGCCGGGAATGATTGTGAAATGCATGGAATTGACCGTGAAGTGAAGGGAATTGACTGTGAAATGCATAGAATTGACCGTGAAGTGAAAGGGAATTGCCAGGATTGACTGTGAAGTGAAGGGAGTTGACTGTGAAGTGAAGGGAAATGACCGTGATGTGAAGGGAGTTGACCGTGAAATGCATGGAATTGACCGTGAAGTGATGGGGAATCTCCAGGATTAACCGTGAAATGCATGGAATTGACCGTGATGTGAAGGGAATTGATCGTGAAATGAATGAAAATGACTGTGAAGTAAACGAAATTGACCATGAAATGCATGGAATTGACCGTGAAGTGAAGGGGAATCGCTGGCATTGACCGTGAAATGAATGGAAATGACCGTAAAGTGAAGGGGATTGACCATGAAATGAATGGAAATGACCATGAAATGCATGGAATTGACTGTGAAGTGAAGGGGAATCGTTGGGATTGACTGTCAAATGCATGGAATTGACCGTGAGATGAAGGGAATTGCTGTGAAATGAATGGAAATGACCGTAAAGTGAAGGGAATTGACCGTGAAATGCATGGAATTAACTGTGAACTGAAGGGGAATCGCCGGTATTGATCGTGAAATGCATGGAATTGACCGTGAAGTGAAGGGAGTTGACTGTGAAATGAATGGAAATGACCATGAAGTGAAGGGAATTGACCGTGAAATGCATGGAATTGACCGTGAAGTGAAGGGGAATCGCCGGGATTGACCGTGAAATGCATGGAATTGATCGTGAAGTGAAGGGAATTGACCGTGAAATGAATGGAAATGACCGTGAAGTGAAGGGAATTGACTGTGAAATGCATGGAATTGATCATGAAGTGAAGGGGAATCGCTGGGATTGACCGTGAAATGCATTGAATTGACTGTGAAGTGAAGGGAATTGACTATGAAATGCATGGAATTAACTGTGAAGTGAAGGGAATTGACCGTGAAATGCATGGAATTAACCGTGAAGTAAAGGGAATTGACTGTGAAATGCATGGAATTGACCGTGAAGTGAAGGGCATTGACTATGAAATGCATGGAATTGACCATGAAGTGAAGGGGAATCGCCAGGAATGACCATGAAATGCATGGAATTGACCGTGAAGTGAAATGAATTGGCCGTGAAATAAATGGAATTGATCGCGAACTGATTGAAATTGGCCGTGAAGTGAATGAAATGGATTTTCAACCATCGACCTGATGGAATCTTCGAAAATAACCAGGTTGGTTGGCTAAAGTAGCTTCTCCTACCTCAAAACGTCAACTCATTTTGGTTAAAAGATATGCGTGTTAAATGAATAAAGCAAAAAAATGAATAAAAAGAGAGAATTTTTTTTTTAATGATTTTATATATATATATATATATATATATATATATATATATATATATATATATATATATATATATATATATAATGTATTATGAAAAGAAAAGTGGCAGCTTGCCATGACACTGCCGCAGTAGGCTCCCTTTTTTTTTTTTTTTTTTACCCTAGTGTAATTTCCACCGCTTTTATGGGTCCCATCATGAGGTATGTTTTATATCCAAACTGTCCATCTACTTGCTGAACTTGTATTAAGGCTTGAGATGAAAAATAAGACAGATCTAGCTATCAAGTGGACCACACCGTAAAAGGCAGTGGGGGATTGAACATCTACCATTGAAACCCTTTTAGGGGTCGTAGAAGTTTTGGATCATTATGAAATTTATTTTTCCTCTTCACCCAGGTCTTTGTGACCTTATGAATAGATTGGATGGAAATAAATATAATGGTGGGCCCTACAAAATTTTTCACGGTGAAAATCAGCTGCTCTTTGTAGAGCTGGGCAGAAAGGGACCCCAGTGGATCCGACCAGATCCGCCCCGATCTGACCCGAACAGATTCGAACCGAAGGCCATGATCGGGTTAGATCGAGGTGGCCTAGCAAGATCCGACCGTTAATCGGATCGATTCGGGATCAATGGTCAACCCGGACTGACCTGATCCGGAATCCGATCCGAATGGATCTGATCCAATTCGATTCGATTCGATCCGCACAACGTTTATTCACCATTGTTTCCTGTAATGTTGTCCACTTGAGATTGGGATATACCTCTTTTTTTTTTTAATACCATAAAATGATCTAGAAAAATAGATGGATGGCATGGATGAAGTAAATACATCATGGTGGGGCCCATAGAGCACTGACTTACCATCATTTGAATAGTGGGATGCGGGGTACCCAATCTATCTTCTTTCACACGTCTCGAGGTTCCTCTAGTAGAGCTCCCTAACGACAAGGGACCCGATTACGTCCTTGCTTGGGATGTTAGGTGGGTCCCACCGTGATGTTTGTGATAAATCCACACCGTCCATCCTTTTTGGGAGCTCATTTTAATACATGCTACCAAAAATGAAGTATAATCCAAGACTCAAGTGGCCCTTATGAGATGAAACAGTGTAGATTCAATGACTACCTTCCTCTGTTTTCCCTCTCGTCTAGCACACTTGAGCTTTGGATCCACCTATTTTTTAGCATCATGTCCTAAAATGAGCCCTCATAATTGATGGATGGTGTGGATTTCTTACAAATATCATTGTGGGCCCATATAGCATAAAATCCATGTCCCAAGGAAAAACCTTGGGACGCGGATCGGCAGGTGTACTACGCACCAGCAGACATGGTTTTGCGTGTTGCCATTAGCAAGTTCTATGGGTCCCATCATGAGGTATGTGTTATATCTAAACCGTCCATCCACTCGACAGGCTCGTCTTAAGGCTTGACCTGAAAAATAAGATAGATCTAAAGATCAAGTGGACCACACTGCAAAAAGCAGTGGGATTGAACGTCTACCATTGAAACTTTTAATGTCAAGAATATTCGATCCGAACCTTATATAACTCGATCCGACTCGATTTTTCAGACTGAGTCGGACTCGGTTCGGGTCAGGCCAACAGCACAACGGTTCGGATCGAGTAAATAGACTCGGACTCGGTCTCGGATCGGATCGAGTTCGGGTCAGGTGTTAAAAACTTCGGACCGGGTCAAGTTGGGCCCAATCTGGTCCGAATCGACTCGATGCCCACCTCTAGCTCTTTGTGGTGTGGTCCAGTTGATCTTTGGATATGATTTTTTTTTTTTTTTTTTTTTTTAATGCTTGGAAATGATGATAAATATGGATGAACGATGTGGATATAATAAATACATAACTGTGGGGCTATGTAACTTTGATATCCTTTGAACCGTTTGTACAGCTCGGATTTCGAGGAGCATCAGCGCTAGTCTTCGAGCCCCTGCCAATACGCTTCAGAAGAAAAGGAAAGGTGGGGGTATTTTGGTCTGGTGAAAAGCTCTCCCTACAACAGGGGCACATTCTTGGAAGACAAGAATAAGTGGGCTAAAACAGGTTCGTGGCAATAAGTGGGTCGTACAGTAGAAAAAACTCCATGCCTTTTACCTTTTCCGTGCCACTACAGTAGATCGTAGGGAATGCAAGTTCTGCCGGTGCATCGCATAATTTCAGGACATATGGAGCAAAAATAACAAATCCACTCAATCCATCCGACTGGTCATCTGACTTTTAGAAAATGATGTAAAAATGAAGTCGATACAAAGCTCAAGTGGGCCAAATAAACAAGAAAGAGCAGGAATTGAACGGTCACCATTGAAACATTCATCGGGTGACGTGATGATATTTATGATAAATCCACTCCGTCCATCTGTTTTCCCAAATCAATTCAGGGAATGGAATAAAATTCAAGCAGATTCACAGCTCAAGCGGGCTACACAACAGGAAACAGTGGGATTGAGCACTATTGAAACATATTGGGGGTATTGTCGGGTCCATTTTGAGCTTCGGAGCTAACTCATTTTCTGGGTGTACTCGTTAAAATGAGTTGGAAAAACAAATGGACCGGATGGATTTCTCACAAAATCAAGGTGGGCTCCATGTACCGTTGGAGTTAGGTTGCCAATGGCAACCAACGTGAGCAGGAGGTTTGGTGGATATTTTAGTACAAAGGGTGAGGGTTGCTCAACTGTAGGTGGGACCCACCATAATGTTTGTGACAAATCCACTCGGTCCATCCATTCTGTTAACCTTATTTTAGGGCATGGCCCAAAAATGAGGCCAATCTAAACTTCCAGTGGGAGCATGAAACAGTGGGAAGTGAATGTCGGCTGTTGACACATTCGTGTGGCCACATGATGTGTGTGATAAATCCACTATGTCCATCTATTTTTCCATATCAGATTTTGGCAAGGGCCCTAAAATGAGGCTGATACTAGGCTCCAGTAGGCCACATGAAAGGAAAGAATGGTATGGAAGTCCCACCGTTGAAAAATCCTAAGGCCATCTGGGCCCACTATGATCCTGGATCTGCCTTACTTTTATGCCTATGAAATAAAATGATCTGAAAAAACAGATGAACGTTGTGGATTTCTGAAAATCATCAAAGAGGCCCCACATAGGGTCTAGGTTAGGCAAGCATGGAAATTAACGTGAATTAATACCCCAGTCATAGGTTGATGATCATTTAAGCACAGACTGCGAGCGTTGCCCGACTTAGGTGGGGTCTACCATGATGTTTGTTATAATTCTACTCAGCCCATTTGTTTTACCACGTTATTTTAGATTAATGGGACCAAATATGAGTACAACTAAAAGCTCAAGTGGGCTAAACCGACATGAAACAGTGGAGAAAACACGCTCACTGTTCGTGGGGCTACAAGATGTTTGTAACAATCCAGGCCATCCATCTGTTTCTTCGGATCATTTTATAGCGGAGGCCGATGCCAAGCGATCCAATGAGCGAAACCACTGGAAACAGTGGGAATTGAACCCCTACCGTAGAAACTTCTTGGGGCCATTGTGGGCCTACACTGAACTCTGAATATACCTCATTTTGTGAGGCATACCCTAAAATTAGCTGGAAAAAACAGATGGAAGTATGGATTTCTCACTAACAACAAGGTGGCCCCATGTACTATCCAAGGTTGGGTGGCACGCCGGTGGTTTCAAAGTAACAGGGGGGATCATTAGAGCGTGGGCAGTCGGGTCAATAATAATTATAGAGCTGTATACGAGTCGATTCAAGTCCAGCTTGGATTAGCTCGGCTCAGCTCAGCCATTAGCTAACCTCAGCTCGAACTTGGCTTGAATCTACTCGGTCCTCAAGCCTGTTTGGCTAGCTCGGCTCAGCTCGGTCAATTTGAGCCAAGTTCGGTCCTGTGCCGCATTTTCTCAAACACTTTAAATACATCTTCAAATTCTCACGGAATGTAAAACGGTAACAACTCCTTATATATATTTCATCAAATACTCAGTAAGCAAAATCAAAATCAATATGGGGCAGTGTAATGATGTAGTTTTTTTTAATGGTTTGTTTTGTATTCATTCCTTCCTCGCCACCAATTGATCTCGTGGAGAATGTATACACCCTAAAACAATAGTTCGTTGAGTCATTTCATCAAACACCGGGCGAGCAACATCAATATTAAAATAACCGAGTCACCGAATTGATTCGATTCGAGTTGAGGTTCGATCCGAGTCGAGTCAAGCTCGGGCAAGCTTGAACTCGACTCAAAATTTTTTCGAGCTCCAAAATTAGCTCGACACGGTTCGATTCCAATTTCGAAACAAGGTGAGTCAAGCTTTTTCGAGTGAGTCAAGCAAGCTGACCGAGCTAACCCGACTCATGTACAGCTCTAAATTAACAAATTACAAAAACCTATTCGTAAACATACCTAACAGCAGTCGTTTTAATGTCTAACAGTGATAACTATAGTCAGGTTTTGAGAAATAGTTTAGAAGCACGAGATTTTCGGTTCATAACGGAAAAGGTAGGCGGCAATAAGGGAAAATCCCAACATGAAAATGAAAGACTGATAAAATTGATTGACGGTCTCCACATTTTTAGGTAGGTGTGCCCATTTCTGATTAGATGGGCCTGATTATTTGATGCAAGGCATCTACATGGTCAGGATTACCTGATCAGCGGCTCAATCTCACCAAGAATATTGCTAACTTGCCGTTCCAAGTGCATGCGATCATAGTGGTGTCTGTATTTTACCGTAACTGAAGATTTTAGACCATGACATCCACTTGCTTCAATCATATTCTAAAGTACACATGGTCATCGATATAGAAAGCAGTGGTACGAATCTAAAGCCACATGGACCGTAGCTCACATGGAATTATTAAATCTGGATCGCTCAGCTGATCTAGCAATCTTAACAGCTAAATCCTTTGACCATCATTATTGGATCCCTGCCATCCATCGAGACAACCAACATTGTAAGATGTGGGTTGTCCATCTAGATGCCATAACCATGAGACGATCGAAACAGATGATTTAGACTCTGCAATTGCCACTAAAGATATTTCGGCATACCAATGTAATCCATACACTAAGATGATGTAAACACTAGATCGCGTCCAAACTGAATGACATTATTTGGGATAGTTGTTCAATTATTTTAAAGAGATAAAACCTTAGTAGGAGATTAGATTGGATAAATGCATACACTATTGGGAGTTGCCTCTGGATCATGAAAAGTGACTACATGATCGGCTCTTAACCCCACCTTCCCCTCTACTGATTCTTCAACTCGTTACTTTATCCATAAAAAAAAAAGAAGAAGAAAAAAAAAAAGAAGAGAAAAAGTCTATCAATAGCGTGGAAAGTAATTCAAAAAGCAATTCATCCGTCATCTCATTAACCCTACCATCTTGCCCTACATTAATGTGAGCTATTTACCTATGAATGATGGAAAGGTACCTGGCATTCATTACTCACTTTATGGGCTCTACGTTTTTTTAAAAAAAATGATTCTTCAGGTTGGCAAGTTGCTACTTTAGCATCTTTTAATGAAAAAGTTATCACAGTAAAATAGAAAGTTATTAAGATAGTGATCCATCCACTACCACATAAACCCCACTATCTTCCCCTCCACTATTGAGTCTCTGAGTCACTTCTTTGATTCCTCCACTATAGGTATTCAAGTCTCTACTTTAAGTCGACCATAGCACGTGAATGCTATTTAGGTGGGGACCATGGAAAGGCACATGACATCCGTGTAACATGGGGGCCTTCAAAAGTATGCTAGTGTGAAAGGATCCTTTCCACTTTAGACTAATTTGATGAATGGATTGGATAGAATATACACACCATTTAGGCCACATACAACTTATAGTTGGTGTCCCCTCTTGCATTATTTCTTGTGTTGAGGGATGGAGATGAATTTTAGTATCATGCCCTAAAATTTCAGGCATACCTAATTTAGGGACTAGATGTCAAGCACACAAAATAGTGGGCTTAGAGCTCAATTGTTGTTCCAGCTGTGCTGTAGGCCCACCTTAAAGGCATGCATGAAAATCATGCACATCCATTCGTCAGGTTGGCAACACTGTAGAAAACTATATATTATAAAAAAAGAAATTACTCAATAATGCAAGTGTAGCCCACCTGATGATAAGGTTGGGACCTACCTTTCTAGGGATGGGTGTCATATACATTGTCACCTATATAAATTATTAAATGTAAGGGAGCAACCTGCTGTTGGTGTTAAATTCAGAGTTCCAAACAAAGAGAAAATTAGCAGGAATTCCTTTTATTTTCGCACGTTCCCTTTGAAAAGTGCCCATGATCATTTGCAAATGGTCTCATTTGCTAAGCCCACGTGTCTGTGCAATAAGCTCATGTATGGCAACACATGTTGTAACATGGGATACAAGTGCGAGATCCAATCCATCCACTGGGTTGGTATGACCTTTTACATGTTCGCCCAAAATAAATCTGGTCCACTAAGGGGGTGGAACCTTAAAAGTAGATCAATCTTGATCTAGGGAATGAATATGGTGATGCCTTCTGATGGATGGATTGGATTTTGGCTTCATCATTCCATGCTGGCATTATGGCATGTACATGAGCTTTGCTCCACATGTACATGCATATGGGCTTAGCAAAGCGCTTAGAAGCCGATAGATGTAAGATTGTAAATGGGATAGCAAAAGTATGATATATAACCCACCAACAAGTATTAGGTGTGTATTTGATACACCAAGCAACACTCTTCCTTTTCCCTTATGCTAGCTAACATGCGTGTAGAGTAAGCATTTGGACACAAGCATTCAGAATAAAAAAAATAAGCAAAATACCTTATTTCTTTGCATTAGTTTGGACATTTTTTAAAAAAATATATATTTATTTACATTTATTCCTTTTTAAAAAAAGGTGGGAACACACCACCTATAATTTGATTGATATGGAAAATCTTCCCAACGAGAATAAGATTATTGGAAACAGACAAACAACAAAGAATATACAAGCATTTAAGCAATTTGCAAAAAAAAAAAAAAAAAGACAGAAACTAATTATGAGGTTTCATATATATATATATATATATATATTGGAAACAGACAAACAACAAACAATATTCAAGCATTTAAGTAGTTTGCACATCATCTCCATTCATCAGGTAGGTACGTAGTTTTCATTTATATATATACATATATATATATATATATATATATATATATATATATATATATATATATATATATATATATAAGTGATAAAGTCATCATTAGTTTTAAATTATATACATCATATATCATATATTATATATTAAAATCCTTTCCATGTAAGATATATAATATATTATTTTATAAATTAAAAAGTAGCTCCCACAATGTCATTAAAAAAAAAAAAAATACTACAGTCATCTTAGAGATTGTGGTAGCAAATTGTGGCTAACAACGTCTATATAAGAAGCCCATTACTACGATATGAAATGAGAAGAGATGAAAGAGAAAAAAAAACACAAATAGAGGAAAGTGAGATAGAGGGAGAGAACGAAAGAGAAAGAAATAGAAAGCAAAAAGAGAAATACAGAAAGAGTCTAGGGTTGGAATTCATCTGAAGGACCTGCTTGAGGTACCTTAAAGATTTCCAACATATCAACATGTTGCCTGTAATAGAAGATAAAAAAAAAAGATCATTAAAGAAGTCATTGAACCTAAGAGTTTTTTAAACCTCCATTTAAGTTATATTCCATTTTACACATTACAAGTGCATCAAATACATCTACATTTTCTTCAATCTCATTCTACATTATTTTTCCTTTTTCATTTTCTTTTACTTTATTTGCCTGCCCAGGATCTTAAATATTGTGAAGTAAGGCTAGTTTGCACTTCATTTTATTTACTTCATTTCATCTTATCTGTCTACTTGGTGTTACCTAGATTCGCAAAGTAAGGCTAGTTCGCCTTTCATTTCATTTATTGCATTTTATTTTATTCACATATCTGATGCTATTTATCTCTACGAAGTAAGGCTAGTTCACATTTTTTATTTTATTCACTACATCTTCACTTTAGTTGCTTATCTGAGGCCACTTGGCTTTGCGATCTAAGGGTAGATAATTTTCTTTTTCTTCTTTTCACATGTTAGACCCTTATGAGTTATATGAAGTATGACCAAATATAAAAATGCGAAAATTCTGTTGAATTCTTTGAAAAAAAAACTACAAATTCTTGTGAAGTAGAGATCGGGTAGGCCATGTGTATGTCTACAACATTTCGGCACATAAAAAATATATTTTGAATTTTCCTAGGCCCAAAATGAGTTTATGGACTTAACTTGACAAGGTGAGTTGATTGGGTAGGCCATGTGGGCTGATTGGGTGAGTTGATTCAATGGGTTGACTCGACGGGTTATGTTTTCCCTAAGGTTCAAGTTTGGGGTTAGGTTTTTATTGGGTTTATGCGGCTGAGTTGACCAGGTGTTAATGTTGTTTCCTAAGGTTAATTTGGTGTGGGTTTAAGTTTGGATTTTGGTTTAGGGTTTGGATCAAGGTTTAGGTTTGGATTATGGTTAAGATTTTCGTCCATCTTTATCAGCTTGTTAGGCTAAGCCGGGGTGTCTACACAAATAGAATAAGGTATAAAGCAGATCGATAAAGTTTCACAATTACCATGTCCCATGCAACAAGGAATTATAAGTAGGTGGGTCCCATCATATGGAAGAACTAATAAAATTTGAGGCCAACTTAATGAACGGTTTAGATATTACACTATAGCTAGTAGACCATCTGGGACAGAAACATTAAGAATAGTAGGACTCATAAATCTAAAAGGGAAATGGAAAGTGTTGGTCAACTGACTCTAAAAATAGACGGTCGCAGCTACCAGATGAAAATGCATGACTGTGTCAAAGCGAGAGAGTTGGAGATAGAAAAAGATTCTAGTCTGTCTCCAAAGACAGTCGAATTCGGATTGGACCCTCTCTAGCCATAGTATCCAGTCAGGATTAGAGTTAGGCTAGAGTTTATGCTTTGTACTGGGGAAGGCCACCAATCCCATTTTAAGAGGTGGTTGTGGAAGAGAAGTTTTTCAAGGTATAGAGGAAACGAAGGAGAAATAGATTTTAGATTTGTGACAGGAGTCAAGGAAGTACCAAACATGAGAACTTTAATGGACAAGGATGAATAGGGAATCAAAGTGTTAGGGTGAATGGAGTCATTGAGACGAATAGGGACTGGCTCAGGCATGTCCAAGTTAGGATTTTCATAGCAGTCAATTCAGGTTCAATTTTGCAGTCCTTTGAAGCGGAAGCCATGAAGCAAGACGACTGGAGGAAAGAAGTATGAATGAAGTCGGTAGAGATCGCGAAAGAATGATTGTAATTGAAAATGTAATAATATAAAAGAGAATCAAAATATTGCTGATAGAACCTCCCTCGACATTGAATTGCGTTGTCGATGGTGTTCGTTCGGTCATCATAGCTATCAATTAATGCATGACTTCACTTTGGCTAGTCATATATCGATTGATATTATCAACTTGAATACATAATTGTTCTCCCTAAGCCCTTCCATACTCTTGCACAAGCTGAATAATCATTCGTACGCCTCGGAGCATAACAACTACCTCATTTAGAAGAACAATCCAGAAAGTTGATGCTCCTCCTTGATCCCTAGCCATGGGCATTGGACTATTGTTTAAGTTTAATGCCTCAGGAGCCGTTGGAACTGGCATGTCCTCTACTGGAAGGGGAATGGTTGGTGTAGATGGATCGACCCCAGCAATGTGAGCACTTTTTTTATTCATGATTGACAATACTACACTAGTAAGTTAGAGACAGGGTCCCACCAGGCATGCTAAAAACTTGTTGGTTGCTATTTTTGGCACTATGTGTGTGTGTGTGTGTGTGTGTGTGTGTAGGGGGAAAAGGTTCTATGTGGTCTCTAATTCGAACCAAGCAACAATGACCCTAAGAACCAAGATAGGTAGACACGTAGTGTATGATCGAGTTCTGATGAGATCGGTTGCCTATTCAGCCACTCACACAATATGTAAATGGGATCAGGTGATATTCAGAGGGTGAGATTCATCCTTTAATGATGGGTTGCACCTTTGCCTTCTGTATGAAAGGACTTTTCGATACAGATAGAATGAAATGAGGATGGGATTTTTACAGTCAGTCGCGAAGAGCTGCAAAACACCTTTCCAATTGATGAACTGAATCCAGTGCACGAGCGTAGACTCGAATTACAGCTAAAAGTTACCAATAATAATAATGTTGAATAGATTGCCCTTTTAAGATGATATTTATTATTCCATTTCACACGGTATTGTAAATTAAAGTGATATACATATGCACAAACCCTTTGCTATATTTCCTTCACTTATCTACAGTTCCATGTTGGTTATATATATATATATATATATATATATATATATATATATATATATGTATATGGAAAAGGTACTATGCGCTCGACCTCACGTTAAGCTCCCATGAGGTCGAGTTGTGTGGGCCCCACCATGATGCATGTCGACCATCAACACCGTGCATTTGATGGGTCCCCTCTAAATTATGAGATATGCCAAAAATCAGCCGTATACAGAACTCAGGTGGGCCGTACCATCTAAAATCATGTGAAGACATGCCAAAAACATATAAAAGCACTTGGTGGGGCCCACCTGAGTTTTGAATGCTACTGAAACTTGGTCTAAACCCTCATCCAAGTGGGACACACATAATGGATGGGCTGGATTTGCAAACCACATCTCGGTGGGCCCAAAAAATGATTATGAATGTTTTAATGGTGCAGGGCCCCTCCCCACTTCTGTATGTGGTGTGGCCCACACAAGTCACGGATTGATTTGATTTTTGAGACCTAGGCCCACGATGGAATGGTGCATCTGACTAATGGGGTAGATGTTCGAAACGCATCACGGTGGGGTCCACACAGCTCGACCTCATGGGATGGTACCATCAGCTCGAGGGCATAGTACCTTTATATATATATATACACACACCGACGGCCACTCATGAAAAGTATGGAAACCTTAATTTATAGTCATCACTGATATTTTATTAAACCAACCCTCGTGTACGTCCATCAATAATGACGTCCAGCGCCTAAACCTGCACAGGGCAGTAGGTGATGCTTATTTGTCATCCTACTGTTCATTACATAACAGTGGGCAATACAGTCCTCACACCAACTAATCAACGGATGGATGTCAAATAAACAGTACAGTGGGCCTGAGGAGGATTTTAACGGTGGATATCCAATCACTATTGTTTTCCTGTGGTGTGGTCCACCCGTGATTTACATCCCTATAATAAACAGTACAGTGGGTTATACAGTCCTCACACCACCTGCGCCGGTTAAGTAAAGGTGTCCCCACCTGCGCAGATCCAACGATCAATTGGACAACACTACAGATGACTCTGGCATTTAATGCAACTTACATCTAATGCTTTGTGCATTTTTAATGCAACCAAGTTTATTATTTGGTGTGGTCCAGTTGAGCGTTGGATATGCCTATTTTTGTATTTATGCCTTGACATAATATGTAAAAGGGATTTACGGTTTGGATGTACAGGTGCATCACGGTGAGCCCGCCCACAGAACTGCCTGTTCGGAGCTAGGGACGGGCGGGGGTAGTACGCAATCCGCGTCCCTTCCACCGGCTGTCATGGGCAGCCGAGTGTGTTTCCCATACCGTGGGGCCCACCTAAGGCGGTCGAGTAAACGTTGACCACGCAAACCGCGTCCCGTAGCAAGCCGGGTCCCACACGCACCTCCCATTTCTTTGTAATTAAATTCCACCAGCTGTCATGGTATTGGAGTTGGTGCTTACTGACCTTGAGGCCCACCTTGATGTATGCGTGGTATATGCAAGCCGTCCATCAGTTTTTCAGCTTATCATAATTTAAAAAATGTAAATCCAAATATTAAGTAGACTATACCATATGAAACAGTGGTATTGAACACTAACCATCCACCCAATCTTTTGATAAGGTCACATCCAATCTTTTGATAAGGTCACACAGATTGGATAAAGGTAGAAAACAAATAACTTTTGTCACCTAGAAGGAATTTTCAGCGGTCGGTGATCACTACTTTCCATGGGTATAGCTGACTGAGATTTGGATCTGCTTCAGTTCGGAGACCGTACCTTAAAATGAGCTGGGAAAATAGATCAACAGCATGGATACAAAAGTATAACTAGAGCTGTACGCGAGAATTGAGTATGACCCAACTTTAGCTTGCCTCATCTACGCAAGGCTCTCTGTCAGAGATTCACACAAGCCTGAGCTAGCATATTCATACTGTTTAAGTTTGATTTAGTCCAAAATATACTAGCTTGGTTTAGTTTGGTCCAAATATTCAAGCTGAGCTAAGCCGAACTGAATCAAGTTCTAGTAAAGACAAGCCGAGAAAAATCAGTTTACAGAAAAGTCTATGTTTTTCTCTGTGTTATTTTTAACAGTCAAAATGGACTGCTATATATAAACTTATAAGAGTAAATTAAGATCCTAAATTACAGAAAAATAAAATAAAGATCTATCTAATTCCCTTGATTGAAGGGATTACAAATCTCCTAAATATATACATGAAATAATATTCCTTAAGATCTATCTAATTCCTTGATTGAAGGGATTACAAATCTCATAAATATACACATGAAATAATATCCCTTAATTTAAGTTAACATAATCTTAACACTCCCCCTTAAGTTGGAGCATGTATATCCAGCATGTTCAATTTGATTCTTAATTCTTTAAATACATTTCCTCCAAGAGCCTTCATAAAAACATCTGCCAGCTGCAAATGAGATGAAACAAATTTGGTGATACGCTACAGGAGATTAGTTAGACAACTAATCTATCTCACAATTATAAGGCCAGACATCACATACTTAGTTAATATTTTAAGTCAATTTATGCATGCTCCAAGAAAGTCTCATTGGGATGCTGCTCTTCTCATTATCAAATATTTGAAAGGCAGTCCTGGTTTAGGATTGTTGTTCTCCTCAAGCAATTCCTTTGCCTTTAAGGCTTATTGTGATGCTAATTGGGCAAACTGTCCTATGACAAGAAGATCAACTACATGTTATTGTGTGTTCCTAGGGAATTCATTGATTTCATGGAAAGCAAAGAAGCAGAAAACAGTTTCAAGATCATCCTCAGAAGTTAAATATGGGTCTATGGCAGCGGCAACCTGTGAGCTAACTTGGCTCAGATTTTTGCTCAATGATATGCAAGTTTCTATAGGACCAGCAATGTTACTATGTGATAATCAAGATGCTCTCCACATAGCAGCAAACCCAGTATATCATGAGCGCACCAAACACATAGAACTTGATTATCATGTTGTAAGAGAAAAGATACAAGATGGTCAGATCATATAGCAGATCACCTTGATAATCTGTGAGATTCAGATTCATTTCCATGGAAAAGTTTGATGGTTGAGCACCCAAGTATCCAATATCTTCTATGATCTCTAAAGTATATTTTCGTTGAGAGATAACAATACTTGTTTTGGACCTTGCAACTTCCAACCTAAGAAAATACTTAAGGAGACCAAGATCTTTAATATGAAATTGTTGATGAAGAAATTGTTTGAGACTTTGTATAGCAGTTGCATCATTTCCAGGTATTACTATGTCATCTACATAGATAAGCACCATAATTGTAGATGAGCCTTTAGTCTTCACGAACAAAGAATAATCTGAATGTGATTGAACAAAGTCAGCCTGTTTGATAGCATGCGAGAATTTTGCAAACCAATTTCGAGAGGCTTGTTTAAGCCCATAAAGAGACTTATGCAGTTGACATACTAGTTTTTCCCCCTGTCGACAAAGACCTGGTGGTGGAGTCATGTACACCTCTTCCTCTAAATCACCATGTAGGAAGGCATTGGTCACATCCATTTGATACAATGGCCAATGTCTAGTAGCAGCAATAACAAGAACACAACGAACAGTGATTAACTTGGCAACATGAGCAAATGTTTCGGTGTAATTCAAGCCCTCTTGTTGAGAAAATCCTTTAGTGACTAATCGAGCTTTGTAGCGTTCAATTGTGCTATTGGAATTGTATTTGATACGATAGATCCACTTGCTGCCAATGGGGCGATGACCAACAGGCAAGGGAACCAAGGACCATGTCTTTTGGGTAGTGAGAGCATTAAGTTCACGTTGCATTGCCTCTTGCCATTTGGGATCTAAGATAGCCTGAGCATATGAGGTGGGTTCTTGAAGATCTGTCTAGATCTTTGAAGGCGTTTCAGCATAGAGTACGTTGTTTGTAAGCTCCTGACTTAGAGAGTTAAATATCCAGGAAAGCACCATATCGTTGCAGCACTGCCATAAAGAGTATTTTGGATCTTTTTCATTTGGGGTGGAAATTGTTCCTTTGATGAACCCCAGTTTGTTTTTAGCACTGAGACTTACCAGCATAGATCTCTTCCACATAGCATAATTGGTTCCATCTAAGACTTTTGGAACAAGAATCATGCCAGGATGATCAGAAGGATGGAGGAAAAAAGGATCTGCAGAATCAATCGCAGACGTAGACATAGCGTGATTAGAGTAGGCAGAAATGATTTACAGAGGCAACAAGATCATTGGCGCTCTGATACCATGAGAAAAATCAGTTTACAGAAAAATCTATGTTTTTCTCTGTGTTATTTTTAACAGTCAAAATGGACTGCTATATATAAACTTACAAGAGCAAATCAAGATCCTAAATTAGATCCTAAATTACAGAAAAATAAAATAAAGATCTATCTAATTCTCTTGATTGAAGGGATTACAAATCTCCTAAATATATACATGAAATAATATCCCTTAAGATCTATTTAATTCCCTTGATTGAAGGGATTACAAATCTCATAAATATACACATAAAATAATATCCCTTAATTTAAGTTAACATAATCTTAACACAAGCTCATTCACACACACACACACACACACACACACACACAAACACACACACACACACACACACACACACACACACACACATAATTCAATCATACGTTCTAGACCAAACGGGGCTATGATTGGTTAGGGGTTGTTTTTAGTTTCCTCATGCTAGAGTCTGAGGTTACGATGGGTAGGCTCTTCTTCCTTTTATCATGGAAGATTAGCCCGAAATGTATATTTTTGTAGCGGGATAATATCTTCAGATATTTTTAAAAAATATGTGTTGATTTGAAACTTTTACCCCCCCCAACAAGTTTGGATCATGAATTGTGATACACCGGACGTTTGGATCTTCCTTATTTTTAGTCTTATCCTATAAAATGAGCTGAAAGTTTTTATAAATACCTAGATAAAACATATATATTATAGTGGGGCCCATAGAGCATCCACACAACTACGTGGCTGGCAGATGTTGAGACCAGTAGCCAATTTGAATTCCGCTTCATCGTTCTGAATAAACTTTGTGGGCCCACCGTCATGTATATGTATTATCCATGCCGTCCATCTATTTTTACATATCATTTTAGGACACGATCCAAAATTGAATCATATCCAAAGCTCAAGCCATCTAAACCTGACGCAGGGATGAACGTGATGAGGATAACTACTCCGAATCCACGGAGCTTCTCTGGACTCCTCACAGAGACTTCTCGAATCCACGAGGAAAGAAAGTAGAAAATAGAAATAAATTCTAAAAAATTTGAAATTGATTAATTGATCATTGATAATTGTCTAATGTGTCTCCTTACACCATTAATATAAAAAAAAAAAAAACTAAAATTCGTAATTACCAAAAATAACAAAATTCTAACTCTAATAAAAATCCTAATTCTAATAAAACTGTTCTAAGGCCTAATTTCTAAAAATAAAAATTATAAATAAACTTTCTTTAGAAGAGTCCTAGTATAACTAAAAGTTATTTCTAAAAGGAAAGAAAATCTAAAATTCTAAAAATATTTAAAAAATCAGAATTATTAAAAATAGTAAAATTTTTCTAAAAATTTGTTTTTGAGCTGAAAGCGCACGTTTTCTAACGAAACGGACAGATGCGACCCACTTGGCCCGTTTCAGTAAAGATTAATAGGTTGTACGCCCCATAACGATACCCGGATCAAAAGTTATGGTCAATTCACGGTCCATCTTCTTTTAGCTCAACCATGCTGGGAACGTATCTATGACATGATCTACATCAGACCCCTCCACTTGAAAAAAACTCATCCTCGAGTTACGCAAGAGACTTGACACATGAGTCTGAGATAACTTCTAACGCCGATGTTCATTACCCCTTTTTTGTACTTGGCATTAAGCTCTTGAGCTGACATAATACATGTACTCATGTTTTCTTTGACTTGACTAATATTGATCAGTTCCTTTACATCTGTCTTCAAGATCTCATATTTTTTCTGATAATGTGGGTAATTAGGCGGACTTGCCCCTAAGACGAGATCAACGTGATTTTGTATATCTCGTATGGGAGACAATTTATCGGGGGGTTCATCGAGCACAATCTCCTTAAACTCCTGTAAAATTGGCTTCAAATCTTCTGGGATATTCACAGGCTTCATATATTCTTTCTTTTCAACTAATGGATATATATGTCTTGTTTCCTCAGATTGTTTGACAAAAGCCTGTTCAGTTGTGAGAAACTGATCATTAACTTTATAAGTCTTGGGTTGGTTCTCCCTTCCCATAGGGCCGAGAATAATCTTTTTATCATCTTTAATAAAGATAAATAGGTTATCCCGATCCCTATGTGTAACATTAATATTATTTTGTCAGGGTTGATCAAGTAACATGTGGCAAGCTTCCATGTCGAACATATCACACATTACTTCATCCTTATAATATTTACCAATGGAAAAAGATATACGACATCGTTCAGTTACCTCTATTTTGTTGGCCTCCTTGATCCATCCAATCATGTATGGAGATGGGTGTCTTTCTGTTTTCAGTTGTAGCTTTTTCACCATTATTTTCGACACAAAATTCTCATCGCCTGACATCGATGATCACATTGTAGACTTTTTTGTATGCAGTGCACCTTGTTCAAAAGATGTTGTCTCGCTGTAATTCTATTTCTACCTTTGACATGTATAACGGCTTCCTCATAATCGAAGTGGTGGCCTGTGATTTACCATCATCTGATGGTGCTTTGTAGAAATTGGGGTTGTGTCATACAGCGGCCACAGGCGGTTGAGCATCACTTTGAAAGCTTGCATGGTCAACTGACTCTCCCGGTGGAAAGCTTCCATTTTGATGAAAATTCTAATTTACCCTTGTAGATACGCATGCAAAACTGAAAACCCCATCTAGTGCATAAGGGAATTAAATATACAAAAATGAAAAGCTATATGTGACGCAGGGATGAACATGATGAGGATAACTACTCCGAATCCACGGAGCTTCTCTGGACTCCTCACAGAGACTTCTCGAATCCACGAGGAAAGAAAGTAGAAAATAGAAATAAATTCTAAGAAATTCGAAATTGATTAATTGATCATTGATAATTGTCTCATATGTCTCCTTACACCATTAATATAGAAAAAAAAAACTAAAATTCGTAATTACCAAAAATAGCAAAATTCTAACTCTAATAAAAATCCTAATTCTAATAAAACTCTTTTAACGCCTAATTTCTAAAAATAAAAATTGCAAATAAACTTTTTCTAGAAGAGTCCTAGTATAACTAAAAGTTATTTCTAAAAGGAAAGAAAATCTAAAACTCTAAAAATATTAAAAAAATCAGAATTACTAAAAATAGTAAAATTTTTCTAAAAATTCGTTTTTGAGTTAAAAGCGCACGTTTTCTGACGAAACGGACAGATGCGACCCACTTTGTGGGACGGTTCACTTCGGATGGCTCATTTTAGTAAAGATTGATACGTTGTATGCCCCATAACGATACCCGAATCAAAAGTTATGGTCAATTCACGGTCCATCTTCTTTTGGCTCAACCATGCTGGGAACATATCTGTGACACGTTCTACATCAGAACCATAGGAAACCGTGTGCATTCATGTTATATATATTATGTATTATACATGTCGTCATATATATGTTACATGTCATTTTACATATCCATTTTTACATATCATTTTACATATCCAAAGCTCAAGTGGATCACACCACATGAAATAGTGTGCCAAATAATCGAGCTAAATCAAACCAAGCTAAGATGGTACTACCTTTGTTTGAGTTTGGCTTTTTTAAACCAGCTTGAATGCTTGGTTAATTTGGTTTGAACTTCTATTCGAACCCATATAAGTGGATCCTTTTCAAACCAATCTGAGCCCACCTTTCAAGCTAGCTTGGTTTGTGTCAAGCTCTAAATAATTGATTCACGGAATTACCCGGTAACGCTAATCTACTCCTACTAGATTGACTCAAAAAGTGTGGTGTATTTTGAAACAATGATCGTGATACTATCATTCAGTGTATTTATCGCGAGATATCCAGAATCTGAGAAATTATCCCACTGGTGTATAGAAAGCTAGGACCGAAGAAAGAAAGAAAGAAAAAACCCAAATTTGAGAGAGAAGAAGAAGAAATGGCGGAGAGTTCTGTGAGCTTCTTAATGCAATACTTGGGGCCTTTGCTGGTGGATGAAGCGAATTCGTTGAAGGGGGTCGACGGAGAAGTCCGTGAACTCAGAAATGAGTTAGAAAGCATCAGATCCTTTTTAAGGGATGCCGATTCAAGACAAGATACCGATGAAGGCCTCAAGACATGGGTAAAACAAGTAAGAGAAGTTGCTTACGACATTGAAGATGTTCTCGATGAGTTCATGCTTGCCCAAGCACAAGAGCAGAACGGTGCCCATGGATGCATCGATTTTCTTCATACACTCATCAAGCAGTTTATGGTGCGCCATCAAACTGCATCCTCAATACGAGATATCAAAACCCGAATTCGTACAATTACGGAGAGAAAAGATGCATACGCTCTCAATAGGACACAGCAAAGTTCAAGCTCCAACAGCATTAATGAGCCATGGTATGATCGTCGACTGGATGCTCTTTTCATTGAGGAAGCTGAACTTGTGGGAATTGAAAAGCCTAGGAACCGTTTGATGAAATGGTTAGTCAAAGGAGATTCGAAACTCACGAAGATTTCAGTGGTCGGGATGGGTGGCCTTGGCAAGACCACTCTGGTAAAGAAAGTATATGATGACCAAAAGGTGAAGAAACATTTCGACACATGTGCTTGGATCACTGTATCGCAATCGTTCAAAGGGGAGGATCTACTCAGAAGCATGATAAAGCAATTCTCCGAGGCAAAGGAAGATCCGTCTCCCCAAGGATTAGATACGATGACAAAGTTCGAGCTAATTCAAGTGGTACAGGACTACTTGAAGAACAAAAGGTATTTACTTGTTCTTGATGATGTATGGAGTGAACATGTATGGAATTTCTTAAGAAATGCATTGCGCGCTAGTGAATGTGGTAGCAGGGTAATGATCACCACACGCAAAGGTGATGTCGCATCATCTTCTTGCGTCGGACCCTCTGATCACATCTACCATCTTCGAGCTCTAAGTCGAAGAAACGCTTGGTCCCTCTTTTGCAAGAAGGCATTCCACTCGCATGAGAAGAATAGTTGCCCTCCTGAATTGGAGGAACTCTCTCAAAGCTTTGTCAATAAATGCCAGGGATTACCGCTTGCAATTGTCGCATTAGGTAGTCTTTTGTCGATCAAGAACCAGACATATGTTGAGTGGGAGATGATTCACCGTAGCCTTGGATCAGAGCTTGAAAGCGATGACAATCTTAGAAGCATGATGAAAATATTATCTCTCAGTTTCAATGACTTGCCTTACTATCTCAAATCATGCTTCTTGTATATGAGTGTTTTCCCTGAAGATTATGCCATTAGGCGTATGAAACTAATTCGGCTATGGATAGCCGAGGGTTTTATAGAAAGACGTGAAAGCAGGTCAATGGAAGAGGTTGCTGAAGGTTATCTCAATGCGCTCATCACTAGAAATCTCATTCTAGTGGTAGAACAGAGTCCTGGGGGGCAGCTGAGGACATGTCGCCTCCATGATATCGTGCGGGAATTTGTTATTTCAAAATCCAGGGAGGAGCATTTCTTTGCATCTTCTGTTGAAGAGAAGACGACTTTGTGTAACAGAATCCGGCATCTGTCCATTTACAGTGGTGAGAATTTTCTAAAATATGATACCTTCTCCCATCTTCGCTCTTTGTTCATTTTTAAGATGGGCGGACTATGTACCACCTCTGCAATCACATCGTTTGCCAGCTTAAGGTTGTTGAAGGTGGTGGATCTTGAAAATGCATCCATGGAAATCTTTCCTGATGATCTGACAAGCTTGTTGCATTTGAGATACCTAAGCTTGCAGAATACAAAGATCAAGAAGCTTCCAAGTTCGTTGGGGAAGCTACAGAACTTAGAAACATTGGATCTTAGGGGCACCTTCGTATGTGAATTGCCAGCTGAGATTCTCAAGCTTGGGGGCCTCCGCCACCTTTTGGGATATCACCGTAACAGAGATGGGGCTTACTGGTCATTTAATCCTATAGATGGAATTAAGGTGCCTGCTGGAATGGGGAGTATGAGATCCCTACAGACGTTGGCAAGTATGGAGGCAGGGAGTGGCATCATTAGAGAGCTGGGGAATCTCACCCAACTGAGGACGTTACACATTATCAAGCTAAGAGTGGAAGATGGGAATGATTTATGCAGTTCCATTGAGAAAATGATTCACCTTCACACCTTTGATGTGACATCAATGGATGAAGAGGTGGTTCTCGACCTGCATTCTTTATCGCATCCTCCGCTACCTCTTCAACGTCTATACTTGAAAGGGCGTTTGGAGAAGTTACCTGAATGGATTGCCCCGCTTCATAATCTGGTAAGCGTTCGCCTGATGTGGTCTGGATTGAGGGATGACCCACTCAAAGCCCTTCAATCACTGCCCAATTTGGTTGGACTCGAGCTAAGGCGAGCTTATGATGGGGAAGAGTTATGTTGCCAGGGCAGAGGATATCCAAGTCTCAAGGAATTATTTCTCTTTGAGTTGAGGGGATTGAAGAAGGTGAGGGTGGAGAAGGGAGCAATGTTTAGCCTTAAAACGCTAAAGATTAGACGTTGTGAAGAATTAGTGGAGGTGCCGTTGGGGATCGAACACCTCAATAATCTCAAAGAATTCCGCCTGCGGGATATGTCGGAGGCTTTCTTGAAGGGGCTAAGAAAGGATGGAGTCGAACAGTTAGTGGATTCCATTCAGCACATCCCACTCATACGATGTATCGACAGTCAAGAACGGACTAGTCAAGACTTCTCACGATTTAGGAGAGAACACCGAGAAGGTTAAAGCAGTTATCAGGTGAATGTTTTATATTTCCCTCTTTTCTATTCACGGTAGATAGTTTTGTTCTCTATAGATATTCATATTTTTTAATTTCTTTTTCAAAAACTTGCATTTTCTCTCTCTTTTATTTTTGTGACATTTTAAAGATTGTTTCAAGGAGGCCAGTTCCTCTAAAATGCCATGTAGTAAGCTTATTTCATGACAAGAAACTGGATCCTCTACTCCCACAAACAGAGATTTTCTTTTTTTTGCATTGTAATTGGTCCATGTTATCACTAACATTGTTAGGACTGCTGCATTAAATGCAGTCGATAATAATGTGGCCCAATCAAAATATAATAAATAAGAAAATCTTGTTTATAGAAAGCAGAGGATCCAGACTCGTCATAACAATTATGTGACAGACCCACTTGATCTCTACACCTCGGCATGAAAGTTGCATGTCCTGAGAGCCCGGCCAACACTCCATTTTGTGAGCCACCATGCGGCATGGATTCTGAGGTTTGTTGGTGGCAGTGATTTGATAGGCATGATTTTAGGGTGGGCCCTGGGAAAGTTTGAACCATGGTTGGCAGTGATTTGATAGGCAGTGATCAGCTTCACTTTTGGGCTTATGCCCTAAAATGAATCGGCAAAACAGATGAATGGTGTGGATATAAAACATATACATCACAATAGACCCTATAAAACATAAAACATGCACTAGGTGTTACCCGGGTAACACCTAATCTGCTCCGCAATAGGTGTTGTTGTAAGGGCCTCGGTCTGTTATGGAGAGTGAGATAAATGGTCTTAGATTGCGTGCAGCCGACCTGCAGCTGTAAGATCTCTGAAACTCACCGTGATATTTGTGTTATATCTACTCTTATCTATTGCCTTATCTTCGCACATCTCCCTGCAATCTGTCTGTTTTGTTCCAAAGCTTACAAGAAATAATGTATAATCTATTAGCTTACTTGACATTCTATATCCTTTTTTTTTTTTTTTTTGTTAAATGACTCTGTTTTCAGGAACTGAAAACGAAGAACGTAATTGGTAGTGGGCATCAAGAGCTGGGGCTATATCTTTTTGACTCTCATACTCGCTCTCAAGTTACTAGTTTTTTTTTTTTTTTTTCAAGTGTGAATAGAGAGCTCTGTAAGTAGCATTGTCACTTTAGATACTGTTATTTACTTCTATTAGTTGTAATTCATTGTATGTGATATTTGTAAGCTCTCAAAGCATCGTAGAAGGTTTTTTTTTTTTGGTAGAGGGTATGTGGATATGGATAACTTGAACAATGCTTACCTTTCCATCTCATGTTTTTCTTGTTGTAATTGAGAAATCTACGGGTATCTTCTTCTTGTTTTTTTTTTCTTTGTTTTGTAAGCTCTTATTTTTCTTCTCCATCTAATTGAGAAATCATTATTTGCTTTTCTTAGCGTGTTTTTCTTTTTTTCTTTTTTTTTTCCATCTCCTAAAGTTACCTACATTGAATGTCAGTTTCCTATAATAAGAAGCTCTATAGGCTCGTCGTGATGTTCACATAAAATCCACTCCCTCTATTAGTTTCGCAAGCTCATGTTAAGATGAGAGGCCAAAAATGAAGGAGATCCAAGACCCAAGTATGCCAAACTACGGTAAAAAATGAGAATGGAAGTGCCCACACTATCCTGATGATCCATTCATAAGATTGAATGATTCTCACCAGGATTTGATGTAGAGCAGGTCCGAAACGATTGGAGGTGGCGATGATTTGGACCGTCAGAACCCTAAATCAGTCGTATCTCACTATGCTGGGTTGCCCACGCTGGATTTGAAAGATTCCATCATATCTACAGTCAAAACTCCTATTTAATTTCACTTTTACTATAAATAGTAAGTTTTAGTTTGAGTATAACTTTTGATCCTTTGAGTTGTAGAAGCATTGTCCAACATAAAAATGGCTTAGGAAAGCTAGGAGAATAACATGGTTGGGCCAAATTGGACACTTACTAGTTTTGGCCGAGAACCATAAAGTCTACTAGAAATAGAGGTTAATTATAAATAGTAAGTTACTATTTATATTAAGTCATGTTTTCAGGGTGTTTGAGTTGGAGTCAAAGTCTAAAACTCTATCCTAAGTTTGAGTTCCTTATTTAAAGAGTTATATTTTTATTTTATTTTATTTATTATTATTTTTTTTTTTAATGATCAATCAAGTTATTTTGAATTTATTAGGAATTATTCTTGCTTTTATCCCTCGTGTATAAGAGGAAGCTCCATAAGGAGTACAGAGAGCTCCGTAGATTTGAAGTAGTTATCCCTTGAAGAAGAAGGTGATCGACCTCATCACGTCCCTCTCTGCACCAGGATGATGGGAAAACTCAAATATCAGCCTAATTAAAAAATTATGTGGGTTCCAATAAAGTTTCAATGGTGGGCATTCAGTTCTCACATTTTTATGTGTTTCAAGTCTTGGATTTGGTTTTTTGTTTTTTTAAATGCTCAAATAGTGGCTCACAGGGCTTTGTAATGCAGGAACTCCTATATTAAGAGGAAATCTCGGTGGAGGTTAGACAGGAGGGTCCAAAATCCCCAACAATAGCGCATCACGTGAAATGCTATAATCCACTCTGTCCATCAGGTGTGATCCTCGATTCTTGGATCCCCCAGATACACAACTCAGGTGGGCCAAACCACAGTGAAGGATGGGGGTGGTGTCCATGCGTGCGCTGCCCTGTCATGTACCTCTCATCAAACCGATTCATTAGATAGAAAGGAATGTACTAAAATCAGACTGATTAAAAACCATAGAGGTACTTAGCGGTTCTAGGGTCATCTTTAGCAACTTACTATTATTTTCTGGATCATGGGTCATAATCTCCAGCAAGTTATTGTTTTCTGTTTTCACTTCAGTAGCAGCAAATTGTTAACAGCAAGCATCCCTGATTTTCCTGAATACGTGTCAGAGGTGAAAAGGATCGGAACCATTCATCTAGTAGGTGCCACCAAACTATCCAAACCTCCCAATCACCACATGATTTAAATTTTTTAAATTCAAATGGAACGGTCAGGACCATCTGCCAATCCTGAATTTTCTGCCATGGCGGGTCCAGGAAATCCCAACTGTCCATTCAGAGTTTTTAATTCAAATTGAACAGTCAGGATCATCTGCCAATCTTGAATTTTCTGCAATAGTCTGTACTTGGTGGGGTCCAGGAAATCCCAACTGTTCAATCAGAAGTTCTTTGCCATCAAATGGGAACCTTTACCATGCCTGTTAGTAGCCACTTGGAAACCACCGATCAGATTATTAGAATCATCCAATGAGTACGATTTTTTATTTTTAAATTTTTTACAGGAACCTAACTCGTAAGGCTCACCTGTTGAACAGTTCGTATTTCATCTCTACATGTGCCCCACGGGACCCGATTGCCTGCCAAGGGCTTTTGTAGGAAGATCTTGTGCTGGGAGGCTTGGTGGCGCCCTCCATTATGTTTGTGAGAAATCCGCCTTGTCCATCCATTTTGCCAGCTCATTTTAGGGCGTGGGATTAAAATGAGGCAGATCCAAAACTCAAGTGGGCTAAAACTTCAACCCCACTCTGACCCACTCCAACCCACTTTAATCCCACTCTGAGCCCGTTTCAAATGGGTTGAACCCAAGTGAAACGCATGAACCGAACTCAAATCGGGTAGAAAATGACTTGAACCTCCGTTGGATTACCCTAGAAAAACTCTGGCTAGACTTCGACCCACTGCAACCCCACTCCAACCCACAATGACTCACTTTGGCCTCCCTTTGAAATAGATTGAAGGCATGTGAAATGTGCAAACCAAACACAAATTAGGTGAAATAGACTTGAATCACCATTAGATTACCCTAAGGAAGCTCCGACTGGACTTCGACATCACTCCAACCCCACTCTAACCCACCCTCTATTTGAAACAGGTTGAATGTGTAATGATCCGGAATTTTGAGCCACATGAGACCCAGTCTAACCAAATTAATAATTTGATTTTTTTTTCTATTAACAAAACTAAGCACTTAGCTTACTTGGTAGGGTACTTACTCTTGCTCAGGTGGTAGACTCTTAAGGAGTTTTAACACCGGGTCAAGGGTTCGAGTACACATAGGTGGTGAAATTCCACTACGTGTGAGTGTGTGGGGTGTGTGTGCATGTGTTAAATTTTTTTATTTTTTTATTTTTTTAAAAAGCTTACTTGGCAGGGGTACTCATAGTGGAAGGATAGGTCAAGGGATTGATTCCTAACATTGCAGAAAATTCTATAGTTAAGAGCAGCAGATATCAATGGAACACAAATATATCCAACCTAAAAAAATGGAAGTTTATTTCACTTGACATGCATCTCATGACATCTCAACACCCATATTTATGTTTACATAGTGAAAGTTCATTTCACTTAACATACATCTCATGACATCTCAACACCCATATTTATGTTTACATACATGCCATTTCATTTTTTAAAGCAAACATAGTGGACCATTCAATTATAAGGTCTTGGTTGAGGCATTAATATGCCATTTGCATTTTGAAAATTACCAACTATTTTTTTCTTTTTACACACCCACTCACGCATACCGTAGTGGGATTTCACCACCTATGGTTATCAAACCCAAGACCTCATGTTGAAACTCCTCAGTCTACCACTAAGGTAAGGACTCAAAACCCACCAACCTTTTACCGTAGTGGACCATTCAATTATAAGGTCCCACCATGGATTGTGCATGGTCCCACTTGAGGTGATGGCTACGGTCTTATCATTCTATCCAAATCTCATTACTTGTGAACATATTTTCTAATTTCCATCTAATCCACCCGGCCTAATCTATCCCACGAACAAGTAGGGGTGTACACAAACCGAGCTAGCTCGGTTAGCTCACTCGACTTGACTTGAAAAAGCTCGATTTGACTCGGTTTGAAGCTGAGTTCGAGCCGAGTCAAGCTGATTTTTTGAGCTCGAAAATGAGTTCGAGCCAAGTTCGAGCATGCCCCAGCTCGACTTGACTCGGATCGAATCCAGCTCGAATCAAACTCGGATCGAACCAGTTCGGTAACTTGGTTACTTTGCTATTGATGTTGCTGACCAAGTGTTTGATAAAATGACTCAATGAAGTGTGGCTGGTGGCAAGGAAGGTATGTACATGAAACAAATATCCTTTTTTTCTTGGTTTTTATATTGCTTAGAAGGTGTTTGATAAAATACCCGTAAAACTATTGCTTATGTTTCATATACAGAGGGATTTTAAAGGTGCAGTCCAGGTGTTTGTGGAAATGCCTCAATGGCGAACTCCGCTCGATCTTGGCTCGAACTCAGCCCAAGCTGGCTAGTCAGGCTCGAGGACTGAGCCAAGCCAAGTTCGAGCTGAGGTCAGCTAGTGGCCAAGCCGAGTCGAGCTGAGGCCAGCTGGACTCGGTTCGACTCGATGTACACCCCTACAGATAGGGACCTAATTAGCCTTTGAATCTAGGTCATTTATTAATGATCCGAACAATTTACATTATTGTAATTCTCACTTTATATAGTGGATACCATTAAATAAAAGCTCCTGAACTTTGATCATTCCAACCTTTGAAAATTGTCTCTTTAGCTTTGAATATGGACAGCCAACATAATCTTTACATAAATAAAGGTGTTTACAGAAAATTTTCTTTTTTGTTTTTAGATTAGAAAACAATGATACTTGTTAGGGTTAGGTGCATGTCCCCACTTTTAGTTGTATTTTTGGAGTCTTATGCATCGAATGTAGCTGGTGTGCTGCCACCTTTTTGAAAAAGAAAAGAAAAAGGAAAAGTGGACAGCAAATGAAGCATTCTATGTCAACCGTTGATCACATGATAGAAGAAATTTCCAATTTGTCCATCAAGCAGATGGATAAAATAGAACAAAAATTAGTCGGACTTTCACAGCACCGGGCATCGATAACCGGACCCACGTGACGCGAAGCTACGTCGACTTAAACCAGTTTAGACAAAACAAGCACATTTTTTTTTTTTTTTTTTAAAATTAAAAAAATGGCAACTTGCCCTGATACCATACATTTGACAATTAGAAATGATAGAGTACTCTTTAGCCCCCAAGAGCTGATAATGTTCCCTACTAAGTCATGTCATTTGGACAGTCCAGTTCAAATGATCCATACCGTCCATTAGGTCAAGAACATATTTTATGAGCTTCCATCATCCAGTTCAAACGATCCACACAGTCCATTAGGTCAAGCAAGCACCCATTTTATGAGCTTCCATACAAAATTTACCCTGACCTGATTATTCTATCGGAAAAAAGAAGGCCATGATCTAGAATAACACATGGATGAGCCGTAACTTACGGTCCAACCCGTTAGACTTGAGACCTCTATAAAAATAAATGCGCACCAATCTCCATCAGTCCCGAGAGAGAGAAAAAAAAAAATCAATAAATATTGTAGAAGAAAATTCAAAATAAAGAACAGAAAGAAATTAAATAATAATTATAGGCTAAACTGCAATCAATAAGTTTAGTTGACATGGATGGTAGTTGAGATGCCATAGTAAGAAGTAATAAAATAATAGCGATATCTTGTTAGCATTGTTATTCATGGGCCAACATGCAATTTCATATAAGAATCAAACCAGCAATAGATAATGAAAAATACAAACAAATAAGAGAACACACGAGATTTTACTTAGAAAACTCTTATGGAAAACTATCACGGCACGAAGCAACGATCAACTACAAGAAGAAGATTATAAGAGATGGAACAACAATTGCAATAGAAATTCTAACTATCCTTCAAAACCATTGAGTATTTATGCTAGGCTTCAAAATCCCTTTTGCACCTATTCTACTTTACCCTAATTGCAATTATTATGTTGTGTGTGTGTGTAGAGAGAGAGAGAGAGAGTCATGCTCACCCACACACCTACACACATATGCACCTTTGCACACATGTCATGGATGTCTAATACAAACAGCCCATGTGATGTGGAATCCCATGAAGCCCTAGGGGACAAATTTTCACCCTGATCAAAAAGTCTGGTGGGCCATAACAAAGAGATACAAATCAAGGGATGAAACTGTTTTCATTTTTCATGGGCCATCAAAGTTTTGGATCAAAGTAAAAATTGAGCCCCGGGGGTTCCATGAGGTGCTGCTTTATATGGACTGATCAAATTTTGGAGTCACATAACGTATGATGACTTTCCCGTGTGAACTGGTGCGTGGCTGAGCATATATATATATATATATATATATATATATATATATATATATATAGAGAGAGAGAGAGAGAGAGAGAGAGAGAGAGAGAGAGAGAGAGAGAGAGGAATGGTCACTTGTGCACCTTCTTATGTGAGCACCCGTGCGCACCTTTGCACAAGTGTCATGGGCATAGAATCTAAATGGTTCACGTGATGTAGCACCCCTTGAAACTCTATAGGCCCAATTTTTAGCCTGATCTAAAAGTCTAATGGGCCATTTCGAAGAGAAATGCAAATCAAGGGAGAAAACTGTTTCCTTTTGTCATGGCCCACCAAAGTTTTGCATCGGGCTAAAAGTTGGGCTTGTGAGGTTTCAAGGGGTGCCACATCACGTGGAGCATTCAGATTCTATGCCCATGACACATGTGCAAAGGTGCGAAAGTGAGCATTTCTCTGCACACACTCCCATATAATATTAGAAAATAAAAAGCCGCACTTTCACGTTCCGTAGGTTGCATTGGGCAAAAAGTTGGGCTTGTGTTGAATATGCAACTTGGTCATCTTTTTTCCTTTTTGTTCAAATCATCGATCATACACATGTGGGTGCCATCTTGTTAATGATGGAAGGATTCTGAATTTCCGGGACAAGGCATGCTCAAATGGGTCCCAGCTGATGAATGACCCTTATTTCTTGCACGTTTCAGGTTGGCAGTTGTATTTTAAATTGCCCTAACAAGCTCTCCTGGCATGGTTCACCTTACATGTGTGAAATATCTGTGCGTGTGTACAGAATACGTGTTAGAGATCGTGCCAATTCATTAGGGAGGGAATGTCGTCGTCATGATGTGGACGTGCAAAAAAAAAAAAAGACAAAAGAAAATGACGGTCGTCTGCCAATCAAGTCTCGAAATTGTATGACGAAAAATAAGTAGTAGTTCATGTCCACGTATCACATTGTGACTCCATGATTATGGTCAGTTGGTTTTCCAAAATGGCCCGCTTTGTGCCGAGATGGAAGGCTAGGATGTGTTAACTGCCTACCAGTTTGTTGCGTGGTATTAGGTAGTATGGAATTGCAGTTGGTCATTGCAAATTTCATTTTGTGTTAGGAAATGCGGGGAATGATTGGATTAATCCCAATATTGCATCATTCAAAGCCCATATTCGATACCTCAGAATTTCCGAAGTCCATGACATATGTGGGCCTTAAGTTGATGCATGTGTTTTATCCACGCTGTTTATCCATATATGTCATCATTCATCGATACGGTAGGATTTCATAAATCAATTACATTTGTGGGCCTCACATTGATGCATGTGTTTTATCCACACTCTTATCCATATGTGCCATTTATACGTGACATCTAAGTTGTATATGTGTATATGTGACTGTTGAGGCATAAAAAATAATCTTTCTTTCTCTGGAAGTCTTATTGTGTGTTCATTGTTCACTCCCCAAGTATAGGGTTGTGATGTAGTAATAAACTCGGTGAGACCGAGGTCGAATCCCAAGGGACTGAAACCTGTACGTAATCTGAAACTCACTAGAACTAGAACTAGATTTAAGATGAAATCTAAATCGAATGATTTTGAGGAATAATAGTGAAATACTAATCTAAAACTTAAGGAATTCAGAGGAAGGAAACTAGGGATTCAGAGGATCCACTTGTAGACACTACAAGAAATACCACTTTTAGCGACGAAAATTTTCGTCGCTAAAAGTAATATTTTCGTAGCTAAATACAATTAGCGACGAAAATTTTCGTCGCTAACTTCGTTGCTAAAAGACCGACGTGCATGGATTTTAACGGCGAAAAATTGAAATCTTCGCCAAAGCAAGGCTTTTAGCGACGAAAATTGTCGTCGCCAAAAAAACTGTACAAGAGTTTTCACTGCTAAAAATTCGTCACTTTTAGCGACGAAAATTTTCGTCGCTAAAAAAACTATACATGACTTTTATCAGCGAAACTTTTCGCTGCTAAAAGTATTATTCATTTTTTAGCGACGAATATTCTCGTCGAAAACAAAATATACATGACTTTTAGCAACGAAAATTTTCGCTGCTAAAAATTTATTACTTTTGGCAGCGACTATTTTCTTCGCAACAAAAACTGTGCAAGGCTTTTTAGCAGCGAAAATTTTTGCTGCAAAAAGTAGTTCAGTTTTTAGCGACCAAAATTTTCATCGCAAAAAAAACTATACAAGACTTTTAGCAGCGAAAGGTTTCGCTGCCAAAAAATTTGTTACTTTCTAGCGACGATAATTTTCCTCGCAAAAAAAAATTTACAAGACTTTAGTAGTGAAAATTTTCGCTGCTAGAAGTAGTTCAGTTTTTGGCCAAAAAAAACTAAACAAGACTTTTGGCAACGAAAAGTTTCGCTGCTAAAAATTAGTTCTTTTTTAGCGACGATAATTTTCCTTGCAAAAAAAAATTTAAAAGACTTTTAGCAGCGAAAATTTCGCTGCCAAAAGTAGTTTAGTTTTTAGTGACGAATATTTTCGTCACAAAAAAACTATACAAGACTTTTAGTAGCGAAAATATTCGCTGCTAAAATTCCGTTCCTTTCTACCAGTGAGCTTTGGCAGCGAAAGTTTTCGCTGCTAAAAAATCGTTACACCTTTAGCAATGAAAAGTTTCATTGCTAAAAAAGTTTGAAGCCATTTTAGCAACGAACATCTTCGCTGCTAAAAATAAAATACAATACTTTTAGCTACGAATATTTTCGTTGCTAAAAGTCTTTTTTTTTTTTAAATATACCTCTTAAAATTCCACATAAAATTCCTGATATACACTTGTTAACAATATATTTCATCATATTCATCCTGATATACACCTATTATATATATATATATATATTTCATCATATTCACATTCACATCCATCTAATTAAATTAACCCAAACCTAAACATAAACTACATTCATCCAAACACAAACAATCTTATCCGCATCACATTCATTCAAAACTTAACATAATAAACAAATATAAAAAAAAATCACACAGATGAAGGCGGAGACGCTGGGGCATCAGTGGATAAGCGTGCAGCGATAACCTGAAACATCTCCATCATCCGTCGCTCATGCTCCACCCGCATCTCCTCCATCCTCCTCTCTTACTCCTCCCTCTGCCTCGCCAGCTGATCGTCCATCCTCCTCTCCTGCTCCTCCCTCTGCCTCGCCAGCTCCTCCTCCATCCTCCTCTCCTGCTCCTCCCTCTGCCTCGTCTGCTCCTCCCTTTGTCTGTCCAGCTGATCTTTGATGTCATCGACGACGACCCGTAACTGCTGAACCTCTCTCTCTGCAGTATCAGCTCGGCGTACGGCGCTGTCGTCAATGACGATGGATCGGCTGGAGGCAGCTCTAGCGGGTGCCATGAGCTTGACACCATGGCCAAACCCACGCACATATCCAGAACGGGTGCCAAGCACCTGACTCAGGATCTCTGGCTCACTCTGCTGAGTACCATCGGGAGTGGGCTGACTGTGTAAGGTGTTCATCTCCTCCTGTAATGAAAACATATGAATTTTCATAATAAATGACATTATTATAATTTAATGCAAATAAATTTTACAATGTAAGGATCTTTATCCAAATCTTGCTGGCTCTAGGATGTACCCAAGATCCTGTCGACTGCCGACAGTGAGTCCCTTTCTAGAAGTCTACTGGTCCGGGCTCCTGGCCAGTGACGGAATCTCGCTGCGCAATCGAAAAGACAATAGAATTAATATAAATGCATGGAAAGAATATATAAACGTAACAATTACCAGTACTTTCTTACCATGTCGTGACGAAGTCGTACAAATGACTTTGAACCAGCTACGTGGTTCACTTCTAACTTTCCTCTATTGTCAGAATTTATTTTACTCCTCTTCTGAACACGTTATTCATAATACATTGTTATTAATTGTGAATTTAATTATTACGTTAAGATATCATAAATATGTAAATATTACCTGAAAAGAATCAGACGAAAACCTATTACAGAGTATCCGCCAGTCCTCATCGGTCACGTGCAGCAGTGCGAACTGTACGGCCTCCTCGTGGCTCATGCACCGCTTGTGTTGCTGGTGTAACTTACTACGGTAATCCTTGAACCGCTCCTTCATCATGTCGTCGACGGCATGGGAGATATGTGAAACACTCAAATCTAAGTCAAATTTATTCTGTAGTTTTATAAATAATAGATTAAGATAATAAACTTATTAAGAAAATAACTTAACTGTAAATAAACTTTTATAAAATAAATTTTAATTTAATAAAATTTACCTGAAGGCGCTGACGGATGAGCTGCCGCACATCATCTGTACGTCCCCCCAATGGGGAGTGGTGGGGGGATCAGAGATCGGCATAAGACACCGACCTCCGACGTAAACAACATGGCATTGTTCCCAACAGGTCTAATGCAATCCTGTAGGAACTCTACCGTCACCCTATCCTCATGCGTAAGTCGCTCTAAAAGCAACCCACGCGTGGGTCCACGTCCTCGTCGGCTGGTCGACAACGCTGTTGCGAAAGAAATATGTAAGTTTAAACATAAACAGAAATCATTAAAAGAAATATACGCCTAGACTTACATGGAGTGCCCGGTGTATGCGCGACTGAGGGATCAGACGCCTGCGATGCAACATGTGACGGCGATGCTGGCTCCGTCACTTCACGAGTAGAAGGGGTAGATACAGTGCGCGAACGACGTAATCTCCCACCTGGTGCCATCACTAAATATGTGCGAGCTACGAACTTATAAATTTAAACAATGTCAATACAAGTGGAATATATTAAAATATTGTACAAGTAGTGTTGACGATACAATGCATGTGTTTATGCTTAGAGAGATGATTAAAATATGATTAGACCATTACACTATAATGCAAGCAGAATATAATAAAACTGTAAACTTTAATTTATAATCATTGAAAATTTCATTATACATTGTCATTCTATATTAAATACACATATTTCGAAGTACTCCCTACATAAGCTATCGTATACTTCAGAAGCATATGTCATTTCGTGCGAAGCGCTCGACATATTCACAGCCAACATGCCAGTCACAATAGGAGATATCTGGTCTCTTGGGACTCCATTCAGATGTGCAAGTGACAGAGTCGCATCTTTCATATCTCGTTTCCCGCGGTTATGTCATTTCGTTCGAAAGTGAGCATTTCTCTGCACACACTCCCATATAAAATTTATTTCGTCGCTAAAAGTGACTTTTAGCGACGAAAATGTGTTTCGTCGCTAAAAGTTTCGTCGCCAAAAACCCTCTTTCTTGTAGTGAGAGATCAAGGAGATCTACGGTCGATTCATGAACTCAACCGGACTTTGAGTCCCATCTCCATCCAGTTGGAAGATATAACCTGAAAATCAATTCTGAACTTCATTTAATCTAGTTTTCAAGAGATCCGACAGGTGTAAATTAGAATGGATTCCATCACAAAACCATGCCTATGAGACAAAGTAAACAACAGAATTAAACCAATTCACGGTCAATCTGAGTGATGTATGAACGGTAGGAAGGGTGCCGTCATCTAACCATGCCCAGGGGACGATAGTAAACAACAAAGCTTCCTGACTTCATAATCACAAAGAGGAAAAAGGAAATACTCAAGCCATCGCAGATCTATTGTAATTTCAGTCACAACAAACCATTAACAACTAAAGGCATTTTTTAATAATCAAACCAGAATCAAATTAGTTCATAACATGAATCAAACCAGTAGAATACTACCCATCACGCCACACGCTTCACCTCTTAGCCCTAGGTAAGAGGTTTAGCCTAGCATGGTCATGCTAAAACCAAAGAAAAACATAAAAGGAAAGAAATAAACAAAAAGAGAATGAAGAAAAGAACTCCTGAAAACCGACTTCAAAATTCGCTTCCACGGCTGCACTCCACGTCCCAGATCCCCTCTCTCTCATTTCTTCTTCTATTTTATAGCTAGCAAGGGAGATGTCGGTGTTGCTGAAGTTGGTTTCGTAGCCTTTACGCATCACTGTGCGCATGCGGAAAAATAATGTAAATCAACTTGCATTTGGCTTGAATTTCTAGACAGTGGACGTCCCATCTTTGGTTCTGACTGCATGGTCATGGTCTTGGCCACCCGTTGCAACGTGTGGACAGTCTGGATCAGAGATCCGACCGTGATCTCGTTCACAAAATGATCGTCAAAACCGGATAGTGTCCGGACGTGCGTAGTGCGTAAGAAGTGCGGAATTTTGGATTTTCGGCGTCAGTGGGGCCCATGATTGATGTTATAGGAGAGATCTGATCTGTCCATTGAATTTCTCTCTGAATTTCAGTCGGGAAGGTGTATTTTTGACCTTCTTTTGATGTGGCCCACAGGATCTTTTATTCCGCCATCCATCCTGCGTTTAACGGCTAGGATCTTTCAATCACTTGAATGGTGTCAAAAGGAGAGCTAGGCGAGGGTTACACGCCCCCTCTGGACACAATGGACGGTCCAGATCCATCAAATGACTGATGTGTGGGGCCCACTAACTTCCGCAACACGGATAGAGTCCGTCCGTTACACAGACGCTGGAAAAGGAAACTGTTGTTTTCGTTTTTGTGAAGAAGACTCGGTCAAACCGAGTTTGACCGGCTTGAGCGGTCCAGTGCACATCCGGTATACATGTGCTCGTGTACACACTACCCAAGGTGGGGTACACAGTGATGTAGTATGAGATATCTGCACCGTCCATCTCCTTACTCATTTGATTTAAGGGGTTGGGACCAAAATTGAAGCATATCCAGATATCAGGTGGGCCCCAGATCAGATATTTATGGGCTGATCTGTCCATTGGGCCACTTCCACAAGGATCCAATGACTGAAATTCGACGTGTACGGTTAATTCATGGTCCTCAGGCCATGTATGAAGTTTCGAGCCGAGCAGATGGTGGGAACCCTATGATCTTGCATTCTGGACCAATTTTGGGCCACTTGAGCTTCAGTTTCTCGATTTTCTCGGATCTCTGGCATGTCAATCCGTCAATCTCACTCCCCTGGGGTTCATCCCTTGCCTTGGTGATTCTGGAGTGTCAAATCCATGTATTTAGCACCCTTTTTCAGTCCAAGCTCGTAAATACACCTTGCATCACAAACACGATTAAATTGAGCCGTTAAACAGTATCATGTTCGTAAATCCATGTAATAAATGGGGTCTACTATGCAATATTCGACCCTCAACATTCATTTGCATTTCCTAGGAGAATTCCATTGTACAGGACAATTCCCCAAATTGCTCCCATTATTGCACGAGTTGAGGGCTTACTGTTGTGCACCTTTGGATGTGCGCCCAGAGTTGAGAGCTTCCTACATGAATCATAATGGTGTGTCCTGAGCTCCATCTCAGTTATACACTCATAACACTAAAGAGACTTTCCTGTTGAAGCTCTGTAAGATGCATCAGTCTCTATCCCTGTTGTGTGCCTTCCAACCTGGAGATGGGTTGTGTGTCCCCAATTTGGAGATGGGTTGTGCGTCCTCCATCTCTGAAGAAGTGTTGTGCGCCACTCCCTGAAGGAAGATCCCTGTTGTGCGCTACCCACTCTGAAGAAGGATGTGCGCGACCTTGTATAAAGGAAGGATGTGTGTTGTCTGAATGAAGAGAGGGTTATGTGTCATTTCTTGTCTTAAGGAAAGGAGAGAGGATTGTGCGTTAGTTCTTGTCTTAAAGAAAGAAGAGAGAGTTGTGTGCTGGTCTCTTGTCCTAAGAAAAGATGGGTTGTGTGCCACTTTGAGTGGCTTTCTGTCTTAAGGAGAAGCTTTGTGCATCCCTAGAAGATCTCCAAGGTTGTGCGCAAATAGCCCTCTCACATGTGTGAGAGGTCTATAAATACCACACCCATCTCCTCATTTGGAGAAGGAGAAGAAGTTGGAAGAGATGCTCGTCCGCCCCTCAGTAGTGTTGTGCGCTAGGTAGTTAGTGGGGCACACAACACATGTGGCACACAATGCCCACTTTGAGCGCTAGGTAGTCAGTGGGGTGCACAACGCCCACTTTGACACAGGGGAGGGCGTGAGGTCGAGCACCGTCTTCCTCAAAAGGATAATTATTCCGAATCCACGGAACTTCTCTGGACTCCTCACAGAGACTTCTCAAATCTATGAGGAAAGAAAGCAGAAAATAGAAATAATTTCTAATAAATTTGAAATTGATTAATGAATGAACAAAAATGAGTTCAAAACCCTTTAAATAGGGGTACCAAGCAATGGGAAAGAAATCAGAATCAAACTACAACTAAAACTCCTAGAATCCACGACTTACTATAAATAGTAAACTTACTACTTATAGACGGTCGTGATGTCTACTAGTGCGCAAGGTTTTCGGCCAAAAATAGTAAGTGTCCTATTTGGCTAAACCAAACCGTTCTCCTAATTATTCTAAGCTCTTTTCACGTTGGACACAACTCCTAAAGCCCGACGGATGAAGAGTTATAATCAAACTAAAACTTACTATTTATAATAAAAATGAAATTAAAATAGGGAAACGACCGTCGATCTAGGGGTTTTTCGTAATTCTGGGCTTCGCAACTTGGTGTAGCAGGGTTGGTTGGCTAAATTAGCTCGTTCTACCCTAAAATCATATATTGTACATCAAATAACTCATTCCAGATTGCGAGATACGCCCGATCTAAGGTTCGACGGTCCGGATCACTTCTGTCATCGACTGAGCCTTTTCTGATCCATCTTGGCCATGAAACTGTCTGCGACCTGCTCTACATCAGTCCCCTCCACTTCAAAAGAACTCATCCTCGAGTTCTCATCCTACACTGGTTCATGATACTCGGTCAGGTCCGCGACGTTGAAAGTCCGTGAGACCGCCATGTCATCTGGAAGATCAACGACATAAGCATTGTTATTGATCTTTCGGATGATTGGTACTGGTCAAATCTTTTTATTCTTCAGTCGAAAATCGTTCTTTGCGCAGATGGATCATTACTTGGTCGCCTACCTCGAACACTTTTTGTCGTTGATGCTTGTCCGCTTGCTCATTGTACTTTTCGTTCGAGGCATGTAGCTTGGTTTGTACCTCCGCGTGAATGCCCATGATCTTGTCAGCCATATGTTCTGTTGTGATGCTCATGCAAGGGAGCTTGGACAGAGGGACCAAGTCTAGTGTGTGGCGAGGTACTCGTCCATAAATAACCTAGAACGGGAATTTCCCTGTCGAGCAGTTCACCATGTTGTTGAATGCAAACTCCGCTTGAGACAAGGCCAAATCCCATTGCTTCGGTTTTTCTCATGAAATACATCGAAGGAGGTTTCCTAACGTGCGATTCACAACCTCAGTTTGACCGTCAGTCTGTGGGTGGTAGGCGCTGCTGAACTTAAGTCGTGTATCGAATCGAGTCCACACAGTTCGCCAAAAGTGGCTTATGAACTTCGTGTCACGGTCAGAAGTAATAGTCTTGGGAAACCCGTGTAGTCGCACAATTTCTGTAAAGAATAGATTCGCCACGTGTGTTGCATCGAGAGTCTTCTTGCATGGAATAAAGTGCGCCATCTTAGAGAAACGATCTACTATTATGAACACCAAATCCATGTCGCATTGTGTTCGTGGGAGACCAAGCACGAAGTTCATAGATAAATCTTTCCAAGGGTCATCAGGCACGGGTAACGGGGTATAGAGGCCCATATTATGAGATTGCCCCTTAGAGGTCTGACAAACATAACAACGTTGGACTGCCTTTCCCACATCACGTACCAATTACGGCCAGTAATACTGTTCTTCCACAAGAGCTCGCGTCTTATCTCGCCCAAGGTGTCCACTGAGGCCACCTCCATGTAGCTCTTGGATTATCTATTCCCTTAGCAAACTGTTGGGGATGCACCATCGATTTTCCTTGATAAAGAATCCATCTTGTATATGTAAGTCGTCGGAGTGACTTTCTTGGCATCTAACCCATGCGTTCTTGAAGTCGTCGTCGTTGGCATATATGTCTTTAAGGCGCTCGAACCCAACAACTTCATTGCTCATACACTACCAAAAAAATCGAGCAAAGGCTATGGAAGTTGAAAGCATTTAGTTACGAATTAAATCTGTAGCAAATTTAGCTACGGATTAAATCTGTAGCTAAATCCTAGCTGATTTGTAGCTAAAACGTAACTCCTCCCCTAAACTGTATTAAACATAGATGGTGCTTATGGGGCTCCATGGGGTCATCTAAGCCGCCCATTAATTATGATATATAATTTTAGTAGATGAGATCAAAAATTATATAAATTAAATGTTTAAGTGGACCACACCATAAGAAATAATAAAAATTAAATATCTATTGTTAATATGCTTTGTGTTTTCCTTACAGATTCGTTCTGACTCATTTTTTTGTATCAGCGTTTAAAATAATAATGTAAAATTAATGGATAGAGTGGATATATAAAATACATATCCAGTGGGCCCCACGGTCCTAAAAATCAACTCCCAGAGGGCCGTCCGTCACGCGCCCTTTGGGAAACTCCCTTAGTGGAGTTGCGTACTGAGATGTACGCTCTTATCGTACGGAGTATACTCAATTGGGCCCACCGTTAATGCAATTGTCGTATCCGCTCCGTCCATCCATTTTTTCAGATCATTTTAGTGGTTGATACCAAAATTGAGGTATATCTAAAACTCAAGTGGATACATACCATAGGAAACCGTGGGAATAATGATTTCCACCGTTGAAACATTTCTATGGCCCGCAGTGATGTTCATTTGTCATCCAACCTGTTCATAATATCACAAAGACATGGAAGAAGTGAAATTACAAATATCATATTGATCTAAAACTTCTATGGCCCCCACGAAATTTTCAATGGTGTATGTTGAATTCACACTGTTTCTGGTGGTGTGGTCCATTTGAGATTTGGATATGCTTCATTTTTAGGCTAAAGACCTAAAATTATCTTCTAAAATGTATGGACGGAGTGGATAAAATTTACGAATGATTGTGGGACCCACAAAGTTTAGTCAGTATGCTTAAGCGTACTGCGTTACTCAGTACACAATCCGCTTCCAAAAGGCCCTCAGAACCTTTCCGTCCACCATTTTCTCCCCCTCGCAGGCAGACGAAAACCCATCTCTCCATCTCTCTCTCCATCTCTCTCTCGCACTCAGCCTCTCTCTTTCCCTTGCCCTCTCTCAATCTCCCGCTCTCCCTCACCCTCTCTCCCTGTCTATTGGCCGCATTCCCCTATCTCTGTTGTCAAAACCCCCTTTCACCGCAAGAAGGAGAAGAAGAAGGAGAAGGAGAAGAAAAAGAAGGACGGTAAGTTTCTCTCTGATCTCTCTCTCTCTCTCTCTCTGTTTCTGAAATCTGTGGTGATTTTTTTTTATACACGCACACACACCCCCACACACTCACGCCACACGCACACACACCCTACACACGCACGCCGTAGGATTTCACCACTGTGGTGATTGAATGCCCACCATTAAAGCTGAATACAGACCACTGCTGCAATGGGAGGGCTTGTATTGAGGGGATTTTTGGGTATGGCATGTCTGATGGGTTGATGGTTACTGCTGAGGACTAATGCGAACCGTATTGGCCTGTCTAGTATGGTTCATATTGGCCAATGCGAAACCGTATAAACCTAATACAATGCCAGAAATGCATTGCAAATAGGACGCCCTGAAAACTGATTTTTAAACACTGGTGTAAATCTCAAGTGACCCATATGACATGAAACAATGTTAATTGAATGCCCACCATTATAATTAAACTTGGCTGGCTTGAAAGTTTTGGATCAAATTGATATTTATTTTTTCCCTTCATCAAGTCCTTATGACCTAATCAACAAGTCGGATGTCAACCAAACATTACAGTGGGCTGGAGGTTTTTAATGGTGGACATTCAATTACTACTGTTTCCCTATGGTGTGGTCCAAAACACCTACAAGATGGTTTGCCTCACAGGGCACTAACCAGTAGCCGCCACATGGCTATACCAGTGCCATCTAAAGCCTTGTCAAATATAAAATACATTATATTAAAAACAATGATGAAGAGAGGGTTTTAGGGTGTCCCTTTAGTGTAGCTGGAGAACTTATTGGCTGCTGCATCATCCTAACTCACTTTTTTGTAACTAGGGCTGAAAGTCCTGACATTAGGTTGGGCTTAGGCAAGATGTATTGGGTTTGGTCTCAATCTTGGGTACATAAACACCAACCTGATAAAACTTGGGTCTGGCTCAGGTTGAGGTATCAGGTTGCCCGAACCCGATAGATATATAAATTATAATTGAGTGCGGATTGTCTTTCTTGAAGGCACATGAAATTCTTATGTCTCAATATTGATATTCTTAATAGGAAGAATTTTTATTTTTATTTTTTTGATAATTCTCCACTCTAAATATTTTTTATCCGGATTTCTTCCTTGTATCCCCAGCTATATAAAATGATTTGGCTTCAGGCGTGCTGTAATTATATTGAATCTCTCCATCTCCCAGTTACTTGTAATGGCAATCTATAAATATATGAGCCCTTCCTGACTTCATAGGGTCTTATTGGTCCATGCCATTTCAGATGACTTGAGCTAACAAAGTATGTCAGATTTCTCTCTCCCAAATAAATTGCATTCTTTCAGGTGGATGTTGCATGTGGGAGGGTTGAAGCTGCATATTTCAGATTCAAGCATTTGATACGTCTCTTGTCAAGAATGCACATGTGTAGTTCATCAAACAATACATTATGTGATATCGTGTGTATGATATCTATGTTGTAATTTCCCTCATGTATTTTGCTTAAAATCCATGTTTATGCATGATTCTCATGCATTGACATGGATTTGGGCCAAAAAAGATCGAAATGGAAAATTTTAGAAAGCAGGAGAAATTTTCTTTTATAAAGTAAGTATATGGGGCCAAGTGGTTATGTATTTGCTTCATTAAATTTGTTCGAAATTAATGGAGCAGATCCGGATGTGCGTCGGAGCTATCCGGATGAGCGGGGGTCCCTTGAAGGTGGGAACCGCTGTTATGACTATGATGAAGCTGTCCATTTCCTATTGACAGCATTGGAGGGGCCTGGCCATTTGGACAAGGCGTGTTTATGTATTTGATCAAAATTAATGGAGCAGACCCGGAAGTGCGTCGGAGCTATTCGGAAGAGCGGGGGTCCCTGAAAAGAGGGAACCGCTGTTATGACCATGATGAAGCTGTCCATTTTTTATGGACAGCATTGGAAGGGCCTGACCATTTACGCCAGATGGCCGTATTTATATCTGTATTTGCAGGGACCATACCCTTAACCTAAACCAAAACCTATGACCTAAAACCTTAACCTATAACCTAAACCTCAACCTTAACATAAACCGAAACCTTAACCTAAACCTATAACCTTAACCTAAAACCTAAAACCTAAATGTATTCTCAAATCCCTAAACCTAAACCTACACCTAATCCTAATCTTAACTCCCTAACCTAAACCTATACCTAAACTTGAAAACCCAAACACAAACTCGATCCCGAACCCGAACCCGATTTCCTAAACCTAAACTTTAACCTATTCTCAATTCCCTAAACCTATATTTTATAACCTAAACCTAAACCTATAACCTAAAACCTTAACCTTAACCTATAACCTAAACCTCAACCTTAACCTAAACCTAAACCTTAACCTAAACCTATAACCTTAACCTAAAACCTAAAACCTAAACCTAAACCTAAACCTATAACCTAAAGCTAAACCTTAACCTAAACCGTTAACCTATAACTTAAATCAAAACCTATAACCTAAACCAAAACCAAAACCTATAACCTAAACCCGAACCCATTCTCAAAACCCAAAACCTATAACCTAAACCTAAACCTTAACCTAAACCTATAACCTATAACCAAAACTTATAACCTAAACCCGAACGCATTCTCAAATCCCAAAACCTATAACCTAAACCAAAACAAAAAACTATAGCCTAAACCCGAACCCATTCTCAAATCCAAAAACCTATAACCTAAACCTAAACCTTAACCTAAACCGTTAACCTATAACCTAAATCAAAACCTATAACCTAAACTCAAACCCATTCTCAAATCCCAAAACCGTTAACCTATAACCTAAATCAAAACCTATAACCTAAACTCAAACCCATTCTCAAATCCCAAAACCGATAACCTAAGCCTAAACCTTAACCTAAACCTATAACCTATAACCAAAACTTATAACCTAAACCCGAACCCATTCTCAAATCCCAAAACCTATAACCTAAACCTAAACCTTAACCTAAACCTATAACCTATAACCTAAACCCGAACCCATTCTAAAATCTCAAAACCTATAACCTAAACCTAAACCTTAACCTAAACCTATAACCTATAACCAAAACCTATAACCTAAACCGAACCCATTCTCAAATCCCAAAACCTATAACCTAAACCTAAACCTAAACTTAAACCTTAACCTAAACCTATAACCTATAACCTAAATCAAAACCTAAACCTAAACCTAAAACCTAAACCTATAACCTATAAGCTAAATCAAAACCAAAACCTAAAACCTCAACCTATAACCTATAACCTAAATCAAAACCAAAACCCAAACCTATAACCTATAACCTAAATCAAAACAGATAACCAAAACCAAAACCAAAGCCTATATCCTAAACCAGAACCCATTCTCAAATCCTATAACCTAAACCTAAACCAAAACCAAAACCTAAACCTATAACCTATAACCTAAACTAAAACCTATAACCTAAACCAAAGCCAAAACCTATAGCCTAAACCCGAACCCATTCTCAAATCCAAAAATCTATAACCTAAACCTAAACCTTAACCTAAACCGTTAACTTATAACCTAAATCAAAACCTATAACCAAAACCAAAACCAAAACCTATAACCTAAACCCGAACCCATTATCAAATCCCAAAACCGATAACCAAAACCAAAACCAAAACCTATAACCTAAACCCGAACCCATTCTCAAATCCTAAAATCCAAACATAAACCTAAACCTAAACCTAAACCTAAACCTAAAACCTAAATCTAAACCTATAACCTAAACTCAAATCCCTAAACCTAAACCTAAACCTAATCCTATAACCTAAACTCAAATGCCTAAACCTTAAGTTATAACCTAACCTAAACCTATACTTATAACCTAAAACTATTCTCAAATCCCAAAACCTATAACCTAAACCTAACATTTCCCTAAACCTATAATCTAAACTCAATTCCCTATACCTAAACCTATAGCCTAAACTCAAATACCTAAACCTTAACCTATAATCTAACCTAAACCTATACTGATAACATAAAACTATTCCCAAATCCCAAAACATATAAACTAAACCTAACCTTTCCCTAAACTTAAAACCTAAACTCAATTCCCTAAAAAGCTAAACCTACATCTAATTCTAATCTCAACTCCCTAACCAAAACCTAAACCTAAACTTGAAAATCCAAACTTAAACCCAATTCCAAACCTGAACCCGATTTCCTAAACCAAAACCATAACTCATTCTCAAATCCAAAAATCTATAGCCTAAACCTAAACCAAAATCAAAACTTATAACCTACACCCGAAATCATTCTCAAATCCCAAAACCTATAACCTAAACCTAAACTTATAACCTATAACCATAACCCAAACCCATTCTCAAATCCCAAAACCTATAACCTAAACCTAAACCTAAACCTATAACCTATAACCTAAATCAAAACCAAAACCTAAACCTAAAACCTAAACCTATAACCTATAACCTAAATCAAAACCAAAACCAAAACCTAAAACTAAACCTATAACCTATAACCTAAATCAAAACATATAACCAAAACCAAAACCAAAACCTATATCCTAAACCCGAACCCATTCTTAAATCCTATAACCTAAACCTATAACCTATAACCTATAACCTATAACCTAAACCAAAACCTATAACCTAAACCAAAGCCAAAACCTATAGCCTAAACCCGAACCCATTCTCAAATCCAAAAACCTATAACCTAAACCCAAACCATAACCTAAACCGTTAACCTATAACCTAAATCAAAACCTATAACCTAAACCAAAACCAAAACCAATAACCTAAACTCGAACCCATTATCAAATCCCAAAACCTATAACCTATACCGAAACCTGTAACCTATAACCAAAACCTATAACCTAAACCTGAACCCATTCTCAAATCCCAAAACCTATAACCTAAACCTAAACCTAAACCTAAACCTTAATCTAAACATATAACCTATAACCTAAATCAAAACCCAAACCTAAACCTAAAACCTAAACCTATAACTTATAACCTAAATCAAAACCTATTACCTTTCCCTAAACCTTAACCTAAACCTATAACCTATAACCTAAATCAAAACCTATTACCTTTCCCTAAACCTAAACCTAAACCTATAACCTATAACCTAAATCAAAACCAAAACCAAAACCTAAAACCTAAACCTATAACCTATAACCTAAATCAAAACATACAACCAAAACTAAAACCAAAACCTATATCCTAAACCCGAACCCATTCTCAAATCTTATAACCTAAACCTAAACCTAAACCTAAACCTGAAACCTATAACCTAAACCAAAACCTAGAACCTAAACCAAAACCAAAACCTATAGCCTAAACCCGAACCCATTCTCAAATCCAAAAACCTATAACCTAAACCTAAACCTTAACCTAAACCGTTAACTTATAACCTAAATCAAAACCTATAACCTAAACCAAAACCAAAACCTATAATCTAAACCCGAACCCATTCTCAAATCCCAAAACCTATAACCTAAACCTAACCCTTAACCTAAACCTATAACCTATAACCAAAACTTATAACCTAAACCCGAACCCATTCTCAAATCCCAAAACCTATAACCTAAACCAAAACAAAAACCTATAGCATAAACCTGAACCCATTCTCAAATCCAGAAACCTATAACCTAAACCTAAACCTTAACCTAAATCGTTAACCTATAAACCAAACCCGAACCCATTCTAAAATCCCAAAACTGATAACCTAAACCTAAACCTTAACCTAAACCTATAACCTATAACCAAAACTTATAACCTAAACCCGAACCCATTCTCAAATCCCAAAACCTAAAACCTAAACCTAAACCTTACCCTAAACCTATAACTTATAACCTAAACCCGAACCCATTCTCAAATCCCAAAACCTATAACCTAAACCTAAACCTTATCCTAAACCTATAACCTATAACCTAAACCCGAACCCATTCTCAAATCCCAAAACCTATAACCTAAACCTAAACCTAAACCTAAACCTTAACCTAAACCTATAACCTATAACCTAAATCAAAACCCAAACCTAAACCTTAAACCTAAACCTATAACCTATAACCTAAATCAAAACCTATTACCTTTCCCTAAACCTTAACCTAAACCTATAACCTATAACCTAAATCAAAACCAAAACCAATACCTAAAACCTAAACCTATAACCTATAACCTAAATCAAAACATATAACCAAAACCAAAACCAAAACCTATATCCTAAACCCGAACCCATTCTCAAATCCTATAACCTAAACCTAAACCTAAACCTAAAACCTATAACCTATAACCTAAACTAAAACCTATAACCAAAACCAAAGCCAAAACCTATAGCCTAAACGCGAACCCATTCTCAAATCCAAAAACCTATAACCTAAACCTAAACCTTAACCTAAACCGTTAACCTATAACCTAAATCAAAACCTACAACCTAAACCAAAACCAAAATCTATAACCTAAACATGAACCCATTATCAAATCCCAAAACCTAAACCTTAACCTAAACCTATAACCTATAACCTAAACCCGAACCCATTCTCAAATCCCAAAACCTATAACCTAAACCTAAACCTAAACCTATAACCTATAACCTAAATCAAAACCCAAACCTAAACATAAAACCTAAACCTATAACTTATAACCTAAATCAAAACCTATTACCTTTCCCTAAACCTTAACCTAAACCTATAACCTATAACCGAAATCAAAACCTATTACCTTTCACTAAACCTTAATCTAAACCTATAACCTATAACCTAAATCAAAACCAAAACCAAAACCTAAAACCTAAACCTATAACCTATAACCTAAATCAAAACATACAACCTAAACCAAAACCAAAACCTATATCCTAAACCCGAACCCATTCTCAAATCCTATAACATAAACCTAAACCTAAACCTAAGCCTGAAACCTATAACCTAAACCAAAACCTATAACCTAAACCAAAACCAAAACCTATAGCCTAAACCCGAACCTATTCTCAAATCCAAAAACCTATCACCTAAACTTAAACCTTAACCTAAACCGTTAACCTATAACCTAAATCAAAACCTATAACCTAAACCAAAACCAAAACCTATAACCTAAACCCGAACCCATTCTCAAATCCCAAAACCTATAACATAAACCTAAACCTTAACCTAAACCTATAACTTATAACCAAAACTTATAACCTAAACCCGAACCCATTCTCAAATCTCAAAACCTATAACCTAAACTAAAACCAAAACCTATAGCCTAAACCCAAACCTATTCTCAAATCCAAAAACCTATAACCTAAACCTAAACCTTAACCTAAACCGTTAACCTATAACCTAAATCAAAACCTATAGCCTAAACCAGTACCCTTTCTCAAATCCTAAAACCGATAACCTAAACCTAAACCTTAACCTAAACCTATAACCTATAACCAAAACTTATAACATAAACCCGAACCCATTCTCAAATCCCAAAACCTATAACCTAAACCTAAACCTATAACCTATAACCTAAACCCGAACCCATTCTCAAATCCCAAAACCTATAACATAAACCTAAACCTTAACCTAAACCTATAACCTATAACCAAAACCTATAACCTAAACCCGAACCCATTCTCAAATCCCAAAACCTATAACTTAAACCTAAACCTAAACCTTAACCTAAACCTATAACCTATAACCTAAATCAAAACCCAAACCTAAACCAAAAACCTAAACCTATAACCTACAACCTAAATCAAAACCTATTACCTTTCCCTAAACCTTAACCTAAACCTATAACCTATAACATAAAACAAAACCAAAACCCAAAACCTAAAACCTAAACTTATAACCTATAACCTAAATCAAAACATATAACCTAAACCAAAACCAAAACCTATATCCTAAATCCGAACCCATTCTCAAATCCTATAACCTAAACCTAAACCTAAAACCTATAACATATAACCTAAACCAAAACCTATAATCTAAACCAAAGCCAAAACCTATAGCCTAAACCTGAACTCATTCTCAAATCCAAAAACCTATAGCCTAAACCTAAACTTTAACCTAAACCGTTAACCTATAACCTAAATCAAAACCAATAACCAAAACCAAAACCAAAACCTATAACCTGAACCCGAACCCATTATCAAATACCAAAACCTATAATCCAAACCTTAACCTTAACCGAAACCTATAACCTATAACCTAAACCCGAACCCATTCTCAAATCCCAAAACCTATAACCTAAACCTAAACCTAAATCTAAACCTTAACCTAAACCTATAACCTAAATCAAAACCCAAACCTAAACCTAAAACCTAAACCTATAACCTATAACCTAAATCAAAACCTATTATCTTTCCCTAAACCTTAACCTAATCCTATAACCTATAACCTAAATCAAAACCTATTACCTTTCCCTAAACCTTAACCTAAACCTATAACCTATAACCTAAATCAAAACCAAAACCAAAACCTAAAACCTAAACCTATAACCTATAACCTAAATCAAAACATACAACCTAAACCAAAACCAAAACCTATATCCTAAACCCGAACCCATTCTCAAATCCTATAACCTAAACCTAAACCTAAACCTAAACCTGAAACCTATAGCTTAAACCAAAACCAAAACCAAAACCTATAACCTAAACCAAAATCAAAACCTATAGCCTAAACCCGAACCCATTCTCAAATCCAAAAACCTATAACCTAAACCTAAACCTTAACCTAAACTGTTAACATATAACCTAAATTAAAACCTATAACCTAAACCAAAGCCAAAACCTATAACCTAAACCCGAACTCATTCTCAAATCCCAAAACCTATAACTTAAACTTAAACCTTAACCTAAACCTATAACCTATAACCAAAACTTATAACCTAAACCCGAACCCATTCTCAAATCCCAAAACCTATAACCTAAACCTAAACCAATACCTAAAGCCTAAACCTGAACCCATTCACAAATCCAAAAACCTATAACCTAAACCTAAACCTTAACCTAAACCGTTAACCTATAACCTAAATCAAAACCTATAACCAAAACCTATAACCTAAACCCGAACCCATTCTGAAATCCCAAAAACGATAACCTAAACCTAAACCTAAACCTTAACCTAAACCTATAACCTATAACCAAAACTTATATCCTAAACTCGAACCCATTCTCAAATCCCAAAACCTAAAACCTAAACCTAAACCTTAACCTAAACCTATAACCTATAGCCTAAACCCGAACCCATTCTCAAATCCCAAAACCTATAACCTAAACCTAAACCTTAACCTAAACCTATAACCTATAACCAAAACCTAAAACCTAAACCTGAGCCTATTCTCAAATCCCAAAACCTATAACCTATAACCTAAACCTTAACCTAAACCTAAACCTATAACCTATAACCTAAATCAAAACCCAAACATAAACATATAACCTATAACATAAATCAAAACCTATTACCTTTCCCTAAACCTTAACCTAAACCTTAACCTAAACCTATAACCTATAACCTAAATCAAAACCAAAACCAAAACCTAAAACCTAAACCTATAACTTATAACCTATATCAAAACATATAACCTAAACAAAAACCAAAACCTATATCATAAACCCGAACCCATTATCAAATCCTATAACCTAAACCTAAACCTAAACCTAAACCTAAACCTATGACCTATAACCTATAACCTAAACCAAAACCTATAACCTAAACCAAAGCCAAAACCTATAGCTTAAACCCGAACTCATTCGCAAATCCAAAATAACCTAAACCTGAACCGTTAACCTATAACCTAAATCAAAACATATAACCTAAACCAAAACCAAAACCTATAACCTAAACCTGAACCCATTATCAAATCCTAAAACCTATAACCTAAACCAAAACCAAAACCAAAACCTATAACCTAAACCCGAACCCATTCTTAAATCCCAAAACCCAAACCTAAACCTAAACCTAAACCTAAAACCTAAACCTAAACCTATAACCTAAAATCAAATCCCTAAACCTTAACTTATAACCTAACCTAAACCTATACTTATAACCTAAAACTATTCTCAAATCCCAAAACCTATAACCTAAACCTAACCTTTCCCTAAACCTATAACCTAACCTCAATTCCCTAAACCAAAACCTAGACCTAAACCTAAACCTATAGCCTAAACTCAAATCCCTAAACCTTAACCTATAACCTAACCTAAACATATACTTATAACCTAAAACTATTCCCAAATCCCAAAACCTATAACCTAAACCTAACCTTTTCCTAAACCTATAACCTAAACTCAATTCCCTAAAGCTAAATCTACATCTAATCCTAATCTCAACTCCCTAACCTAAACCTAAACCTAAACTTGAAAACCCAAACTTAAACCCAATCCCGAACCTGAACCCGATTTCCTAAACCTAAACCTTAACCTATTCTTAATTCCTATAACCCTAAAGCTTATAACCTAAACCTAAACCTTTACCTAAACCTAAACCTATGACCTAAAACCTTAACCTAAAACCTATAACCTAAACTTATAACCTAAATCAAAACATATAACCAAAATCAAAACCTAAAACCTAAACGTATAACCTATAACCTAAATCAAAACATATAACCAAAACTAAAACCAAAACCTACATCTTAAACCTGAACGTATTCTCAAATCCTATAACCAATAACTTAAACTTAAACCTATAACCTATAACCAAAACTAAAACTTATAACCTAAACCAAAACCAAAACCTATAGCTTAAACCCGAACCCATTCTCAAATCCAAAAACCTATAACCTAAACCTAAACCTTAACCTAAACCGTTAACCTATAACCTAAATTAAAACCTATAACCTAAACCAAAACCAAAACCTATAACCTAAACCCGAACCCATTCTCAAATCCCAAAACCTATAACCTAAACCTAAACCCTAACCTAAACCTATAACCTATAACCAAAACCTATAACCTAAACCTGAACCCATTCTCAAATCCCAAAACCTATAACCTAAACCTAAACCTAAATCTTAACCTAAACTTATAACCTATAACCAAAACCTATAACATAAACCCGAACCCATTCTCAAATCCCAAAACCTATAACCTAAACCTAAACCTTAACCTAAACCTCTAACCTATAACCTAAATCAAAACCTAAACCTAAGCCTAAAACCTAAACCTCTAACCTATAACCTAAATCAAAACCTAAACCTAAGCCTGAAACCTAAACTTATAATCTATAACCTAAATCAAAACCAAAACCAAAACCTAAAACCTAAACCTATAACCTATAACCTAAATCGAAACCAAAACACAAACCTATAACCTATAACCTAAATCAAAACATATAACCTAAACCAAAACCAAAACCTATATCCTAAACCAGAACCCATTCTCAAATCCTATAACCTAAACCTAAACCTAAACCTAAACCAAAACCTAAACCTAAAACCTATAACCTAAACCAAAACCTATAACCTAAAACAAAGCCAAAACCTATATCCTAAACCCGAACTCATTCTCAAATCCAAAAATCTATAACCTAAACCTAAACCTTAACCTAAACCGTTAACTTATAATCTAAATCAAAACCTATAACCTAAATCAAAACCTATAACCTAAACCAAAACCAAAACCTATAACCGAAACCCGAACCCATTATCAAATCCCAAAACCGATAACCAAAATCAAAACCAAAACCTATAACCTAAACCCGAACTCATTCTCAAATCCTAAAACCCAAACCTAAACCTAAACCTAAACCTAAACCTAAAACCTAAATCTAAACCTATAACCTAAACTCAAATCTCTAAACCTAAATCGAAACCTAATCCTATAACCTAAACTCAAATCCCTAAACCTTAAGTTATAACCTAACCTAAACCTATACTTATAACCTAAAACTATTCTCAAATCCCAAAACCTATAACCTAAACCTAATATTTCCCTAAACCTATAATCTAAACTCAATTCCCTAAACCTAAACCTATAGCCTAAACTCAAATACCTAAACCTAATATTTCCCTAAACCTATAATTTAAACTCAATTCCCTAAACCTAAACCTATAACCTAAACTCAAATACCTAAACCTTAACCTATAACCTAACCTAAACCTATACTTATCACATAAAACTATTCCCAAATCTTAAAACCTATAAACTAAACCTAACCTTTCCCTAAACTTAAAACCTAAACTCAATTCCCTAAAAAGCTAAACCTACATCTAATCCTAATCTCAACTCCCTAACCTAAACCTAAACCTAAACTTGAAAATCCGAACTTAAACCCAATCCCGAACCTGAACCCAATTTCCTAAACCTAAACCATAACTCATTCTCAAATCCAAAAACCTATAGCCTAAACCTAAACCTAAACCAAAACTTATAACTTACACCCGAACTCATTCTCAAATCCCAAAACCTATAACCTAAACCTAAACCTAAACCTATAACTTATAACCTAAATCAAAATCAAAACCTAAACCTATAACCTAAATTAAAACCAAAACCAAAACCTATAACCTAAACCTATAACCTATAACCTAAATCAAAACATATAACCTAAACCAAAACCAAAACCTATATCCTAAACTCGAACTCATTCTCAAATCCTATAACCTAAACCGAAACCTAAACCTAAAACCTATAACCAAAACCAAAACCTATAACCTAAACCAAAGCCAAAACCTATAGCCTAAACCCAAACCCATTCTCAAATCCAAAAACCTATAACCTTAACCTAAACCTATAACCTATAACCTAAATCAAAACCTAAAACCTAAACCTATAACCTATGACCTAAATCAAAACCTATTACCTTCCCCTAAACATTAACCTAAACCTATAACCTAAAACCTAAATCAAAACTAAAACCTAAACCTAAAACCTAAACCTATAACCTATAACCTAAATCAAAACATATAACCTAAACCAAAACTAAAACCTATATCCTAAACCCGAACCCATTCTCAAATCCTATAACCTAAACCTAAACCTAAACCTAAACCTAAAACCTATAACCTAAACCAAAGCATATTACCTAAACCAAAGCCAAAACCTATAGCCTAAACCCAAACCCATTCTCAAATCCAAAAACCTATAACCTAAACCTAAACCTTAACCTAAACCGTTAACCTATAACCTAAATCAAAACCTATAACCTAAACCAAAACCAAAACCTATAACCTAAACCCGAACCCATTATTAAATCCCAAAACCTATAACCTAAACCAAAACCAAAACCAAAACCTATAACCTAAACCCGAACCCATTCTCAAATCCCAAAACCCAAACCTAAACCTAAACCTAAACCTAAAACCTAAACCTAAACCTATAACCTAAACTCAAATCCCTATACTCAAATCCCTAAACCTTAACTTATAACCTAACCTAAACCTATACTTATAACCTAAAACTATTCTCAAATCCCAAAACCTATAACCTAAACCTAACATTTTCTTAAACCTATAACCTAAACTCAATTCCCTAAACCTAAACCTAGACCTAAATCTAAACCTATAGCCTAAACTCAAATCCCTAAACCTTAACCTATAACCTAACCTAAACCTATACTTATAGCCTAAAACTATTCCCAAATCCCAAAACCTATAACCTAAACCTAACCTTTCCCTAAACCTATAACCTAAACTCAATTCCCTAAGGCTAAACCTACATCTAATCCTAATCTTAACTCCCTAACCTAAACCTAAACCTAAACTTGAAAACCCAAACTTAAACCCAATCCTGAACCTGAACCCGATTTCCTAAACCTAAACCATAACCCATTCTCAAATCCAAAAACCTATAACTTAAACCAAAACCAAAACCAAAACTTATAACCTAAACCCGAACCCATTCTCAAATCTCAAAACCTATAACCTAAACCAAAACTAAAACCTATAACCTAAACCCGAACCCATTCTCAAATCCCAAAACCTATAACGTAAATCTAAACCTTAACCTAAACCTATAACCTATAACCTAAACCAAAACCTATAACCTAAGCCCGAACCCATTCTCAAATCCTAAAACCTATAACCTAAACCAAAACCAAAACCTATAACCTAAACTTGAACTCATTCTCAAATCCCAAAACCTATAACCTAAACCTAAACCTTAACATAAACCTATAACCTATAACCTAAATCAAAACCTATAACCTAAACCAAAACCAAAACCTATAACCTAAACCTGAACCCATTCTCAAATCCAAAAACCTATAACCTAAACCCGAACCCATTCTCAAATCCCAAAACCTATAACCTAAACCTAAACCGTAACCTAATCCTATAACCTAAACTCAAATCCCTAAACCTTAACCTATAACCCAACCTAAACCTATACTTATAACCTAAAACTTTTTCCAAATCCCAAAACCTATAACCTAAACCTAACCTCTCCTTAAACCTATAACCTAAACTCAATTCGCTAAACATAAACCTACACCTAATCCTAATCTCAACTCCCAAACCTAAACCTAAACCTAAACCTAAACTTGAAAACCCAAACTTAAACCCAATCTCGAACCTGAACCTGATTTCCTAAACCTAAACTATAACCCATTCTCAATTCCCTAAAGCTATAACCTATAACCTATAACCTAAACCTAAACCTAAACCTAAACCTAACCTAAACTTATAACCTTTCCCTTAACCTTTAACTTAAACCTAAACTTAAAACCTAAATATATTCTCAAATCCTTAAACCCAAACCTACACCTAATCCTAATCTCAACTCCTTAACCTAAACCTAAACTTGAAAACCCAAACCTAAACCCGATCCCGAACCCGAACCCGATTTCCTAAACCTAAACCTTAACATATAATCAAGTTCCCAAAAGCTATAACCTAAACCTAAACCTATAACCTAAACCTAAACCTAAACCTAAACTAAAACCTATAACCTAAACCTTAACCTATAACCTAAACTTAATTATAACCTATAACCTAACCTTAACTTAAACCTATAACCTAAACCTAAACCAAAACCAAAACCTATGATCATATGGTGAGACCATTTCTTTTGTGTCAATTTCATTCTTCATTGAGTTTTTTTTTTTTTAATTCATTAAGAAAAAAAAAAAGTGGTTATACATGATGCACTTCTTTCACTGTCTTTCTTTTCCCCAATGGGCATTCTAATTTATGAATGACATGACTGTTTGTAGGATGATGGAATATACGAAGCTGTTGAAATTTCAGGGTGAAGTTGAGCACATTTCTCTAATAAAGCCAAAGATTTGTATTTTCAGCATTATTGTAATTGTAACTGTAATTGATTGAATGAATTGGATTGTAATTGATTGAATGAAGGATTGTAATTGTAATTGATTGAATGAAGGATTGTAATTGAATGAATGAATGATGTAATTGATTAAATGAAGGATTGTAATTGAATGAATGAATGATTGTACAGGTGGTAATTGAATGAACAAATGATTTAATTTTTTAATGTACAAAATAGCTACGGATATTGACCATAGCCACTAAATCAGACAGGTGTAGCCTTTTCAACTTTGGCATATTGCTACGGTCTTTTAGCTACAAATAATATTCGTAGTTGTTTCACGTTTTCGCTACAGATATAATTGCTATGGATTATATCTGTAGCTGTTTTAACCTATAGCTACGGATTAAATCCGTAGCCATAGGTTCCAGACCTATTGTTACGGCACCTACGACGACGGTAGTGAAACGGACTAGCTACAGATTTTGTCCGTAGCCATAGGTCTATGGCTACGAATTTGGTCTGTAGCCTTTGCCCTTTTTTTAGTAATGATAGTGACTAGCAAAGTCGCACGGCGACTCAGCGCATCGGCTACCTTGTTCTGTTGTCCTGATTTATGTTTTAGCATGAATGTGAATTCCTGCAAAAAGAAGATCCAACTAGCATGCACACGATTAATGTTAGCTTTACTATTAATGAATTTGAGAGCTTGATGGTCCGTGTAAAGTATGAATTCCCTTTGAATCAAATAATGTTGCCAGTGTCGCAGTGCCTGGACCACCGCGTATAACTTGATCTCATATGTAGACCACTGCTTACGTGCATCGTTAAGTTTCTCACTGTAGAAGGCTACCAGCCTACCTTCTTGAGACAAAACTCCCCCAATTCTGACATATGAGGCATCACATTCGACTTCAAACAGTTTATCAAAGTTAGGAAGTACAAGAATCGGGGTCGTAGATAATCTGCACTTGATTTCGGCAAAGCTCTTGTTGGCTTCGTCAGTCCACTGAAACTGTCATTTCTTCATGCAATATGTGATTGGTGACACAATGGTACTGAAATTTCTCACGAACCGACGATAGAATATCATCAGTCCATGAAAACTTCACACTTCGTGAATATTTGTGGGAACCGGCCATTCTCTGATTGCCTTCACCTTTTCCTCATTGACCCGAATGCCCGTGGATGTTACGACTAACCCAGAAACAATAGGCTATTAGTCATGAAGCTGCACTTCTTTAAATTGAGATACAGTTTATTTTTAGTAAGCACCTGAAGGACCTTCTTGAGGTGTTCCATATGCGTAGTTTCGTCTTGACTGTATATCAAAATATCATCAAAATAAACCACAAAGAACCGCCCAATGAAAGGTTTTAGAACTTGGTTCATCAATCTCATGAATGTGCTAGGCGCATTCAAAAGACCGAAGGACATGACCATCCATTCGTACAATCCTTCCTTGGTCTTAAAGGTCGTTTTCCACTCATCACCCGGCCGTATTCGAATCTGATGATAGCCGATCCTTAGGTCTAATTTAGAGAATATTTTGGCACACTCTAGCATGTCCAGCATATCGTCCAACCGTGGTATAGGAAACCTGTATTTTATGGTGATTTTGTTGATGGCTCGCCTGTTGACACACATGTGCCAACTCCCATCTTTCTTTGGAGTTAATAGAGCTGGTACAGCACATGGACTCATGCTTTCTTGAATAAGACCCTTACAGATCAACCCCTCTACTTGTCCCTGCAGAATCTCGCACTTATTCGGACTCATTCGATAAAGAGGACGATTAGGAAAACTAGACCCAGGGACAAAGTCGATATGGTGTTGGATATCCCGCATGGTAGGTAACCCATCGGGAAAGTCATCGGGCCAGATTTCTTTGAATTCATGTAGCAGGGGCCTTAGTCTTTCAGGGATGATGGTAGGCTCGAGTTCTTTCCCTTTTACAATTAATGCATAAGTCTGTCTTGTTTCTTTGGATTCTTCCACGAAGTCCCATATGGTTGAGAGAAAATGACCCTCCACTTTAGAAGTTTTAGATAGTCCCTCTGGATCCATAGGGGCCAATATGGTCTTCCGGCCATCCCTGACGAAGATATATATGTTATCTCGCCCTTTATGAGTGGCGTCACGGTCAGATTGCCAGAGCCGACCGAGTAGTATGTGATATGCTTCCATGTCAACCACGTCGTATACTACTTCATCCTTATAATGGTTGCTAATTGAAAAGGATATGGTGCACCTTTCAGTTACCTTTGTTTCGCTGACCTTCTTGATCCAACCGATTGTATATAGAGAGCGATGACGCTCCGTTTTCAATTGTAATTTTTCCACCATGACCTTGAAGACGATGTTCTCGCTGCTCCCACTGTCAATGATCACGTTACAAACCTTTCGATCCACCGTACACCTAGTGTGGAAGATGTTATGCCGCTGTGGATGCACTTCTTTTCTTGGCGCATATAATAGTCGCCTCACGACGAACGACTCGCCGTGATCTTGCTGAACCCAACCTGAATCATCTGCCTCGTCCTTCGTGGTATGCTCATGTTCTTCAATATCTAGATCATCATAACCGTTATCAGCACTACCATCATTGATGGCGAGGTTTGCCACTTTTTGCTGGGGACAAGTGTCACGCCCCAAACTCAGAAATGGGGCTCACAAAATTCTCGATTACCGAATCCGGCACCGACAGCCTCCGTAGAACCCCATTCTTGGCTCCCAGCGCCCATTCGCCAAGTTCGGATCCTGGGATGCTACGAGGAGGATTTTTTTTTAACATCAGTTTGATTCGTAATAAGCATAACCAAAGGCATAACTGTAACGCCCTGAAATTCGAGGGTCGAGCATAACTCAGCTCCCGAGTTCCAAAACATCACTTATGCAACATATTTAATGAAGGATGTATGTTGACTGTATTAGTGCATAAAACATGGAATAGATTAAGCCAAAACACAGATATGATTCAGGGATAAGTGAATAAAGCAAGCGGAAGACTTATAGAAAAATATGTGTACAAGTGTAAATCCCTGAAGTACATATACAAACCAGGTCGTATGAAAGTGTTATTTAACAAAATTATAAGTATCAAGTTACATCATTTAAGTTCCCAAAAAGAATAATCCCAGAGATCCCGCGCATCAGACCGAGGCTCGCTAGAACCCGTCTGAAAACTGCATATAGGAGAAGGCAGCCTCATCATCATCCAGCTCCCGCTCTGCCTCAGAAGTCGCATCCACATCTGCAACATCAGAGCCTAAGACAGAGTCTGGTAGGTGTTTAACACCGCCCCAGAACGTGGAAGTGAGTGATCAACTCAGTGGAACAATAAGGCACTGGTTAACATGTTATCAGTTCAATCAAGCAGTAATGATAAAGCAGAAAATTAAATAAATCCTAAGTACTCTTGTTAATGCAAGGATGTATGCAACATGATGCGTGCCCTCACGCGTACACCCTCAACGTCTTCATCTTACGTTACGCATGACATCGCCTCAAAGTGCGCCACATCTACAAAGCACATGCAAATGCGGTGCATGGATATGATTACCAAGTTGTTATTAGTCCATTTCATATAGCAGGATTGGGAAGCTAAGATACCTTCCTCATGTCACCATCCAAACAGTGATCCATTCTAGGGTCGTCAATCCTAGACATCTCATACGATCATATATTTTAGGTCGTAGCAAAGGGCTCGTCACCCATCAATGCACGCCTTTCATACCTTCGCTACTACACTAAGGCTCGTCACCTCAATGCGGTATCCAGGCATGCTCGAGGTCACTACAAAGGGCTCGTCACCAATCAATGTAGGCCGACAGCACGAATATAGTGTCCCATACCACCATAATCGACTCACGAGTTTAGTTGCTCACTGGTCACTACGAGGAGGCTCGTCACCCCAGCGTAGGCATACAGCTCGACCACGGTGTCCCATACCACCATGTCCGGCTCATGAGTCTTAGCGGATTAAGGTACCATGGTTATTAGGATTTCACTGGTAAGTTCGGTACCCTAGATTCAAGCAGTAGCGTCCATACATGGTGAACATACATCGGATAATTGGGTTACTTGACGAACTCGACTAGCACGAGTGCACGTTGAGTTGAGAGACAGAGTGCGCAAACACTCCGCGTGGCCAAACCACTGCCGACAACTCTAATACGGCTCGGGTTCGTCTAATACGTCCTACGTGGCGAAAGCAATCTCAACCACGGATATAGGGTCAATTACCGATTTCCTGGACTAAGGCATAGTCCCAAACACATTACACTACTACAGATACTCATATGGATTATAAAACAGTAATGGAACAACAACTTAAATCATGGTATATACACATCTGAAGAATATCAACTTAACATAAATGTAAGCATAAGAATGCTTGAATTTAAATAACATGGAATGTAACTTGCATAAAGGAAATCATGCGCATCAATAGGAGTGTTGAAAATCACTTCTCAACGCTCACAATTAGTGTAATAAAAGATCCTTCATGCATTTCTACAAACACTTAGCATATATGGAACAACATACATGACGTATGTTGGAATACATGCACTTAGACAATTCCTTTTACCAAGGAGTTGTCATACATGCATCTAGCATACATACATGACAAATAATCATGGCAACCACAGGTGCATATTTTATACGTATACGGTACTTTATATATACACATAGAATACACAAATCTCAATATAACACGTGCATAACCGGAAAGCAACGTAAACACAACATTTGGCTTGCGGAATCTCATCCATAACAAGAATAAATCATTCACTGGCGTTGAAAGCCTTGAAAACCATAACCTATACGCTTAAAGTCCGCACCTTAAGCAAGGAAAGAAACACCGAACTGATTTAGACGAGTTGTCTTCGTCAACGGCGATAGGATACCCTAAAACAAGGATAGAAATGAGATACAACAACACCAAGACTAATCTAAGCTCTAACACAGGTTAAGGTTAGATTAACTTACCCCAAAAAGAACTCAGAACCGTCAGAAGAACGATTCAAAGTGAAGGTTCAAAGATGAAGAAGAACAAGCAAGAAATCCAAGATGATTCACCAACTTATCTCTCTCACTTTCTATCTCTTTTCCACTCTCTTTCCAAGCTAGGGTTAGAGAAAAATCGTATGGAAAAGAGAGCTAGGGTTTAAGGACTATAAATAGGCCTATTCTTGATTAAAATAACCCCAGGGTCAAGGTATACTTAGGTTATAACTAAAGCATGCCTTTCTCGATCCAACGAAGCACTTCTGGTGGGCCTATAACCACGAAAGGTCGGACTTAAGCTCATTGACTATTGATCTAGGTTAGGCTGAGTTTTTATACCGACCGGCTCTTCAGATCAGCCGTGGCGGACCACACTCAATTCAACGGTCACGAGATCTCGATCAGGTCCACAAGCACTAGGGTATGCCTGGGCCACCTACCCTGATCAGAGGGTGAAATTGGGTCATAATCCAACGGTCAGATTGCTTAAAATCGTCGCGCAAGCGACACGACTCAAATTTCATAAAAACTTAATAAATTCCAACCGTTCTCACACTCTTCACTCCGAGCTCAAGCAAATCGACCCAGAACATCACATGGACTTGATTTTCGAGGTGATGGTCAAGCCCAACTCGGTGACCGCAACAGCCTAAGATCATCGTCATCGGACTTTCGACGCGTGGTCCAGATCCGATCCAGATCTTCCAAAAATTTCCCAGAACAACTGGATTTAGCGATGGATCCCAGGTTTCAAAGTAACGTAGCGCCTACTAATCTACAAGTTTAGAGCCATGTAGATACAATTTAAAGTGACTGATGCGAATTTCACAAGCAATCGAGTATAGCGCTAATTACCCCAAAAACAACTACTTAAGGAAAGATTAGCACAAAAAAATTCCAAGGTCATTACAATAACTCACAAACAACAACCAAAAACTCCATCACATTTCCACTATGATCAAAAACTTTACAAGTACAATTAGCATAAAGGGAAATACAATGATGATGAACAAAAACTCCAAAATGATCTGCCACGCACCGAAGCCTCAGTGCTGCTACGATCCAACGTCACCTGCACGCAACGGTCGTGCATAAGCTTATAGAAAGCTTAGAGGGTGGTGAAAGTGTATGCTCAAAGTGGTAATGCAGTTATGCAGTATCAGAGTAATGCGGAACATGCTGATGAATGCCAAGAATACCATTAGCCGTACCAAGGCCATGCGGTGCAAAGAATGATGTCGGCCATACTAAGGCTATGCAATGCGAAATGCAACTCAAGCATACAAATCCTCATCTAAGTCCACATATCGATACAGCTCAAAATCTGGAATATCACCGGGGTCTAGTATACTCCAAGCCAGATTGCCGCCCCATCGCGCGCAATAAGGTGAGTGGAAAAGACCTCACTATCCACCTGCCAATATCGGGCTCGGCTCATCAATAGCGGACCCATTCCTCGAGCTGGTCAAACTCAGCTTAGCTTTGCCCCCTCCTCTCTGGCGAGTAAGGCCGCACCCCCTTCCAACCGACCACGACACAGCGGAAAGCGCAGCCGTCTAGTAATCGGCACTCAGCGCTCATGCAGCCACTAAGTCTAGACGTTGGAGCAACCTCTTGGTATCATAAGGGTTTAGGAACTTTCACCCAGGGATTTCTATAACACCCCATGTGGAACAATATTTTCAGTATCCAATCCTGCCAACCACGATACGTCAATGGAGGCTACGGCCCTAATATCGCTAGGGCGTGCAGTAACCATATCACACGATGCGAATGCATGAATCATACTATCTAGTCATACAGCAATCCTGCACGTATCATGCGCTCATGTAGGGCAACACCGCCTATCCGAGAGCCCATAAACAATCTGCCCGAGGGCATATGCTATGATCAGTCACTCCTCATATCAAGCATACATATGATGCGTATGATCGTGAATCATGGAACTATACTAAGCAGGTCATATGGTAATGGATGCAGTTCATAACGAAGATAGGCTTAGACAGCCTACACATTACATGTACGGGCCTATAACGAGCCCTAGGGTGAGTCATAATGTGGACATTTAACCAACACTATACTTGTAATGTGGACGTCAAACCAACATTAATCCCAAAGCATAGCCCGTCGTAAACATTATTGCATAAACCATGATGGGATCACACATTGCAATGGACCTTAGGTACATCCCATTGGGCCTTCAATATATCAAATGGGTCGTATCACATGGGCCTTACATTTATCAAATAGGCCGCATTAATGGGCCTCACCAACGGACCTTATGTACATTGCAATAGGCCATAGCCCATGGGCCTTAAAAATACATCACAATGGGCCTAATCACATGGGCCTTACATTTATCAAATGGGCCGCACCAATTAGGCCTTATATGTACATCAAATGGGCCTCAACCCATAGGCCCCAATACATTTTAATGGGCCTTAACCCATGGGCCATAAATGTATCTAATGGGCCTTACAACATGCCAAGGTGGGGTCCACTTGGACTATGGATCTGGCCCATTCTCTAAGCCCATGCCATAAAATAACCTTTTTAAAAGGGATGGACAGATTGGATGCAGCACCTGCCTCATGGTGGGGGGTCCACATGAGAGCCAACCATCACATATTTTATATAATATAATATATATTTTATATATAGTATATACAATATTATATATATAATATAATATTATATATAAATATATATATATATATATATACACACACACACCCACACACACACGCACACACACATACACACCCACCGTCCCTGGATGGTGGGGATAGAACACAAACATCACAGCGGGCTCCACCGTGAGCCTGGACGGTGGCAATAAAACACATATATCACTGTGGGCTCCATGTGGGGCCCACCATAATGTTGATACACCATCCAACCCGTTGATAAGGTCACATAGACCTAGATGAAGGGTAAAAACAAATTTCACCCTGATCCAAAGCTTCTGTGGACCCAAAAAGGGTTTCAAGGGTAGAGTTCAATTCACACTGTACTTTAGGAGCATCAATGGTACCAAGCTCATAGCACCCATTAATTGACCCATCATTACCTATCTTTAAGGATAGATGTGGGCCTAACCTAACTTCAGATATAAAAATAGGTTAATAAATGCTCTATGTAATAGTATATTCTCAAGCTTGCCATACTTTAACAAATTGTCTCGGGTGACCGAACGTGTGAGATGTTTCAATTAACAGATCATTGCCTATTGAATTACGGACGTGAAGTGCATGGGAATGATCATGGTTTGAAGCGAATTGACCGCGAAATGCATGCAAATGACCGTGGAGTGAAGGGAATTGATCGCAAAATGCCTCGAAACGACCGTGAATCAACACGGAATTGTTTGGGACAACCGTGAAATGCATGGGAATGAGTACATATTCAGTTGTGTGTGGCCAAATTTATGTTAATTAAACTATGGGGTAATACTAGTATAGACCATTTGGGCATCATTACCCCACAATAGCTTATCCACATGATCCGCCAAGTCATGTGCTCATCCTCCAAAATTATATACTCATGTGATCTATCTCATTAAGTGACATAGGCCCATTATAATGCGATGGGAATGTCATCATCAGTGATAATAAAATCAGTTGGTGGCTATCTTCGCGCCACTGGCTTTTCAACCAAGCGTGATGACCAATTGTGTGAATCAACGGTTCCTCTCGTATTAGGTTGAATTACTATCGCGGCACATCATCAGTAGGGTAAAACTAACCTATCTCATGACGGTCTAAACCCAGCTCACGTTCCCTATTGGTGCGTGAACAATCCAACACTTGGTGAATTCTGCTTCACAATGGTAGGAAGAGCCAGCATCGAATGATCAAAAAGCAACATCGCTATGAACGCTTGGCTGCCACAAGCCAGTTATCCCTATGGTAACTTTTCTGACACCTCTAGCTTCAAATCCCGAAGGTCTAAAGGATCGATAGGCCACGCTTTCACGGTTCGTATTCGTACTAGAAATCAGAATCAAACGAGCTTTTACCCTTTTGTTCCACACGAGATTTCTGTTCTCGTTGAGCTCATCTTAAGACATCTGCATTATCTTTTAACAGATGTGCCGCCCCAGCCAAACTCCCCACCTGACAATGTCTTCCACCGGATCGGCTGGCCGAGGCCGGCCTTGGTACTAAAAAGAGGGGTAGTGCCCCGCCTCCGACTCATGGAATAAGTAAAATAACGTTAAAAGTAGTGGTATTTCACTTGCGCCGCCGAAACGGCTCCCACTTATCCTACACCTCTCAAGTCATTCTTTTAAGATATAACTGTTCATAAGGTCAACAAACTTACGACTATTAGTTTGCATATGGTTATAGGACAAGTGGACCATACAGGGCGTTGAAGAACTAATTTTTATAGTATATGACAAAGAATGTAATGGAATAAAGGTATATGGAATTTTACTATATTATATACATATAATATATGGTTATTGAATATCATATTTACGTCATGATTTGGAATATACTAATAAAAAATAATCAAATAATGGGTCGGGTAATTTATAACAACGTTAAAATATTAATGATAGTTTATATCATATTTAATTAGGTCGTGTTAAACTTTACTGGTAAATTATATTTTCATATAACATGTGCCAAACCCCCCTCTATATTATACGTTGATATTTATTAATCATTAGCTAAACTGACCTTTCGGCTCAGCTCAGCACCTCCTGCCAAATTGAGCTCGCTTAATGCAGGGGCATTTTCAAACCGAGCTCGAGTGGGGTGGCCTGTGTGAAGCGGGGGCACACTCGGTGTGGGCGGCTTGTGTGAGGCATATGGCTTGTGTGAGGCGGAACCCATCTGAAGTGGGGCCCACAAGGGGGGTTTGGCCGAGGGCCTGACATAGGCTATGAGATAAAGGGATTGATTTGCCAAGCTCTATCAGTTTAAACTTTTAGAGCAAGTGGTTAGTTGTTCTGCATCAAAAGTGGTATCAAAGCAGGAGGTCTCATGTTTGAGACTCCTTACCGGGGATGATTGATGCAGTGGCATTTTCACACTGGACTTGAGTGGAATGGCCAGTGTGAAGAGGGGCACAATCGAGGTGGGCGGCCCGTGTGAGGTGGGTGGCTCATGTGAGGCGAGACCCATGTGAAGTGGGGCCCACAAGGGGGGTTCGATCGAGGGCCTAACCTGGGTTATGAGATAAAGGATTTGATTCAACATGCTTTATTAGTTCGATCTTTTAGAGCAAGTGGTTAGTTGTCGTACATCATCGCTAGCCATCCATAGTTGATATGACACTCTCTGATCCACTCAATGTGCAATGGAGTTTTTGCACTTCCCAGCAAACCCAATTTGAAACCATAGGGGGTGCATTTAAGTAGAGCATAATGGCAATTTGTGCCATATTCCAAATGGAACCAAAGGTCAGGGGCAAATCAAGGATGCGTGGTTCCTTGAGTGGAGACTAAAAGGAATTTCAAATTAATAAGGGGTTCTTCTTGTTCTTCTCCTATTTTTTCCCCCTTTTTTTTCTTTTTTTTTTTCTTTTTTTGGCACCCTGCAGCATATCCATAAAACTAAAATATCTCAGTAAGAATTTTCAAGTTACCAATCACAACGTTTCAGTTGCATCAAAGATCAAAACAAGAAAAAGAAATGCCAGATGAGGCATGATGGCTTATAAAGTAAAAATTAAAAAGAGTAAGGAGCAAAAACAAAAACTAAATTAAAGAAATGGGCTTACCATCATGATCTTGAGAGAAGGAACCATTTAAAGCAGGAGCGGATGCCTCCCCAGAGATTATACCTGAATAAGAGCATCATGTAAAGAGAACAACTAAAGAAAAAACCCTAGTTTGACAATCCAAAATTACTAACCATAACCATAATGGAATTATGCATAATGGCTAGGAATATGACATGGCATTGCACTAACTGCAAAACACATGCACATCCCTGCCATTAGTAGACTGACTCAACAGATTAAACTACAGGCCCTAAGCTCCATGAAATAGATAGTTCTAGATCACTTTCTGCAATTAATTGATGTGACATTATAACCACAACAACAACATCACCATCCCAACTATTTAGCATTAGATTTGTAACTACATTTTTTATTTTTTTTTGGGGGATGAAATGCCTAGTTAAAGAAAAGAAAGAACTATAGACCAATGAGCTCTACAGCTCCAAAGAAAGCAACAACAACACCCCAATCCATGCAACACCATCCGAAGTCAGCATTACGAATCCTGTTTTGCTAATCACATCCGAAACATGAATTCTCAAGATTGCATGTACAACCAGCTGCCCCCGTGACATCAGCCCCACAACACTAACATAACAAGCAAATTTAGTGAGTGAGCATTCGACACTCCCATCAAACTCAACATGGACTTCCAGATCTTTAACAGAGACTACTTTGAAAAACAGGCAAGAGATTCATGCTGATGAGTTTTCAATGTTCGAATAACACTTCTCCGAAAAGGACAGACTTGGAAAACGAGAACTTACTACCCACAACTAGAAGTACAGCATGGCCCATGTTTTTATGCCCTCGAGACTTTTTCCTTTTTCCACATTTGGCCTTGAAAATATCATATCTTGTTTTTCAAGGAAATGCTTGTAAAAATGGCCCATAGGTGAAGTTCAGCAATAGCCAGTTGAAGGTGATCAGTCCTCCAAATAAAATATGAAGTTATGAGGACATATTTGTGTGCATTGGTGACAATGTTGTTCAATTATGTCAAGTTGGTTTGAGGCTTCAATATGTAATCAACTGCATAAGGAGTTCATACCTTAGTAGTTTATAAGTTATGTCATACTAGTTTAATACTTGGATTTTGGCGTATGTGCAAATAAGAATAAGAAGAGCATTTTACTTACCACAAAAGTATTTCCTTCCTAATTCCTTTGAGAGAGAGAGAGAGAGATATGTGAAGAAGTGTGGAGAGGATTGAGGAAGAAGCAATGAGTGAGAATAGGAGGGAGAGAGAGAGAAAGATGTGAAGAAGCGTGGAGAGGGAGATAGGATTGAGGAAGAAACAATGGGTGAGAGTTGGAAGGAGAGAGAGAGAGATGTGAAGAAGTGTGGAGAGGATTGATTACACTTATTGCTTCTTAAATGACAATCGAAGAGTTCCAATGGGCTTTTGGGATATCGAACGGTCTTAGAATTAGCCAATTCTGGTCCCGTTTGGAAGCTGGTCGAGTTACCATTCCAATGAGCACAAAATAATGGACGTGAAGGCTACAGGCCTGCCGTGCTGCATCAGGATAGTACCTAAACCAATACGTGAGACATCGGTAAATACAACAAATCCATCACTCCCAGAGGGAAGAGTAAGGACAGGAGCGGACGTCATATGGTCCTTCGGCTCCATAAATGCTTGCTCACAGGCGTCACTCCAAATAAACTCTGCGCCTTTCCGAGTCAACCTAGTCAACGGGGCTGCAATAAGGGAGAAGCCCTCAATGAAACGCCGATAGTATCCCGCTAAACCAAGGAAACTGCGGATCTCAGATGCAATCGTGGGCTGACTCCACTGATGCACTGCCTCAACCTTCGAGGGGTCCACTGCGACACCCTCCCTCGTCACCACATGACCGAAGAATCTTACCTCCTCCTGCCAAAACTCGCACTTCTCCAGCTTCGCATATAGCTGGTGGGCACGGAGGGTCTACAAAGCGATCTCCAGATGCTGCATATGGTCTTCATGGGTCCTTGAATATATTAGAATGTCGTCGATGAAGACCACAACAAACTGATCGAGATATGGATGGAAGACCTCGTTCATCAACTGCATGAAGACTGTGGGTGCATTGGTCAGTCCGAAGGACATGACCTGAAACTCAAAATGACAGTAACGTGTCCTGAAAGCCGTCTTCGGGATGTCCTCTTTTCGAACCCGAATCTGATGATAACCGGAACGTAGGTCAATCTTCGAAAAGAACTGTGCACCCTGCAGCTGATTAAACAAATCATTTATCCTTAGGAGCGGGTTCTTGTTCTTGATCGTGACTCGGTTGAGCTCGCGGTAATCTATGCAGAGCCTCAACGAACTATCCTTCTTCCTGACGAAGAGTACCGGTGCTCCCCACGGAGAACTTCTTAGACGAATAAATCCCAACTCACGCAACTTGTTCAACTGTCGCTGCAGCTCACGCAACTCCATCAGTGCCAAACGGTATGGAGCCTTCGAGATAGGGGCGGTACCGGGCACAAGATCAATCTGTAACTCAATATGACGGCACGACAGCAATCTCAGAATCTCCTGAAACACGTCGGGAAAATAGCAAATAGCCGGCCACTGATCAATACAAATGGTAATAAGCTCCTCGACGGCACAGGACATCAAGCATGACAATGGCTCTCCTCTAGGTTCGGCAACGAACTGAAACTGTGGCAAGCCGGGTATAAAGAATGTGACGATCCTCGCGGAACAGTCCAACATAGCGTGGTACTCAGTAAGTCAATCCATGCCTAGGATGACTCCGAAATCTGACATCGGCAGCATAAATAAATCGGCGGGCAAAAAGATATCACCGACCAAAACCGGGCAAGATGAACAGAAATGACTCAATACTGTGGTCTTCCCAAAGGTCGTCGACACGGTCAACCCCTCGCGAGCAGACTCTGTCGGCAATCCAGTCGAATGACAAAAATCCTCGGACATGAATGAATGCGATGCACCGGAATCAAATAGTACACGTGCGATACATGCGGAGACGGAAAGAATACCCTCAATGACTCCCCCAGATGACTGCGGATCCTGCTGAGCCGCATAGAACCTAGCCTGAGCGGGCTGGGGAGGTGCCTGTCCCCTCTGAGGTCCCTGATGCTGCTGCTGCCTTTGCGGTGGCCTGTACTGTTGTCTCTGCTGCTATTGGGGTCTCGACGGCTAAGGTGCTCTTGGCTGCTGCAGTGAAGGCTGTTGTGGTGCTCTCAGCGGCTGTAGATGAGGGCGAGGGCACTCAGACAGGCGGTGCCCTGTCCCACCACATCCAAAATAAGCCCCTGTAAACTGCTACTGGGGTAGTGCTGGAGGTGCTGCTGGTGCTCTAGCAGGTGGGTGGCTCCTATACCTCTTTGGCCGTCAATGCTGCTGGGAGCTACTGGAGGGGGCCTGCCTCTTCCGATTCTGATCCCTCCTCTGATCTCGGTCGCTCTGTGAGCCGGCCCACTCAGTCTCATAAATCTGGGCCCTCCGCACTACTGCCTGAAAAGTCGGGAGCTTATGCCCAATCACACGGCCTCGAAGACCGTAATGTAAGCCGTTCTCAAAACGGCGGGCCTTTCGCCCCTCCTCATCAACCATATATGGTGCGAACCCCGATAGCGCCACAAAACAGGCCACGTACTGCACCACGGTCATGTCCCCCTGCACCAAAGTCTCAAACTCCAGTGCTCTCCGACGTCGAATGTGGTCAGGGAAGTACCGCTCATCGAATCGGTCAATGAAATCCTCCCATGTCCAGACATGATCAGGTCCTGCAACGTGGGTGATAGAGGTCCACCAATGCTCTGCCTCGCCATGGAAAAGAAATACTGCAAATCGGACTCGCTGCTCGATCGTACATGCCATAGTATCGAAGATTTTCTTCACATCGGAGCGCCATCTCTCGGCTGTAGTCGGATCTGGCTCGCCCTGGAAACGCGGAAGATCAAGCTGTCTGAACTCTCAATGAAGGGCACTTGCGCGCTCCTGCTCGGCCTGGGCTGGAGAAACAACTGGGCGCCTGCCCTGCCCCTGAAGCGCAATAGTCACAGCGTGCAACATCTGCTGTAACTGCGAGGCACTTACAGGCACGGTCGGATCCGCACCAGCATCAGGTGGAGGAACGTCATCCTCAGGCAGGGGAGCAGGGATCTCTGGCGGTGGAACGGGAGGCGCAGGTGGTAAAGTGGGAGCATCGGGTGGTGGAGAGGGGTGCGCTCGGGTCGCTCTCCTGGGCGGCATGTCTTATAGGAAGGAATAATGACGCCAATCAATCCTTGAGAATCGCACGTTAGGGAACTCAAACGGAAGGTTACGCATCCGGAACCTAATTATCCTAAACTCATAACAAACATGTGATGTTGTTCTCGGTTATTCCCAAGTTATGCTCTGATACCAACTTCTGTCACGCCCCGAACTCGGAAACCGAGCTCACAAAATTCCTGATCGCCGAATCTGGCGCCGACAGCCTCCGTAGTACCTCATTCTCGGCTCCCGGCACCCATACACCAGGTTCCGATCTTGGGATACTATAAGGAGGATTTATAATCATCAGTCTGATTCATAATGAGCCTAACCAAGCATAACCCACGAACAATAACCACAAGAACGCCATCACAAAATCCACTATAATCAAAAACTTTTAAGTACAATGCGTCTGAAGGGAAATACAAGATAATACAAATAACAGAAACTCCAAAAGCTTGACTGCACGCTCCTGCTGCTACTATGCTACGACTGCGTCCTGGCGTTACCTGCATGCATTGATCATGCATGATCTTATAGAAAGTTTAGAGGGCGGTGTAAGTGTGTGCACAATATAAGTGTGCTTAGAATGCAAGGTCAGAGTAATGCTGAATCATACTGATGGAAACATGAATGCAATCAGCTGTACTAAGGTTATGCGGTGCAAGATATGAATGCTATCGGCCATAACACGGCCATGCGATGCGAGATGCAACTCAAGCATGCCAATCCTCATCATATATCAGTACAGTTCTTATTCTGGATAATCACCAGGGTTTAGTACATTCCAAGTGGCACTGCCACTCTCCTAGCCGCACAGTCCAAGTGAGCGTAAGAAACCTTACTATCCGCCTAGCCAATAGTCTGCCAATACCTATCTGGCATGTCGATAGCGGACCCATTCACGAGCTAGTCAAACTCAGCCTAGTATTGCCCCCTACCCTCGGGCGAGTAAGGCCACACCCCTTTCCAACCGACCACGGCATAGTGGGAGACATGGCCTCCTAGTATTCGGCCCTCGTGCGCTCATATATCCACTCGGTCTTGACGTTGGAGTCATTCTCTAGTACCATCGGGTTTAGGAATTTTCACCCAGGGACATCTATGACACCCGTATGCTAGAACCAAACATTTTCGGTATCTAACCCAGTCACCCACGACGTGTCTGTGGAGGCTATGGCCCTGGTGTTGCTAGGGCATACAATAATCATGATCACACAAATGCAAGTGCATGAATCACCCTACCAAACATACAATAATCTTGCACGCGCCGCGCGCTCATGTAGGGCAACTCCGCCTATCAGAGAGCCCATAAACAATCCGCCCGAAGGCATATGCTATGATCAGTCACTCGTCATATCAGACACACATATGATGCGTATGATCATGAATCATGGATCTAAACATATCATAGGGTGACGGGCTTGTGCATAATAGATATGGGCTTAGACGGCCTACTCACTACAAGTATGGGCCCATTAGTGAGCCTTAGGGAGAATGATAATGTGCACATTTAACCAACATCATCCTTACAATGTGGACATCAAACCATCATTGCTCCCAAAGCATAGCCCACTATAAGGGTCGACACGTATACCATGGTGGAATCACACTACAATGGGCCTTATGTACGTCCTTTGGGCCTCGACCCATGGCCCTCTAATACATCAAATGGCCTCATAACATGGGCCTTGTATATATATAAAGGTGGGCCTCAACAACGGTCCACAAATGCATCAAGGTGGGCCTTAACGACGGGCCACAAATACATCAAGGTGGGCCTCAACAATGGCCACATAAATGGCCTCAGGTATATCAAATGGGTCACACCCAAACTATAAGTGGTGACAATGATTTTCAGCTATTAAATTTTCCAAGGGTTTAATGGTGGACGTTCAAACCCACTATTTTCTATAATGTGGTCCACCTGATCTTAGATCTGACTTATTTTATTTTATTTTTTTATCCCATCACATGCCTTAAAGTTGTCTCCAAAATGGTTGGACGGTTGGATGAAACACATGCATCATGGTGGGTCCCATAGGGATGGAAAAGATGGTTGGCATAGATGAAGTACATACATTATGGTGGGGCCTACACTAATGGAAAGTATGGATTACAATACATGTCTTAGTGGGTCCCATGTGGGGCCCTCCATAATGTTTATTTTCCATCTAGCCCATTATAAGTGTAAGTGCTATAGTTTATTCCCTGTCTGTTGTCAAATTTGTGGTGACAAAATCACTGTTATATATAACTTGCATAAGTGAAGCTCTCTCAAGGATCAACATTCATAAACAAGCCAAAGCTCACAACAAGCAAAGCTCACATGTACAAGGATCAATCTTGAATGCAAGAACTGCTCACAAGACAAGACTCAAGCTGCAAGACTTCAAGAAGAGTACAAGGCAATTTGTAAAGAACTCAAGACACTTTCAAGATTGAGCTACATCAAGATTTCAACTACATCAAGACTTCAAGGCTCATACTTCAAGGTCACTAGTTCCTAATGTTTCAATGTCCTTATTTCATGGTTGAGGTTTGGCTGACTATAGGTTGACCTTAGAAGTAGGTCACTTTGGATACATAAGTCGAATGTTTATTTTACATGAGATTGGTCTGTTCTTCGACTAGTCCTAGGCCTTCTTCGACTAGTCCTAAAGTTGCTTCGACCAGTCTAAGAAATTTCTCGATCAGTCGTGAGTTTGTTACAATTTTCGGATAAAATCTGTTAGGCTTCGACTAGTCCAGGAATCTGTTCGACCAGTCGAAGGAACAGTGTCGATTGCATCTTCGACCAGTCGAAAATCTTCGACTCAAAATCCAGCGATGTTTTTCAGGTCCTTCGACCAGTCGAAGGAAACCTACGACCAGTCGAAGGTGACCTACGACCAGTCGAAGGAGACCTTCGACCAGTCGTAGAACGGTCAGAGCTTATCTCGCCGGATCTTTCAAATATCTGTTATTGCTTCGACTAGTCGAAGAGCTCCCTAGACCAGTCGAAGACGCGATCTGCTCACCTATAAATAGTGCACGAATCTCAGAAGAAATTATCGAATTAATTAATCCATTCAAGCCAATCTTCGTCGAACTTCTGAAAGATAATTCTGTGCTCCATCTAAGCTAAGTGTGCTTATTTAATATTCTCTTTCCTTAGCTTTGTTTAATTGATTTTGTTTCTGTTATTCCAATCTAATTTGATAAGAGGAATTGTTATTCCCTTTCTTTGGAATCAAAATCAATTAAGGCAAGCCTTATTTGGTTTAATTTAAAATCTATTAGAATTAGAACCATTGTAATTGAGTACTGGACATTGAACTTGGACGTTCAATCATCTACTCTGATTTGGTTCTACCGGGCTGCTACAACGAAGGAGATAATCAGGTATTTTACATTTAATTGTAAATTCCTTTCTGTTTTGGTTTCTTTCAAGATTTGCCAGAAAAATCTTGTTGTATTGGTTATCTGAGGAGAGCCAGGAAAACTCAGAAGAGGGGTTTTTTTTAAATTGTGTAAGCCCACAGATAAAGACACAATTGTAAAGGTTTTGGGTGAACCTGGGAAAACCTATTTTGTTAGTGAACGCTAATATCCCCTGTGTGAGGATATTAGGAGTGGAGTAGCATTTTGTGTGGCTGTTGTTTAACAGTTGGTGAACACACAGGCGAACCACTATAATCCCTTGTGTTGTGGTTGAATGATTTATTCTTCTGATCTTTAATTATTCTTTTGTGGGATGTATGTATGGTGGTGAATATTGTAATCATTTAATTCAAGCTTTGTGAGAATTTTGTAATAGTATAGAATTTATTTTATCGGCTTGATATTCAATTTCTTTTAAAAGTTGTTCCAGCAAGGTTGCCCTGCCATTTTTATGGTGTATGGCTGTCCCTAGAACAATACATTTGTGATTACAATTTATTTTAATTCAGTTTGTATTTATTTCTGTATTCCTCTTCGATTTGAGATTTGATACAAAGATCTTTCTAGAAATAAGGTTGTCCTACCATAAACTCTGGTTTTTGGTGTAAGGTTGTCCTTAGAACAACATTTGTATCAACCTCTCAAGATCTGAATTTTGAGGTTATTTTACTTTCTTGCATTGTGATTTATTTTGGCTATCATATTCTTTTTAATTCCGCTGTTATAAGTTTTATTTGGCATTGTCCTATTCACCCCCCTCTAGGACATATAGCTAGGTCTTTTCAAGTGGTATCAAAGCCTAATAGCTCGTTTTTATTCTTGGATTTAATTCCTGAGCTAACGATTTTAGCTATTTAAGATGTCAAATTTTGATAGCCTTTCAGTCACAAGGCCTCCACCCTTTGATGGCTCCAACTATGCCTATTGGAAAGCCAGAATGAGGATCTTCCTCAAATCAATGGATGAAAATGTGTGGCAAGCCACAGTGACTGAATGGAATCCTCCTATCATGGAAGTTACTGGGGTTGATGGTTCAAAATCTATGAAAGTCACACCATATTACCAATGGACCACTCTTCAAAAAAGTGAGAGTAGTGCAAATGCTAAAGCACTAAATGCAATTACTTGCGCACTATCACCGGATGAGTTCAAAAGAATCATTTCCTGTGATACTGCAAAGCAAGCTTGGGATATATTAGAAATGACACACGAGAGTACTACAATTGTTAAAAAATCTAAAGTCCAACTCCTCACAACCAGATTTGAAGAAATTCATATGGAGGAAAATGAAATGTTTATGGACTTTTACACTAGATTGAATGACATTGTAAACTCAATGTGGGGTCTTGGCAATAAAATCCCAGAAAGTAAAGTGCGTGTAAAAATATTATGCTCACTTCCTGAACGGTTCAATTCTAAAGTAACCGCGATCCAGGAACTTCGTGATACGGATATTATGAGGGTAGAAGAACTAGTTGGTTCACTACAAACCTACGAGTTAAACTTAAAGCTCCTAAAGGTAAATCTATCGCACTAAAATTTTCTAAATGTAATTCAGAAGAAAATTTTGATTCAGAAGATGATATGGCTCTTTTAGCTAAGAAATTTTACAAGATTTTCAAAAGCAAGAAAAGGGTTGATTTTCAAAAATCAAATGATAAAAAGAAGTTTAGACCCAAATCTCGAAAATCTTTGAAAGATAGTTAATGTTACAACTGTCAAGAATATGGGCACTTAGCAAATAGATGTCCTAAAAGGGACAAACCCAAGAAGAAGGGTATGTTGGCTACATGGGATGAATCATCTGATTCTGAAGGTTCTTCTGAATCAGAAGATTCTGAAACTGAGTCGGGCAATGAGGTTAAAGCTCTTATGACTCTAGCCAAATTCACATTTTCAGATAATGACTCAACAAGTGAAGAAAATCTAAGTAGTGAATGTGAAAATGAAGATGATCTTTAAGACGCTTACAATGCCCTATATAAGGAAAGTTGTAAAATTGCTGTCAAGCTTAAGCTTCAAAAAGAAAAGTTTTCTAAACTCAAAAAATGTTTTGAATCACTTGACTTGGAAAAATCACAAATTTCAGATTGTTTTGAAAAATCAAAATGCGATTTGGAATTCAAAAACTCCCTAATTATTGATTTAAAATCTGAAATTGAGAAACTTAAAATTGAAGTATCTTCTCTTCTGAATCTAAAGGACACATGGAAATATGCCCAAGGTGATCCAAAGTTAGAGAAACTTTTATCCGGATCAAGAAAATGTGGCGATCGATCCGGGTTGGGCTATGATAAAAATCTACCTCCTAAACAAAAGTATACTCCTCCTATGTTTGTTAAAGGAGAGTCCTCAAACTCAAAAGGTAAAAGTACTTATCAAGATTTTTCTAGAAATTCAAAAACTTTTCAAAAACCTAGAAGCAGCCATGTCAACTTTAATCAGAAACGAAATCCACTAGCTGAAAAGATAGTTGATTTACTCAAGGAGCTCTTAAAATCTAACTCTATAGGTTATTCCTATAAATATACACAAAAGAAGACCAACTATGTTCCTAAACCCAAAACAGTTATGAAATGGGTTCCTAAAGTTACCTGCTTGGTTGCTCACACTGCTTTTAAAGCAACAAGTCATTCAAAGTGGTACCTAGACAGTGGATGCTCCAGGCATATGACAGGTGACAAAGCTTTATTCACGGATCTGAAAGATATGACTGATGGTTCAGTCACATTTGGTGATGGTAACAACTGCAAGATTATAGGCCAAGGTACGGTTCAACTTTTTAATCTTCTTGTGTTTAAAAATGTTTTATATGTTGAAGGCTTAAAACATAACTTGCTTAGTATATTTCAAATATGTGATAATAACCATAGTGTTCGGTTTTTTAATCAAAGTTGTGAGATACTAAACAATAAGGGTTCTGTAATATTAACTGGACGTAGAACGTCTGAAAATTGCTATATTATTAGCGAATCCATCTCATCTAATCAAACATGTTACATGGTCCATACAGACGAGACTGATTTATAGCACAAACGTCTTGGACATGTACATTATCGAAATTTATATAGATTGAGCAAACGAGAACTTATAAGAGGTTTACCCAAACTTCAGAAATTAGATAAAATATGTGGTGAGTGTCAGATAGGCAAACAAACAAAGAACTCACATAAAAAGGTGAATTCAAATACCACATCAAGACCACTCGAACTTCTCCACATGGATCTGATAGGTCCTACCAGAACAGAAAGTTGTGGTGGGAAAAAGTATATCCTGGTAATAGTTGATGACTTTACTAGATTCACTTGGGTAGTCTTCTTAAGGGATAAATCTGAAACCCTTGAAGAAGTAAGAAAAGTTTTCAAAAGGATTCAAACTGAAAACTCTTCTCAAATCAGTAAAATTCATAGTGATCATGGATCTGAATTTGAGAATAGCAATTTTGAGAAGTTCTGTACCGACCAAGGAATATTACATGAATTCTCTGCTCCCAAAACTCCACGATAAAATGGAATTGTAGAAAGAAAGAATAGGGTGCTTCAAGAAATGGCTAATGTCATGTTGAATAGCATGAAGCTCTCTAAAAATCTTTGGGCTGAAGCAGTCAACACAGCTTGCTATATTATTAACCATGTCTACACTAGCAAAGATAATAATAAAACGGCTTACGAATTGTGGTTCAATAAAAAGCCTACTGTTAAATACTTTTGAGTTTTTGGCAACAAGTGCTATATTTTACGTGATCGTGAAAATTTAGAAAAATTTGATACGAAGAGTGATGAAGGTATTTTTCTAGGATATTCCTTAAACAGTCGAGCTTATAGGGTTATGAACAAAAGGACTGGTGTGATTCAAGAATCCATTAATGTTGTCATTGATGATCACTTAAACACGCCAATTTCTAATTCAGATAATGATGAAGTACTAATCATTGATAAACCTGATACTTCATCGAATCAGACTAATTCTGAGTTGAGGACTGTTAAAGATCATCCAACCACACAAATTCTTAGAAACCCTGTCACCGGTGTTCGCAGCTGTAGACAACTTAAGGATATATGTAATCATGTATGTTTTACATCCCAAATAGAACCATCTAACGTAAAAGAAGCTCTTGTTGATGAGAACTGGATTGTTGCGATGCAAGAAGAACTCAACCAATTCGTAAGAAACGATGTTTGGTATCTCGTACCATGACCTAAAGATAAACACATCATTGGAACAAAATGGATTTTTAAAAATAAGTCTGACGAGTGTGGAAATATAATTAGAAACAAGGCTAGACTAGTGGTACAAGGTTATACTCAAATTGAAGGGATTGATTTCGATGAAACTTTTGCACCAGTAGCACGTCTTGAATCTATCAGACTATTTATATCCATTGCATGTTTTAGAAAGATAAAGATCTATCAGATGGATGTGAAAAGTGCTTTTCTAAATGGCGATTTACATGAAGAAGTCTATGTTGAACAGCCAATGGGTTTTGAAGATTCCCAAAGTACTGATCATGTATATCGGCTTAAAAAGGCACTTTATGGATTAAAACAAGCACCTAGGGCATGGTATGAGAAACTAACGAAATTTCTTTTAAGTTATAATTTTCAAATGGGATCTGTTGATAAAACTCTGTTTGTTAAAAAACATAATGATCATATCTTAATGGTGCAGATTTATGTTGATGATATCATTTATGGATCAACTTGTACTGACTTGACTACTGAGTTTGCAGATTTGATGAAATCACAAATGAAATGAGCATGGTTGGGGAATTGACTTATTTCCTTGGATTGCAAGTAAAGCAACAACCTGAAGGAATATTCATTTCTCAATCTAAGTATGCTTTGAATCTAATCAAGAGATTTGGATTTGAGAATGGCAAGAATTTCGATACTCCTATGAGTACTACCCTGAAACTCTCAAAAGACTCTAATGGTAAAAATGTTGACTCAAAACTTTATCGGAGTATGATTGGTAGTTTGTTATATTTAAGTACGAAGACCTGATATTTCTCTAAGTGTTGGTATTTGCGCAAGATATCAATCTGATCCAAAAGAATCTCACTTTATTGCTGTCAAGCGAATTATTAGATATGTCGCAAGTACTGTAAATCTTGGTCTCTGGTATCCTCATGAGACTAGTGTCCAATTAGATGCGTACTCGGATGCTGACTGGGCTGGTAATCTAGATGATAGAAAATCAACCAGTGGTGGTTGTTTTTATATTGAAAATTGTCTAGTTTCCTGGTTTAGTAAGAAATAAAATTCTATATCACTTTCAACAGCTGAAGGTGAGTATATCGCAGCTGGTAATACATGTACACAGCTTGTTTGGATGCAACTAATGCTAAGTGATTATGGAATTAAACAGGATTCTATGTTATTACATTGTGATAATTCCAGTGCGATAAATATTTCAAAAAATCCTATTCAGCATTCTCGTACTAAGCACATTGACATTAGATTTCATTATATAAGGGAATTAGTAGAAGAAAAAGTTATATCTCTAGAATATATTCCTACTGAAGATCAACGTGCTGACATTTTCACAAAACCTCTCGATAAAAGCAGGTTCAAAAAGATGAAATTTGATCTTGGCATGTGCATTTTAAAATGATTATTTATGCCTACTTGTATTATAGTGTATATATTTGCTAGATTCTGACATTAATATGGATGACATTTTTGAGGAACTGGATTCTGACTCAACAGATGATCCAGATTTTGAACCATCTGATGTTGATGCACGTCTGAGTGCATTAGAGGATAAAGTTGAGAATATAAATGTAAAGTTGGAAAACATGCCGTTGCTCATGATTTACAATTCAAGTACATGCGCAAATATCTTAGGCGATTGAACAAAGGCATGCACCAACTTGATCCCTCTATTCCTGCTCCATCATCTGGTTCTGGTTCTGACTAGTTTATATGAGACTTCTGGTCTGTAATAACTTTATATCTTAGCACTTGGTTGACTGATTTTGAGTTGGATACTATCTATGTTTTATGCTGAAAATTTATTCTATGTGAAGCTATGCTGAGTATGTCTATCACTGTTTTGCTATACTCTCATAACTCCTCATGTTTACTCTCATATATCCCTTTATTTAGTTCTCCTTTATTGTTGTTTCCTTTGTCATATTGTGACAAAAAGGGGGAGAATGGTTTGTTCTTAACGATGATTGTGAGAGGAGTAGCATTAGTTATGTTACTCGGGGGGAGTATGTTTGAATGTTGAATATTGAATATTGAATATTGATTTGCAGGTAAGCCAGTTTATATGACCTGGTTCATAACTCTTTAACCAGTTGTTTTACTTTATGTTTATCTTGGTTATGTGTTTTGTCACTAATTTGACAAAGGGGGAGATTGTAAGTGCTATAGTTTATATCCCTGTCTGTTGTCAAATTTGTGGTGACAAAATCACTGTTATATATAACTTGCATAAGTGAAGCTCTCTCAAGGATCAACATTCATAAACAAGCCAAAGCTCACAACAAGCAAAACTCACAAGTACAAGGATCAATCTTGAATGCAAGAACTGCTCACAAGACAAGACTTAAGCTGCAAGACTTCAAGAAGAGTACAAGGCAGTTTGTAAAGAACTCAAGACACTTTCAAGATTGAGCTACATCAAGATTTCCACTACATCAAGACTTCAAGGCTCATACTTCAATGTCACTAGTTCCTAATGTTTCAATGTCCTTACTTCATGGTTAAGGTTTGACTGACTATAGGTTGACCTTAGAAGTAGGTCTCTTTGGATACATAAGTCGAATGTTTATTTTACGTGAGATTGGTCTGTTCTTCGACTAGTCCTAGGCCTTCTACGACTAGTCCTAGAGTTGCTTTGACCAGTCTAAGAAATTCCTCGATCAGTCGTGAGTTTGTTACAATTTTCGGATAAAATCTATTAGGCTTCGATTAGTCCAGGAATCTGTTCGACCAGTCGAAGGAACAGTGTCGACTGCATCTTCGACCAGTCGAAAATCTTCGACTCAAAATCCAGCGATGTTTTTCAGGTTCTTCGACCAGTCGAAGGAAACCTACGACCAGTCGAAGGTGACCTACGACCAGTCGAAGGAGACCTTCAACCAGTCGTAGAACGGTCAGAGCTTATCTCACCGGATCTTTCAAATATCTGTTATTGCTTCGACTAGCCGAAGAGCTCCCTAGACCAGTCGAAGACGCGATCTGCTCACCTATAAATAGTGCACGAATCTCAGAAGAAATTATCGAATTAATTAATCCATTCAAGCCAATCTTCGTCGAACTTCTGAAAGATAATTCTGTGCTCCATCTAAGCTAAGTGTGCTTATTTAATATTCTCTTTCCTTAGCTTTGTTTAATTGATTTTGTTTCTGTTATTCCAATCTAATTTGATAAAAGGAATTGTTATTCCCTTTCTTTGGAGTCAAAATCAATTAAGGCAAGCCCTATTTAGTTTAATTTAAAATCTATTAGAATTAGAACCATTGTAATTGAGTACTGGACATTGAACTTGGACATTCAATCATCTACTCTGATTTGGTTCTACCGGGCTGCTACAACGAAGGAGATAATCAGGTATTTTACATTTAATTGTAAATTCATTTCTATTTTGGTTTCTTTCAAGATTTGCCAGAAAAATCTTGTTGTATTGGTTATCTGAGGAGAGCCAAGAAAACTCAGAAGAGGGATTTTTTTTAAATTGTGTAAGCCCACAGACAAAGACACAATTGTAAAGGTTTTGGGTGAACCTGGGAAAACCTATTTTGTTAGTGAACGCTAATATCCCCTATGTGAGGATATTAGGAGTGGAGTAGCATTTTGTGTGGCTGTTGTTTAACAGTTGGTGAACACACAGGCGAACCACTATAATCCCTTGTGTTGTGATTGAATGATTTATTCTTCTGATCTTTAATTATTCTTTTGTGGGATGTTTGTATGGTGGTGAATGTTGTAATCATTTAATTCAAGCTTTGTGAGAATTTTGTAATAGTATAGAATTTATTTTATCGGCTTGATATTCAATTTCTTTTAAAAGTTGTTCCAGCAAGGTTGCCCTGCCATTTTTATGGTGTATGGCTGTCCCTAGAACAATACATTTGTGATTACAATTTATTTTAATGCAGTTTGTATTTATTTCTGTATTCCTCTTCGATTTGAGATTTGATACAAAGATCTTTCTAGAAATAAGGTTGTCCTACCATAAACTTTGGTTTTTGGTGTAAGGTTGTCCTTAGAACAACATTTGTATCAACCTCTCAAGATCTAAATTTTGAGGTTATTTTACTTTCTTGCATTATGATTTATTTTGTCTATCATATTCTTTTTAATTCCGCTGTTATAAGTTTTATTTGGCATTGTCCTATTCACTCCCCCCCCCCTCTAGGACATATAGCTAGGCCTTTTCAATAAGGTCACGCAGACCTGGGCCCATCGTAATATTTATTTGCATCCAACCTGTTAATAGGGTCACGTGGACCAGAGGGCCCACTGTAATATTTATTTTCCAGCGAACCCTTTGATAAGGTCACACGTGACCTGGGCCCACCGTGATATTTATCTGACATCCAGCCTATTTAAAAGGTCACGTGGACCTGGGAAAACTGGGGCCCACAGGAATGTTTATTTGCCACCCAAACTGTTCATAGGGTCACGGTCAGGGGCCCACCATAATGTGGTTCGCAAATCCAGCCCACCCATTATGTGTGTCCCACTTGGCTGAGGGTTCAGACCAAGTTTCAGCCGCATCCAAATTTCAGATAGGCCCCACCAAGTGATTTTATATGTTTTAGGCATGTCTTTACATGATTTTAGATGGTGTGGCCCACCTGAGTTCTGTATACGGTTGATTTTTGGGATATCCCATTATTTAAAGGGGACGACTTAATTGCACGGTGTTGATGTTCGAAATGCATCACGGTGGGGCCCACAACATGGTGTTGATGTTCGAAACGCATCACAGTGCTGCCTTCTTCTCCTTTCTTGTTTTTTTTTCTAAAACTGTTTTCTTGCGGTTTTTCATAGTTGGGGCCCGGATCAGCAAGATCCACTCTAGCCATTGGTCCCTGTGGCTTGATATAAACCTATCGAGTCTAATATTGGATGGGATTTGACGTATAGCAACATTAGAGTCCATTTCAACGGTAGAAAAGCCTTGTTTGCTATGCTATGGCCCACCAGAAACTCGGATTGAGTTCATTTTTCGGCTCAACGCTTACAATGAGCTGGGGAACAGGATATATGGCGTGGATTATATACATACATTGAGGTGGAGCCTGCATGAGTGGCCCACCATTCCCTTTATTTTGGTTGGCTCGTTAGTACACTCCCATGTCAGTACACGCACTCCATGTTAGCCAACCCCACCATGTCCAGCGTCTAGAGACACTGGACGACATACATAAAATGGACATCATGGTGGGTCCCACATGCACATGGCCCACCTGTTTGATCCACCTGATGTTTATGTTTTCCTTCCAACCGGGCCCGCTAATGGGCTGGATATCCAACACATTCATCCGATGGGTCCCACATGAAAAATATGATCATGGTGGGCCACACTCACCCCTTCATCATCATCACCATTCAAAGAGAGAGAGAGAGACGGTGATAGAGAGGAGGGACCCCGCCACTATGGACCCTCCATTGATACATTACATACATCGAAATGGGTCCCACTAACAAGTGAGCCCTCAAATCATGAAATCAACGGTAGAAACTCAAAGATCACCCACCTCTAGGCCTCCTCCTTGCTCCCTTAGCCTTCTATGCTCATTGCCTTCACTTTTGGTGGTGGTTGATGGGATTTTGATGGTGTAGATGAGAGATGAGAGGGTGGGCCACACTTGTGGTTTAGGAGAGAGGGAGGTTGGACGTGGGATGTTGCTTGGGAGAGTTTTTGAGAAATGAGGGAGAGAGAGAAGTGATGGGATGATAAGGATGGGTGATGTGGTGGTTGTAAGAAAAGGGTGATGGGAGGTATGGTTGTGGTTGAAAATGGGGTAAAAGGGGGATGGCGAGGGGAGAGAAAGAGTTGACTTTTGAAAAGGGAGGGATGGGGCTTGTACTTGAGGTATGGTTGTACTTGACATTGATTGATTGATTGATTGATGGGACATGACGTAGAGATTTCCTCGAAGTTCGCAACGCGCGGCGTTTCTTCAGAACGAACGCTGGTTGACATCTCCTGGCCTGGGCATCGGTTCAGTGCGCGAATCGCGGCATTGGAACCGCGGCGACGATGCGGTCGTTATGATACAGGTTTCGGTTCGAGCCGACTTCAGTATGCAGGACTCGGCCTAGGATTGCACGCAATCATCGGATACGGTGCAAAGGTTGCCGGAATTCAACTGAAAGGACCGCAGAAGGCTAGGATACGGGTCTTACAGAATTGACCGTGAAGTGACCGTGAAGTAAAGGGAATTGACTGTGAAATGCATGGAATTGACCGTGAAGTGAAGGGAATTGACTATGAAATGCATGGAATTGACCATGAAGTGAAGGGGAATCGCCAGGAATGACCATGAAATGCATGGAATTGACCGTGAAGTGAAAGGAATTGACCGTGAAATAAATGGAATTGATCGCGAACTGATTGAAATTGGTCGTGAAGTGAATGAAATGGATTTTCAACCATCGACCTAATGGAATCTTCGAAAATAACCGGGTTGGTTGGCTAAAGTAGCTTCTCCTACCTCAAAACATCAACTCATTTTGGTTAAAAGAAATGCGTGTTAAATGAATAAAGCAAAAAACTGAATAAAAAGAGAGAATTTTTTTTAATGATTATATATATATATATATATATATATATATAATGTATTAGAGAAAAATGTAGGGGAAAAAAGTTCTCCATGAAAAAAAAAAAGAAAAGTGGCAGCCTGCCATGACACTGCCGCAGTAGGCTCCCTTTTTTTTCTTTTTCCCTAGTGTAATTTCCACCGCTTTTATAGGTCCCATCATGAGGTATGTTTTATATCCAAACTATTCATCTACTTGGTGAACTTGTATTAAGGCTTGAGATGAAAAATAAGACAGATCTAGCTATCAAGTGGACCACACCATAAAAGGCAGTGGGGGATTGAACATCTACCATTGAAACCCTTTTAGGGGTCGTAGAAGTTTTGGATCATTATGAAATTTATTTTTCCTCTTCACCCAGGTCTTTGTGACCTTATGAATAGATTGGATTGAAAATAAATATAATGGTGGGCCCTACAAAATTTTTAACGGTGAAAATCAGCTGCTCTTTGTAGAGCTGGGCAGAAAGGGACCGATCCAGTGGATCCGACCAGATCCGCCCCGATTCGACCCAAACAGATCCGAACCGAAGGCCATGATCGGGTTAGATCGAGGTGGCCTAGCAAGATCCGACCGTTAATCGGATCGATTCCAGATCAATGGTCAACCCGGACTAACCTGATCCGGAATCCGATCCGAATGGATCTGATCCGATTCGATTCAATTCGATCCGCACAACATTTATTCACCGTTATTTCCTATAATGTTGTCCACTTGAGATTGGGATATACCTCTTTTTTTTTTTTTTTTTAATACCCTAAAATGATCTAGAAAAATAGATGGATGGCATGGATGAAGTAAATACATCATGGTGGGGCCCATAGAGCACTGACTTACCATCATTTGAATAGTGGGATGCGGGGTACCCAATCTATCTTCTCTCACACGTCTTGAGGTTCCTCGAGCAGAGATCCCAGACGACAAGGGACCCCATTACGTCCTTGCTTGGGATGTTAGATGGGTCTCACCGTGATGTTTGTGATAAATCCACACCGTCCATCCTTTTTGGGAGCTCATTTTAATACATGCTGCTAAATAATCTAAGACTCAAGTGGCCCTTATGAGATGAAACAGTGTAGATTCAATGACTACCTTCCTCTGTTTTCCCTTTCGTCTAGCACACTTGAGCTTTGGATCCACCTATTTTTTAGCATCATGTCCTAAAATGAGCCCTCATAATTGATGGATGGTGTGGATTTCTTACAAATATCATTGTGGGCCCATATAGCATAAAATCCATGTCCCAAGGAAAAACCTTGGGACGCGGATCGGCAGGTGTACTACGCACCAGCAGACATGGTTTGGCGTGTTGCCATTAGCAAGTTCTATGGGTCCCATCATGAGGTATGTGTTATATCTAAACCGTCCATCCACTCGGCAGTCTCGTCTAAAGGCTTGACCTGAAAAATAAGATAGATCTAAAGATCAAGTGGACCACACTGCAAAAAGCAGTGGGATTGAACGTCTACCATTGAAACTTTTAATGTCAAGAATATTCGATCCGAACCTTATATAACTCGATCCGACTCGATTTTTCAGACTGAGTCGGACTCGGTTCGGGTCAGGCCAACAGCACAACGGTTTGGATCGAGTAAATAGACTCGGACTCGGTCTCGGATCGGATCGAGTTCGGGTCAGGTGTTAAAAACTTCGGACCGGGTCAAGTTGGGCCCAATCCGGTCCGAATCGACTCGATGCCCACCTCTAGCTCTTTGTGGTGTGGTCCAGTTGATCTTTGGATATGATTTTTTTTTTTTTTTTTTTTATAATGCTTGGAAATGATGATAAATATGGATGAACGTTGTGGATATAATAACTACGTAACTGTGGGGGCTTTGTAACTTTGATATCCTTTGAACCGTTTGTATAGCTCGGATTTCGAGGAGCGTCAGCGCTAGTCTTCGAGCCCCTGCCAATACGCTTCCAGAAGGAAAGGAAAGGTGGGGGTATTTTGGTCCGTGAAAAGCTCTCCCTACAACAGGGGCACATTCTTGGAAGACAAGAATAAGTGGGCTAAAATAGGCTCGTGGCAATAAGTGGGTCGTACAGTAGAAATAACTCCCTACAACAGGGACACTACAGTAGATCGTAGGGAATGCAAGTTCTGCCGGTGCATCGCATAATTTCAGGACATATGGAGCAAAAATAACAAATCCACTCCATCCATCCGGCTGGTCATCTGACTTTTAGAAAATGATGTAAAAATGAAGTCGATACAAAGCTCAACTGGGCCAAACAAACAAGAAAGAGTAGGAATTGAACGCTCACCATTGAAACATTCATCGGATGACGTGATGATATTTATGATAAATCCACTCCGTCCATCTGTTTTCCCAAATCAATTCAGGGAATGGAATAAAATTCAAGCAGATTCGCAGCTCAAGCGGGCTACACAACAGGAAACAGTGGGATTGAGCACTATTGAAACATATTGGGGGTATCGTCGGGTCCATTTTGAGCTTCGGAGCTAACTCATTTTCTGGGTGTACTCGTTAAAATGAGTTGGAAAAACAAATGGACCGGATGGATTTCTCACAAAATCAAGGTGGGCTCCATGTACCGTTGGAGTGAGGTTGCCAATGGCAACCAACGTGAGCAGGAGGTTTGGTGGATATTTTAGTACAAAGGGTGAGGGTTGCTCAACTGTAGGTGGGACCCACCATAATGTTTGTGACAAATCCACTCGGTCCATCCATTCTGTTAACCTTATTTTAGGGCATGGCCCAAAAATGAGGCCAATCTAAACTTCAAGTGGGAGCATGAAACAGTGGGAAGTGAATGTCGGCTGTTGACACATTCGTGTGGCCACATGATGTGTGTGATAAATCCACTATGTCCATCTATTTTTCCATATCAGATTTTGGCAAGGGCCCTAAAATGAGGCTGATACTAGGCTCCAGTAGGCCACATGAAAGGAAAGAATGGTATGGAAGTCCCACCGTTGAAAAATCCTAAGGCCATCTGGGCCCACTATGATCCTGGATCTGCCTTACTTTTATGCCTATGAAATAAAATGATCTGAAAAAACAGATGAACGTTGTGGATTTCTGAAAATCATCAAAGAGGCCCCACATAGGGTCTAGGTTAGGCAAGCATGGAAATTAACGTGAATTAATACCCCAGTCATAGGTTGATGATCATTTAAGCCCAGACTGCGAGCGTTGCCCGACTTAGGTGGGGTCTACCATGATGTTTGTTATAATTCTACTCAGCCCATTTGTTTTACCACGTTATTTTAGATTAATGGGACCAAATATGAGTACAACTAAAAGCTCAAGTGGGCTAAACCGACATGAAACAGTGGAGAAAACACGCTCACTGTTCGTGGGGCTACAAGATGTTTGTAACAATCCAGGCCATCCATCTGTTTCTTCGGATCATTTTATAGCGGAGGCCGATGCCAAGCGATCCAATGAGCAAAACCACTGGAAACAGTGGGAATTGAACCCCTACCGTAGAAACTTCTTGGGGCCATTGTGGGCCTACACTGAACTCTGAATATACCTCATTTTGTGAGGCATACCCTAAAATTAGCTGGAAACAGATGGAAGTATGGATTTCTCACTAACAACAAGGTGGCCCCATGTACTATCCAAGGTTGGGTGGCACGCCGGTGGTTTCAAAGTAACAGGGGAGATCATTAAAGCGTGGGCAGTCGGGTCAATAATAATTATAGAGCTGTATACGAGTCGATTCAAGTCCAGCTTGGATTAGCTCGGCTCAGCTCAGCCATTAGCTAACCTCAGCTCGAACTTGGCTTGAATTTACTCGGTCCTCAAGCCTGTTTGGCTAGCTCGGCTCAGCTTGGTCAATTTGGCCAAGTTCGGTCCTGTGCCGCATTTTCTCAAACACTTTAAATACATCTTCAAATTCTCACGGAATGTAAAACGGTAACAACTCCTTATATGTATTTCATCAAATACTAGTAAGCAAAATCAAAATCAAGATCAAGATATGGGGCAGTGTAATGATGTAATTTTTTTTTAATGGGAACACACCACCTATAATTTGATTGATATGGAAAATCTATCCAACGAGAATAAGATTATTGGAAACAGACAAACAACAAAGAATATACAAGCATTTAAGCAATTTGCAAAAAAAAAAAAAAAAAAAAGGACAGAAACCAGATGGTCGGTTTCACATATATATATATATATATATATATATATATATATATATATATATATATATATATATATATATATATTTGGAAACAGACAAACAACAAACAATATTCAATCATCACTGTTCATCATCTCCATTCATCAGGTAGGTATGTAGGTTTCATATATGTATATATATATATATATATATATATATATATATATATATATATATATATATATAAGTGATAACAGTTTCATTAGTTTTAAATTATATATCATATATCATATATTATATATTAAAATCCTTTCCATGTAAGATACATAATATATTATTTTATAAATTAAAAAGTAGCTCCCACAATGTCATTAAAAAAAATAAAATACTACAGTCATCTTAGAGATTGTGGTAGCAAATTGTGGCTAACAACATCTATATAAGAAGCCCATTACTACGATATGAAATGAGAAGAGATGAAAGAAAAAAAAAACACAAATAGAGGAAAGTGAGATAGAGGGAGAGAACGAAAGAGAAAGAAATAGAAAGCAAAAAGAGAAATACAGAAAGAGTCTGAGGGTTGGAATTCATCTGAAGGTCCTGCTTGAGGTACCTTAAAGATTTCCAACATGTCAACATGTTGCCTGAAATAGAAGATAAAAAAAAAAAGATCATTAAAGAAGTCATTGAACCTAAGAGTTTTTTAAACCTCCATTTAAGTTATATTCCATTTTACACATTACAAGTGCATCAAATACATCTACATTTTCTTCAATCTCGTTCTACATTATTTTTCCTTTTTCATTTTCTTTTACTTTATTTGCCTGCCCAGGATCTTAAATATTGTGAAGTAAGGCTAGTTTGCACTTCATTTTATTTACTTCATTTCATCTTATCTGCCTACTTGGTGTTACCTAGATTCGCAAAGTAAGGCTAGTTCGCCTTTCATTTCATTTATTGCATTTTATTTTATTCACATATCTGATGCTATTTATCTCTACGAAGTAAGGCTAGTTCACATTTTTTATTTTATTCACTACATCTTCACTTTAGTTGCTTATCTGAGGCCACTTGGCTTTGCGATCTAAGGGTAGATAATTTTCTTTTTCTTCTTTTCACATGTCAGACCCTTATGAGTTATACGAAGTATGACCAAATATAAAAATGCAAAAATTCTGTTGAATTCTTTGAAAAAAAACTACAAATTCTTGTGAAGTAGAGATCGGGTAGGCCATGTGTATGTCTACAACATTTCGGCACATAAAAAATATATTTTGAATTTTCCTAGGCCCAAAATGAGTTTATGGACTTAACTTGATAAGGTGAGCTGATTGGGTAGGCCATGTGGGCTGATTGGGTGAGTTGATTCAATGGGTTGACTCGACGGGTTATGTTTTCCCTAAGGTTCAAGTTTGGGGTTAGGTTTTTATTGGGTTTATGCGGCTGAGTTGACCGGGTGTTAATGTTGTTTCCTAAGGTTAATTTGGTGTGGGTTTAAGTTTGGATTTTGGTTTAGGGTTTGGATCAAGGTTTAGGTTTGGATTATGGTTAAGATTTTCGTCCATCTTTATCAGCTTGTTAGGCTAAACTGGGGTGTCTACACAAATAGAATAAGGTATAAAGCAGATCGATAAAGTTTCACAATTACCATGTCCCATGCAACAAGGAATTATAAGTAGGTGGGTCCCATCATATGGAAGAACTAATAAAATTTGAGGCCAACTTAATGAACGGTTTAGATATTACACTATAGCTAGTAGACCATCCGGGACAGAAACATTAAGAATAGTAGGACTCATAAATCTAAAAGGTAAATGGAAAGTGTTGGTCGACTGACTCTAAAAATAGACGGTTGCAGCTACCAGATGAAAATGCATGACTGTGTCGAAGCGAGAGAGTTGGAGACAGAAAAAGATTCTAGTCTGTCTCCAAAGACGGTCGAATTCAGATTGGACCCTCTCTAGCCATAGTATCCAGTCAGGAGTAGAGTTAGGCTAGAGTTTATGCTTTGTACTAGGGAAGGCCACCAATCCCATTTTAAGAGGTGGTTGTGGAAGAGAAGTTTTTCAAGGTATAGAGGAAACGAAGGAGAAATAGATTTTAGATTTGTGACAGGAGTCAAGGAAGTACCAAACATGAGAACTTCAACGGACAAGGAATAGGGAATCAAAGTGTTAGGGTGAATGGAGTCATTGAGACGAATAGGGACTGGCTCAGGCATGTCCAAGCTAGGATTTTCATAGCAGTCAATTCAGGTTCAATTTTGCAGTCCTTCGAAGCGGAATCCATGAAGCAAGACGACTAGAGGAAAGAAGTATGAATGAAGTCGGTAGAGACCGCGAAAGAATGATTGTAAATGAAAATGTAATAGTATAAAAGAGAATCAAAATATTGCTGATAGAACCTCCCTCGACATTGAATTGCGTTGTCGATGGTGTTCGTTCGGTCATCATAGCTATCAATTAATGCATGACTTCACTTTGGCTAGTCATATATCGATTGATATTATCAACTTACATAATTGTTCTCCCTAAGCCCTTTCATACTCTTACACAAGCTGAATAATCATTCGTACGCCTCGGAGCATAACAACTACCTCATTTAGAAGAACAATCCAGAAAGTTGATGCTCCTCCTTGATCCCTAGCCATGGGCATTGGACTATTGTTTAAGTTTAATGCCTCAGGAGCCGTTGGAATTGGCATGTCCTCTATTGGAAGGGGAATGGTTGGTGTAGATGGATCGACCCCAGCGATGTGAGCACTTCTTTTATTCATGATTGACAATACTACACTAGTAAGTTAGAGACAGGGTCCCACCAGGCATGCTAAAAACTTGTTGGTTGCTATTTTTGGCTCTAGGTGTGTGTGTGTGGGGGGGGGGGGGGGGGGGGCATGCCAGAATTGAAATTGCGACTTCAATTCGAACTAAACAACAATGACCCTAAGAACCAAGATAGGTAGACACGTAGTGTATGACCGAGATCTGATGAGATCGGTTGCCTATTCAGCCACTCACACAATGTGTAAATGGGATCAGGTGATATTCAGAGGGTGGGATTCATCCTCTGATGATGGGTTGCACCTTTGCCTTCTGTGTGAAAGGACTTTTCGATACAGATAGAATGAAATGAGGAGGGAATTTTTACAGTCAGTCGGCTGCAAAACACCTTTCCGATTGATGAACTGAATCCAGTGCACAAGCGTAGACTCGAATTACAGCTAAAATTTACTAGGTACTTGATTAACGTTACAGATTACACTAACAGAATGTAAACATCAGGTTTAAAGTAAAAGATTACATTATGAAATGTAATTAGCTTTGCAGGAAAAGTAAAGGATTACACTATGGAATGTAAATTGACTAGTAATTGAAAGATAGGTTTAGTTTGTTTGGTTTGGTATGAGACGATTTTCCTTGATGAATTCTTCTATTTATAGCTTTAATCCTTTTATTTGGATCCTTCTCACGTTTTGACAGTTACCATAACCTTTCAGCACTACTTGAACGTATGTTTCTCCACTTGTCTCTTGTCCTATAACCGTTCACATATGATTGCTCATTCATCGACGACTTAAGCGTTACACGACACCATCTGATACGCTCCATCTACGGTTATCGAGAAATCTTTTCTGTATATATCTGCAGATCTTCAAATGCACCATGTGTATCCATATAGATCACATGCACAACTCCCATTGATTGGTTATCACAGGGGATGGCGATAATGGGGATGAACAAAAGGTTGTCATGTGTTAAGGATGAACAAAGGTTGTCATGTGTTAAGGGATAGCGATAATGGGGATGAACAATCGCTTTTCCCCACGACAACAATCACTACCATCCCCCTCTATCCACAATCAAAAGTGGCTTTCATCTTTAAGAAAATGCTATTGTACAAAAAATAAAATAAAAAATAATAATTTAAAATGTCTTCCACGTATCATCAGCTTCTATCTCTAAGAAATGTGGTTGCTAGAGCAAAAATAATACTTTTATAAGACCTTAGAAGTTGTTGGCGGTGCCCATATATTGGAAAAGATGATGATAGTGAACGTATGTCGGAAAATGCAGTTGAAAGCGGTGGTGGTGGTTCCTAAAAAACATGTTTGAAAAAGGAAGAAGAAGCTCAAGGAAAACAATAAAGAAAAAGTGAAAAAAGCTCCATAAGGGTCCACCATCGCATATGTGGAATCCACCCCATCCATTAACCTCAGAGTTTCATATAAGGTCATGGTTGGGAGCATTATCAACATCCGCCACTCACATTGACCACATTACAAGAAAATAGTTCATATCGAACAAACACTATTATAAGTTTTTAGGTTTTGTGGGCTACATAGATATTATGTCAGTAATAAGTTAATAATTTTCCATATAAATAGAGGGCTACAAAGAAAATTAACAGATTAGATATAGGTTCCGATAGGACTAATAACTAATCTCGTCGACGTCACTTGCTTAGGATACTACATAACTTCTTCTTTGTTCAAAATTCGTACAACTACTGATCCAATGATAAGGGCAATTTGGTCTGAAAATGTTTTCAAAACCTGTTAGATGACTAGTCTAAAAATATTTGAAACATTCATTCTTTTCCGAGAATTTGACCTTACCAAAGTGCTAGTACAATCAAAATCCCAAAAAAAAAAAAAAAAAAAAATTAGAATTGTTATTGAAGGTAAGCTTTGACTTTGATAGGCCAACGTAATGTGTACATAAGATTTCCATTAAATCTTGAATTCTATATTAGGCCTAGGGACCTGAAATCAAGCTTAAATATGATTTAGTGGGCCGCACTAAAAGTACTAATTGGGAGAGACATCTTGTAACACCCGTACTTTTTTTTAAAATTGTGGATACTTGATCCCACTGTTCCCTATGATGTGGCCCACTTGAGCATTGGATTGCCCTCATTTTTGGGCCCTCTCCCTAATTTAACCCGACAAGATTGATGAACGGTGTGGATTTGTCACATCATTCTTGTGGGGCCCATTCTCTAAAAAAAAGAAAAAAAAAAAGAAGAAAAGCTTCTTTTGCAGTGACGTGCACGTCACCTCTCCCCACTCCCTATTGGACTCTCTCTCTTCCTTCTCCTTTGGCAAACGTGGTAGGTCCTACACCCACCTCGATTCAAACTCCCCAATTTCCTCTCCCATTTAAACTCTCCTCTTTCTTCTTCCACCATTCTTCATCAGCGGAACCCACCAAACAATCCAGACTGCTCACCATCAACCCAAGAAGATTTTAACGGCAAACGTTCAACCCCACTATTTCCATTCTTATGGCCCACCTAAATTTCAAATCTGCCTTACCTTTATAATCATGTATTATTACGACCAGGCAAAGTAGCTAGATAGAATGGATTTCTCACAAATATCTCGTTGGGCCCACCTAGTTTCCGTTGCAGTAAGGGATTTGGAAGGCTTCTACAGTGCAATCCACGTAGATTGAAACCTCTCCGATTTTTCTTCCTTTCTCTTTCCATTTTCGAGTCAACCTATAAATTGGAAAATCTCGACTGTCCATTGGATCCATCTTCAATCCACAATGTCCAAACTATACCATTCAACCTCCACTCAACACATCAGGTAGGTGATTTTCCCGATTGAAAAGACTACATTATTATATATTTTTATTTCATTAGTTATTTATTTCATATTGCTGATTTAAGGCATTTCATTTTGGTTTTACATGATGTAGAATGCATTTATTTGATTTCTAATACGTGGAATAAATTCATTTGATTATTGTTAAATGCTTTTAATTATACTATGGGTGCTCTGCCCTGAAAGGAACATTATGTTATTTTTATACGGGTGCTCTGCCTAGGGTCATTCCTGAAAAGATCAGCACGGTATGGGTGCTCTGCCCAGGGTCATTCCCGAAAGGATCGGCACAGGTGCTCTGCCTTGGGTATTTACCCTAAAAGTTTATTCACCAGGTGCTCTGCCAAGGGTCATTCCCTAAAAGGATTAACACCAGTGCTCTGCCGAGAGTCATTCCCTAAAAGGATCAACACACACGGGTGCTCTGCCCTGGATTGAACCAAAAAAGATTTTAGATGACTGTACTGTCTTATTTTGTTATTATGGAAAATAAATTGTTATTGTTGTTACGTAAAATGATGATTCAATATTCATAATTAATCTTATTTGTTTTATTGAGTTGTATTTGTGTTAACGTAGAATTTTCAATTTTGGGAAGGATGTGACCCTACGAGCCATCGCGCTCATACCCGCATAGATTATTTTGCAGGATTTGTATATGAAGAATCAGTTGGGCAACATTGAAGACTTTTATCCTTATTAATTAAAATTCAATGTATCTTGTAATAATTTTATTTTTTTGTGTGTCAATGTAATTAAAGATTCAAGGATTAATTAGTGGACAATATTTAATGACAATGATTAGTATCATTTTAGTTGTTTTGATTGCCTTGAAAATGCATGAAATAATATGGGTTGCGATGTATACTTATATAAATATAACTCACAGTCCTGAAATTCGGGTTTGGGCCTGGCCAACTTGGGTTCCGATTTTCGGGGGGTGACACATCTACCCTTGATTTTTTTTTAAGTGTCCACTGTAATACTTATATAGTATCCACTCCAACCATTAAATTAAAAACAAGATATAAATTCATATCCATAAGTTATTTACTTGTGCCACATTAATGGAAATATTTCAGATTATGAGCGTTGTTCACAGTACACTATTTCCAATCATATGGTCCACCTGAGTAATAGATGTTGGTTGGGGTTGATTTTACATAAACATAATGGCGGGGCTCATGGGAGCCACCGACCCATTTGTTGGCATGGAGTATGACCGTAGGTAGCCAACGGTTGGAATCTAAATTCCATTTTAATTAGGTATTTTTTTGTAATTTTTGTTTTTTAAAAATTGCTTTGCTAGATGTGGCTCAACTAATAGAGCTCATGGGAACTTCCCATGAGGTCGAGCTATGTGGGCCGACCATGATGCGTGTCAAACATCTACCCCATCAATCAGATGCACCATTCCATCGTGGGCCTAGGGCTTAAAAATCAAGTCAATCCATGACTTGTGTGGCCCACACCACATACAAAAGTTGAGAGGGGTTACCCTCCCATTAAAACATTCATAATCAATTATTGGGCCTACCGAGATGTGGATCACAAATCCAGCCCATCCATTATGTGTGTCCCACTTGCATGAGGGGTCAGACCAAGTTTCAGACGCATCCAAATTTCAGGTGGGCCCCACCAAGTGCTTTTATATGTTTTAGGCATGTCTTCACATGATTTTAGATGGTATGGCCCACCTGAGTTCCATATACGGCTGATTTTTGGAATATCCCATAATTTAAAGGGTACCCATCAAATGCACAGTGTTGATGTTCGACACACATCATGGTGGGAGCCACACAATTTGACCTCATGGGAAGTTCCCGTGACTATGCAGTAGAGCTCATGGGAACTTCCCATGAGGTCGGGCTGTGTGGGCCCTACCATGATGCGTGCCAAACATCTACCCCATTAGTCTGATACCACATTCCATGGTGGGCCTCTTACGCAAAAATCAAGTCAATCCATGACTTCTGTGGGCCACACCACATACAAAAGTTGAGAGGGGTTATCCTCCCACTAAAACATTCTTAATCATTTGTTGGGCCCACCGAGGTTAAACCTAGCCCATCCATTATGTGTGTCCCACTTGGACGAGGGGTCAGACCAAGTTTTAGACGCATCCAAATTTTAAGTGGGCCTCACCAAGTGATTTTATATGTTTTAGGCATATCTTCACATTATTTTAGCTTATATGGCCCACCTGAGTTCCATATACGGCTGATTTTTGGGATATCCCATCATTTAAAGGGGACCCATCAAATGTATGGTGTTTTTTTTTGTTAAATTTTAATTTTTTACACAAGCGCACACACCCCCACATACTCACGCTAGTGGACTTTCACCACCTATGGGTACTCGAACCCTACGGGAGTTGAAACTCCTAAGAGTCTACCACCTGAGCAAGAGTAAGGACGCTGCATGGTGTTGATATATATATATATATATATATATATATATATATATATATATATATATATATATATATATATATATATATAATATATATATATATATATATATATGGAAATGGTTCTACGTCATTGAGCTCATGGGAACTTCCCATGAGGTCGAGCTGTGTGGACCCCACCGTGATGCGTGTTGAACATCAACCCCATCAGTCAGATGCACCATTCCATGGTGGGCCTCGAGCTTAAAATTCAAGTCAATCCGTGACTTGTGTGGGCCACACCACATACAAAAGTTGATAGGGGTTACCCTTCCATTATTCATAATCATTTTTTGGGCCCACCTAGATGTGGTTCACAAATCCAGTCCATCCATTATGTGTGTACCACTTGGATGAGGGGTCAGACCAAGTTTTAGACACATCTAAATTTCAGGTAGGCCCCACCAAGTAATTTTATATGTTTTAGTCATGTCTTCACATAATTTTAGATGGTATGACCCGCCTGACTTCAGTATAGGGGTATTTTTAGGATATCCCATAATTTAAAGGGTACCCATCAAATGCACGGTGTTGATGTTCGACACACATTATGGTGGGGCCCACAGAGCTCGACCTGATGGGAAGTTCCCATGAGCTCGACCGCATAGAACCTTTTCCCATATATATATATATATATATATATATATATATATATATATAGATAGATAGATAGATAGATAGATAGAGAGAGAGAGAGAGAGAGAGAGAGAGAGAGAGAGAGAGAGATGCTCACACACATCTAGTTGTACCATTGAAATTGGTCCAACTACCCGTGGATTAAATTATAGAAATATTTTTTTTTATTTACATATAATGCCTTTAATGCTTCCTTATGAAAGGCCACGTAACATCAAGTATTACATGGATATGTTGGGAACACGTGTCAGATCCATCTTGTTTATCGAACATGGCTCACTAATTAAATTTTATCAGCTAAAACTTAGTAAATGAATTTTATATCTGAATCCACATATGTAAGTTGAAAGTAGACCACTTGAATGGGTTTCTTACAGCCTACTTTTCTTGTATAAAAATATAATATATTATTGATATATAAAAAGATATTTTATACCTTTCATATACATACAAAAAACTCTATTTGATTAACTGATTGAATTTCTCACGCATCATATACATTATCTAAACTCATCACATGTGCACACCTTCTATGGTGATCTCACTTTTTTTTAAAACAAACTTATTCGTCCTTTATCACCACATTTAATGCTCTTTCTCCCTCTCTACCGCATGGAAAGGGACGGCAGTTGCCTATTAGCCTTCCGCAACTTCCCGTCGTAGGAGCCAGTGGGCCTACTATAATGTTTGTGATAAATCTATCTCATCCATCAGTTTTTTTAGATAATGTGTTAGAACATCCGCCCAAAATTAAGATGGATCCAAAACTCTAGTGGCCACGCAATAGAAAAAAGTACAGATTGAACGTTCATTGTTGAAACATGGGGCCACAAAAGTTTTGTATCAGGGTAATATCTTTGTTTTTTAAAGAGGTCTCAACCGTAGGCTTTTTTATGACCACTTTTTCCTGTCCGTGGATCTACTTTATTTCTTGGCCCGTCCTAACAATCAACACTATTTACAGTGGTTTGGTCCACAACATTTTATGTGTATAATGCCAGCATTACGAGGATTAATTACGACCTTAAATTACACTACGCTACCCGGTGCCATTGGACGGGGATTAGCTACTGAAGTGATGTCACTACGTCATGTGATTGATGTATGTGTTTTATCCACACCGTCCATCCATTTGGAGAGATCATTTTATGGCACATGACAAAGAATGATTCAGATCCAAATCTCAAGTGGACCCCACCATAGAAAAAAGTGGGGATTGAACGCCTACCCTTAAAAACATCTTGAGGCAACAAAAGCTTTCGATCAAGTTGATATTTGTGTTTTCCCTTATTCCATGTTTTTGTTAACTTATAAATAGGTTGGATATCAAATAGAAATCACGGTGGGCCCATGAAAGTTTCAACAGTGGGCATCATTGTCCCACTGTTTTCTGTGGTGTGGTTCACTTGAGCATTAAATCTACCTCATCCTTTGGTTCATGCCATAAAAGGATCTCTCCAAATGGATGAACGGTATGGATACAATACATACATCATGGTGAGGCCCATAGAACGTGGTGATATCACTTCATTAGCGATAGATAGGGTTGTACACGGGTAACCCGGTTAACTCGCTCGACTCGGCCTGACCCGAAACTGAGTTCTTGACCCGAAACTGAGTTCGGGCTGAGTTCGGATATGTCCCAGTTCGGTCCGACTCGGCCCGAAACCCGACCCGGCCCGACTCGGTCAAGTGGTGTGTGTGTGTGTGTGTGTGTGTGTATAACCCTACCCGTCCCTTTCCCCTTTACCCTTCTGGGATAGTTCACCGCCTATCTTTGAAGTGACAGTGACTCATCCACCTCACAAACGTATAACTTGAATGGCCTAGATTCATCCAAATACAAAAAGGATTTATAATGTCCTGAGTAGTTAGATTTTTTGTGAAGTCTATACTTCAACTATCTAAACCGTTGATCGAGGGCCTTGTAATGGGATGCGGATTACCTACCAAAGCCCTTCCCATGAACTTGTTGTAAGGTCTAAAACTGGCCCGAACTCGCCTGATTGCTGACCGGGCTGGGTTCAGGCTGGACGTGTTAGCACGGTGACCAGGCCGAGTTCGGGCTAGGTTTGGCTTGTGACTGGGTCGGGCCGGGTTTAGCCCAATTCGACTCGGAGCGACCCGTGTACACCCCTAGCGATAGAGTTACTATCGGGTTCGGTAGCTAGTCCACGACTGCTAGCATTATGACTTTATGAGCATTAACTACCACCTTAAATTACGCCCGATAGTAGCGTTTTGGGTGTTTCGGAGATAGGTATAACATGGGCTCCCCCTCCTGATTTTTTTTGGGCCTACTCTGATACACATGTAAGATCACTTTGATCATTGGATGTGTAATCAAGTAATAAGCCTACAGCCAATAAATCAGGCTAACCCATGATTCAAATGGGCCACACCAATGAGAATAATTAAGAGAGAGACATCCATTGTTGATTTTTATAGGACCCATCACAGCGAAACTATGAAATTTATTCCAACCATTAGATGTCACGTCAAAAGTAAGCCTAGGTTCCAAAAATCAGGTTCATATATGATTCATACCAGTCACGCTGTGGGAAATTGTTTGGATGGTGAACCTTTCCTAGTTACATGGCAAATAGGCCTAATGGTTAGCTCTAAAAAGTTTTCATCCGACAATTTTGTTTAATACTCCCTTATTTTGGGCTAATGGTCTTTTAATGACATAGAAAAATTGAAGGACTCTGTAAATCTAACATATAAATCGTGATGGGTATTATGGAAGTTACCCGCATTAAAAGTTGAATTGTCTAGAACGGAAGTAGATTGGCTGGTGTGCCACACACCACCGATGCTGCTGCTTTGTTGACGTCACCAAGTTCTGTGGGTCCCATCATGAGGTATGAGTTATATCCAATCCGTCCATCCACTTTTTGATCTAGTCTTAAAGGTTTGAACCAAGAATTAAGACAGATCCAAAAGTCAATTGGACCAAACTGTAAAAGTAGTGGAGGATTGAACGCTTGCCATTGAAACCCTTTTGGGGTCACATAAATTTTGGATCAATGTGATATTTGTTTTTTCTTTTCATCCGGGTTTATGTGACCTCATGAATAGATTGGATGGAAAGTAGACATTACGGTGGACCTTACGAAAGTTTTAACGGTGAAAATTAGTCCCCACTGCTATTTGTGGTGTGGTTCACTTGACCCTTACAAATTACTTAATTTTGGGATCAAGATCTAAAATGATCTCACCAAATGTATGAACAGTGTAGATACGATAAATACATCATTGTAGGGCTTCTGTAACTTTGATCTCCTTTAAACCTACAACTCGGTGCTCGAGGAGTGTCAGCGCTCCTCTTCCCCCGACATGTAGGTTGCTGGTGCGTGGTACACTAGCCAATCCGCTTCTTTTTGGCACGCAAACTATTCAGAGAGAAAAAGAAGGGAAGCGGATTGGCTTGTGTACGTACGTAAGATGAGCGTTGATGCTCTTCGAAATCTGAGTTGTATGACCAGCTCATAGGAGATCCAAGTTACATGGGGCCCACGGTGATGTTTTTATTATAACCACACCGTTCATTCATTTTTTGAGATCATTTTAGAGAATTATATAAAAAATGAATCATATCCAAAGATCAATGGGACCACACCACAAATAGAAGCAGGGATAATGATTTTCACCATTAAAAAATTCGTAGGGCCCACCAAAATGTTTGTTTTCCATCCAATTTGTTCATAAGGTAAAAAAATATCTTGATGAAGAGGAAAAACAAATTTCATATTGATCCAAAACTTCTGTGACCCCAGAAGGGTTTCAATGGTAGACATTGAATCCCCCATTGCTTTTTGCAATGTGATCGACTTGATAATTAGATCTGTCTTATTTTTTTCTCAAGCCCTACGAAGAGCTCGCCAAGTGGATGGACGGTTTGGATATAACACATACCTCATGATGTGACACACAGAACCTGTTGTCATCAATACACCAGCTATATAGCTGGTGTGTCGTACACCAGCCAATCAGCTTCCAGAAAATAGACATGTTTTGTGATTGATGTGATGGGAGGGGAGAAGTGTTCTCCACATTCATAAATAAATAAGACTCTGACAATAACTTTAACTAATTAAAATATGAGATTTTGACTATACTGACCTCGAAGTCTAGTCAAATTACCTAAAAAGATTCAACTTTCAAATAATCTAAGGGTAGCCTTCTGACAAGCTTCTGAAAATTAGTTGGACCAAAATGCCCTTCTCTTTGTTTCAGTAGTTGTACGGTTTTCTAGGGAATAAGAAATTATGTCGTATTTAATGCCAAGAAAGTGATGTGTACGGAACCCATTTTTATCACGTGGGCAATGACCAAACTCATGGGGCCCACATTAATGTATGTGTATAATCCATGCCGCCCATCCTTTTTGCCGTGTCATTTTAGGGCGAAGGCCCAAATATCAGCCCAATCTAGAGCTCGTGTGCTAACTTAGACACTGCCCAAGTTATGACTTTTTGGGCCTATGACAAGCCGGCCGATAAGGTGGACGGAACAGATCACCCCATTATGGGTCTTAGGCTATTATACCAATGGCTATCCTTTACCACATTACAACCACAACACATATCACATGAGAACCACTACCCATATAACATGAGAACCATGACCCATTTAACATGACAACCACGACCCATATAGCATGACAACCACGACCCATGTCAACTATGACCTTTACCACATCACAACCATGACCCATATCACATGAGAGCCACAACCCATATAATATGACAACCACAACCCATATAGCCTGCATTTCCTGCTCCTGTAGTCTATTAATAGTCATCTCTACATTATGGTCCATTTAAGATTTATATTTGAATGAAATTTAGTATCCACGGTGTAAATAGATCATTTTATCTGATGGACAGTGAGGATCTTATGTATATTTATCCCATGTAGTCACCAAGTTAGTGTAAATCACGTCATACTTGTTCAAATGATATTTGTATAGTAGCATATGTCATATCAGGTAATTGTAATGCGGTAAGGGTCGTGGTTGTAGTGTCGTAAGGTTCGCAGCTGTCATGAGTCGTGGTTGTCATGAGGTAAGGGTCTTAGTTGTCATGTTATATGAGTCGTACTCTTCATTTTATAGGCCTTGGCCCTAAAATGAGAACCACGACTCATATGACAACCACGACCCATATAACATAACAACCACGACCCATTTCACTTGCGTACCACAACCCATATAACATGATAACTACGATCCATGACAATGACGACCCATATAACATAACAACCACAACCCATGAAAACTACGACCCATTACAACCACGACCCATATCACATGAAAATTACAACTCATAAAATATAACAACCACGACCCATGGGAAGCCACAACCCTTATAACATAACAACCATGACCCATATGACATGACAACCACGACCATAATTACAATACAATATGAAGAACAACTCTCTTCAACGGGCACCCTATGGGTTGAAAAACTCTGTTGAGAATGTCTTATTTAAGCCTAACCATAAACCCATTTACAGCTAGACTAACTTATGTAGCTTGGCATTGTGATGCAATAGATGTTTCCCTTCTCTCAAGCTGTAGACTTGGCATTGCGATGCAATAGATGCCGCCCTTCTCTCAACCTATTACACTTTATGGTCAGGCTCAAACAAGACATTCTCAACCGAGTTTTTCAGCTTACTGGGTGCCCATTAAAGAGAACTGTCCTTCATATTGTATTGTAATTATGGTCGTGGTTGTCATGTTATATAGGTCGTGGTTGTTATGTTATATGGGTCGTGGTTTTTCATGGAGTCATGTTTGTTATGTTATATGGGTCGTGGTTCTCATTTTAGGGCCAAGGCCTATAAAATGAAGACTACGACCCATATAGCATGACAACCACAACCCTTACCTCATGGGTCGTGGTTGTTGTGTTATATGGGTCGTGGTTGTCATGTTAAATGGGTTGTAGCCCTAAAATGACACGGTAAAAAGGATGGGTGACATAGATTATACACATACATCAATGTGGCCGTGGTTTGCATGGGTTATAGTTGTCGTATTATATGGGTCGTGGTTGTCATGTTGCATGGATTGTGGTTTCACATGTTCACTTCCTTTTATACCAAACCATTGGTACCCTAGCTTAAGGCCCCACAATGGGGTAATTCGATCCATCCACCTTGTCGGCCAGCTCACTGTGGGCCCAAAAAGTCCTGACTTGGGCTGTATCCACTTTTAACAAGCGTCACAGTGAGCCTGGAAAGTTTCTACAATCACCATTATTTTCTATTTTCTGGCCCATACGAGCACCGGATTAGGCTGATATTTGGGCCCTACCCCTAAAATGATATGACAAAAAGGATGGGCGGCATGGATTATTGATGCAGGGATGAACGTGATGAGGTTGATCACTGTCTTCCTCAAGGATAACTACTCCGAATCCATGGAGCTTCTCTGGACTCCTCACAGAGACTTCTCAAATCCACGAGGAAAGAAAGCAAGAAGATAGAAATAAATTCTAATAAATTTAAAATTTAATTAATTGATGAAATGAGTTCACAACCCTTTAAATAGGGATACCAAGCAATAGGAAATAAATCAGAACCAAACTAAAACTAAATCTCCTAGAAATTCGCAACTTACTATAAATAGTAAATTTACTTTTTATAGTAAGTTTCATATGTGGCTTAACCACATTATTCTTCTAATTATTCTAAGCACTTTTCATGTTGGACACAACTCTTAAAGCCCAACAGATGAAGAGTTATAATCAAACTAAAACTTACTAAAAATAGTAAAAATGGAAATAAACATGGAATTTGACCGTCGATAGGATGAAATCTCACAAATTCGGTGTCGGTAACCCGGCTTAGCTGGGTTGGTTGGCTAAAGTAGCTCGTCCTACCCCAAAATCATATATCGTGCATCAAGTAACTCATTCCTGTTTGTGAGATATGCCTATTTTAAGGTTCTGACAGTCTTGATGATTTCTTCCTCTGATCGGGCCTTCTCTGATCCATCTTGGACATAAAAGTGTCTGCGGCCTGCTCTACATCAGTCCCCTCCACTTCAAAAGAACTCGTTCTCGAGTTCTCGTGCCGCTTCGGTTCATGATACTCGGTCTGATGCGCCGTAATGATACCCGGATCGAAAGTTACGATCAATTTATAGTCCACCTTCTTTTGGTCCAACCATGCTAGGAATGTAACTATGACACATTTTATATCAGACCCCTCCACTTAGAAAAAAACTCGTCCTCGAGTTACTCAAGGGACTTGGTTCATGATTCTGAGATAACTTTTGATGCCGATGTTTATTAGCTCTTTTCTTGTACATGACATTATGCTCTTGAGTTGACACAATACATGTACGCATGCTCTCATTGACTTAGCTAGTATGAATCAGTTCCTTCACTTCTACCTTCAAGATATCACATTCCTTCTGATAATGTGAGAAATTAGGCAAACTTATCCTTGTGACAAGATCAATGTGGTTTTGTATATCTCATATGGGAGGTAATTTATTAGGGAGTTCATCGAGTACAATCGCTTTGAACTCCTGCAACACTGGTTTCAAATCTTTTGAGATATTCATAGGCTTCACATATTTTTTCTTTTCAACTAATGGATATATATCTCTTATTTCCTCAGATTGTTTAACAAAAGCTTGTTCAGTTGTGAGAGATTGTCCCTCTTGCAATACTGGTTCCAAATCCTCTGGGTTATTCACAGGCTCTACATATTTTTTCTTTTCAACTAATGGATATATATATATATATATATATATATATATATCATGTTTCCTCAGATTGTTTAACAAAAGTCTATTCAGTTGTGAGAGATTGTCCCTCCACTTTAAAAGTCTTGGGTTGGTTCTCCCTTCCCATAGGGGTGAGGATAATGTTTTTATCATCTTTAATAAAGATAAATAGGTTCTCCTGATTCCTATGTGTAACATTAATATTATTTTGCCAGGGTTGACCAAGTAACATGTGGCAAGCTTCCATGTCGACAACGTCACACATTACTTCATCCTTATAATATTTACTAATGGAAAAGGATATATAATATCATTCAGTTATATCTGTTTTGTTGACCTCCTTGATCCATCCAATCATGTATAGAGATGGGTGTCTTTCTGTTTTCAGTTGTAGCTTTTTCACCATTATTTTCGACACGAAATTCTCACCGCTCCTGACATCGATGATCACATTGCAGACTTTTTTGTATGTAGTGCACCTTGTTCGAAAGATGTTGTCTCACTGTAATTCTATTTCTACCTTTGGCATGTATAACGGCTTCCTCATGATTGAAGTGGTGGCCTGTGATTTATGATCATCTGATGATGCTTTGCAGAAATTGGGGTTGTATCGTACAGGGGCCACAGGCGGTTGAGCATCACTTTAAGCTCAAGGCGGAATTAGCGCATCCGCAATATGATTGAGGGTTGCATGTAACCCTTGCATAGTCAACTAACTCTCCTGGTGGAAAGCTTCAATTCTTTCCGAAAGATAACGAATCCCTGGATCACCGTCCACAGGATTTTAGTTCATTCCTTTGTTGTTTACCATCGGCCCAAAGGGAATCCTCGCTTTGATACCAATTGACGCAGGGATGAACATGATGAGGTTGATCACTGTCTTCCTCAAGGATAACCACTCCGAATCCATGGAGCTTCTTTGGACTCCTCACAGAGACTTCTTGAATCCACCAGGAAAGAAAGCAAGAAGATAGAAATAAATTCTGTTAAATTCAAATTTTACTTAATTGATGAAATAAATGAGTTCACAACCATTTAAATAAGGATACCAAGCAATACGAAAGAAATCAGAAGCAAACTAAAACTAAAACTCCTAGAAATTCGCAACTTACCATAAATAGTAAATTTACTTTTTATAGTAAGTTTCGTATATGGCTTAACCACGTTATTCTCCTAATTATTCTAAGCACTTTTCTTGTTGGACACAACTCCTAAAGCCCAACGGATGAAGAGTTATAATCAAACTAAAACTTACTAAAAATAGTAAAAACAGAAATAAACGTGGAATTTGACCGTCAATAGGATGGAATCTCGCAAATTCGGCGTGGGTAACCCGGCTTAGCCAGGTTGGTTGGCTAAAGTAGCTCATCCTACCGCAAAAGCATATACCGTGCATCGAGTAACTCATTCCGGTTTGTGAGATATGCCTGTTTTAAGGTTTTGACAGTCTTGATGACTTCTTCCTCTAATCGGGCCTTCTCTGATCCATCTTGGACATGAAAGTGTTTGCGGCCTGCTCTACATCAATTATACACATATATCAATGTGGGCCCATATGGGTCGTTGTTTGCATGGGTCGTAGTTGTCATGTTATATGGGTCGTGGTTGTCATGTTGTATGGATCATGGTATCCACGTGTTCACTTTCTCTTCTACCAAACCATTAGTACCATAGCTTAAGGCCCACAATGGGGTGATTCGATCCATCCACCTTATCAGCCAGCTCGCCGTGGGCCAAAAAAGTCCTGAATGGATAGTGTACACTTCTAACAAACATCATAGTAAGCCTGAAAAGTTTCAATAGTCACTATTTTTTTATTATTATATGGGCCACACGAGCACTGTATCGAGCTGATATTTGGGCCCTAACCCTAAAATGACATGGCAAGAAGGATCGGTGGCATGTGGATGAAACACGTACATGTTGGTGGGGTCCACAGACCACTGAGCACCAGCCATTGGCTAGTGGCAGGGGGAGTATCCAATCCGTCACTTTCTCGGGTGTTGAAAAAGAAGGTAACTTCTTATTCACTCCAAGACCGTACAACTTCTGAACCAAGGACAAGGGCATTTTTATCTGAAACAATATCCAAAAGTTGTCAGAAGGCCACTCTTGGGATATTTAATTGGAACGCCGTAGGTACCAGGGTAATTTGATCAAACTTCGAGGTCATTACAGTCAAAATCCCTTAAAATACCCATTTGGGGCTTTGACTTAGCGCCCAAGCTGTTGGTCTGACTTGATAATTATCAAGATTGGAAGATCACAACGCTTCAACCAATGTCACAAGATTAGTGATGTATGCCCTACTTATAGCCACCATCTCCCACCTCTCCACATATTCATTTTGAGAGAGAGAGAGAGAGAGAGAGAGAGAGAGAGAGATGGGTTTTTATCTGTTACTTCAGCTCTTCTTGCTAGCAGCAACAGTAGAAGCATTATCATCACAACCTCTAGTAACAACGAAGCCCGGCTGCCCCAACAAATGCGGAAATGTTAGCATTCCCTACCCGTTTGGCATCGGCGATGGCTGCAATATTGGAGGAAGCTTCAGTATCTCCTGCAACACCACTTTTCAACCTCCAAAACCATTCATGGGCAAGCTTGAGGTTCTCGACATAACATTAATCTCTGGCCTAATGAGAATCTTAAACTATATAGGCTACCGGTGCTACACCAACACAGGAAAGTTAGACCTCGTCTGGAAGAATTGGATGAACTTGTATGAAAATCTGCCGTTCACGTTCTCAGAAACCCATAACAAATTGACAGCCATCGGCTGCGATACCATCGCCTCCATCACCGGCTCATGGGGCCGTGATTTCAAGAGTGGTTGTATGTCATTTTGCAATGACAGAAACAGCGTCATCAACGGTTCCTGTTCTGGGATTGGATGTTGCCAAACAGCTATCCCAAATGCTTTCAAGAGTTTTGAAGTGACTCTTGATAGTGTCTCTAACCATAAAAATGTTTCCAGTTTCAATCCATGTAGCTATGCATTTCTGGTGGAGAAAGATGCATTTAGCTTCAATGAATCGGATCTGATCGGTTTTAACTTCTTGAATAGAAGTGAATCCGTTCCAGTGGTGCTTGACTGGGCTATTTCAAATGAAACATGCGAGATGGCACGGAAGGACTCGGCCAGCTTCGGTTGCGTGAGTGAGAATAGCACCTGTTATGAATCGACTAACGGTTACCGGTGGAATTGTTCTGAAGGTTATGAGGGGAATCCTTATCTCATTGGAGGGTGCCAAGGTATGATTATCCTTTCTAAGTCTATTTATTATCACGTGAAAATGCTTAGTCATTATGTAGCTTTGAAAATGAGGTGGATTGGACAAGCATGCTAAGTCCCATCATCATCGATCTCGAATGTAACTTGGATCCAATCCAATCTTCTAAGGTAAGGATTGTCCATCACGTGGTTGATGGCCCATCTTGTGGATGAGAAGGCATTCAATTTCTATACATGATATCTCAATAGAAGTGAGCTTTCCAGTAGTGCTTGACTTGACCATCGGTGATCAGATGGCTCAAATCGATCTCATAAAGAATATCTATTACCATAATTAGCCTAGTGGCCCGGGTTTTCTGTGCAATTGCTCTCAAGGATACTAGGGGATCCTTAATCTCCTTGCAGGGTGCCAAGGCATGGTGATTCTTGCCAAATTGTGAAAATGAGGTGGATTGGACAAGTCAACAGTCCGACCATTGATCTGAACCGTACATTCAGTCCAATCCACCCTTTGAGTGACACCCAAAAGAAAAATCACATTGACCCAATTACTCTTACCATCTGATCAATAGCTTTAAATCTTACCTTTTGGATACAAACTAGACAGTCCAGACAGTGAACCCAACCTTCGGTTGCTAAAATCTCATAAGAATCACTTCGAACTAATGATCCTAACCATCCAATTAATGTGATGTAAATTACTGACTTGTTCCTATTGCTTGTGATGGCTGATTTGTAGATATTGATGAGTGCAAGGAGAATGACGTGAAGAAACTTTGTCAACAGAATTGCATAAATTTGCCAGGGAATTATTCTTGTTCGTGTTGGAAGGGCTACCATGGACTCTACGATGATCAAAGAGAATGCATTAAAGACACAAATAAATTTCCAGCCGTCGCTGTTGTTTTAGGTAATCCCTCAATTCCAATTAGCATAATAGTTCAAGAACTCGTTGGACGACTAGAAACCTGGTCCACTCAACTCGGCATAAATTAATATAGATAGACTCAATGAGATAGTTCATTATTGGGTTCTATCTCAAATTTTTAGTTTGTTCTTCTCTTGAGTTGTTCCCAAGTCAAGTAGTATTTCATGATTTTTCACTCATCATTATATATATATATATATATATATATATATATAGTGTTGGTCCCCTATGAACCGTACCACACAGAATTTATGTGTGAGCCTTCATGTACGTTGTAGGATGAGGAGAGCGGCTGGGATTCCACTTTCTTGAGAGAGAGAGTCTTCCTGCACTCATGGAGAGAAATTTGGAATTGTAAGAGGATCTAGGGCCAAAAGCCCATGAAGATTATGCGAAAGGATTTTGTGTGGGGCCTATCATGATGTTTGTGGTAAATTCAACTTATCCATCCATTTTTTGAAATCATTTTAGGTTATGCGACCAAGAACGAGGAGGTTCCAAAAATTAAATGGGCCACATGAGAGGAAACAGTGGGAATTTAGTGGCCACCGTTGAAATTTTACGGTGTTGAGCCCATAATTGAAGCACATGAGATCAATTGGATCATACCCTTTATAGGCTCCATAGTGATGTTTATTTCTCATCCAACATGTTCATAAGATTATACAACATGGATGAAGGTAAACACAAATATAAGCTTGATTCAAAACTCGTGTGATTCTCAAGAATTTTTTGAAAGGTGGATGTTCAATTCAACTATTTCCAGTGGTGTGGTCAATTTGAACATTTAATATGCCTGATTTTTTGTGTCAATCCCTAAATTTATTTGATAAAATGAATGGTTGGAGAGGATAAAATACATAAATCATGGTGGACCCACGGAGTTTACTTAGGACGTAGGAGTCTGGATCCTCCGTTTGCGAAAGCAAACTCTCCGGGCGCAGATTAGATACTGAAAGGGTGAGAAGCGAGACTTGCTACTAAGTGACGTCACCAATTTCCATGGGCCCACCATGATGTATGTTTTGTATCCACACCTTTCATCCATTTGGAGAGATCATTTTAAGGTAATATCCAAAGAATAAGCTAAATCCAAATCTCCAGTGGACCCAGAATACCATTAAAAACTTCTAAAGGCCAATTGAGCGTTGGATCTATGCGGTGGGTATCCTTAGCACTGCTGCTTCCTGTGGTGTGGTCCAATTGAGCGTTGGATCTATGCGCTAAAACGATACGGAAAAATGAAAGAACGGGCAAGGGAAGTACCTAATCCGTGCCCGAGAGGGACGCGGAGGAACGAAATAGGATTGCGTACTCAGTACTTACTGAGTAAACTCAGTTGGGCCTACTATGACTGTATGTGGATTATCCACACCGTCCATCCGTTTTTTGAGATCATTTTAGTGGTTGAATATAAAATAAAAATATTCCCTAATCTCAAGTGGACCACACCATAAGAAACAATGCAAATAATGACTTACACCGTTGAAACCTTGCTTGGGCCCACAGTGATTTTTATTTGTCATCCAACCTGTTCATAAGATTACATAGACATGGATGAAGTTAAAAAAGAAATATCAAATTGATTCAAAACTTCTGTGGGCCCCGGTGAAATTTTCAAGGGTAGAATTTCAATTCATACTATTTCCCATGGTGAGGTCCACTTGAGATTCAGATATATGTCATTTTATCAAGTCATAAAAGTATCTTTTAAAATGGATGGACGGAGTAGATAAAATATGCAAATCACGGTGGGTCCCACAGAGTTTACTCAGCATGCTTAGCGTACTAAGTTACTCAGCGTTCCTCGAACGCGGATGGACGCGGATTTCCTGCTAAAGCCTTCGCAGGATGTTCCTGCGCTGGATGCTAGGCGGGTCCACCGTGATGTTTTTGATAAATTCATTCCATCTATCTGTTTCCCGAGCTCATTTTATGATATGATATTGAAAATGATATGGATTCAAAAATCAAGTGGGCCATACAAGAGGGAAAACTGGGGAAAAAGTTTTCTACGGTTGAAACTTTCTTAGGCTCAACCATGTTTTTTATATGCCATCCAAACGGTTTATGCCATCTAAATGGTTTACAAGATCATTCCCACTGGGATGAAGTGAAAACAACAAAAAAATTTAGCATGATATGAAACTTCCATGGCTTAAAAAAAATATTTCAACAATGGTGACTGAATCAAAACTGTTTCCTCTAGTGGGGCACACTTGACTTTTGTATCCATCTGATTTTCTGTAGCATATCTTAAGATGATCTCAGAAAATGGATGAACGGGTTGGATTTATCAAAAACATCATAATAAGCTCCACAAAAAATACTTGTACATGATCTTTATCAAAAAGACTTTCACGTGGGTCTCTCGGGTAAAGTATTTTCTTGAAAGACTCTCTCTCTCTCAAGGAAGTAGAATCCCAGCCACTCTTTTTTATCCTACGGCGTACATGAAGGCTCGCACATAAATTCCATATGATAACGTTAGTAGGACATCTTCACATCAAACCTATTCCTGGTTTTTTTTTTTGTCAGGAGACGCCGAATTTGTAAAGTTTGGGTGCGGCTCCCCTTTTGTGTTGCCCACCTGAAGATGGAATATATACAGTTTCTCAAAAAAAAAAAAAAAAAAAAAAAAAAAAAAAAAGAAGAAGAAGAAGAAGAAGAAGAAGAAGAAGATGAGAGTGCCCACCTCGATGCATGCATTGTATATCTATACTGCCCATCTGTTTTTACAGATTATTTTAGTATACCGTGCCAGAGAAGAAATAAATACAAATTTCAGGTGCGCCACCGGAGGAAACAGTGGTCATTAAACACCAACCATTAAAAACTTCCTAGCATCTAACGTAATGTTTATTGACTATCCAACCAGTTGATAAGGTTACACAGATCTCTAGAAAACGAAAAAAACACAAATATCATCTTCATACAAAACTTTTGTGCCCCCAAAATGTTTTTAATGATCAATAACTGTGGTTTCCAATGGTGTGGTCCACCTGAAATTTTCTTCTTCTTGGGTTTTGAGACCATGGCCTAAAATAAACTGTAAAAACAGATTAACGGTGTGGATATACAATGCATACATCAAGGTGGGCCTATACCGTCACCCACATAGCTGGTTTGCCGTAGCAGGAAAGTCGATCACGAACCAAGAAAAAATAAAATAAAAATCAGGATTGGCAAATTACCTAAAAAGTTAGGACGTTCCATATATCCCAAGAGTGACCTTCTGAAAATTACTTGGACCAAAATACCCTTGTCCTTGTGTCAGTAGTTGTATGGTTTTCTAGGGAGTAAGAAGTTACATCTTATTTAATGCTAAGAAAGTGATGTATATGGAACCCTTTTTTTACGCATGGGCAAGGACCAAACTCGACCCTTTTTTTACGCGTGGGCAAGGACCAAACTCGTGGGGCCCACATTGACGTATGTGTATAATCCATGCCACCCATCGTTTTTAGTGTGTCATTTTAGGGCTACCACCCAAATATCAGCCTGATCCAGAGCTCTTGTGGGTCACATAATAGAAAATAATGGTGACAATGAAATCTATTGTTGAAACTTTCTAGGTTCACTATGATGTTTGTTAGAAGTGGACATTGCCTAAGTCAGGACTTTTTGGGCCCACGCCGAGCTGGCCGACAAGGTAGACGGAACGGATCTCCCTATTGTTGGCCTTCGGCTATTGTACCAATGGTTATCCTGTCATTTGGAAGTCAAAGAAGTGAACATGTAACAACCGCAACCCATATAATACGAGAACCACGACCCATATGGGCCTTGAAGTATGTGTATAATCCATGCCGCCCATTCATTTGCCGTGTCATTTTAGGGCTACGACCCATATAAGATGACAACCACGACCCATTTCACATGCGAACCATGACCCATGTTAATAACTACTATCCATGATAACCATGACTCATTTAATATGAAAACCACGACCTATTTAACATGACAACTATGACCCATGTAATATAACAACCACGACCCATATTACATGACAACTACGACCCATTGTTCGTCATATCCACGACCCTTCCCTTTAGATTTAGCATGACACTTCGGAATCAATGCCGCATGATAATAACTATGATCCATGACAACCACGACCCATTTAACATGACAACCACGACCCATTATTTGTCATATTCACGACCATTCCCTTCGAATTCAGCGCGACCCTTCGGAATCAACACTACATGTTAATAACTATGATCTATAACAACCACGACCCATTTAACATAATAACCACGACTTATTTAACATGAAAACTATGACCATAATTACAATATAATATGAAGAACAGTTCTCTTCAATGGGCACCCAACGAGCTGAAAAACTCCATTAAGAATGTCTTGTTTTAGCCTGATCAAAACTCTGTTGAGAAGGTTAGGCTTAAACAAGACATTCTCAACAGAGTTTTTCAGCTCGTTGGGTGCCCATTGAAAAGAACTATTCTTCATATTGTATTGTAATTATGGTCATGGTTGTCATGTTATATGAGTCATGGTTGTTACGTTATATAGGTCGTGGTTACCCATGGAGTTGTGGTTGTTAGGTTATACGGGTCGTGGTTGTCATGTAATATGGGTTGTGGTTGTTACGTTATATGGGTCGTGGTTGTCATGTAATATGGGCTAGCGACTCCATGGAAATTCTCAACAAAGTTTTTCAGCTCGTTGGGTGCCCGTTGAAATTGTCGAGTTGCCAGAGTTCGAAAATTGTGTTCAGAATTTTCTGTAGAGGCCATTAATCTTTAGGAAGATAGTCAACTTCCCTGAGGAAAGGAAAGAGATCACCCATAAAGGAAGAACGCAAGAGGGACTTGATGGCTTCTTTGAATATCTCCTCCATTATTTTGATTGAAAGAGCAAAGAAATTGATGGATGTTTAAGGTGTTGCAATAAGGATTCTAGTTCAGATTGACTTGTTAAAGTAATTTGAAACCCAAATACCACTTTTATAGGTTGGTCAACTAATGGTTAAGGCGCTGATTCCGAATGGTCATGCTGATTTTGAAAGGATTATAGGGAAGTAGCGACATTAATGCGATTTCCTGAAAAAAATGGTCGCACTGAATCTGAAGGGAAGAGTAGTGGTATGACAAACAATGGTTCGTGGTTGTCATCCACAATGGATCGTGGTTGGTAACCATGACCCAATGTGTATGACAACAACGACCCTGTCATGTGATCGTGGTTAACATGCACGTTGGATAGTGGTTGTCATCCTATGTTGGATTGTGGATCAGGGGAAAATGGAGTGGCAACCACGACCCATATAACATGAGAACCACGACCCCTATAACACGAGAATCATGACCCATATAACATGAGAACCACAACCCGTGTTATATGGACCTTCTCAATAGAGTTTTTCAGCTCACTGGGTGCCTGTTGAAGAGAACTATTCTTCATATTATATCGTAATTATGTTCGTGGTTGTCATGTTATATGGGTCGTGATTGTTACGTTATATGAGTCGTGGTTTCCGATGGAGTCGTGGTTGTTATGTTATATGGATTGTGGTTGTCACTCAGCAAAAGTAATAACCAGTGATGATGAGACTGAGGAGGATGATAATATCCCCATTTGCAAACTTAAGTGGAAGAAACTTGCAGAGTCTTGTGCAGCTCTAAGTTTCTCTTCTACGTGGTTGTCATGTTTTAAGGGTCGTGGTTTTCATATTATATGAGTCGTGGTTTGCCTGGGTCATAGTTGCCATGTTACATAGGTCATAGTTGTCATGTTATATGGATCATGGTTGTCATGTTATATGTGTTGTAGTTGTCATGGATCGTAATTACTATGTTATGTGTGTCGTGGTTGTCATGTTATATGGGTCGCGGTTGTTGCATGTTCACCACGACACGTATAACATGACAACCACGACCCATATAACATGACAACCACAACCCATATAATATGACAACCACGGCCCATACCTCATGACAACCACGACCCTTACTGCATTACAACCACCTAATGCGACCTATACTACTATACAGATATTGTTTGCACGATATCTATGTATGTCATGTACTAATTTTGATGGACGGTAATGATCTTACAACCACGACCCTTACCACATTACAACCATGACCCTCATGGTTGTCATGTAATATGGGTCATGGTTCTCATTTCCTGTTCACACATTGCATGACAACCACGACCCATGCATGCACATAAGATCATTACCGTCCATCAAAGTTAGAAAAGTAACATGCCTTTCCATATCAAAGCTAGACTGGCATTTTTTGAATATGAGATAACTATTGATAGACCGCAGGAGCAGAAAATGCAGGTTATATGGGTCGTGGTTGTCATGAGGTAAGGGTCGTGGTTGTTATGTTATATCGGTCGTAGTTGTCATATTATATGGGTCGTGGTTGTCATGTTATATGCGTTGTGGTTGTCATGTTATATGTGTCGTGGTTGTCATATTATATGTGTCATGGTTGCCATATGGGTCGAGGATTGCATGGGTCGTAGTTGCCATGCTATATGGATTATGGTTGTCATGTTGCCTAGATCATGGTTGTGGTTTTCAACGTGTTCACTTCCTTTTCTACCAAATCATTGGTACCATAATTTAAGGCCCATAATAGGGTGATTCGATCCATCTACTCTGCTGGCTAGCTCGCTGTAGGCCCCAAAAGTTCTGATTTGGGCAGTATCCACTTCTATCCACCTTGTCGGTTAATATTTAGGCCTTACCTCTAAAATGACATGGCAACATGATGGGCGGCATGGATTATGGACGGCGTGGATGCCTTACTCCTAAAATGACATGGCATAGATTATGGACGGCATGAATGCCTTACTCCTAAAATGACACAGCAAAAAGGATGGGCGGTATGGATGCCTTACTCCTAAAATGACACGGCAAAAAGGATGGGCGGTATGGATTATGGATGCCTTACCCCTAAAATGACACGACAAAAAAGATAGGCGACATGGATTATGGACGGCATGGATGAAACACATAAGCACCGAGCACCAGCCATTGCCTAGTGGCAGGGGGGAGTAGCCAATCCGTCACTTTCTCGAGAGAGTAACTACTCCATCTCTCTAGGACTGTACGACTTCTGAACGAAGGACAGGGGCATTTTTGTCTGAAACAATATCCAAAGCTTGTCAGAAGGCCACTCTCGGGATATATGAAATGCAGTGGCTTTCTAGGTAATTTGCCCAAACTTCGAGGTCAGTACCATCAAAATCCTATCAGAAGTCAGCTCGCATGGGTTTGACTTTATTTACCACCGTTCCATTTTTCTTGCTAGCGTTCGTCACCATATTTCTCGAAATGACAAAACTATCCATGAGAAATTGTCACCATCCAATATTTCCTAACAACATTCGATTCACCTTAATGGTGAACAAGAGTCGTGATGTGAAGGATCTTACCATTCCAGAAGGTTGAACGTCAGATAATTAATGGTTCAAATCTATCAAAAGTTTTTTTTTTTTTTTTTTTAAATCAAAAGTAGCTTCCCAAAATTCATGATCATCAAAATCTTATGTACATAGATCACACCACAGGAAACAAGTGGTATGAAACATCCATCATAAGATTTCTTTTTTTTTAGGGCCTACCTTTGTTTATATGCCATCGAATTCATTCATCTGATGTTCATCATTAGATAAAAGAATTCCCAAAATCACAGTATTTCAAAACTCATGACTCTCTATAAAGGTCTTAGGCCACTGTTCAATAGACTTTTCAATGGTCCAGATCATTTTCCACAGTCATTGAATGGTCCAAATCATTGTGCATGAACTTTTAAATGTTTCAAATTGTCGCAACCATAGATGGATGGTTTTTTCCAACAAATATATATATATATATATATATATATATATATATTAAAAATTTACTTTATTTAAGCTGGGTTTGGTAGAAACATACATAGCCTTAATACTCACTTCCCTAGAAATTGAGAACTTTTAATCTTATTTTAGATTTATTTATTATTATTATAATTCTTTTAATTTGCCTTATTTTGGCCCTTCTCATGTGATATTTGTGGATGAAATGTCCCAAGTTGTTGCCAAGTCTGAGTTAGGGCAATATGGACCAAGTTGCCGCTCTATGACTTATTCATCATTATAAAAAGGCTCAACTCGGAGTTAGGGCAATATGGACCAAGTCACTCCTCTATGACTTATTCATAGTTAGAAAAAGAAAAGGCCCTTGTCATATTTCATTTTCAAGTCAGAAAATCCTCCTCACTTCCTAAGCTAAAAAATTACGAGATTAATCATTCCAGCAGTTATAGATCAAATTAAGGCCTCAAACAAAAACTCCTCAAATCACTTGAATCAAGGTTAAAAGTGCAAGTTTCAACAGTTAGAACAAGATTATTTACTTGCAAATTGATAAAGATGAAAATGAACAATAGACAACATGTAAAAATTGACACAGGGATGACCATGATGAGGTCGATCACCATCTTCCTTAGGGATAACTTCTCTGAATTCACAGGGTTTCTTTGGACTCCTCACAGAGATTTCCCGAGTCCACGAATGAAGAAATAGAAAATAATTTCTAATAATTTGAAATAAATTAATCGATGAAAAAAAAAAAAAAACGAATTTAAAATTCTTTAAATAGTGATATCAAACCTAGGAAGAAGTCTCAGAATCACAGTCCATCTGAAACTCCCTAAAATTCATAACTTATTATAAATAGTAAATATACTAATTATAGACGACCATGATTTCTACTAGACTTCATGGTTTTTGGACACAAATAGTAAGTGTTCAATTTGGCCCAACCATTTTTATCCTAATTTTTCTAAGCCCTTTTCATATCAGGCATGACTACTTAAGCACAATGGATCAATAGTTATGATCGAACTAAAACTTATTACAAATAGTAAAAATGAAAATAAAAAGGACTTTCAACCGTCGATCTGATAGAATCTCACAAATTCTGCATGGGCAAAGTTGGGTGGCTAAAGTAGCTTCTCCTAATGCAAAATTATATATGCCACATCAAATAACTCATTCCGGTTTGTGAGATATGCTTGTTTTAAGGTTCTAACGGTCATGATCACTTCCGCCTCCAACTGGGCCTTCTTTAGTCCATCTTGGTCATGAAAGTGTCCACGAACTGCTCTACATCAAAAATCAAATGGCCCGACTGTCCTAATGTATCATTTGGATAGTAATGAGAGGCTTCCACAAGTACAACAGACATGTTCTCAAATAATAAATTTTTAGTGGTATAAAAAGATCATTTTATTAAAACAAGCCTAATGTATATAGTTCTCATGTAGGCATATTATGAACATTTAATTCACTTACCTTTGAATGTCTATGCAGGCATTGGCTTAGGTCTCCTAGTTATAATCACTGGTAGTTCTTCCTCTTATTGGGCATGGAGGAAAAGAAAGCTCATCAAACTCAAAGAGAGATTCTTTCAACAAAATGGAGGTCTTCTATTACAAGAAAAGATCTCTTCTGGTCAATCATCCACTCAGCCATTCAAAATCTTTACTACAGAAGAATTGAAAAAAGCAACCAATAACTATGACAAGAGCCAAATTGTTGGCCAGGGAGGTTATGGTACAGTTTACAAAGGAATTTTACCAAACAACAAAATTGTAGCCGTTAAAAAGTCCAAAATAGTGGATGAGACCCAAATCGAGCAATTTATAAATGAGGTCCATGTCTCATCTCAGATCAACCATAGGAACATTGTGAAGCTCTTGGGTTGCTGTTTAGAGGCTGAAGTCCCCATCCTGGTGTATGAATTTATTTCAAATGGAACCCTCTCTCAGCATATCCATGGTGAGGGCTATGAGGGCTATGCTTCTTCAATTTCCTTAGAAAACCGTCTAAGGATTGCTGCGGAAACTGCAGGGGCACTTTACTATTTACACTCAGCAACTTCCACACCCATCTTTTACAGAGATGTCAAGTCTGCCAACATACTTTTAGACAATAATTTCATGGCGAAAGTGTCTGATTTCGGAGCTTCAAGATTAGTTCCGCTAGATCACACTTGAATAACGACATTGGTGATGGGTACGTGGGGATACTTAGATCCAGAGTACCATCAAACAGGCCAATTAACAGGAAAGAGTGATGTGTATAGCTTTGGCGTGGTTCTTGTGGAGCTCTTGACAGGCGAGGGGCCCATTTCTTTCACTAGATCTCAAGATAATAGAAGCCTTTCCAATTACTTCCTCACATCGATGAAAGAGAATCAACTCTTTGAAATTTTAGATGAACAGGTTCGAAATGAAGGGGAAGAAGAACAACTCATATCAATTGCTCAGCTTGCTAAGAGATGCTTGAAACTTAAGGGGGAAGAACGACCTACGATGAAAGTAGTTGTGGAGCTTGAGGGACTAAGAAGGTTTCATGAACATCCTTGGGAACCAAAGAAACATGAAGAGACTGAGAACTTGTTAGGTGAACCTGGACCTTCGCAGGGTTACACAAGCAATGCATCCTGCGAATATAGTGTTGATAGCCGCACCTTATCAGCACTAGCGATAGGGCGTTGATTAGCTTGCATTCCATTTCAATAAAGGAGTTGTTTGTTTTTCAATTATTTTTGTAATTTATTGTAAATAGATAATAATTACTTACCTGTATAATTCAGCCAGGTTGCTTTTTCAATGTTAAAACCCAGGGGTGAAAAAATGTGGGACCCACTGTGATGTATGTGGCTATCCCTACTGTCCATGCATTTCTTTAGCTGATCCAAAGTTCAAGTGGACCACATCACATGAAACAGTGGGAATGGAACCACTACAAGAAAACTGGACACTGCTGTTTAAACGCCCAGAAAACCGCCGGCAAAGATTTTGCCTGCGGTCAGGTAACAGCCGGGAAAGCCTGCATCGGTGAAGGCTTTACTGGCAGTCAGCTTCCTTTACTGGCGGTTGTGCTGGCCGCTGCTTCATGTGGGATTTACAGGCAGTTTATACGCCTTTCTAGTGGTATGTTGTGATATTCGAATTTTATAATGCCTACATATGGATGGACCTCATCATTGACCCTTTTGGTCAAGGCCCAACTGATTTCACATTCCTCTTAGGAAGTAGATAGTGCCTAGTGATTGTTTTCCTATAAAAAAAATATATGCCTACGTGGCCCTTTCACATGCAACCCAACACTCCTCCAACCTTCATGTGCATTTATTGGAACCATATGGTACACAACCTTCATCCGGGGACATTACAGGCCTTCTGGTTTCCCAAAGTGGGGCCCTTTGTTTGGTAATTCAGACCATTTGTCTGTTGCATCGGACCGTGGATGGATTGTGCCCCAAAAATCTCCTTGACAGTTTTCATCTTAACCATTCATTTGATGCCACTGAGTAAAAGGTTAGCATTAGGCATGCCACCTTATGTGCCGATGTGGCGCACGAATGTGCAAGCCAAAAAAATTGGTTGTTGCATGGGTAGGATAGGCTATGGCTTACAAAGCAACTTATAAGCAAGTAGATGGAGGCTTCTTTGTTTGATGTTGTAGCCATTTCCCTTCTCTACTCTACTAGAGCTGCCACGAATAATGTTTACAATAATAAATTGAATAGTTTCAAAAAAATAAAAATAAAAATAAAATCCATTGATCTAGCTCCCATTCATCCATGCCTAGAACCTGCAAAACAAAATAGCAAAAAGAAATTAATTGGTATCAGAGTTAGAGATTGGAATTCAACTCAATATTGCATCAAAATACATATTAAAGCTACAAGTTTAGTACAAATGAGTCAGATGAACATACATATTAAGAAGTTTATAGCTTTTTTGGGATGGCAGTGTATCGGACAAGCTGTTGTTTCCAAGAAACCTAAAAATCGCGATGATGAAATACATACATCAAAGAGAATTATGCAAAGAAAATTAGATTCAAGAAAGGTGGTTTGATTCTTACAAGTAAACAAGTAAACTTACCATGCCATGGCTTTGTAGGTGGAGATGCTATTGACTAGAAAGCCTGCAAATCACCTTGTGTGAAGATGTGTGACAATGTACTGATGTACCATGTGTTGAATGTGAAAATATGGCTAGACTCACCTGATAACCGCTGCCAAACATTACACGGAATGCATCGGAAAAAGCAAGCAAAGCAATTCTGTGGGCATAGAACCGTTTACCTGGAAAAGGAAGCATTAGCATTTAGAATGCCCTTTTTTCACCATATAAATTTTGGGACTTTCTAATAGGCAAATTATAATTCCAACATTTCTATCTAAAGCCCCAAAGAATGAGAGCATATAGACTACCAAATTGATTCAGTCAAGAATGATTTACAACCTTCAACTAGAAACATAACATCTGACAGTGTAGGATTGTTTATGCATTGTCCACCCAAATACACCTGCAACAAGAACTGCGTTTCAGCATGGACACGGAAAATCCGAACAAAAAACAAGACCTTTAAATTCAAAATCGATTCCCAAATATTCCTACATTAGGAAAAACTTTTTCAAACAGATTAATACAAAATGCAGACAGGATATTGGAGAGAGCGGATAAGACAGTGCATGCATTTTTAAGAACAAGAAATTGAGAATGCTGCAAAGCAAGTGACTTTCTTTAAAACATTTATTGGCAAGCAGAAGAAAACCAGAAAGTTTGCTCTATATGGCTAATAACTAATTGTACACATGGCAAAAGAAAAAATAAATAAATAAAATCATTGCATACAAAGTACAAAGAAGTCTGTTCTACATACCATGCTAATCAATCATATTGTGATAAAGGAAAAAGTCCTAATTTAACAAAAGCACTAGCATTAGAACTCTGTTCTAATTGTAGTACAAGGACTCCAAAACATTCTAAAATCATCAAACTATCCAATCGTGAGACTCCCATGTACAGCTCTATGGCTTCTAGATGCCATGAATTAATGTGTAGTCTCAAACATATCCCACCATGAGTAATATATTTCTAAAATTGGCCAAGAAGAAACATAGCTAATAGGAGGAGAAGACCAGTAATACACATATTATTTACATAGACAGGATGGGAAAGAGATTGCTCACAACAATAATTTTCTTTGGATGAATCACACAAAAAGGAAATCAGTGACGCCAACCAATATATCCACACCTAAAGTCAGTGAAGATCTGTTAGCAAAGTTCAAACATATCAATGTTGATGTATTACTGCAATGATTCACATTAATAATTTCATTTGCTAAATATTTATGAATTGTTTGCAAAGTGAAGCTGTGATCAAAATATTTTTAAATCGTGTGCTACTAACCTGAATAGATAAAACAGAAGGTTTCCCATTATGGAGCGAGCTTGAGAACTTTTCTTTTGAGATTTTCCAAATATGGAAATAGCTTCGACGTGTGAGATCCATAATACAGTGAAAATATTGCATCTACCCATTTTATGATATATATTGCAGAAGCACAATCATTGAATGAGAGCTGAATGGATGCTAGCTTCACCAACTCATTTCCAATGATGACGTGGATAGCATGGTATAGCTTTTCAAGGATCTATGAACACGACAAAAAAAATGAAAATTAATTCAGACTTTCTTCAGCAGATATTACAGAGCACCGAAAGTTCAAGAGAATTACCAAACTAAGAGAAAGTAAGAAAAGAGCAAAGTTCAAAGAAGATGACTCTGCTTCCCTTTGGAATTAAGTGTTTTTGTACATATAATTCATTGGAAAACATTATTATCCGTCACAAGTATTTAAATATTTGAGTGTGAATGAGTATTGTTCAAGAAATGAAAGAATCTTAGTATCTACGTGTATCATGATATACTACTCGAAAGAACTAATAGATAGCCATCAAAAGGTAGGCTAGTCCTATACTTGAAGATTTATTTACTTAAACCAAGTAGTAACCACCTGTGTGAATGTTGGTTGGGATCACTTGAGAGATCATTGGATATGCCCAGATTTTGCGGGAACAAATTATCGTTACTGCTTTTGTTTTGAAACGAGGCACCATGTTGCTGACTAGACAATGCAGTAAGTTCAATTGATATCCTGCATTTATTAGATGGACATATTTAAATCACTGCATTTAGATTGAAGAGGAAACCAGTGACAAAATCATACATCAGACAATGTCAAGGAAAGGAAAACCACCATCAAACACTTGCAATGCTCCTATAAAGTGCATCTCTATGTATATAAAGATTATATATCTAATGCCTGTAAGGATATTTTGTGGCCAGAAAGTTTTCCCTTTCATAAGCATCCTCTTTAACGGTCACCTTGAATGACATATGCTTATAAAATAAAATGACTATACTACAACAAAACTAAAAGGAAGGCAACACATAGATAAATCTTTTAAGAGATTCTGGCATAATCAAGAATGAATGGATTATCGTGCTCAAGTGTTATTTTCAAGTGGCTGAGTACAAGGGAGCAACCAACCCTACCTCATAATGGGTCAACGATTCAAAGGCGGAGGTCCATGCCTTTATACATGTGGTTCCAGAACCAGTGTACCTAGATGTTCCAATTTCCCATAAAATCTGCATAACACTCTTTGAAGCTTCAGAATATGCATAAATGAAATGCTTTTAGTGATTCTATCATCAAGATAAATGTCGACATCTGATAGCTAAGTGAACAAGAGTGCAAGTCTAACAAAAGCACTGACAGATGAAATTTAACAAATTACACATGAAGAAGAAAAAAAGCATCATCAAAAAAATATATGAGAAGACAACATGTATAGCAACTCTTTGTCACCAATTTAAAAAAAAAAAAAAAAAAAAAAATTTTACACACGCACACACACCACCACACACTCACACCATGGTGGGATTTCACCACCTATGGGTACTCGAACCCTCAACCAGGTGTTAAAACTCCTAAGAGTCTACCACCGGAGTAAGAGTAAGGACCCCTTTGTCACCAAATTTTTTTCAATGTGTTGATGGTGAGTATCAAGTTGTGTTGTAGAAGAGACCACATATCATTTATTCCTCAGCCCACTGGATTGATTTAGCATTCTGTCATTGACCTGATTTAGCATTTATTCCTCACCATGAAGATGTACTTTATGATTAAGGATATCAATTCTGGGAAGTAGAAGTAATGTTAATAAAGTTATTGAGAGATCATTCTTAGTAATTGTCTTTCAAAAGAAAATGATCCATTATAAGAGGGAAAGTTCCCTATTTGTAAAGAACAAGGAAGATCCCTGTTATGCCGAGTTTGTACATGTGCCACATGCACACACAAAAATCCCAAATTTGGAAAATCCTAGTCACTGAATCTTCAGTCTTTCCTTTTATAGTTAACATCCCATGAATATAGCTAAAATTAAAGTAAATTGTACAAGGACAGCTGAAACTCCTTTTATAATTGTAAATGCTACAGGTGCAGTTCCTCTCTAGATGAAGAGTGACCAGACTAGAAGCAAAATAAACATGGAGAAACAGTTTGTTTTAAGCCTCTACTCTAAACTATTGGTTTCACTTTAATTAAGCATAATACATCCAAACACAAATACACTAATCACAAATCAAACATTACTTAACTCTTTGTTATATTTAAGTATTGAAGATTGATAGGAAAAGATACAGACATCCTCATGCAACAATTTGAAAATATCATCCAAATATCTCACACCATTCATAAATGAACTTTCATTGGCAACCATTCACTATATCATGTTCAATTGCCTCACATGTGCCAAGAAGCTTCTTCTATAAAAGAAAGACTTGCAAACCAAATCCCTATTTAAAACTTAAAAATAAGGTGCTACTATTAATACTAAAACAACTCATGAGCATGTTCCTACAAGCCGGGCTGGTGGTAATCAAGAGTCTAACTCTTGATTATACCAACAGCTATATTACCTAATGAACTCGAAGCCTGAACAAAGCACATGTAGCCCTAGCTTAAGCATTTGGTTATAAGAACTGAAAACACCAGTTATCTAAAATGAACTGTAAAGGGTCATTTGGGAGCATGTATTTGGTGGTAGTTGGTGTGAATCAGTAAGGTTAGTACATTTGGAAGAGTGTATTTGGTCCCAATTCACACCAAATACACTAAAACCCTCTTGTTTTATAATGGTCGTATTACCTTCACAGCTGATCGACAATTCTCAAAGAAATCAATGATGGAGAACATGGTTTTAAGCATAAGTTCTAAAGTGCAAGTCACCCAGAGATCGAAACCAGTATCGGTCACCTGACTCATTCCAACTCAGTCAGAATTGTTCAGACTTAGTCTGGTTTTGGAATGTGACTTGCCAATGACACATTTCATTCTCCACCAACATCAAGTTGACTCAGTATCAATCAATATTCAGAACCATGATATATATATATAAAAAAAAAGAGTTGGAGAGCAAGTTGGGATCACTAGAGAGTCGAGTGAGTTTCCAAAGAAAGGAAGAAAGAAAGAAACACACCTTGTATATGTTTACCCAAAAGCAAAATCTGGTCCAACCAGCATATGGCCTCCGATATTTGAAATCGACGAATGGGTTATAAAACTTCTGCAAAGTTTCTCAAAGCTGTAGATTTGTTTTGCAAATTGTGCTTAGCATTATCTAACTGCACAAGCAACCAATCAAAATGTCTCAATAAAACAAATGATCATCCCCACTGGACATGTCCAGTGAAGTTGGTCATCTGACTCATGAAAATTTGTCCATTTAGGACATTTTTGGATAAATGGAATTCAAGGGAAAGAAAGAAAAAGTTATAATAATCATTCCACAAGGTAAAAGAAAGAAAAGTTAATAATAATCCCATGATTATTGAAAAATGAATTCTATTTTAAGGATCTTATTAGGATAACAAGTGAAAATCTTATATTTATTAGATAATCTTTAAAAAAATCCCAACTATAAAAAATGTTAACAATTGTTTTGTTGAATTGATGGTTCTTTGCCATCCAAATAACACAAAAACTCACATCATGGCCAGCCACAGGTTGAAAACTCTGTTTTTGGTTGGCGGCCCAAGCATGGAAACATGAAATCCTCCATGTTGTGCAGCATGCCAACAACGCAGTGAACCGAGATCCAATCTCTGGTCTCACCCACAAACGATAAACAGAAAGAAATATAATCTAGAAGTAGAATCAAAGCATACCAAACAAAACCACAAGACAACATATATGTAGAAAAACCCCAAATAAGGGTAAAAACCACAAGTGCAAACTTCCACTATGAAGAAAACGAGATTACAGGCAATATACTAACCTTTTCCCTTGGATATATAGAGAAAACCCTTTTGCCCACACTTTAGAATAACTTCCATTAACTTAGAAAAGCCCTAGGGACCCCTATTTATAGTTTAGGCAACTTCTGGTAACGCCCCGAAAATCGGGAGTCGAGCATAGCTCAACTCCCGAGCATCATTTATGCAACATAGATAATGATGTTTAAATGTTGTCCATGTTAGTGCATTAATCATAAGTGGGATTACACTAAATCAGCATATCATACCCCAGAGTTAATGTAATTAGGCAAGCGGAAGACTGAATTAAATATATAAAGTATAGGTACATGTTTCATAACCTCCAAGGTATGATCATGTAACTGGGCTGAATATATACAAATGTTGTTTCAAAATACACAAAATGTCACAATGGAAAGGTTCAACTAATCCAGTATCCATGTAGTCCCGATAACGCAGCTCTAGGTCTACCCAGACCCACCTGAGAGCTGAACGTAGGAAAACTCCTCGTCAAAGAAGTCTAACTTCATCGCATAAGACTCGACATAATCTGCATCTAAAACAGAGTCTGGTTGGTGTTTTAAAACACCTTCCCAAAGTGGGAGTGAGTGATCAACTCAGTGGTACTATATGGCAAAGGTTAACATGTTATCAATTCAATCAAGCAGTAATGATAAGGCAATACAACAAACATTTCGTAACTACTCTGGTTAATGCAGGAATGATATGCATAATGATGCATGCCCTCGCCTGCACTCCCTCAGTGACATCATCTCACGATCGCGCATGGCAAACTCCCTAAACGTGTGCTTCCTCGCCAAAGCACATGCAATGTGGTGCATGAACGTGTTAGCCAAGTAATTTATTAGGCATATTCATACAGCAGATTCGGGAAGCTAAGGTACCTTCCTTTATATCACTTACCCAAACAATGATCCATCTAGGGTCGTCAATCCTATTTAATCACATACGATAGGCAGGTCATGGGGCATCACCCCTAATGAAAGCAATGGATAGGTAAGTTCACGAGTTTACACTCGAGGTCACTACGGAGAGGCTCGTCACCATCAATGTAGGCCTATTTTATACTCGAGGTCACTACAGGAGGCTCGTCACCTGAACGTAGGCCGACAGCTCGAATAGTGTCCCATACCACCGTATTTGAATCACGAGTTTGGTTTGCTCACTGGTCACGACGGGGAGGCTCCTCACCCCAGTATAGGCCGACAGCTCGACCACGGTGTCCCATACTACCATGCCCGGCTCATGAGTCTTAGCGGATCGTGATACCACGGTTGAAACGGGTTTTACATTGGTAAGTGGTACCTTAGATTCAAGCAGTAACGTCCATACATAGTAAGCACAGATTAGGCCAATCGGGTTACTTAACAAGTTCAATTGGTACGAGCGCACACTGAGTTAATCGACATGGAGCACATAAGCACCCCACGTGGCCTAACCACTATCGACAATCACCGTACGGCTCGAATTAGTCGAACATATCCAATGTGGCGAAACTAGTTCGGCCACCTAGTTGGGTACCGTTACCGATTGCCTGGACTACGCAGTAGTCCCAATCATACTCAAATGCAATAAGTAGTCACATATGTTAATCGTAACAGTATATAACAAATAATTCCAATATAATTCTCATTTGAGCATTTTATCAAACACACTGAACATGTTGATATACATATGTCTTTCATCCATAAATCAAGTAGTGGCAATTTACATTACATGAAGGAAATTATAAATATGGATAAAGTAGTTGAGAATCCCATCTCAACACCCTTGTTAAAATCAAACAATTTTGCATTCAGACATTTTATTTTATCAAACACTTGGACTACACATTACTACATACATGAAGTAAATTAGTTATAGCATATATTATGGAAAATCCTTTCATAAAGGAGTTGTCATACATACAACAAACATATATTCTAGATTAATAGTCATGACAAGTACAAATCATAATTTCACTTTCATTCAAACATTTCAACAAACACATGGAATGCATTATATAATCATATAGTTCACACACATGTATAGTTTATCGAATACATCGTAACTAAGATCATATGGCAGCAATTAAGTCAAACATAAATCATTGCTGACATTGAAAGCCTTGAAAACCATAACCTAAACATTTATAGTCCGCACCTTTCGTCGGTACGCTCGTTACGAACTCGGTTCGTACACTACATCTCCGTCTACAAAACAATAGTTACCTGAATCACGAAATAGAATCACGAAATAGGTTAGTTATTTCACCGATTCCTCTATTTGGATTCCTAAAACAAGATTAGGGTTAGAATTTCTTACCCAAATCTTATTTGGAATCGATGGTGTAGCGAAACGGGAGAGATGATTCGGTACGTGGTGTAGTGGGAGTGAATCCCAGCAACGATCCACTGATCTCTCTCTCTTCGCCTCACTATTTTTTCCTCTTTTCTCTCTTCTCTCCCCTAGGGTTAGAGAATTCGTACAGAATGAGAGAGGGGTGGTTTAAGGGCATTATATAAGCCCAGAACTATTGTCAATGGCCCCAGGGTTATGGTATACTTAGGTTATAGCCAATGGGTGATCTGTTTTAGGGAAACGGGACTTATCTGGCAGCCCATTACTCACCTATGTCATGGAATAAGTTCCCTGACCATGGATCTAAGCCAGGTTATGATTTCGGTCCAATCGGATTTGTGGATCAACCGTGGAGGACCTGTATCAGTTCAACGGTCATCGTCACTCGATCAGGGCCAGAAGTATACTGACATGTGCAGGAAAATTTTCCTAATCCACAGGTAAAGTTTGGTCAGAATCTGATAGTCTGAAGTCTTCAATTTTGCCCGCAAGCGAATGGTCCAATTCACTTAAGTTTGAGTTCATTTTCTAAAGATATTCACGTTTCTCACATACTTCGCTCAGGGCTCAAGTTGTACATTTCTGGATACTATTTGGGCTCGATTCCCTTGATGGTTGTCAAGCCCAATAAGGCGGTCATAACCTTATAGTTTCGCGGTCATTGGACTTTTGATGCGCGGTCTAGGTCTGATACGGAGTTTCAATGTGCTTTCAGGAGCAACTAGGTTCTGAGATTGCTCCTAGGTTTTTATGTAATGTTGAGTTAGCGATTCTAATGGTTTTGGGTCTTGCAGTTCGTATAGATAGTGGTTTAAGCTAATCCACCGATTAATTTAGTTTAGTATTTAACAAATTTTCGTCTAACTTCTATAGAATTCGGTCCTTAGTAATTTCTGCCTGAGGTGATACTCGAGTCTTTGTACGGTTTTTTCGAGACGTTACAATCTACCCCCCTTAAAGAAAAATTTTATCCTTGAAATTAGTACATTTTCGTACTCCTCGAGATCTGAGGGTAGTTCTTACGGACTTCGGCTTCCGTTTCCCAAGTTACCTCTTCCTCAGTGTGGTGAGTCCACAATACTTTCACAAGAGGGATAACTTTGCTGCGTAGCACTTGTTCTTTCCTGCCTATAATACTTGTTGGTCGCAGTACATAAGTAGCATCTTCACTCAACTGTACTTGCTCCCACTTGATAATGTGAGCAGGATCAGGAACGTATTTCTTCAGTATCAATACGTGAAATACGTTGTGCACGCCTGCGAGTGGTGTGGGCAAAGCAAGGCGGTATGCTACCACACCCACCCGATCTAGAATCTGGAATAGACCAATGAATCTCGGAGTGAGTTTTTCTTTCTTACCAAACTGGAGGACTCCCTTCATTAGGGAAACCTTCAGAAATACATGATCCCCAACCTCAAATTCTAGCTGTCGTCGTCTGCTATCGGCGTAGCTCTTGTCTGCTCTGTGTTGTAAGAAGTCGACGCCGGCCTGATGATATCGATCTTCTCTGAGGTCGCCTGTACTAAATCTGGGCCAATCAGACTCTTCTCACTAACTTCTGCCTAACAATGCGGTGCTCGACATGGACGCCTATATAGTGCTTCGTAGGGAGCCATGTCAATGCTCGCTTGAAAGCTGTTGTTATAAGGGAACTCTGCATAAGGAAGACAGTCATCCCAACTGTCCTTGAAATCGAGCACTCATGCCCACAATATATCTTCTAACACCTGATTTACCCGTTCCGTCTGCCCATCAGTTTGTGGGTGGAACATGGTACTGAACTTCAGTTTCACACCCATTGCTTCGTAGATTCGAGTCCAGAAGTTAGACGTGAATCACGTGTCTTGGTCCGACATAATCTCCATAGGCACTCCATGCAGACGTACTATCTCCTTGATGTACAGCTTGGCTAAATCGTCTATTAAGTTTGAAACTCTAATAGGGAGAAAATGATCCGATTTCGTCAATCGGTCCACAATCACCCAAATGGAGTCGTGTCCCTTCCTCGTCTTCGGTAACCCGAAAATGAAATCCATAGATATGAAGTCTCACTTCCATTCAGCTATGGGCATCAGTTGAAGTAAACTAGGAGGTCGGCGATGCTCGGCCTTGACCTGCTAGCACGTGAGACAATGTGATACAAAATCTGCTATGTGGGCCTTCATGTTGTCCCACCAGTATGAACACTTCATATCTCGATACATCTTTGTACTACCAAGATGCATCGCCATTTTCAAATTGTGAGCAACTTCGAGAACTTCCTTCCTCAAGTCATGAAGATTTGGGACGCATAGGCGGCCACGATAACGTAAACCCACATCCAAACCAACTCCCCATTCAGAGTCTCCGTCGTCACTTGCTTGTTCTCTCATTTTCACCAACAGTTCATCCTCTTTCTGTGCCGTAATGATTCCGGTCATCAATAAGTGGCTGCATGCGAATGTGTGCGACGCCCTCGAACGGCTCCTCTACTGTAAGGTTCTGTTCAAAGTCTCGCACAAATTCTACCATATTCCACTCTTCAATCATTAGCAAAGCTGCAAATTCTATTGTCTTCTTGCGGCTCAACGCATCTGCCACAAGGTTGGCCTTGCTAGGATGGTAGGAAACCTCAAACTTGAAGTCCTTCAAGGTTTCCATCCAATGTCGTTGCCTCATATTTAGGTCTCTTTGCGTGAATATGTACTTGAGGCTCTTGTGGTCACAAAAGAGCTTGAACTCCTCCTCGTAGAGGTAATGTCTCCAGAGCTTTAATGTGAAGATAACTGCTGTCAATTCCATGTCGTGCGTAGGGTAGTTTTCATCGTGTTTCCTCATTTGTCGCGACACATAGGAAATCACTCTGTCCTTCTGCATAAGAACACAACTCAAACCAACACGAGATGCGTCGGTGTATATCATATATCTAACCCCTTGCTCTGTCAATACTAGCACGGGTGCGGACGTCAACTTGTCCTTGAATTCCTAAAAGGCTGCTTCTGCTTTCTCGTTCCAGGCAAACTTAAGATCTTTTTAAGTAAGCTGAGACAATGGTCTGGCTATCTTGGAAAAGTCTTTGATAAATCGACGATAATAACCTGTCAGGCCAAGGAAACTCCTCACTTCAGTAACCGAACCGGGCTACTCCCAGTCCTGAACTGCGGTTACCTTAGCAAGGTTTACAGCGATTCCTTCCTTAGACACCACAAGTCCCAGGAACTTAACTTCTTCTTTCCAGAAGTCGCATTTCTTATATTGAGCAAATAACTGGTTCTTCCTTAGAGTATCGAAAACTGCTCGCAGATGCTCCTCGTGATCTTTTCAGTTCTTGGAGTATATCAAATTGTCATCTATAAATACGATGACGAACTAGTACAGATACGACCGAAACACCCGAATCATGAGGTCCATGAACACTGCCGGTGCATTTGTGAGTCCAAATGACTTTGTAAGAAATTCATAGTGCCCAAAACTGGTTCTGAATGCCGTTTTCTACACGTTTTCATCCCTAACGCGCAACTGATGGTATCCAGACTATAAGTCAATCTTCGAGAAATACTGTGCCCCTTTCAAATGGTCAAATAGATCATCTATCCTAGGCAAAGGATACTTGTCCTTGACTGTCACTTGGTTCAACCTGCGATAATCAATACACAATCACAACGATCCTTCTTTCTTCTTACCAAACAAAATAGGTGCTCCCCAAGGAGATACACTCGGTCATATGAAACTTGAATCCAACAAATCATCAATCTGTCTCCTCAATTTGTCCATTTCACATGGAGTCATGTGATACATAGGTAAGGAAATGGGTGCCGCAGAAGGCACAAGGTCGATCGTAAAGTCGATCTCGCGCCTAGGAGGTAGTCCAGGTATAGTCCTAAATACGTCTGTAAAATCTTGGACTACAGGGGTGTCCCCAAGTGTCGGGCCATCAACATTCTCCAACAAAGAAGTGTAATAATTAACACAATAGTACCAACTGACCTGAACTGGGAAAGTAAAGGTCGTGCCCTCAGGTCTATGGGTTGTCACCACTCTGGTATCGCAATCGATCTCTGCCTTCATCTCGGTGAGCTAGTCCATACCGAGAATGACATCATAATGACATAGTGGAGCAACAATCAGGTCAATGGGCACTGTTTTTCTTCCTAAGTCTATCGATCAACCCTTACAAATCTTGGTAGAGTCTGAGAATGTCCCTGTGGCGGTAAGGAATCTCACCCCAATCATAGGAGTAGTTTCCAACACTAGTAGCTTGACTGCTGCGCATGATACTATTAAAATAGTGGACCCGGTGTCCACCAATAAAAAGACTGATGTACCTTGGATATGTGCTGTGACTTCAAAAGCCAATGGTGCTACAGTTGCTCTCTCAGATGCCTCAGCTGTAAGTGAGTGCACACGAGCCTGTTGAGGACGATTCGGCTGCGCTGCCATAGGTCGTTGAGGCAGCCTATTTCGAGGTACATTCAGCCTATAAAAAGGTTGTGCTGGCGGTGCTGATCGTAGACATGGAGCTGAAATGGCTTGTGGTAACTGATGGTTGATCTTCTGAGGCGGCGTAAAGTCGTTATCCCTTTTCTTGGTAAAGCAGTAAGTATCTGTATTGCCCATCTTCTTACAGTAAGTGCACTACAAATCTGATCGCCTAGGCTGTGTCGGTGGAGCCGTAAGCCTAGGAGGCGAATCTGCACGTGGCCTGTTGCCGAGGAATGGTCTGTTTGGCAAATTGGGTCGACGCCTCGGACCCATGGGCACACGTGTACAGGATAACCTATCCCCATCCTGCTCAGCTCGCAGGGACATGTTCACTAGCTCAGCATAGTTAAGAATGCTAGTGCAACACATCTTCGTACGTATCTCAGGTTGCAGACCTTCGAAAAAACGTCGCATCCTTATCGGCTCGTCTGCTAGTATCAAAAGAGTATATCTAGCCCGCTCCATGAATCTGTTTCATATTCAGTAACAGTCATCCGTCCCTGTCAGAGGCGAAGAAATTCACCCTCCTTTTCATTACGGTAAGTGAGGAGAAAATACTTTCCATGGAAGCGGGTCTCAAACGCGTTCCAGGTCCACATGTACCCTACAGGAACTGTCCATAGGATGCTGTCCCACCATAGACTAGCCTCCTTCTCGAACATGTAGGTAACCAACTCTACCTGCTCTGCCTCAGTGTAGTGCAGCAGCTTCAACATCTTAGACATGCGATCAAGCCAGTATTCAGCCTCCTCGAGCCTGTGAGTGCCTGCAAAGGTAGGAGGTCGAAAACACTGGAAGCATTCAAATAAACTGTTGGCATTCATGTTTCTGGCAGGCTACATGGATGGTGCAGGCGGGACCATATTCATGTTTTGGGCAAGGGCCCCTGCAATCGTGGTCCAAACTTGCTGCTATTGCTGCATCAGGAACATCATCTGCTCTAACCTATCAGGAGGAGGAGCTGCCTAAGGCATGTGGGGCGTCCAGGTAGACGCACGGTTCTGTTTTGGAACCTATGGTGCACTAGGTGTTGGCCCATTGGTGGGGCCAGTGGCCGGCTGTGAATCCGGCATGGTGTCACTGTCAGGGCCTAAACTAGGGTCCGTGTGGCTATCGCTTAGGGGAGGTGCTCAGTCAAACGATCCGCCGAGTGCAATACGTGCAGTGCTCCGAGTGCTCTTAGGTGGCATTCCCTATAGCCGACATAGGGTGCAACACGTGTAAGATTTTAAATGACAACATTCAAATTTTCCAAGCATTCTACGCATTCCAAATCAAAAGAAGCTTCATGCATTTCATTTAACCAAAATTGTCACAATACATGAGATATAGTCTTAAATGAATCATGACAGAAGATGCATGTGAGCTAATCTAACAAAAGCTTTAAAATTAACTACTAATATCCAACTGAGCCAACGAGGGCTATTTCATAGAAAGCAAGGAACAAAATAAACCAAAAGACGACTATAACATACGACTAGTCGTCCGACTCTGGTGGAGGCAGAAGAGCACCCTTGTCCTGCATACAGCACAAGAGAGCCTTCAAGGTGCGAGACATCTTCTTAAATTTCTGTTTCATATAATCCTGACTCTCTTCAAGCTTCTGCTTCAATTCAGCCTGGGTCTCCTTGACCTCTTGTCTCAAGGCGGCCTGGTTCTCTTCATTCTAAGCCAGGCGGGTTTCCAGGGTGGCCTGATCACGGCGGTGCTCATGTGTAGCAGTAGGAGGTCCCCCATCAGAATCTTGGGCTTCCTCCTCTTCTTCCTCACTTCCTTCTTCTATTTCATTTTCTTCCTCTTCTTCATTACTTTCTTCCTCTACTTCATCACTTTCTATCTTGCCCCTATACTTATCGAGTCGGGCTTGACGTTGTCGAGGGCCAATTCCCATGTTGTTCAGCGTAGTGTCATTAATGAAGTGGATTGGCACAAGTTCATCCATGTTAAGTCTGTAGCCGAACTCCCGAGCAATCTTGCATATAAGTCGGCCAAATGGGAGTGAAACATCTCTCCTAACAGAACGTACAGTCTGGATTATCTGTAGTAGGGCGAACATGGGCAGACACAACTTTTCTCCCTATCCAGCTCTGTACAGGAAGTCCACCATCAAATGAGTGCATTCGGTACGGTTGCCCCACCTAGGATACACATATATGTGAATATGTGGTGGAGCAGGCGGAAATCATTTATCAATTTGGTCGATGGGAGGCAGTTGCCTCTCTTCAGTGAACCAGACGGCCACAAAGAAACCGTGTGTGGTAATCTCTTTCTCGCACACTCTTGAGACGAGATTCATCAACATGCACTTCACCATGTGCAATTCTCATAATCCGGGCCATCACATCTACATTGACTATGGCTTCCCGCCTTCCCATGGAAATAGTGAACTGTAGAGGCTTCAGTAGTGGATCCCGTATGTGGGCATAGAAGGGTTAGATAGTGATTTCACAAGCATGAGACTTCCCTTCAAATATGAGACCCCACCCAGATTCCAACAGGAGGTCTATTACCAGATATAGCCCAAATAGTATTTCGTCCACATGTGCTTCAAACACAACTTTATGGCCACGAAACTTACCATGTCCAATGCCCGACGGTAGAGATCTTTGAGTGGAATTTGAGGATCGACATCCCGCTTCATCCTTCGCTCTCACTCAACGCTAGCACTAGCCTCGGCACTTATCTGTTTCCTTGAACGGGTAGGGCAGCTAGGCCCGGCTTCATCCGTGGACGCTCTTCTCTTTCTCATGAGGGAAAGGAGTGTGGAGAGCAAGAATATGGCGGCAACTAGCTCAAAGAGAGCCATGGAGGTGAAGAAAGCTTGAATGATGAGATGGGTTGGTGGGTTTTGGAGCTTATGAGATACATAGGGGTGCTTTTGTGCTCAACTAAGTGGGAAATGGGAAGATGGAGAGTTATGAGATACAAGGGATGGATTTGTGTGCTCAAATGAGGGAAAATAAGGGAGATGAGAGGTTGTATGAGAGGGGTTTTGAGGAAAATGATGGAGGTGGGTATGTATTGTAGAAGAAGAAGAAGATATGAGAATGGAAGGGAGATTTGAGAAGAAAAATGAGGGTTTTGAGAGCTAGGAGGCTTTGAATGGGGGTGAAATGAACAAAGAGATGCAAATAGGGCCCAAATAAGGTGCTCCCACATAAAAATGGGGCCCACACGTGCGTGTGGAGGGCGGTGGGACGCCGGACCCGCGGGCCCGCCACGGCCAGCTGGAGAGGACCGTGGTGCGCCGCGGTCGGTGTGGTGCTGCCGTGGTGCACTAGACTGTGGGCGGTGCTACCGCCCTAAGGCGGTGGCCACCCCCCTCCCGGGGTGCCGGAATGCACGAGGGACCCCCTGGGTCCCACCGTATTTTGCGGTTCAGGCCCCTATGGCCGTGAGATGTGTTTTCTCGCCCCATCTCACACATATTCATGCCTTTTGGCGTGTTTCGAGTTTGGAATTCGCCAACTAATAGCTCCAACCCATCGTTTGACAACCTAAGAAGGAGTTGAGATCATTTTACATGGTCTCAGTCGCGTGCGGGCTATATTTAACAATCACTTTCACCCGTTGGTGAAACTTGGGATTCTACGACTGTTTCTACATTTCATCGCCCCCCTCCTAAGTCAAAGTATTTCAGTGTGCATCGTGTTACCATAAACCAGGTCCATTTTAATCCAAATCATGCTTTGATACCAACTTGTAACGTCCCGAAAATCGGGAGTCGAGCATAGCTCAACTCCCGAGTTCCAACGCATCACTTTTGCAACATATATAATAATGTTTAAATGTTGTCCATGTTAGTGCATTAAACATGAGTGGGATTACACTAAACCAGCATATCATACCCCAGAGTTAATGTAATTAGGCAAGCGAAAGACTGAATTTAATATATAAAGTATAGGTACGTGTTTCATAACCTCCAAAGTATGATCATGTAGCTGGACTGAATATATACAAATGTTGTTTCAAAATACACAAAATGTCACAATGGAAAGGTTCAACTAATCTAGTATCCATATAATCCTGGTAACATAGCTCTAGGTCTACCCAGACCCACCTGAGAGCTGAACGTAGGAGAACTCCTCGTCAAAAAAGTCTGGCTCTGCCACATAAGCCTTGCCATAATCTGCATCTAAAACAAAGTCTGGTTGGTGTTTTAAAATACCATCCCATAGTGGGAGTGAGTAATCAACTCAGTGGTACTATAAGGCAAAGGTTAACATGTTATCAATTTAGTCAAGCAGTAATGATAAGGCAACACAACAAACATTTCCTAATTACTCTGGTTAATGCAGGAATGATATGCGTAATGATGCATGCCCTCGCCTGCACTCCCTCAGCAACATCATCTCACGATCGCACATGGCAAACTCCCTAAACGTGTGCTTTCTCGCCAAAGCACATGCAATGCGGTGCATGAACGTGTTAGCTAAGTAATTTATTAGCCATATTCATACAGCAGATTTGGGAAGCTAAGGTACCTCCCTTTATATCACTTACCCAAACAATGATCTATCTAGGGTCGTTAATCCTAGTTAATCACATACGATAGGCAAGTTGTAGGGCATCACCCCTGATGAAAGCAGTGGATAGGTAAGTTCACGAGTTTACACTCGAGGTCACTATGGAGAGGCTCGTCACCGTCAGCGTAAGCCTATTTTATACTCGAGGTTACTACGGGAGGCTCGTCACCTGAACATAGGCCAACAACTCGAATACAGTGTCCCATACTACCATATTCGGCTCACGAGTTTAGTTTGCTCACTGGTCACTACGGGGAGGCTCGTCACCCTAGCGTAGGCCGACAGCTCGACCATGGTGTCCCATACCACTATGCCCAACTCATGAGTCTTAGCAGATCATGGTACCATAGTTAATGAGTTTTACATTGGTAAGTGGTACCTTAGATTCAAGCAGTAACGTTCATACAAGGTAAAGACACATTAAGCCAATCGGGTTACTTGACAAGTTCGATTAGTATGAGCGCATGCTGAGTTAATCGACATGGAGCGCATAAGCACCCCACATGGCCTAACCACTGTTGACAATCACCGTATGACTCGGATTCGTTAAACGTATCTAATGTGGCGAAACTAGTTCGGCCACTTAGTTGGGTACCGTTACCGATTGCCTAGACTACGCAGTAGTCTCACTCATACTCAAATGCAATAGGTAGTCACATATGTTAATCATAACAGTATATAACAAATAATTCTAAAATAATTCTCATTTGAGCATTTTATCAAACACATTGAACATGTTGATATACATGCCTTTCATCCATAAATCAAGTAGTGGCAATTTACATTACATGAAGGAAATTATAAATATGGATAAGGTAGTTGAGAATCCCATCTCAACACCCCTGTTAAAAATGGTTCATCAAAAAATTTCACATTCAAACATTTTATCAAACACTTAGACTACTCATTACTACATACATGGAGTAAATTAGTTATAGCATATATTATGGCAAATCCTTTCATAAAGGAGTTTTCATACATACAACAAATATATATTCTAGATTAATAGTCATGGCAAGCACAAATCATAATTTCACTTTCATTCAAACATTTCAACAAACACATGTAATGCATTATATAATCACATAGTTCACACACATGTATAGTTTATCGAATACATCGTAACTAAGATCATATGGCAGTAATCAAGTCAGACATAAATCATTGCTGACATTGAAAGCCTTGAAAATCATAACTTAAACATTTATAGTCCGCACCTTTTGTCGATACGCTCGTTACGAACTCGGTTCGTACACTACGTCTCCGTCTACAGAATAATAGTTATCCGAATCACGAAATAGGTTAGCTATTTCGCCGATTCCTCTATTTGAAGTCCTAAAACAAGATTAGGGTTAGGATTTCTTACCCAAATCGTATTTGGAATCGACGGTGTAGCGAAACGGGAGAGATATATGATTCGGTACATGGAGTTGTAAGAGTGAATCCCAGCAATGATCCACTAATCTCTCTCTCTTCTCCTCACTCTTTTCTCATCTTTTCTCTCTTCTCTATCCTAGGGTTAGAGAATTCGTATGGAATAAGAGGGGTCGTTTAAGGGCATTATATAGGCCCAGAACTAATGTTGATGGCCCCAGGGCCATGGTATACTTAGGTTATAGCAAAAGGGTGTCTGTTTCGGGCAAACAGGACTCATCTGGCGGCCCATTACTCACCTGCGTCGTGGAGTAAGTTCCCTGACCATAGATTAAGCCAGGTTATGATTTTTGTCTGATCGGATTTGTGGATTGACCGTGGAGGACCTGTATCAATTCAACGGTCATCGTCACTCGATCAGGGCCACAAGTATACTGACATGTGCAGAGAAATTTTCCTAATCCACGGGTAAAGTTTGGTTAGAATCTGACGGTCTGAAGTCTTCAATTTCGCCCGTAAGCGAATGGTCCAATTCACTTAAGTTTGAGTTCATTTTCTAAAGATATTCGCGTTTCTCACACACTTCGCTCAGGGCTCAAGTTGTGCATTTCTAGATACTGTTTGGGCTCGATTGCCGTAATGGTTGTCAAGCCTAATAAGGCGGTCATAATCTTATAGTTTCGCGGTCATCGGACTTTTAATGCGCAGTCCAGGTCCGATACGGAATTTCATTGTGCTCTTGGAAGCAACTGGGTTTTGAGATTACTCCTATGTTTTTAGGTAATGTTGAGTTGGCAATTTTAATGGTTTTGGGTCTTACAGTTCGTATAGATAGTGGTTCAAGCTAATCCACCAATTAATTTAGTTTAGTACTTAACAAATTTTTGTCTAACTTCTACAGAATTCGGTCCTTAGTAATTTCTGGCTAAGGTGATACTCGGGTCTTTGTATGAATTTTTTTCGAGACGTTACACTTCCCTTTCGCACCTCTGTGAAAACTGACTCAAAAATCCATAGTCCGCGCAAAGTCCGGAAACGAATCCACGTAACCTCGACTGGTCGAGCATATGGCCTCGACCAGTCGAGCACCTCGGAACCAAAAACCTGATGCTCGCTGGACTTTGAGTTGAGCCAGTCCATGACTGGTTGAGTGGGCCGCTCGACCGAATGTGGCTCCACATCTCAATAATCTCCCACTTGGAGACACATCACTATAGACCTTTGTCTTCTACATCCGGAGTGCATCACCTCCCTATCTTCAAGCTTGAAGACCAATCAAAGCTGAACAGAGCTTCAACTTCTCCCGTGTGACCACCTTAGTCAGCATATCCGCAGGATTCTCACTTATATGAATCTTCTCCATAGCAATCGATCCATCTTCCAGTAACGACCGTATAAAGTGATATCTGATGTCAATATGCTTGGTCCTTGAATGAAAGGCTGAATTCTTAGCCAAGTGTATTGCACTCTGACTGTCACTGTATAGCTTGCAATCTGCTTGCTTCTTACCCAACTCTTCCATGAAACCTTGCATCCATACCATCTCCTTACATGCTTCTGTAGCTACAACATATTCTGCTTCCGTTGTATTGATAGATACTAGCTTCTGTAACTGAGAAACCCAACTGACTGCAGCACTACCCAGAGTAAAGACATAACCTGTAGTGCTTTTTCCACTATCGATATCTCCTGCCAAATCTGAATCTACGTAGCCTTGTAGCTTGATTTCTGATCCACCATAGCACAGCCCTATATCCACAGTACCTACCAGGTATCTGAGGATCCACTTCACAGCTTCCCAATGTTCCTTCCCGGGATTGTTCATGAACCTGCTAACAACTCCCACTGCTTGAGCAATGTCTGGCCTCGTGCTCACCATAGCATACATAAGACTCCTAATAGCTGACGTGTATGGGACTTTAGCCATGTAGTCTCATTCCTCCTGCGTCTTTGTACCTTGCTCCTTAGAAAGCTTGAAGTGGTTGGCTAATGGAGTGCTAACCGGCTTAGTATCTCCCATATTGAATCGATCAAGTACCTTGGCTATGTACTCTACCTGTGACAAAACCGGTTTCTTGTTTTCCCTATCATGCTTTATCATCATGCCTAGGATTTGTTTTACAGTTCCTAAATCCTTCATGGCAAATTTTCTAGACAGTTATCTTTTGAGATCTGAGATGTCCTTCATGCTTGAACTGGCCACAAGCATATCATCAACGTACAGAAGAAGGATGATGTATGACATATCAAACTTTTTCAAATAGCAACAGTGGTCTGCATGGCATCTCCTAAAACCGTTTCCCGACATGAAACTGTCGAACTTCTTGTACCACTGCCTCGGGGCCTGCTTCAGGCCATATAGACTCTTCTTCAGTCGACATACCTTGTTCTCCTTTCCTAGTACCACGTATTATGTCGGCTAATGCACATATATCTCTTCTTCAAGGTCCCCATGAAGAAAGGCTGTCTTAATATCTAGCTATTCTAGATGTAAGTCTTCTGTAGCCACTATACTCAAGATCATACGAATCGTAGACATTTTCACCACTGGTGAAAATATTTCGGTGAAGTCGATACCTACCTTTTGTTGGAACCCTTACACAACCAATCTAGCCTTGTATCATTTTGAATCATCATGCTCCTCCTGCAGTCTATAAACCCACTTGTTATGAAGAGCTTTCTTACCCTTAGGTAGAGTGACTAGCTCCCATGTACGATTAAACTCAAGAGAATCCATCTCATCATCCATGGCCAGCTCCCACTTAACCCGTGTATCTGACTATAATGCATCTTCAAAACACTCTGGTTTACCATTATCTGTCAGCAGTAGATAATGTAAGGAGGGTGAGTATCATACAGTGGATCACCTCTCCCGAGTAGACCTCCTCACAACCGGTGTATGTGGCTCTGCCTCATAATGCTCCTGTGCATGATCGTCCTGTGGCGCCGTAACACCTGTGTCCGGTAACTCTTCTAACTTTACGAATTCTTTTTCCTCGACCTTATTTTGCTGCACACTGTCCTTATGCATCATTTTTTCATTGAAGACTACATCTTTATTTCTGATGATTTTTCTATTTTTTGTATCCGAAAATCTGTAGCCAAAATCATGCTACCCGTAGCCTAAAAATGTGTACCTCCTAGACTTCGCATCCAGCTTGTTTCTATGCTCTACATCAATGTGAACATATGAAGTGCAACCGAACACTCTGAGATGTGCAAGGTTCACTTCTTTCCCAATCCACGTTTCTTCTTGTAGCCCATCATCCAATGGTGCTGAGGGACTTCTATTGATGAGATATGTGGTAGTATTCACAGCATCTGTACAAAACGTCTTGGGCAACCCTGTATGTAACCTCATGCTTCTGGCGTGCTCAAGGATGGTCATGTTAATGCGCTTAGCCACACTGTTCTGCTGCAGTGTCCCTGGAATCATTTTCTAATGTTTTATTCCATTTGCTGCACAATACTCCTCAAATTTCTTATCACAGTACTCTCTCCCATTATCAGATTTGAGATATTTTACTATTTTACTTATCTCATTTTCTACCATTACTTTCCACTTCTTAAATACATCAAATACATTAGTTTTGTACTTTAAGAAATAAACCCACGATTTTCTACTAGCATCATCAATAAAGGAAACAAAATAACGTGAACCACCAAGAGATGATACCTGTGTTGGTCCCCACACATCAATGTGTACAAGCTCCAACAGATGCGTCTTTGGAGCGCGTCCTGTCTTCTTGAAACTTACCCTCTTCTGCTTGCTATACATGCAGTCCTCGTAGAATTTCAAGTCAATAGACTTCAGCCCAGGTGGCTTCCCTTTTGACAATAGCATTTTTCATCCCTTTCTCACTCATATGTCCCAACCTCTGATGCAATAATTGCCCATTCACTCCAGTTGATGCGACTGCGAGTGAACTATACGATCTTGAAGTCACGTACAAAGTACCTTCCTTTTTGCCTCGAGATATCACCAAGGCACCTTTTGTGATTTTCAGGAATCACTAGTGAAGGTCGTCACATATCCAGCATCGGACAACTGCCCCACCGAGATTAAGTTATGTTTCAAACTCAGTACATGTCTGACATCCTTCAATTTCAAAGTCGTTCCGTCTTTCTGATATATGTGAACATCTCCTTTTCCAACAATACTGCATGGCTCATCGTCACCTAGGTAGACTCTCTCAAAGTCACCTAACACAATCATGCAGAACTTCCTTACATGAAGTGGCATGAAACGAAGCACCCAAGTCTATAACCCAAAACTCATTCCTCGCATCAAGAGACAAGATCAATGCTTCTGTGTCACTCTCCTCAGATATATTCACTGAATCCTTCCCGCCTTGAGAGCTTCCTTCTTATTTCTTAAGTGCCCTACAATCACGTTTCATGTGCCCATTCTTGCCGCAATGCCAACACCTGTCTGTCTTTCAATCCCTTGGACTTCTTCCTCGACTTAGAACGTCTGTGTTTATTCAGCGATCTTCCTCTTCCTTCAACGTTTACAGCATTCCCTGAATCTCCTGAAACTCTTAATGCCTTTCTTCTATATTCTTCGCTGAGAATTAGACCGATCACATTATCAAATTTCAGTTTTGTCGACCATAAAGAATTGCTCACAGTAATCACCAAACCATCCTAACTATCTGGCGAACTGGACAAGATCAATAATGCTCTGACCTCGTCCTCAAAAATAATGCCAACGGATTCCAACTGGCTCGTGACTGTATTGAACTCATTTAGATGTTCAGCCACGCTCCCATCATCTGACATCTTCATGTTGAATAGTTGTTTTATAAGATGAACTTTGTTGGACGCTGAGGGTTTTTTATACATCATCGCTAGGGCTTCCATTAATTCTTTTGTGGTTTTCACCTTAGATATATTGAAGGCGATGCTCTTAGGCAAAGAGAGTTGGATCGTTCCTAAAGCCTTCCGATCCAATTAATAAAAACCATTCATCATCTGTCATCTTCTTTAGTTTCTTCTCTTTTCCTCCTAGTAGAATATAGAGGTCCTTCTGATACAAATAATCCTCCATCGGCATCTTCTAGAAGGCAAAGTTTGAACCATCAAACTTCTCAATTATAGTCTTCCCTTCTTCCGTCATTGCTCCCAATAGAACTAATCTAATAGCTCTGATGCTAGTTGTTACGCAGCATGCCAACAACGCAATGAACCGAGATCCAATCTCTGGTCTCACCCACAAACGATAAACAGAAAGAAATATAATTTAGAATAAAATCAAAGCATACCAAACAAAATCACAAGACAAGATATACATGGAAAAACTCCAAACAAGGGTAAAAAACCACGAACCACTATGAAGAAAATGAGATTACAAGCAATATATTAACCTTTTCCCTTGGATGTATAGAGAAAAACCTTTGCCCATACTTTAGAATAACTCTCATTAACCTAGAAAAGCCCTAGGGACCCCTATTTATAGTTTAGGCAACTTCTCTTTCCCACCTCTGCGAAAACCAACTCAAAAATCCGCAGTCCGTGTAAAATCTGGAAACGAATCTATGCAACCTCGATTGGTCAAGCAAGCTGCTCGACTGGTCAAGCGGACCCTCGACTGGTCGAGCATGGGCCTCGAGCACCTCGAAACCAAAAACCTGATGCTCACTGGACTTTAAGTCGAGCCAGTCCTCGATTGGTCGAGTGGGCCACTCGACCGGTCGAGCGGCCCTGTCCAGATGTGGCTCTACATCTCAACACTCCATACATGGGTTTTACCCTAATGACTTGAGCAATATCAAACCCAACTTCCAAGTATAAAGAAGAACGGAAAATGAAATCCACACTCTTCTTCTTCACTCTGTCAAAGAGAAAACTCAATTTCATTCAATATTAGAAGTATCTGGATAGAACAAATGCAAGTATTTACTCTCAGCCCAAAACTTAATCAATCTAGACATTTCATTCCTACTTAGTTCTAAGTCTCATCCATACATCGCCCACCTCATCACTGGATGTAGAAATTAGATTTCCCCCACCCAATATTAGAAGTATCTCAATAGAAAATGAGAGACAGCATCCAACTTCAAATAGAGCTTTTTGAATAATAGACTTGCCTGACCACAAGAAAGGACAGTAAGAGTGTTCACATCCCAAAAATATTTCCCAATAAATATATATAATTTTGCAAAACAACAAAAATTAGAAAGAGGCATGAGAATTCAATTTATAGTCTATCATCCACCATCAATGTTTTGAAGGGATCTTAACACGGTCTACCGTAGCAAGTCTAAATCAAAATCTCATGAGAATGGATAGCGGATTATTCGACTTTACGCTGGATAATGTACTATATATAGTACACATGAATAAAGAGCCTCACCTGAGCTCGAGCCCTCTAGAGCTCCTTTACTAGCTAAGTTAATCCTACTAGACTCTAGCTGTTGAACATAAGCCTGTTGAAGATGAAAATAACAAAAAATAGAATTTAAACAAACACCCAATTGATAGCATGTTGGGTAAATGAAAGTTAGGATCTCCTTGCAAAGCACACAATCAATTCCATTCCAGTGACTGTAGTGCTAAAATTTTCTAGGCAAATCCTGCATGTGGCTTCACCAATCAAATTCTTCATATCGCTGAAAGAGTAAAAAATCATTCAATCCCATAAAATGGCAAAATGTGACTTATACACAACCTGAAGAAACCACGTTCAGAGAAATACAAATACAGAAATATATGAAGGGATGAAGAATGATCACATGCGGCAGTCAACACTGGTTCCATGGTTGCAGAAGGGGCAACTAAAGACAGTATCAAGCTTGTCCATCCACTTCTTAGGAGGTGGCTTTGCCCTTGACTTCCTCTTCCCCATGTTTCAAATCCAGTCCCTTACCTCAGTATCCCTAGGTGAATCATAATGTAAGTTCATATCCACGCTAATAAATATATCAACTAATTCCCAACTTCTATCATACAGGTAAGTATTAATAAAGGACTAGGCAATCTCGTTAACTGCAACTTTAGTTTACTTGCTTGTTAACTGATTCAAAACATGATCCACAAAATCTGCCATGTGAGATTCTGTCAGCACAAGGCACTCCTAGGCATTTTAACACAACATGAGAAAAGGATGGCACCATGTAAAAGAAGCATGTAACAATCAGGTCAGATCCATATGCCAAAGCCACAGTCCAACTGAGAACCAAGCATATTTTTAAAACAACTAGGTTCTAAACCCTTTGTGGCCATAGCTATGGCTTAGGGAAGGAATGAGAAAACCACTGCTGGGAATTTAGGATTAAAGCCTACTCAAAAGTCTCAGTTTGATACCTCCCATCAAGCTTGTAAATTGACACAACATCACTGCTGATCTAATCAGCATGGAAAACAATGCACTACTTTTGGTTGGAATTTAAAGAAATTACATCAAAAAGCATAATAATATGACAAACAAGCAATATATAAAAGATGATGGAAGTGGAAACACAGAGACTTGGAAAACAAAAGGCAGGGACTCTCAGAGGAAAGATCAGTATAGCTGGGCACAACAATCGTATAGAGGCTCAGGCACTTGGAGTTGAAACAGAGTGAAGCTTTAAGACAAGATTTGAAAAGCAACACTCTGGATCATGATTAGGTAGCTTAAGTACAATCTTATTCTGCCACAGTAGTGGTGTTGCGCTCTACCAAGGTTAGCAAGAAAGCCCTAAAGCTGTGAATTTGGGGAAACAACATAAAAAAAAATCCCGTAAGATTGGAATATTGGATCTAGGAAATATTGAGCATGTAGCCATTCGGATCTCTAGCCCTTCTCCATTAAATCTGAACCATTTATGGCATTCTCAGGACATAATCCAGCAGTTAGGATCACCTTTACCCACCAGGTCTATCCAGAAAAAAAACAACTAAAAGTTTAGGAAAATGCCCATTGAAGAAGACCATGAATGGACAACCGGAAACCAGCAGCAATCAAGACCACCCCATCAAATAAATGTAAGAGATCTAACCATCAAAGAAAAAAGGAGAGCCATCAGACACCAGTGCTTATCCCCATGGAGCAAACATAGTTTTTGAACAGTCTGCATCATGGTTAGCCATTTTCAACAGAAAACAACTACATCATTTGGCAATCTTTTATTTCATAAAATAAAAAGAAAAAGGACACAAATAACGAGCAAAAAAGTCCTAAAAAATTACACAACCAAAACAGAAAGGAAATTAGAAATCCAAAAACCCTAACTCTCGGAACATATGAGAGAGAGATGAAGAATGGCTCAAATAGAAATGGGTATGTCGTATATCAGCACTGAAAACATCAGAGTGGTGCATGACTTTCATTTCCTCATCACAGGCATCCTTCACCTGCATTTCCTTTAACCGAAAAATCTACACGCATTAATGAAAACAAGAGAGATGATGAAAACCCTAACCTTCTTAGGAACTAGAGGGAGAGATAGAGAGTGAGAGGGAGAGGGAGGGAGAGCGAGAGGGAGAGCTTGAGGGAGAGCGAACGGAAAGGCAGAGAGAGAGAGAGAGAGAGAGAGAGAGAGAGAGAGAGAGCGGAGAGGCAGGGAGAAAGAGAGGCAGAGAGAGAGAGAGAGAGTGGGGGCGGGGAGAGGAGCGCAGATGAAAGATTAGGGCTGCGATTTTTTTTATAGGGCCCCTTTGCCCGCGGCTAGTAAATCTGACTACCGGCAAAGGGTAGCCCCAACCGACGACTATGCTCACTTTCCTTGTAGTGAATGCATATGGTTAAAAACTTCTTAGGGCTGCATAAGTTTTGGATCAAGCTGATAATTCTATTTTCTCGTTATCCATGTCTGTGTGACCTAATGAACAGGTTAGATAGACAAATAAATATCAATGTGGGCCTTAGGAAGGAAACACCCAATCAATGGTGGACGTTTTAAGACCACTATTTTCCCTAGTGTGGTTCACTTGAGCTTCGAATTTGTTTTATTTTTGGATCACGTCCTTAAATGTTCCACTAAAATGGATGGACAGCGTCGATATGTTACATACATCATGTTAGGCTCACAAGTTTACGCTAGCCCTTTTGGAATTGGTTTTCAAAAATACTCTGCCACGTCCAAACAAGTGCAAGAGTTATTTACATGTATTATAACGATGCAATATATGCAAAACACACTATTAAGCAATGCTTGGGCTTATGTTCAATGATATAAGACATTGATTTGATGGCCACACTGTGGATGGCCCAATGCACCAATATCCCCTAAATTGAGTGACCTAAATTGCATAATATTCGTTTTGACCACCTAAAGGTCGAATCTCTTACAACTAAGGTATAGTTGGTTACAAACGGGGATTCACTTAGATGGACATTCTAGAGTGTATTAGACAAATGCTTTTCCTATAGGAACAAGGCCTAACTTCTAGAGAATACTTATCTTCTAACGAAACTTGGAATACTCAAAGAGTGATTAAACACAAGGAAGATAGCATGAACTCATTATATTTGTAATACCCCGGTTCCCGAAACCCGAGTACACTACTCATTTTCCAAAAACCTGAGTGTTAACCTTTAAAGATAGCCCAAATTTCACGTACTTTTTTTTTATCAGACTTAGTTATCTAGCGGAGTAAAAATAAATCAAGTATAAGAGGGAGTCCAAATATATATAATCAAATATTCGAGTGGTTGCCTGAAAACTTGTACAAAGCAATGTCTTAATTTTATTTTTTTTTACAAAATATAACAGTACAAATTAAATACAAATAAAATCAGTAATAGAGAGTCACAAGATCATTTGGCTCCTCCTATTTCACATGAACATCGGCATGCACATCATCTGCGTTTCCTGCACACTGAATACGGTTTGATAGAGTCATTGGCTATCCGAGTGAGGTATAACCCTCAAGATTTATCAAAACATCAAGATAATTAAGAATAGTTTATCAGGAACAATTTATAATGAATATTTCACAATGACCATCATAATAATAAGACAGAGTTTATCAGATATGCATGTATTGAATAAATTTCACAAAGAAATTCTTATTTTAAATGCATAAATGCATGCACATGCTCACAGACCTGGGGATGCACATCCAGCTAGAAAAAAGGTCGCCCAAGGAGAACTACCTACCTGAAAAGGTACTCAAAGGTACGTCCTAAGGAGAACTAGCCACCAGGAAAAGACCATGCAACGAGGACACCTAAGGTGAATTGGTCTTCCAGAAAAGTACTCAAAGGTACGCCTTAAGGAGGACTAAACACACGAAAAAGTTCATGCAAAAAGGGCAGCCCATAGTGGTAAGAATGCACGTGATATTAACTTAAGATCACCTGGTAAAATACTCTATGGTATAGCCCATAGTGACCCAAGAAACTCCATGTCTTACATCGACCACCCGGTAAAGTCCGTATGCCATGAAAATGAATGATTAGTCCAACCATTATTATTCCAATTTCAAACAACCATTTTAAGAAAGCTCAAAGGTCACTATGAGGGGCTCGTCATTTAGCATCGGCCAACAGCTCAGGCATAATGTCTCATACCACCATCCCCGGCTCATGAGACTCTAACAAGTAGGATGTTTAAAGATAACATCATCACGTAGTGGCCAATCACAGTTCGATGAGAACTTACCATTAAAGGGTTATTTAATAATAATTTATCAAAGCCGCGAAGGGCAAATAGCCAATCAAAGCCGCAAAGTGCAAATAGCCAATCAAAGCCACATAGGGCAAATATTCCACTCAAGGATATGATAGAAAGGGATTGTCCCCAAAACCACATAGGCACAAATGATCCACAAGATAAGAAGTCCACAATAAAGAAATTTCATTTAATCTATTAAACAGAATGGCCACTAGTTTAAGGACTTCCAAAAACACCATCAAGTAACCCCAAGTAGTAAAACAAGTCACACACAATATCAATAATATTTACACAAAGTGGGATATTTGAGATCCATCGCATGTTTAGATATTTGAATGTAAATCCAACGATCAATCATTATGAAGAATCACTCAAATAGAAACTAACATTTGTCATCATTTTTACTGAGTATTATGTTAGGCAATTGATGAAATAAATGAGCTAAACTAACTATTAAGATGTAGACAAGCTTGAAGGGTGATCCTCACCTTTCAAGTCAAATTTACTTCCTTATATTCCGTCTTAAGCATGGTGGTTCACTTGAGTTAGTTTCCAATGCAACTCGGTACCTATTTCATAGCTCAGGTTTATGGGGGCAACTTAATCATCAAACCTGATATGGAAAATGCTTATGATTGATTGGAATGGAATTTCATAGCTCAGGTTCTCCACAAATTTGGGTTTGATTCTAGATGGATTACTCAACTGCAGCATTGTTGGAAAGGTGTATGGTTTTCTATCCTCATTAATGGGAAAGGTTTCAGTTTCTTTCAATCAAGTAGAGGTTTAAAACAGGGAGACCAGTTAATGCTGTCAATCTTCATCATTGCAGCAGAAGTATTCAGCAGAGGCATCCACAATCTGTTCACATCTAGGACCTGTCTTCCGTACAAAATTCCTTAAATATGCCCCAGAATCACTCACCTATTTGTCGTTGATGATGCTATATTTTTCTTAATGGTAGGTTCTCTAACGTGTGTGCTCTTCTCAAACTTGTTCGTGACTATGAAAATGCTTCATGATAGAAGGTCAATGCTTCGAAAACTTTATCACCCCGAAGAAGACCTGAAGAGGTAAAGCACTAAGCCAAATTGGCAAATTTGCGACGAATTTGGTCCGTCGCAAAAATGGCTTGGTTTAACAATAGATTTAATCCGCCGTTGACAGAAAAGGTCCGTCACCCAATGTTTTTCGCAAAAAACCGGTGAAAGGTCACGGAATTCAGCGACGGACCAAATCCATCGCTAAAATCATATTTACAACGGATTTTGTCCGTCGCAAATTTGTGACGAATTCAATTCGTCGTAGATTTTGATATTGCGATGGATTTTGTCCATCGCTAATTAACGCCCAAAATAATACTTGGCAGATTTTAGTTTATTTTGCGACGGATCATGGTCCATCGTAAAATGACCTTTGCCTTAAACATTTATCTTATTCATATTTTTTTAGAATATGGTGGAAAATTATGTTTTTTATAGTCTAAGAATTGTTTTTTAATAGAATTTCAGTGGTTTAATTCTACATATTTATGTCTAAGATTAGTTTTTAACAATTGATTGAATGCGAAGAATTTTTTTTTTTGTTTTTATATCAAATGAGAGGAAATTATTATTAATTTTTATTATTTGAAACTAATATTTAAATGATTTGTAATATCACATGAAAAAGAATATTGAGAAGAAAAAATTTAACAATGTTTGAGAAATTTTGAGATTTTAAAAAAGAAAAACCGTGATTTAATAAAAATCTATTTTTGGGGGGAAAAAAGAATATTGAATAAAGTTGATAATTTTGAAAAAAAAAAAAAGAAGAATTTGCATTTCAAGAAAAAAAAATGATATCTTGAAAAAGAAGATTAAAAAGATTTTTAAAAATGTGAAAATTTCGACAACTTTAAAAAATGAACATGTTTTGAAAAAGAAAATGAGAGTTTGTATTTTGAAAAATAAAATAAATTTGAGAAGTTCGATAAAATTTGACAAGTTCGAATATATATATATATATATATATATATATATATATATATATATATATATATATATATATATATATATATAGGGAAAAGGTACTATGCGCTCGACCTCACGAGTCCGTCCCATGAGGTCGAGCCGTGTGGGCCCCACCGTGATGCGTTTCGAACATCTACCCCATCAGTCAGATGCACCATTCCATCGTGGGCCTAGGTCTCAAAAATCAAGTCAATCCGTGACTTGTGTGGGCCACACCACATACAGAAGTGGGGAGGGGCCGTGCACCATTAAAACATTCATAATCATTTTTTGGGCCCACCGAGATGTGGTTTGCAAATCCAGCCCATCCATTATGTGTGTCCCACTTGGATGAGGGTTCAGACCAAGTTTCAGCAGAATTCAAAACTCAGGTGGGCCCCACCAAGTGCTTTTATATGTTTTAACGGTGTCTTCACATGATTTTAGATGGTATGGCCCACCTGAGTTCCGTATACGGCTGATTTTTGGGATATCCCATAATTTAGGGGGAAGCCATCAAATGCATGGTGTTGATGGTCGACATGCATCACAGTGGGGCCCACACAGCTCGACCTCACGGGAGCTTATCGTGAGGTCGAGCGCATAGTACCTTTTCCCATATATATATAAACATACATTTTTAAATGGAGAAGTTCGAAAGAATTGAAATTTTCAAGATAAAACGATATTAAAAAAATCGATACTTCAACAAAAAACAGACATTTTGAAAAGGAAAAAAAAAAAGTTTAAAAAATTTGTGATATTGAAAAATAATTGAAAATGTTTGAAAATTGAAATTAAAAGAAAAAGTTATTTATAAAAACATTGAGATTTTGAAAAAAAAAATTTATATCATTTTGAAAAAGAAAATTGAAAAGTTGAAAACAAAATGGTGCTTTTGAAGAAAAAAAAAAAAATCAGCATTTTGAAATTTTTTGAGGAAAAAAATAGATTTTGGGAAAAAATTTTAGATTTTGGAAATGAAAATTAAGAATTTGTATTTTTGTTTTTTAAAAAAGTTTGATAATAAAAATGATATTTTGTTAAAAGTTTTGAAAGAAAAATTAAGATTTAAAAAATATATATTTTGAAAAAAATGTGATTTTTAAAAGGAAATTGAGATTATCTGTGAGAAAAAAATAAGATTTTTTACTAAATTACTATGCACGTAAACTAATTGAACATTTAACAGCTTATGCGCACAAAGATTCACTTTGTAAAAAAATTGATAGCCCAAGGTTAATGAAGTCTAACTGAGACGTGCTAAGGTTGATCTAAACGGTCAAGTATATTTGAAACGTACGTGCTAAATAAGATATAGAACAAAAATCGACTCAATATGACGTGAAACAAGTCGGATCCATCTAAAATAGTCTTTAAATGGGCATGATCAATTTGTCTAGATCTAGATTGATTTTGGACAATCTGAACTGACCTTAAACTCAAATTTGACCATTGGATCGCAAGATATGGCCCATTATATTGTTGATCAATCTTGTCCATCCAATATCTTTCTCATCCGAAACCCGATCATGACGAGTGACTAGTTAAATCGAAGTTTGAATATATAAAAAAATTGACTTTTCAAAAAAGTTGAAAAGTTTTAATAAATTGAGATTTTGAAAAAAAAAATGAGATTTAAAATTGATAATGATTGAGAAAGATTCAGATTTTGAAAAAAAGAAAATAAGATTTTTTTTTTCTTTTTTTTTAAAGATTTTTGGCAAAATTTTGACATTTTTAAAATGAAAATTGGGGAATTTTAAAAATAAAATTATGATTATTGAAAATAAGTTCAAAATTCTGAAGAAATTTTAACAATGTTTGAGAAAATATGAGATTTTGAAAAAAAAAATTAAGATAAAAACAATGATGTAATTTTGGAAAAAAAAAATGATTTTTATTTTGAAGATAATCGAAATATTTGTTAAAAAATTGAGATTTTATGAGAATAACTTATAATGAATTGTAATAGCAAGAATAACTTAAAATGATGAGATTGATCTAATTCTATGATAAAGTCATTCTCAAAATTCATAATGTGTTAATTATGATATACTAGAAAATTCAACCTATTACGACTTCAAACAAATCGGATTAGTCCAAAACACTTTTTAAACGGGAAACAAACAGTTTGTCATGATATCGATCAGTCTAGATTGAAGAGAAAATAACTTCAAATGTTTAAATTAAATTTCACTCAAATCTGACCATTAGATCGGAAGATATATATGACCCCATCATATTATTGATCAATCTGGTATGCCCAATATCTTTATGATATGTAGCCTGATCGGGGAGAGTAACTAGTCGAATTGAAGGAATTGATTAATAAAATCTTGAATGGATCAGATATCTAAAATGGGCCAAATATTCAGGTCGAAATTGTGATCTAACTTACTGATCTCGTGAAAACCTAAGAATTAATGTTAGTAAGTTTTCTGGGCCCATCATAATGTGTGTCGAACATCAACACCATGCATTTACTGTGTCCCCTTTAGGTTATGAGATATTATTGAGGTCAAATATTACATATTAGACCCCAGTTATCATATGATTTTACGAACATAATAATGCTTAATGTTCTATTTTAATCGTGTTTGTATTGCAAGGTGAATTTAAGAGCTTGGACTGAAAAGGGTATTAAAAGCATGGATTTAACACTCAAGAATTACTAAGGCAAGGGACAGATCTTAGGGGACCAATATTGAAGAATTCACATGCCAAAGATCCAAGAAAATCAAGTGATTAAAGTAAAAGGGGCCTGAAAATCATCCTGAATATAATATCACAGGGTTGCCACAATGCTTTTAACTCAAAAATTTATATCTGGCCTGAGGACCATAAATTAACCATACACGTCAAAATTCAGCCCTTAGATCTTCGGGAAAGTGTCCCAACGGACAGATCAGCCACTAAATCACTGATTTGGGGCCCACCTGATATCTGGATATGCTTCAATTTTAGTCTCAACCCCTCAATTAGATGAAAAAGCGGATGGACGGAGCAGATTTCTCATGTACATCCCAATGGACCTCACACGCGTGATGTGTGTGCACAGCAGGTGCACAACTGAGCTGCACCGGACCCAGACCCCGGTCAAAGATCGAGTTGACCCGATCTCTAACGCAGCAAGGGACATCCGTCCCACTGGGACGCGTAGTGGGCCACCACCATCGTCCCGATGGACGATCGGGACAGTCCATTTGATCCAGGGGGTGGCCAAGACCCCAGTCATAGAGTTATTTTTCTCTCATGCACGTGTACACACGCAGATCGCTGTCAAACGCAGGATGAACGGCGGGAAGATTCGATCCTTTGGGCCGCACCAAACTCTACCAAAACCACCCCTTTCCGACCTAAATCTCGCCAGAAATCCAATGGATAGGGTGGATTTCTCCAAAAACATCAATGTGGGGCCCACCGAACACCTCAGCACAATCTCATGCACGCGGCTTGCGTCTGGGAAAACTAGGACTTTCGGGCAGTTGTACGAGCACGATCATGGCCGGACCGTTGATCTGAACCGTCCACAAGTTCCAGAGGGTGGACACGACCACCACCATGGAGTTAAATCGGGTTTTCGGTGCTTTTCGTGCCAAAAAGATGTTCCAAACGCAAGGCTTCTTACGGTTTTTTTTTTCTACGCACGCTGTTGCGAAAGGGAGTGCATACACACTCCCAGCCACTGACTTCCAGCCTCCCACCGACCTAGCTTTGGCTATAAAAAGGAGAGAGAAAGATGTGGGAGATTATCTTTAGACGTGGAGAGCAAGACGTGGAGAGAGAGAGAGCGTGAAACGGCTGCAAGAGTTCTCCTTCCTTCTTCAGTTTTTCTTTTCCTTTAATTTTTTTTTTATCTTTAGTTTGATCATGTCTATGGTCAGCTAAACCACTTAGCTAGGGCTAAGAGGTGAAGCTTGTAGCATGATGGGATGTTTTCTGCGGCTTTGATTCATGTTACGTTGAACTCTCTTTGATTTTTGGTTTGATTAAAAGGAATATTCATAGTTTTTAATGGTTTGTTGTGACTTAAGTTACAATAAATTTGTGATAGCTTTGAGTATGTTCTTTTTATTATAGGGATTGTGAACTTGGGAACCCTGTTGTTCACCATTGTCTCACGGGCATGGTTGGATGACGGAACCCTTCCTAACGTTCATAACTCTCTTACATTGGTTGTGGATTAGTTAAATTATGTTGTTTGCTTTGTCTCATGAGCATGGTTTTGTGATGGAATCAATTCTAATTCTTATACCTCTCATCTCTTGAGAACTGGATCAAAGGAAGTTCGGATTTAGATTTTAATGAATTATCTTCCAATTTGATGAAGATGGGACTCTGATTCTAGTTTTTTCTTTGAATCAAGCATAGATCTCTCTTATCTCTACAAGTGGATCCTTGAAACCCTAGTTTCCCACCTTTGAATTTTACAAGTTTTAGTTAATTAGTTCACAATTATTCTCTTGAATTTTCTGATTTAGATTACATCTTCTTCTAATTCTAGTTCTAGTTACTTTCAGATTACGTACAAGGTTCAGTCCCTGTGGATACAACCTCAGTCTTACCGAGATTATTACTACATCATGACCCTATACTTGGGATGGTGAACAAATATCTCAAAAATCATCCGTATACGAAACTCAGGTGGGTCATACCATCTAAAACTATGTGAAGACATCCTAAAATATATAAAAGCAGTTGGTGGGGCCCATGTAAGTTTTGGATGTGGCTAAAACTTTATCTATGAAAAAAAAAAGATTTTTTACTAAATTACTAGGGATATCCACTAATTGAACCTTTAACTGTTTATGCACAGAAACATTCACTTGATCAAATTCTATGATCAGGCCATCCTAAGGTTCATCTGAAAGGCCAAATATGTTTGGAACATGCTAATTAAGATAGAGAATAAACATCAGCTCAATATGACCTAAAACACATCAAATCCATCCAAAACACTCTTTAAACAGGCATGATCAGTTTGTTTAGATCTAGAATGATTTTGGACAATCTGATCAGTCCAGATTAAAGAGAAAATATAACTTCAGATGTATAGATTACATTTCACTCAAATCTGATCATTGGATCGCAAGATATGGCCCATCATATATATTGTTGATCAATTTTGTCTGCCAAATATCTTTCTTATCTGAAGTCTGATCAAGGTGAGTAACTAGTCAAATCGAAGCTCTTGATTAGTAGAATAGAGTGAATGGATCAAATTTCTAAATTGGGCTCAATATTTAGGTTAAAATTGTGCCACAACTTACTGACCTCGTGAGAACCCAAGAAATGTCGTCACTAAGTTATGTGAGCCCCACCATGATGTATGTGTTGTATTCATATTGTTCATCCATTTAGAGAGATCATTTTAGGGCATGAACCAAAGAATGAGGGAGAGCCAAAGGTCAAGTGGACCCCATCAAAAAAAACAAGTGGGGATTGAATGCCTACCATTATAAATTTCTTATGGGTTGGAGAAGTTTTTGATCAAGCTAATATTTGTGTTTTCCCTTCATCCATGTATTTGTTAACTTATGAACAAGTATAGGGTTGTGATGTAGTAATAAACTCGGTGAGACTGAGGTCAAATCCCAAGGGACTGAAACTTGTACGTAGTCTGAAACTGGAATTAGAAGAAGATGAAATCTAAATTAAGTGAGTATGAGGGAATAATGGTGAAATATTAATCTAAAAATTATAAATTTAAAGGTGGAAAACTATGGTGCCAAGGATCCACTTGTAGCAATTGGGAAGCTACCTAGCAATGATTCAAGGACACAATTGGAATTAGAGTCCTATCCTATCCAGTTGGTAAGAAGAGATTTGTCAGATCTCTAAACTTCTCATGAGTCTAATCATCAATAGATAAGAATGGCGAAGATTTGAAAGTGATTCCGTCACCTAACCATGCCCAAGAGACTATGGCAAACAATAGCAATTTCTTAATCTTACAGCCAATCATGAGAGAATTGTGAAAGTTAAGAAGGGTTCCGTCACCCAACCATGCCCATGAGACGATGGTGAACAACAGGGTTCCCAAGTTCACAATCTCAATACATGAAAAGAGAATATTTCAAGCTATCGCAGATCTATTGTAATTTGAGTCACAACAAACTATTAAAAACTAAAAACATTCCTTGTAATCAAACTATCATCCATGAGAGTTCAATAAACATAATTTAAAGCAAAGCTAACACCCCAATCACGCTATAAGCTTCACCTTTTAGCCCTAACTAAGAGGTTTAGCCGAGCATAGACATGGCAAGGCTAAACATCTTAAACAAAAACATAAAACTAAAAGAAAAAACAAACTCTTAATCTATCTCTCTTTCTTTCTCGGCCTTCACAGCTGCCTGATCCAGGATTCAATGCTGATCCCCTCTCTCTCTCTTATATAAACAGCAGGGACGGTCCCTTACTGGATTGGTGCGCAGGGAGAGGCGGAGGCTGCCACTTACACAGCTATGTGCGTAGCTTGAATCCTCACGCGGGGCCTCTTCTTTTTACAGAAAACACAGGACCTAATGCAAGATCCAATCCGTTCAAGTTCCTTGGACTTGATCGAAAGTCCCCTAGGAGAGATTTGGATGGCCGAGATCGACGGTCCGATCCTGGCCAAGGTCGCCAAACGAACCGAAACGTCCGGGCCTTTCTGGACGCGCGTCTACGTAAGGAATCCGAAATTTTTGATTTTTCATTAACTGTGGGGCTCACATGACTTGGTTTTTGAAGAATCAGCTCTGTCCACTGAATTCCCCTCGGAAAACCAATCGGAAAGGGGAGGTTTTGGATTATATTTGGTGTGGCCCACGTATTTTTTATTTTACCATCCGTCCTCCATTTGGATGGTTGAAATCTGATCCACGCTATCTTCTGCAATTCTGCCACCTAGGAGTAGGCCTTGGCCGTCCTACGGAATGAATGGACAGTCCAGATCAACGTTCTAGGGAGCGATTGGGGCCACTACACGAGATCAGCGTCCGCAGAGGTGAACGCTATTTATCCAACTACGGTCGGGTCAACGCCTGTTGACCAGATTCTCCGGTCCGGTGTGGCTTGCGTGTGCGTGCATTACCCTCATGTGGGGTCCACTGTGATGTTCATGAGAAATCCGTACCGTCCATCCTTTTCCCCATCCAATTTAAGGTGTTGACAACCAAATTAAAGTATATCTAGATATCAGGCGGGCCCTAAATCAAGATTTTATGGGTTGTTCTGTCATTTTAGCCACTTTTACGGGGATCTGGGACCTGAAATTCGACGTGTACGGTTCATTTATGGTATTCAGGCTATATATGAAGTTTCAAGCTGAACGGATGGTGAAAACCCTGTGATTTTGCATTCTGGACCCTTTTTAGGCCACTTGAGCTTCAGTTTCTTGATTTTCTCGGATCTCTGGCATATAAATCCATCGATTTTAGTCTCCTGGGGTCCGTCCCTTGCCTTGGTGCATTTTGATCGTTAAATCCATGCTTTTAATACCTTGTATCGGTCCAAGCTCGTAAATACACCTTGCAACACAAATACGATTAAATCGGGCCATTAAACAGTACCATGTTCGTGAATCCAGGTAATAACTGGGGTCTAATAGACAATATTTAACCCTCAATAGATGTGCTAACTAATTTCACTTTATCCATATTGAACTTAACCAATACCTTCTCAATGTATTCTACATGTGACAACCGTAACTTGCTCCTCTTTCTAGCTTTGTAAATATCTATGTCGAGAATCTTCTTTACAGTCCCTAAATATTTCATTTCGAATGTCTATAACAACTGAGTCTTCAACATGTCGATCTCACATATGCTATGGCTGACGATAATCATGTCATCTACTACAGTACTAGGATAATGAACTGTTCATCACTTAGTGTGTTGTAATAGACATAATGATCATATTCACTTATGGTAAATTGCTGACTCATCATGAAAGTATCAAACCTTTTGTACCATTGCTTAGGTGACTGTTTTAGGTCGTACAACGACTTTCTTAACATACAAATTTTATTCTCTACATCTTTTACGTCGAACCCTTATAGTTGCTTCATATAAAACCGATCCTCCAAACTCTCTATCTAGGAAAACAGTCTTCACATCCATTTATTCTAATTATATGTTATATACGGTAACCAGCGCAATACAAATATGATAGACACCAGCTTGACTACAAGCGCAAAAATCTCGCTGAGGTCAAAACCCTTCTTCTGCGCATACTCTTTCACAACTAATCTTGCGTTGTATCTATCTTGCTTTTTCTTGTACATCCACTTGCAACTGATCGTTTTACACTCTACTAGAAACTCCACGGGTTCCCATGTTTCATTCTTATGCATTGAATCTATCTCGTCATGCATGGCCGCTATCCACTTCTCAATATTAAAACCATCTAATTCTTCCTTAAAGGTAGATGAATCTCCTTCATCTGTAGTGAGGGGCAATGCAACATTTGAGTTATCCCTATATCTAATTGAAAATTTATGATCTCTCGGTGGATTTCTTATTAGAGGTGGCTGCTTCACCTACTCTTATATCTCTATTTGCAACTCGAGTTCAGTCTATGTTTCAATTTTTTCAATTTCAACATCTATCATCACTGATTTTTTTGGTTCATTATGTTCGTCTTTACAAAGCAAGGAGTCATCATCAAACCTAATATCTCGACTAATTATTTTCTGTAATACCTGGTTGTACAACCTTTACCATTTCACACTATCACCATAGCCCATAAAAATACACTTTTTAGCCCTTTGATCTAGCTTATCTCCCTTAATTGATGGTACATGTGAGTAAGCGTCACAAATAAATACACGCAACTGTGAATAGTCTACATCATGACCACTCCACACTTCTTTAGTAATCTTGCAATCTATCGATGTAGATGGGGATCGATTCATTAGGTAACAAGCTGTGTTAATGGCCTTTATCTGTAACTTTGCCCAATCTATCATTACTCAACATGCTTTGGTCGACTCTCTCTCTAAGAAATCCAATTTATTCGTTCTACCATTCCATTATGCTTAGAAGTATGCTTCACCGTATTGTGCCTTATAATCACATCATCTTTATACAATTGATTAAATTCCTTTAAAATGAATTCACCTTTGTTATCGATCCTAATACATTCTGTTTCTGCCTCAACTGCCTTTCAACCATTGCCTTCCACACTTTAAATGTAGTAAAAACATAAAATTTATTTTTGAGGAAATAAACCCAAACTTTCTTAGAGTTGTCATTGATAAATGAAACCAAATATGATGACCCCCAACAGAAACAATGGACAACGGGCCCCGTACATCTGGATGCACATACTCAAGCACATATTTACAAATATATTTTATAGTATTAAAAGTTCGCCATGACTGTTTACCATATATACAATACTCACATTTTATAAGTTCAATACTTTCAAAAAACAGGAATCATTCAATGATCAGAAAATACCTTCATATCGTAGTCACTCATGTGGCTTATGCACACATGTCACAATCATGCCAACATGGATTCCGCTAAAGAAACTGAAGCTCCACCCATTTCAGTATTTTCGGTCAACTTGTATAGTTATTACTGCACTACGCTTTCATAACTATAAGTGTCCTTTTCAAAACTTTAAGGATCCTTTCATAACTAATGAACTTACAACCAAGTGCCTTAAGAGCCTCTAGAGAAATTAAATTCTTCCTGAGGTTCGTAACATGTTGAACATCTATCAAAATATACTCCACCCCATCAAACATTCTGACGTGCACCGAACCGATTTCAATAATTTTACAGTTAGTGTCATTGCCAATAAAAATATGTCCACCGTTGTATTCAATCCTTATGAGAAGTCATGTAGTATGAGGCCTTCAAATCCAAAAATCAATCATTACTAAGGTAACCTAATTTAAATACGGTCAAGATATCACCACCATCCGCCTCCTCACATGATTGCGCTATGTTGGCCTCTTTTTGCGCATTCTCCGATTTTTCTTCCTTTTGAACCTTAGGGTTCCTATAGTCCTTCATATTCCCTGTCATCTTACAATTTCGGCATTTCATCTTGTAATTCCCTTTTGATTTGGATTGCGACAAAAAATTGCCCCTCTCCCTTTTAGTATTCATTACCTTGGCAACCAACGCATCTGTAAAGGTACCTTCATCGCTGTCATTCTTTCTCAATTGCTTTTCATGAAGGACTGAGATGACAATCTCAACATCAATGATATTTTTAACATATATCAGATTCTCAAAAGATAGTGAAAGCAAATTTAAAAGAATTAAGGATTAATCTTCCTCTCCAATTTTAACCTCCGCATTAATCAGTTTATATAGCAATTTGCCGAAAGTATTCATGTGTTCATTAATGTCATACCCTCTGTCATCTTAAGATTGTAAAATTACTTCTTAAGATACAGACGCCTATCCAGAGATTTACTAAACAACCCTTGAAAATAAAGTTAATTTATTCTCCATATTGGTTGATTTCCATTGCCATTTACCTGAAAATGCAACTGCTCTTATTAGTGGAGATAGCACTTAATTAGTTAACTATGCTCCACTTGAAAATGAGGTTATTCTCCATAATGGTTACTACCACTGCCATTAAGTTGAAATTACACAACATCTCTGTGCTACTAAGATATCTTGTTTGCTGATCTTTTTTGCAATGATCCTATTTTTATGCATGTGTTCTGTTTGCTTTTACTTGTTTGATGATTTTGTAGGTTCCAAAGTGATTAGTTTGTGCCTTTCTGTTCCTGTATTAGTCTTGCAGTGTTTGCTTGTTCGTGTTCCCGGCCGACACGCCCTGCCAATACCGTTATTCAAAATCTTGCTTGAGATTCACACTCTTAGCCTGAAAATTACATTCTTTTCTTTTCTTTTCTTTTCTTTTTTCTTTTTTTTTTTTCTATAAAGCCTCAAGTTTACAATATCATTCTACTTTAAATAGTATAGTCCATAACATAGGATTCCCTATTAAATCAGCACCATCAGCTAAATTTCATTGGTGTCATATATATGCTCCTCCATTCATAATGAGAACCATATTCCGGATGGTCCAGCTAGCTGTTCGTCACTAGGGAGGGTTGAAAATGTCTAATTTAAGAGGATATATATATATATATATATAAAGAACTTGTAGGAACAGGGGTGTCAATGGCCCAGGTTAGGCTGGGCCAACTCTGTCCAAACCCAGCCCATATTGTATAACATAGACCGCAGTTCTGCCCAAGCCTGTGATGAGCCAGTTTAACCCGAGCCGGGCTGAGATGTTTATGCTAGGCCTGAGTGCCAAGTGTTTCTTAGATGGATTTATATATATGTGTGTGTGTGTGTGATCTTATGAACAGGTCTGATGACAAATAAACATCACTGTGGACCCATAAAGGTTTCAATGGTGGAAATTATTATTCCTAATATTTCCTATTCTACGGTCCACTTGAGCATTGGAAATGATTCAATTTTGGTCTCAACCGTTAAAATGCACTTGAAAAACGGATGGACGGCATGGATAGACCACATCCATTCATAGTGGGCCCAACAGAGTTTTACTCGGTACGCAATCCAATTTCCTATTTGCGAAAACTCGCATAAAATCTCCATGTGGCCTTGTGCGCAGGAGACTATATATATATATATATATATATATATATATATATATATATATATATATATATATATATATGGAAATGGTTCTATGCGGTCGAGCTCATGGGAACTTCTCATGAGGTTGAGCTGTGTGGGCCTCACCATAATGCATGTCGAACATCTACCCCATCAGTCAGATGCACCATTCCATGGTGGGCCTCTAACTTAAAAATCAAGTCAATCGAAAGCTTTTGTGGGCCACACCATGTACAAAAGTTGAGAGGGGTTACACTCCCATTAAAACATTCATAATCATTTGTTGGGCCCACCGAGGTGTGGTTCACAAATCCATCCCATCCATTATGTGTGTCCCACTTGGATGAAGGGTTAGACCAAGTTTTAGATGTATCCAAATTTTAGGTGGGCCCCGCCAAGTTCTTTTATATGTTTTAGGCATGTCTTTACATGATTTTAAACAGTATGGCCCACCTGAGTTCCATATACAGCTGATTTTTAGGATATCCCATAATTTAAAGGGGACCCATCAAATGCACGGTGTTGATGTTTGACATGCATCATGGTGGGGCCCACACAACTTGACCTCATGGGAAGTTCCCACGAGCACGACGGCATGGAACCATTTCCCATAATATATATATATATATATATATATATATATATATATATATATATATATATATATATATAAGAATTTTTACATATGGTAGCAGATTACCTGCTAAAACCCTTCTCAAGAAGTTCCTGCTTAAGGATGTAGGGTGGGGCCGCCGTGATGTTTGTGAGAAAACAATACCTTCATCCATTTTTCGAGCTAATTTTAGGACATGCAACAAAAAATGAGTTGGATCCAAAACTCAAGTGGGTCACACGAGAGGGAAAATTGGGGAAAGAAATTCCTACAGTTGATGCCTTCCTGGGATCCGCCCTGATGTTTATAGTCATTCGGATGAAGTGAAAACAAAAAAACAATTAGCCTAATACAACTTTTATAGCCATAAAAATGTTTCAACGGTGCTCGTTGAATCCCCGTTGTTTTCTCTCGTACGGCCCCCTTGAGTTTTGGATCACCTCGTTTTTGGTCGCAAGTTCTAAAATGAGCTCTCAAAACCGATGGACGGAGTGGAATTCTCACAAACATCTTGGTCGACATTCAGCATCCTTGCAAAGGAACTTCCTGCAAGAGCCTTTGGAGGAAATCCTTGCAAACCTTAATGAGCTTGTCCATGCTGGGCTTATGAACTGTTGTACACGGTCCAAACCCAGCATATGTTTGGGAGATGGGTCTAAATTTATGCTTGGCTCAAAAGCCCAACCCATTAACAGCACCATCCATCCATCGGTAACGTGGTAGAAAAGGCTAGTCATTCACTTAATAGTACATGTCTCCGACAACTTGAGTGATGAGGCAGAGCACATGATCTGTACCATTTGTTTGGTGGGTCCATTTGTTTGGTGGGTCGTACTATGAATTGGCAAAATCATGAATTTCTTACCGCAGTCCTCTTATCCATAGCCTTAGAATAATAAAGGTTTGGAAAAGAATATTGGTGGTGGTCAGATCAATGTAAACAGGTCCACCACTAGGATGGTTATGAATGATTGTTAGATGGATGTGCTTTGGGACAGTGGACAGCAACAAATAAGAAAATTGGAAGAGATCTGATCAATGGTCTGGATCATGGACCACTTTCCCTCCTTTACGTTAGGATTGCAATGGACCTGATGATTAAAGTCCTTAAGTTTTATTTAGTGTTATTATACCGCTAATCTCGCATTCGTGTGTATAGCCTAACCCAACACATGCCTCCAAATGTGTAGATGTGACATGTGTGGAACATATGAGCCATTCATCAGTTGGGACCCGACATTTGGATGACTTGCCACCAGAATCAAGCCGGTCTACTTATTTAGTTAGGAGAGCGGATTGCATATGCCCCGGGCACAGAGATATAGGTGTGCCCGGTGTTGTGTGGGGCCAACAGCCCATCCAAACCGTAATCATATGGTTATTACCACTCAGATAAACTGCAGGAACAAATATTGACATGATACAAACCTTCTGTCACCCCAGGCGTTCAATCTTTTCTGTTTCATGTGGTATGGCCCACATGAGTTTTGGATATGCCTGATTTTTAGAATCATATCCTACTGTGGTCTTTATAAACAGAAGGACCGAGTGGATTTGTCAGGGACATCTCTGTGGACCCCACATAACCTCAGGCACACCTATATCTCCGTGCCTGGGCACATACAATCAACTCTCATTAGTTAGGCCACACTGTAGGAAACAAAACCACGGCTTTCAAAACGAGGGCAAATCCGTCCGCACAAAATGGCTTTTTCCGGAAGAGGCCCGATCCTCTGCCTCACGTGCTGTGTTAATGTTATGCAATTCTCTGTGGGGTCCACAGCATCGCGCGTGTTCCTTCTGACCCACACATCACATGAGTCCATCAGATGCCCCAAAAATCAAGATACCACACCACAGAAAATAATGGACATCTACCAAAAACTTTCAAATTCAAGATGTGATGGCTGGATCGGCATTAATTTTGGGGTTTTCTGATTTCCTAGTTGGGCTATCCTTTTGGACGGGTTGGATTTTCTAGATTGTGGGTGTCACAAGCAGAATTGTAGAATAATCTTTTTTTTTAATTATTTTTTATTTTTTAAAAAATTTTTTTATTAGAGGATCAGCATGAGAAAACGGAAGCCAGTTGCCTGTGCTGCTGCACACCCCAAGTTCCTGTGGTCGGAAGCTAGTGGGGCCAACCAAGATGTCAGTGAGAAATCCATCCTTTCCATCAGTTTCTCCCACTCATGTTAGTGCATGATCCAAAAGCTGAGGAAGATCCAAAAGTCAAGTAGACCAGATTACAGGAAACAGTGGGGATGGAATGCCTACTGTTGTAACATTCACGGGGTTACATAGATTTAGGATCAGGTTAATATTTATGCATTCATTTTATCCCAGTTAGAATCAATTTATGAACGGTTTGGATGGTAGATGAACATCACGGTGGGCCTTAGAAACTTCTAAATTAGCTACCAAAAAGCATTAAATAAGCAAAGGTTTTGATTGTGGACGGGTGTACATCGAGTCGAACCAAGTCGAGCTGGCCTCAGCTCAACTCGGCTCGGCCACTAGCTGACCTCAGCTTGAGCTCGGCTCGGTTCGGTCAGCAGCTCGGGCCAGTTCGAGCCAAGATCGAGTCGAGTTCCCCCATGCAGCATTTTCACAAACACCTGCACTGCATCTTCAAAATCCCACTGTATGTAAAACAAAAGCAATGCTTTTACAGGTATTTTATCAAACACCTTCTAAGCAACATAAAAACCAAGAAAAAAAAAGTATTTGTTTCATGTACATACCATCCTTGCCACCGGGCACACTCTTTTGAGTCATTTCATCAAACACTTGGTGAGCAACATCAATATCAAAGTAACCAAGTCACCGAACTGGTTCGATTCGAGCTAGATTTGCTCCAAGTCGAGTCGAGCTGGGGCCAACTCGTACTCAGCTTCAATCCGAGTCGAATCAAGTTTTTTCGAGTCGAGTGGAGCGAGCTAACCGAGCTAGCTCAGTTCGTGTACACCTCTAATTGTGGAGGAGATTGCGTCCAGTCCCTACGTGGACCGACAAGGGCTAGGCAGGAGCTCTATGGGCCCACCTTGATATATACATGCCTTCTATCCACTTTGCCAGATAATTTTGCAAGCAGATTAGGACTAGCACACTGATTATACTCTATGGGGCCATTGTGATTTATATATTTTATCCACTCCAAACCATCCATTTTACTAGATAATTTTAGGGCATGAGCCTAAAAAAATGGAGCATATTCAAAGCTCATGTGTACCACACTACAGAAAACAGTGTGAATTGAACATATACCATTGAAAAATTCTTGAGGGCCATGTAAGTTTTGGATCAAGCTGACATTTGTGTTTTCCCTTCATCCATATCTATTTGATTTTATGAACAGGTTGGATGACAAATAAACGTCGTTGTTGGCCTTACGAAGGTTTCAGGTGTGGTTCAGTTGAGTTTCGGATATTGTTTGATTTTGAGATCAACCCCTCAAATGAGATAGACAATTGGATGAACAGCGCAGATAAACTATATACATTCCATGTGCGCCTAACAGGGTTTTGCTGAGTACGATAAAAGCACACAGCAATCCAATTCCAGGTATGAACCGAAAAGGAAGGCAGATCCAAGACTCAAATGGACCTGAATGGACAAGACTGTGTAGCATCCATTGTCGGTCCGTTTCAAGTAAATAAGTAGTACTTGATTTGGGTCAGTGCAATTTTTGGCCTATTCTCCTTTCACAGGAGGGCTAGAAGTATAGATGGTTTGGATTGCTATGCAGTATGCCCTGTGTGCAGCTAATGAGCCGTTAGATAATCGAAACAAACCAATGGTCTGGATTACAAAACCATGAGCGTCTAAACCGACCAATATGTCTAGATTACAGAACCATGGGCCCCATTTGGTAATCCAGCAGTACAAATTGCACCGTTGCCTTGAAAAAATGCTCCGGTGCTCCAACAGCACTATAAGTTAAGAGTGCTACTAGTTCCATTCAGATACTTGAAAAGTCCAATGCATTGATCTAGACTGTTCATTTAAGTCTAAATCACTTAAGTCTAAATCACATATGATTGGCTACTGTACAAATGGTACGCCAATCCAATACACATTCGGGTTGGAAACAGATTGACTATAGAAAATAAGGCCAAATTAAGAATGGATTGGATCATCCAATATGCGTAGTTGTTGCATTGTAGCCCATGAAATGGACTATCCAAGTGAACTCAGGCAACTAGCTACACCATGAGTTAAAAGGTGGTGATTGGCCGAGTTTGGGCTAGATCAGGATTAGGCCAGGCCAGGCCCTATAGGCATGACAAGAAAACTAGACTTTACCGGCGGTCTAAACCGCCGGCAAATAATTTGCTGACAGCCGTCAAAGCCTCGGTCGGTAAAGGATTTACAGGTGGAAGATTGTGCTGGATGCCGCTAAATAGCTAGTTTTTGGCAGTGTTCGAAATATCGATACTATTGGCCGATATATCGGCCAATATTATCGTTATCGCACCCCTGCGAGACGATACAGTCACGATAACCCCCGGAAGATACCAAAAAACTCAAAATCCAGATATCGGCCGATATATCGTCGATATCGCACGATATTTTGACGATATCACACGATTTCCTCTCCATTATTGTCAGACATCGACGTCATCATCCAAAAAAATCGGGAAAAAAAAAAATAGAGGGTGGATTTCGGTACCTGTAGAAGAGATCGCCATGATCGGAAGCTTCCATTTGGTGGGTCATTCGAATTGAAGTGCCATTCCTAGGTTACCACAAATAACATCTCCGATTTTGGAGAGAAATCCAGCGACATCCGATGAGATTTGGGAGATATTTTAGGGTTCTGGTTTCCGGAACCCTCTCTGTTTGAAAACCAAAGGCCGTTCGAGCCTTTTTTCTTGGACGCGGATTAGCTACTGACAGGTTGAGTAGCGAGATCGCTACTGAAGTGACGTCACCAAGTTACGTGGGTCCCACCATGATGAATGTGTTATATCCACACGGTCCATCCAATTGGAGATATCATTTTAGGACATGAGTCAAAATAACGAGGGAGATAAAATTCTGTAATGGACCCCACTACAGAAAACAGTGGAGAAAGTGACATACACCGTTGAAACCTTCCTAAGGTCCATCGTGATGTTTATTTGAGATCCGACCCGTTAATAAGTTAAAAAAGGCATTATAAAAGGGGAAAAAATATATCAGCTTAATCGAAAACTTTTGTGGCCCTCAGAAGTTTTTAATGGTGGGCGTCACTCTCTCTACTGCTTTCTGTGGTGGGGTCCATAGGAGCTTTGAATCTTAGTCATTCTTAGGCTAATGGCATAAAATGTTCTCTCCAAATTAATGGACGGTGTGGATACAAAACATACATCATGGTGGGGCCCACGAAACTTGGTGACGTCAATTCAATAGCGAGTCTCGCTACTCAGCTAATCCCGCCCCCCTTTTTTTTTATTCTAATCGAGTATGCGCGCACGGCGCACCACCAAACTGCGTTGACGTCACCAAGTTCTCTGGGTCCCAGCATGAGGTATTTGTTATATCCAGGCCGTTCGTCCATTTGGCGAGCTCTTTGTAAGGCTTGAGCCGAAAAATAAAACAGATCCAAAGATCAACTGGACCACACTGCAAACAGCAGTGGTAGATTGAACGTTTACCATTGAAACCCTTTTGAGGGTCACGGAAGTTTTGGATCAGTATGATATTTATTTTTCCTCTTCATTCAGGTCAGGTCTGTGTGACCTAATTAAAAGATTGGATAGAAAATAAACATTATCGTGGGCCCTACGACCCAGGGAGGTTTCAACAGTAGGAATTTTCCTACCCACCTTTTCCTTTAGTGCAGCCCACTTTAGTCTTGGATTCTGCTCAGTTTTGCTCTCAAGTGCTAAAATGATCTCAAAAAATGAATGGACGAGGTGGATTTCTTACAAACATCATAGTGGACCCCACATGGGTTTTGAGCGAAGGAACTTGGTAGCAGCACCCCACCCCCAGTGTGGTGGGAAGTGGATCCTCTAATGAGCAGTGTACTTTGTAAACTTTGTGGGCTAACTATAATTCATGTATTTTATCCACTCCGTCCATCCATTTTATCAGATAAATTTATGGTTTGAATGAAGAGAAAAAACTATTATTAGCCTGAACCAAAACTTTTGCGGCCCACTAATGGTCAATCACCATTGTTTCCTATGGTATGGTCTACCTAATTATTGGATCTGTTTTATTTTTTAGATAATGTCTTGAAATGATATGGAAAAACGGATGAACGGGGTTGATACTGAATATAGTTGTTTTAGTTCAATCGGACAGCGCACAGCTTGGGACCTTATACAAAGGAAATTTATTATGTACACTTCTTTTTAGAAACTTTATGATTTAAAAGTGTGTATTAAGGGCTTTTTTAACAATCCCCAAAGTTTCATTAAAAAATTCAACCATTTTCCCAATGTTTCCCCATGTTTCCCAAAAAGTGCGATAAACTATGCGATACAAACGATATATCCCGTGCGATAACCGATACGTATCTGTATCCCAAGGGTGCGATACATTATGCGATACCGATATTTCGAACACTGGTTTTTGGTACACTACCAGAAAATTGGTCAATCTACGGATAAAATTCGTAGCTAAAGATGTGTAGCCCACAGTGCGACCGTAGCCATGGTACCGAGCTCTTTAAAACTTTGCTACGTATTAAATCCGTAGCTGTAGGAATCATGGTCACCGACAATCCGTAGCAATAGAGAAAATCTTTCTTATCAAAAAGTTAAAAAAAAAAAAAAAACAAAGAAAAGAAAAGGAAAAGGTGACCCACATACATCCTAGTGTCTTTTTTTTTTTTTTTTTTTTTTTTTACACCCGTCTGAGCAGCTAACATACCTTGGTTAATGCCAATGATCTCCTTGTTGCCAATGATTGCCATTGTTTCCAAGGGACTCGTTTCTTCTGTCAATCTTTGGTGAGCTGTGTAGTAGTAAAAGGCATCAGCACCAGTATTTCGGAGTCCTTCAGTAGGTTCAGGCCCTCAATGATATTGAGGTTCACCACCTGTGAGCGGAGGTTCTCTGTTTTGTCTACCAGAAGCTCAATCTTCTCACCATGGTCCAAACCTGCACAAAGGGAGATTACAATGGGTTTATGTTGTTAAATAATTTGGGAGCTTCAAAAGACAGGGCTGCATGGAGGACACTAATCTTGGCATTTGGGTGGGCCCAAGGAAAAAGATTTTCCTAACCGCACAAAAAATAAATCCAATATATTCAAGTCAATGCCATCCATGCTTAAATTCTTTGTCACAAACTCATTTAATTCTTGATTGTAGTATCAACATATTTAAATCATAATTTTAAAACTAACTGCCTGTCTTTATCTCCACATATAAGAATGTTGATTTAGAGAGACTATGGGACCATTGAAACTCCATTAGTTTAAAGGTTTTTGTCTTCCCTATGTTGTTGAAGATCTACTAGGTTCAACATATATTTCATAGGCCACAAAGTGAAGATCACAAGACAATCTTACTCACTGTCAGAAATTTACTATCATATCTAGGGACTTCAAATTTGGATGATGGAAAGTAGAAAGTGTGCCAATGGATCCCTTACATGCGCATGTTGGCTCAGCTGAGTATTCCGACTAGGATGAAGGATCAGATCTAAAAACCCGCTCATCACTCCATGAAGTAAAACATCTTTTAGATGTCTTTCTCCACAATATATCCACATAATAAGGGCTAAATGAGAACAATTTTAAATTATTACGGATTTTTACAATGACATGCAGAGAAAAAGTTCTGTCATGCATTATCTACTTTCGAATACAAGAACGGAATGTAAAGTGAATCAGTAGTTTCATAAAGGGAATGTAAAGTGAATCAAGTTTCCAAGAATAGAATTTACAAGAACCATTCTGGACTTAGACGACTGCCTCCTATAAGGCTTAGATGATGATGATGATCAAAGGTTAAAAGAAAAAAAAACAATAATAAAAGATGTCAGATATGCATGCTCATGCTGGACAAAAAAAAAAAAAAAGAAAACACAACAGCATAAGAACTGCACAACCTCGGCTGCAAAATTTTCGACCCAGGTGCCACTGTCACTTCGAATTGTGTTTTTGATTTGTGCTCCTGCTCCTGCCTCCTAGCTGTTCATACTTGCTAACATTTTGAAGCTGAAGCTTCTCCATTCCCAGATGAAGATGCCATGCAACTAGGAACCATCAATGTCACCACGGATCATTGTCACTCTTATAATGGCACGCTCATACATTTCTTTAATGGTATTGATAAATCCTCCTAGGAAATATTTCCTCCCCATCACCCACCACATAACCTCCCTAGGTACTCCACCCTATGCTTTCTCCTGGTCCATAAAACCATGCCCAGATTCTTCCTCTTATCTCTATACTTTATCATCAGTTGTCCAAGTATAATATAGTAGGAATTTTGAAAAGATTCTGTAAATAGATTTTGGTTTACGTAAGTAAAAGAATTCGCCATATTTTCAAACATCATTACCATACAAATTATTACAGTAACTTAAACCTTAAATCCAATTGTGGCACAGCAAAACCATTCCAACCAAGACCTGTCCAAGTTGGCCACAGTGAAGTACTCAATACGGTTATTTTAAAACTCTGCTTGAAAAAACCACTGGGCGGTTACCTACAGAGGCAGGTTCAGGGGAAAAAAATGTTTATGATGCATCTAATGCTATAAAATGAAAAAATGTAAATAAACACAACAGATCGGATTTTGATGTAAATTCCACATACCGACGATGATTCTGGTAGAAGTTATCAAGCTCATAATAAACATAGATGGGACTTTTCATATCCTTTGGCACCTGAAAAAGGTTAGCAGTTAATGCATGTTCATGAAATGAAATTATTTAGGATAAAGGGGTGGAAAAGAACATAAAGTGAGAAGGGATCACTAAAGAAGCTTGATATCTCCATAAGAAGAAAAACTTCATGTATGACAACTTACAGTTAAACTTCTGGTGCAGGTCTTGTTAGTTTCACAGCTTTGTATAAATGCAAGTTTGTCATTACGCAGAGTTTCGGGAATGCAGTCAATATCATAACGATCCACAATTTCAACCACCTACAAGTCCCATCATGAGTAGAATGCTCAAGAAACATCATGGCCTTACGGGACCAAAGATGAATGCCAGGGAGGGATCAAAAGATGAAATACCTCCTAGCTGCTCCTGCCTCCTAACTGTATCAGCAACTAGACGTAAATCATGTTGTTTGATATACTTCATCGACAGAAAATTAAAAATAAAAAATCAGCAACTTACCTCAGCAATCAAGTAAAGGTTTTCTTCTTGCAACACATCCTCAAAATTTGTAGACATCTATCCCATGAATTAGATATACCCTTTCATGGTGAGCCATGGGCTTAAAAATGAGGCCAATCCACAACTTAGGTGAGCAACAACATAAACAACGGTTAAGAGTGGATGCACATCCATTGAAACCTTCTTTTTTTTTTTGTACTGCGGACCCAACGAGATGTGGTTTATACATCTAGGCCATTCATTGTGACTTAGATAACGGGTCACAACAGATTTTAGGCTATTTCAAAACTTAGGTGGGCTCCAACAAACGCTTTTAAATGTTTTAGGCATGATTTCTCATAATTTCATATGGAGAATCCAAAAAAAAACCAACAACAAGAAGAAAACTGTCTAAGCCCAACCATGGAGATGTTTGCATAGGTCCCTTTGGCGAGCAATCTCAATTCGCAGATATGGTGGTCCCCAGCACTGATTTCTGAGTAGGAAGCTTCTTCAGCCATTGGATGAGGGACACCCATTTGGATGTAAATGTTGTTCCAACAGTAGGGTTGTTTTGAATCCAACAGCAGGCCACAAACAAACCAGCAATTAGGCCTGAGAATGGGAATTCTAGAATCAAGAAGCTGTAGAGTTAAAACAAACATGTTCAGACCAGTTATTCATTGAAAGTGTGGTTCGATGCCTCATAGGCCCCTTTATGAAGGATTCAACATTTGAAGGCAGGGGGAAAACAAAAACTTCTTTTCTTAACAAAGCATGGGTGGTGAATTAACCACAAATTCAGATATATTCCAATGAGAAAGACTCAAAAACAAGTAAACATATTCAGTTATAAAATCCAAAACTGTAGGTGATGTAACCACATTACTGTTCTTCTCTTTGTTATGAACTTCCACTTGCTGAAAAGGGAGGGAAAAGAAAAGGAAAGCCAATGGTTTCAATGGAAATGTGGAATCGCGAATGGTCAGAAAGAGAGAGTTGTCTCTCCAAAAGGGTGGAAGTCCCCATATCTTGGGTTTTAGAAAGAAAAAGGAAATGGACCTTTTTTAGTAAATCTGAGGAAAAGGAAATCAATTTCCTCAGTCCTCTTGTCTTTCGCAAATAAGGGAAACCATCACATCTGAGGAAATTGATTTCATTTTCTCAGTTATTTATTTCCACCAAACCAAACAGCCCCTAATGGAATGGATGTGATAGAAAGTTCAATCGGTATGTACCTGGAACTCAATGTGCCTGGGATTTTTTATGTACTTCTCCAAATAAACTCCATCATTACCAAATGCAGCTGCAGCTTCACTCTTCACTTGCTGCACAAAAAGAAAGAAAGAAAAAAAAGAAAAAGACAATACAATGTGAATTTTAAAGACAAACATTAATTTATTCTTCAAGAGCTAATACGGGATTAGTTACAATCGAAGTGGCCAGGCAGATAAATTGAGAGATACATGGTAGAAAAGTCATCAGTAATACAGGCAATTACTATGGCTATAGACAATAACCAAAAGAAGAGCTGAAAGAAAGCATTGACAACCATGCCTACCTTCTCCTTTTGCGGGGTACGAAGATGTGTCTGAAACACATTGAGCTTTCTCAATGATAAGTCATGTTCATCCACATTATAGTGATTGACCAGAGCATCATTTGAATGGAAGTAACCAGAAATCTCTCCATGGATCTTTTCAATCTGTGCTTTTACTTCTGCAAATTGTTTGATGCGCTCCTCTTTCTTTATTCTCAGATCTTCTACCAATGGAGCAACTGACGCAAGTTGTTCTTTCAGGGATGCTAACCTTTTCTGTGTCTGAAAATGTAAACCCACAGAATATATATATATATATATATATATATATATATATATATATATATATATATATATATATATATATATTTGAGCTGCAGCGAGACCAATGGTTCATGATAAACTCAATTCAAGTCCAAGCATTGAATTGTTGTTGATCCAATAACATATCAGGTGTTTTAACAGAAATGAAGCTTCCACTAACATGATCGTGAACAAAATAATGACCCAAGATATACGATGCAAGATAAATAGCTTGGTCTAATTAAAATACCATAACTTCTAGAGATCCGCATTAAATCAATGCATGATCAGACATCTAGTGATGTGCATTTGGAAATCTTCCTAGTGAATGAAGAGAAAAAGAAGAAAGAAGAATGAAAACGAAAAAAGAAAAAAGAATACATTCTCAAAGACATTTCAATTGGTACAAAACTGGAATAATGTGAGATGTGCAGAAAAAGTTGTGGCTTCAATTTGAAGAGTCTGAACTTTCTGCTCAAGTTCTGATATATAATGGGCCTTCCGCTCTACCAAGAGAGCAACAAACTGACGATTTGCAAGAATCCTGCATTGAGTAACATCCAAAACAGCTCAAAGGCAAATTTCAAAATCATCAAACAATCTAAACTAAATTCAAGATAAGGATGATTGAAACTTCAGCCTAAATCAACATTGTAATTCTAAATTTTAAGTGTTGGGATGTAGAACATATATAAATGATAAATGCCATATTTTGTAGCAGAAAAAAGATGGTTGACAAATAAAACTTGAATTTAAGGCACATCATACATTTCGTGCTTCAGTTCATCAACCCACTGCCTAAAAGTACAATACAAACCTAAGAACAAATCACTGCAAGTTTTCAAATTAGAAAGTATATGATTTTAAGCTCTAGAAACTGCAAAAAAAAAAAAAAAATCTATGAATAGATCCAGCGACTAATCAAGCTAAAAAAAAAAAAAACATTAGCTTAAAACCGTAAATCCACACAAAAGAATACAATTCAAATCAAACAACAGATCTCTGCAAGTTGCCAATCGAAAAATCTACCACATTTAGTTAAAAGAAGAAGAAGAAAACACTAATTTAAACAAACCCAATAACTAATAAAACAATATTAAGAGAAGCCTTTTTAGCTTAAAAGGGCCGTGCAATTCTCAGCATTGTAAACATGATTTGCTCATTGATACTCTACTTCTGCATGTTAGGATGGCACTCATTGTGTTTGTATTCTCTCATATAGTTATTTAAAAAGAAATAAGCAAACACTCACGGTCAGAATTGCTTTTCCAGTGTTGTCAAGCTTCAGTCCTGGACCTTTCATATCAGTTTCAAGGAAAAAATGTTTTCCTTTTACCGCTTTTGTCATTGCAATGTCTCTTAGTTCCTGCATGTTTTCCATAGTAATGTTGTCATTGCATTTCAACGTTGCCATCTAATGGCAACAGGAATAGAAGTTGAATGCCTATAGAGTAACTATTCAAATGGACTTTGCAAATTGTGAGCTGAATTGAGATTTACTTACAAGAGCCCTTTCCCAAGCATCTTCTGCCAACTTCATCAACACAAAATAAAGGAAATCAAGATAAATGACAAATCAATCGAAACTAAAACTGGAAGAAGATGGCACAACACCAACCTTCTTTTTGGGGGCTACAATAAGCTGGGCATTAGCATCTGCATATGTTGCCATGTCATTGACAGCAGCGTTCACCTTGTCCAGTGTGAGCCTCCCCCTCATATAGCTGCAATGCAGAAAAATTGAAACCCGGGATTGGTTGGCCAGCTTTGGCTGTATCTACTTAGTTGAAACATGCTGATGTAGAAGTTGAACTGCTTGAAAACATGCAATATGATGCCCTCAAATTGTGATAATAAAAATTCTCCCTTGTCTATTCAGCTTTCCCTGCCCACATTCCGACCACTTACAAGGAGAAATAAAAATGGCTGACAGAGTGCGTTGTGCCCTTCTTACTAAACTCAACAGTCTTTCTTTTCTCTGGTAGGTATGAGACAGTTAAGAATATATGAACAGTAGATGCTTTGTGATCAATTTACTCAAGTCTGAGACCTATGTTACATAATCACAGCAGTATTGCTGCTAGGCCCACTACATCTAGTAGACATCTGAATTCTCCACACAAATCTACCGAATTTAGCCAGTGAAGAAGCTACTTGTGGCCTACCCTGTGAATTATCGCCAATTTATCCAACTGGTTTGACACTCCATGTTCTAGGAGTTCCATTTGGCTCCTATACAAATCCTAAAAATTTAGCAGAACTCAAGCCTCTGTGGGAAAAGTGAGCATTCAATAGTATATGTAATGTATGTCCCTAATAATTAGATGCATTACGATAGATATCTTTCTAGGAACTCTCTTCACTCGTCTCTCACAACATTCTTAGAAATCCATCTCCATGTATATACTAGCATATAGTGGGGTTCACAGAGCAACCCATTATCAACAGTGACATATTGCCTTTTAACTAAAGCAATTTCTTCCTTCCAACATTTAGTTGAAAGATCAACAAGTTGAGTATAGATTGGTTCTGGAGCAATTTGCTTCCACCACATACACAAAAAATGGCTGTGAATGGTCCAAATAAAGGACATCATTGATTCACTATGATACTAAGACACCATCAAAATCACTGTTCAGATAAGGAATACCTACTCACGATGACAGAGAGTCAAGCTCCTCTGCAGTGATAAACCAGCGAGGTGCTGATGCACGGCCCTTTTTCTCCTGCAGATAAAACAAATCAATGTGTGAAAAATAACAATGATACTTATCATCAGCCTAAATCAGAAATTTAAAATTTAAAATATTAATGTACCAAATATATCAAAGGTTTCGGCTGAAAAATGGGGGGAAAAGAAGAAGAAGAATGCAACGCAATTCAGCAGACAATTCAACAGCAAAACCAATGGCAAAAAGCAATTTAGTGGCCAAATCGGATCTACAACAGAACAATCAGATTCAAACAATCCATGGCGAACAAATCAAAACGGCATCAGATGAAATGCACTTCGAATTCTCAAATTACAGAAATAAACAGTGAAATATCAAGCAAAACAAAATCAGAATTTTCGCAAATCGAAATCTTTGCCTAGCCTGAGCCCAGCATGGGTCGAAGCCTGAGCATGAAAAAAGATAGTCAGGGGCTGTCCAACCCAACCCAACGCAAACTGGCCTATCACAAGGCTAGCTATTTAATGTTCTTACCAACTAAATGATGGTTTAAAAACTGCATGAAGCCCTACTCCCACCAGACAAACAAACAGACAGCTTCAACTGCACCAGAGCTGGGGTGCCTGCACAAGATTAATGTTGATGGTTCGGCCCGGGGGAACCCAGGCCCGTCAGGGGGGGAGGTGGCGTCGCTAGAGAATGTGCAGGTGTTTTCCTTTTCACCTTCGCTTCGGGGTATGGTATTGGATTGAATTCCCGAGCTGAGATTAGGGCTATCTGGGAGGGCCTGCCCCTTTCCGGCTTTGCGTGGATCGGGGCTTCTCTAAGGTAGAGGTGGAAAGTGATTCTAAGGCAGTGGTTTGAATCCTCAAGGGGAAATCCTCCCTCATGGACCATGTTCTACTGGTGGGCAAGGATTAAGAACCTCATGAATCAGATAGAGGTGTCCATCTCTCACTGTACTAGGGAAGCAAATGGAGTGGCCAACGACCTTTTCTTTTTTTTTCTTTTTTTTTCAAACTAGATAGCTCTTTCATTTCAGGGGCCAAAAAGATTATACAGCGCCAGAAACTTTCAGGCTTTCCCAGGATAAAAGAAAACTACCTGAGGTAAAGCCTATCATAACTGCAAAACAAAACAAAACAGAAAAAAAAAAAAAAAAAAAAAAAAAAAAAAAAAAAAACCCAACCTTAGATAAAGTGGAAGCGGAAAAAGGACAGCTGAAAACGACCAACAATAGAACAAAAGCCTGCTATAATGGGGACAACCGGATGGCTCCCAGCCCCACTTTGTGCAAGAAGAGGAGACCCCTCACTTGACTTGGGAGAATTGAGCGAAGCTGAATTAGAGAGGAACCTTGCCTGCCACTCCCCAATCTAGCCATCCCATCGGCTGGCGCATTCCCTTCCCTCAGAACATGCACAAATTGGACCTGGCCTTTGCTCGATAACCTCTTAATCCTCGAAAGCCAATACTTCCACTTCCAACTAAGGTTACAAGAGCCATTAAGAATAGCTACCACCAGCTGGGAGTCAGACTCCACTACCACCTTGGGATGACCCATTTTTAAGCAGTTAGCAAGACTATCGTGAACCGCTCTAAGCTCCGCTCTGGTGTTGGAGCCCACTCCATAACCCTCTAAGAATGCGAACATGAACTCTCCCTTCTCTCCCCTACAAATTCCGCCCCCACTTGATATTCTTGGATTTCCCAAAGAGGACCTGTCTACATTCATCTTAACCTAGCCATTGGGAGGCTTTGTCCACCTCACCACCTGCACATTCCTCCCAAGAGGAGGGCGAAGGACAATGCCCAAAGCATATTTAAGGGATAACCTGTCCACCGAAGAAATGGCAAAGAGACCTGGCATACCGTGGGAGATTGACTGAAGCCACCATTTCACTCGTGTGATCGTGTCAGAGGGATGGGGAGACTTTCCATCAAACCTCGCTAAATTCCGGAATTTCCAGATTTCCCAAAGCATAATGCAAGGGGCTAGCTTCTGCAGGGACATAAAAATTCCACCTGGTGGGGGCGCAAGCCACCATTGGCGAAGCCTAACCTCAACTGACTGGGCCCTCAATATAGGGATGCCAAACAGCCACCGAAATAACCCCAGATCGCATCAGCCCGAGAGCTTTCCAAAAATAGGCACGCTGCAGTTTCTACGGATGGCCTCTGTGTAGGACTCCCTTCACAACAGACGCAACGTGAAGCCATCTGAACCCCACGCTGTTGGACCGCAACATCCACCGGGATAGCTTGCTGGATGAGTCTCCAAACAAAAAGAGATATTTTAGGGGGCAGCTTCGCATGCCACGCCCAATGAGACCACTCTCTGTGGGATCGGCAGTCTCTGCTCACGCTCCAAGCAGATTTGATAGAGAACTCTCCCGAAGGATCAAGCGGCCAAAAGCATCTGTCTTGACCCTCGGAGACGCAGAAGCCTTCGTGGAAAATGAAATCCAATACCTGTTGGGGCAGGAAATCAAAGACGGTAGAAGGAGGGAGGGGGGCTTCCGGGCCAAAGAAGTGGCTCACCTTAAGCGACTGCAACTCTACTGGAATTGGTCTAACAGTCCGAAGGTCTAACTGTCCAAGGTCTGACTAGTTATCCCTCCAGAGGTTGCAATCTCCCCTACTGATATGCCACTGCACATGTGAATTCAACAAGGGAAGAAGTTTGAGAATCCTTTTCCGCAGCGGGGAGGCTGTTGAAACCACGCGGCCCAAACTATTTGAGGAAAGATCTTGGGAATACTTCGCCCTCATATGAGAAACCCAAAGACTACCTTCCCTCCTATACCGAATCGCCCGTGCAATTTTAAGACGAAGGGCCTTCATGACTTCCAAGAGCTCGAACTGATAGAGCATGGTGAATTAATCCCGTTATCTCATAGCCCAGGCCCCACATCCATGGGTTCCGCCCCCTCGTGGGCCCCAAATCGCATGGGTTCCGCCTCAGACGAACCACACACCTCACACGGCCCCCAAATCACATAGGTTTCGTAGGCCGCCCACTCCGATTGTGCTCCTGTATCCCACAGGCCACCCCACTCAAGCTTGGTGTGAAAATATCCCCACATTAATCACCCCTGATGAGGAGTCTCAAACACGAGACCTCCCGCTCTGATACCAATTTGATGTAGGACAATTAACCACTTGCTCTAAAAGCTCGAACTGATAGAGCATAACGAATTAATCCTTTTATCTCATAACCCAAGCCCCACATCCATAGGTTAGGTCATCGGCCAAACCCTCCTCATGGGCCCCAAATCCATGGGTTCCGCCTTACATGGGCACCAAATCACATGGGTTCCGTGAGCCGCCCACCCCGAGTGTGCCCCTACATCCCACAAGCCACCCCACTTGAGCCCGGTGTGAAAATGCCTCCGTATTATGATACTAGTTTGATATATCTATCATCCAAAGCATAGGTGCGAAACCCAAGAGTTCTTTCTACATAACTCATCTCATTGTCACTGGAATTTTTTCTTTTGTCATTCAAGAGGTCAGCGAAAGCACCACCTTTATCTATCCACAACAATCTCACTGCAGAAACTATACCAATAAAAACATTTTGAAAAAAAAAAATTGAAAAGAAAATCCAAATAACACAATGAAGAAAATTTCTATTATATAAAGTTGGCTTCTAGCACCGAATGAACAAATCTGCTGGACCAGTTCTGCCCACATTTTCCAGAACAAATAGTTTTCCGGTTCATCCCAGCAAACCATTCAGTGTTCATTGCCGCTCACCACCATATGTGCTGCTGACCAGAAACATCCATCTGGTTGGCCCTACTTCAGATGGTCCACTCCACGAAAACAATTGGACAATTCTAGCCAATGTATTCAATAAAGGCAACAGTGACCAAAACGCCCACCAATATTGCCATTATGATACAGACCATCATGGCCCCGTAACACCTAACAGTCCCCATCATTACCATTATGTAATAGCCACAACGGCTATCACGCATCCGTTTTTTACACCTTGATTCTAGCCTCCTGATTCATGGATGTTTCCCACTTGAATATAAACTACTGACCATTTTCTTTTATTTTCCCCCTCCATTTGATGGACAAAGTTGAAACACCTAGGGATTGGGGGCACTGCATTTTTTTACCATGGACAATACACCATAGGGCCCACTTGATAGACAGCTGGAATTGACCTGACATACCACCACCTGTATAGAGTGGCAATGCAATAAGACTAGTACATCACACGATGAACTGGAATTAACCTCTCACAGAGTTCTACCTGCTATATCTAGGGGCGCACGATTAGAAAAATCACATCATGGGACACTAAAATGTGCTGGTGGGACAAAATTATAGAAAACAACACCAGCTCTATGAGGAGAAACCTCCGAGTTTAGATTCTACATCTTCTTCGCAGGATCAAAATGCCCTGAAAATGTAGAACTTCTCAGTTGAATCCATCACCGCCAATACAGGCAGAATGCCCCCAGCCCATGTTAGCAAGACATTGGGCGCAATGCTAACCTGAGCAGCGGGGCAACGAAAAAGAAGCGACCATATTCTTACCTGCTCTACGAGGCAGAAACTCCGGACACAGCTTCTGTGTTTTCCTCGGGGGATTCGACAGCCCTGTAATTCCAGAACTTCTCTGTTAGAAATCCACACAAGGTAGCATGCCAGGAAAGAAAGGCTGCTAACCGGCACTAGGGCGACAGCACACCACCGGCGGCAGCAAGGACAACACAAAGGGGTATCTGAGTACGCCTACCTGCTGTTAGCTCCCGACGCACGTTAGCATGCCAGAGGTGGATAAGGCTAACATGAGCCGGCGGCGAAGAAAGACAAGGCAGAAGAGGAGGTTAGTGCGGTTACTTGGTCTTTGAGGAGAAATCCTCGAAGCTGCATTTCTGTCTGCTGAATGGACGGCCCTGATGGGAGAAGTAGAGTCGTCGGATTTCAATTGGATTTTGGGGGGATGAGATTTCTCACGGAGAGATATTCGAGTGAGGAGAAACTGAGAAGAGAGGAAAAACGCGAGACAGCTCCCTCCATTTTTCTCGTAGAGAAAAGTAAAGAGCAAACAAACGGTTTGCTAATTCCACGCGCGTGTGGACCGCTTCCCACACGCGCACCAATAAGGAATAACATGTGAAGAGGGAAGGGGGGAAGCCGATTGTGTGCTGTGACACACACAACCGACCTTGGTGGTGTGTCGACGTCGCCTAGTTCTGTGGGGACTGGGGAAGCGGATTGGCTGGTGTACCACACACAGCTATATAGCTGGTTTATTGACGTCAGCAAGTTCTGTGGGTCCCATCATGAGGTATGTGTTATATCCAAACCGTCCATCCATTTAGCGAGACCGTAGTAATGCTTAAGATGAAAAATAAGACATTTCTAACTATCAATTGGACCACACTACGAAAAGCAATGGGGATTCAACTTCTACCATTAAAACCCTTTTAGGGTCCAGAAGTTTTGGATCAGTATGAAATTTGTTTTTCCTCTTCATCCAGGTCTTTGTGTCCTTATGAAAAGATTGGATGGAAAATAAATGTTATGGTGTGCCCTGCAAATTTTTTAACAGTGAAAATCATTATCCCGCTACTATTTATGGTGTGGTCCAGTTGATCTTTGGATATGATTCATTTTTTATATAATGCGCTAAAATGGTCTTGAAAAATGGATGAACAGTGTGAATTTAATAAATACATCACTGTGGAGCCCATGTAACTTTGACACAACTCGGAGCTGGAGGAGCGTCAGCGCTCTTCGCACGGACGCGGATTTCCTGCGAAAGCCTTTCGCAGGAAGTTCCTGCGCAAGGATGCTGGGTGGGGCCCATCGACATGTTTTTGATAAATCCAATCTGTCCATCCGTTTTTCGAGATCATTTAAGGACTTGAGATAAAAAATTATATGTATATAGAACTAAAATGGGACACACGAGAGGAAACAGTGATCATTCAGTGAGCACCATTGAAGCATTCGTATGCCCAAAAAATTATTGTATCAGTCTATATTTTTGGTTTTTTCACTTAATCCCATTGACAATGACCTTATAAACGGTTTAGATAACATATAAACATCAAGGTGGAGACTGGGAAGATTTCAACGGTAGATATTTTTTGTCACACGCCCTAAAATGAGGTTTCAAAACAGATGGACGGAATGGATTTCTCACATACATTGTAGTGGGCCCCACCCAGATCCTTGCGCAGGAACTTCCTGTGAAAGGCTTTCGCAGGAAATCCGCGTCCTCTTCGCACGACACGTACCTACACAGCTATATAGCTGGTGTGTGGTACACTAGCCAATTCGCTTCCATTCTGTGGGCCCACCATGACGTATCTGTTATATCTGCACCGTCTATCCATTTTTCCAAATCAGCTAAGGATAAAGGATGAAAAAGGAAGCAGGTCCAAAGCTCAAGTGGATCGTACCATAGAAAGCTTTGGGGAAAGTGGCATCCTCCATTGAAACCTTCCTTGGCACACCATGATATTTATTTGCAACCTGTTTAAGTTTAAGCTTGATCTAAAACTTTTTTGGCTACTAAAAACTTTCAATGGTAGGCACCACACTCATACTTTTGAGTAGCGTCATATGATGATTTAGGGCATCATCAAATTTACTCTCGACTTACTCATAAAGGGTCTCAACACCTGGATCATCACTCTAATAAATGTTTTTGGGGCATTAGTCAAGTCAAAAGGTATGACTGGCCACTCGTATAACATATCCTCCGTCTTGAAGGTTGTCTTTCACTCATCTCCTGCGCATATACGTATTTAATGATACTCGCTCTTGAGGTCAATTTTCAAAAAGATAGTGGCTCTTACCATCATCTCTGACATATCATCAAGATGCAGTATGGGAAATCGATATTTGATCGTGATCTTATTGATGACTCTATTGTCCACACACAATTGCCATGTGCCATATTTCTTAAGGGTGAGAAGCTTTAGCACCGCACACGAACTCAAACTCTCTCGAATGAAACCCTTCCTAAGGAGCCCATCTACATGCTTCTTCAACTCCACATGTTCCATAAGGTTCATTCAATAATGAGGAAGGTTTGGTAGAGTCTCCCCAAGGATAAGATCAATAACATGCTGGATGTCATTCATGAGTGGAAACTCATCTGGTAAGTCCTCTGAGAATACATTGTAAAACTCATCCAGCATCGGAATCACCTTAGGGGGTTTCTCTACACTAACATCGGGTGTAACTTCTCTAGCCACTAAGGCATACACCATCGAATCTACCTTAGCCTCTCTCTCGAACTCTTTGGTGTTGATAACATGGAGAGACTTAGATTGAGATCTCCTCGTATCCCTTGGGTTACTCGACTTCCCCTCAACTTTTTTCTTTGCATTGCTTGTTTTGTGGGAAAAGAACTAGAGTGATCTTCTTGCCCGGATGATATTGTCACATTGTTGTCAAATAACTAAGGTTGCCCAAAATGATGTGTCCGACATCCATGGAAAAAACACCGCATTATGGCGAATTTGAATGGAATCCAAAATGAACAAGCACAAGACATTACTAGGTGACAGGCATGGAAAATGAAGCAACCCATGAAACTCTAAAGGGTTGAGGGTGCAGTTCAGGTTTCAAATCCAAATGAGATAAAGTGGTAGTGGATACTACATTTGTACAATTACCACTATCGATGATCACCTTACAATTCTTCTCCCAACATTTTATATACGTGTAAAAAATTGTAGTCTAACACTAGTCATCAGTCTCTTTAACATTGGTCAAGACACACTTAACTACGATAAGTGGTGTGATCTCTTCTTCATCTACTTCCTCATCACTAGTACCAGTGATATTAGGCTGATAGATTTCTTCTTCAAAATTGCCATGTTCTTCTCCATCTTCCTCACATTTGTCAATCACTAGAGCCTTGTTCCTCTCTTTCAAGGGACACTAATGCGCAAAGTGACCAAATCCACCGCAATTGAAGCATTGTGTTTGCTCACCTCCCCTAGAATTAGCATTTGATATCCATCCTTTAACATCCTTACGGTTGGACCAGGAACCCACTTGGGGCTGAGATTGACTTCCCACGTTAGATTTATTCCCTTGAAGAGAAGTCTTAACACTTGAATCTCGAGAGTTGAAAGTCATCTAACGGGTGTTTTGAGATAATAATCAATGTCTTACACCACCTGGTACATGTGCTCTAAGGTACCAACATCATGAGAATAAAGTTCTCATTGGATATTAAATTAGAAGCACATCCAAAATCGGACAATGTTATCATCGGATCCTTCTCAACATCACATCGCATCATGTATTCCTTGAACTTTGTGATATAGTCTGACACAGTCATGGATCTTTGGAGCAAGGCCTGACATTGATTTAGGAACCTCTGGCGATAAGAGAGAGAGATATATATACTTTTCTTTAAGGACTTTTTTCATCTCAACCTAGTCCATAACTGGGGTTTTTCCACTCCTCTCAAATTTACACTCTATATTGGTTTAAAAAGTTTGGCCTAGCCTACCAGCTTCATTTTGAAAAATCTCATTTGATAAGCATCAGACATATCATACCACTCAAAATAGTGGTCAATGTCTATCATGTAATCAAGGAATGCTTTGGGGTCCAAGCAACTATCAAAATTGAGAGCCTCAACTTTTACACATTTCATGACTTGCATGTCTGGATCATGACGGTCATGATGTTTCTCACGTTGTGGTTGCATGTGTGCTTGACCACGGCCAATGCTCTGGCCACGACCACGCCCTCGCCTATCAAGTTAATCTCCAGCTTGAGATTTAAAATCTTCCCTAGTGTCTAGGTTTGCCTATAGGGAGGATGACGCGTGCAATGGTTTTCGTCAATTAAGTAGCGGTGATTCCGTTGTATGCTTCAATGGCCGTCGGACATGGTTAATAACATTAAGGGTCTTGGCAATCTGATCTAGATTGATAGTGGGATGTAAACCAAAGCCACGTCCCAAATGAGCGGGCATACATAAGGGAACTTTAAAAGGAAAACCTATATCTTAGGATAATGTTATGACAAAGATAAAATCAACTTAGAGATCAAACTCGACACACTAAAAATACAAATATAAAAATTTAGCAAGCTGTCACTCTAAAATATTATGTTAAAAATTCAGCAGAACGACAATCTGAGAGTACAAAACCGAGAATTCAGTCAGTAAGAGTGTAATATGAAAATTACAAACTGAAAATTTAGCAAGGCGACAACCTAAGATTACAACGTTGAAAATTCAGCAATAGTATAAGTGGAAAACGCTACCTAAAAATTCAATAATATGATACTCCAAACTAGGAACAAAAATTAGCAATATGATCCTAGATCCTATATGCAATATATGCTCTACTAAACTTGAATGTGACTCTAATCTAAGTCCAACACAAAAATCATATGTTAAACCTATGGTCTTTGATACCAAATTTGATGCAGGATCAATCCATGAACTCAAGTAATGTGAGAGATCAATCAGCAAATTAAAATTAATTAATGAAAACTACAAATCTTGTTACCATCATCACAAATATCAAGATTCTAAGAGGAAAACATGAATAATTTAAGCCTAAGTTACCAAGCATAATCCTACAAGACCATTAAACATGAGAAACTAGAATCTAATGGATGTAGAAACATCCAAATAGCATAGGGTTAGACCTATTATAAAGGGAAATGTCTAATGCTACTTAGGGTTTACTATATTTGGGTATGGGTGAAGCTAGGGTTATGAAAGTTTGGATAAAATGGTCAAATTAAAGTTAAAGTGGGGAATTGAATAAATGGATTAAATGATTTAGGTATTAGGAGGTGGTAATTAGGGTTTTGGATGTAGAAAAATTATGGATTTTAGGTTAATTGAAAGATTTAAAGATCTAGAGTTTGGAAAAGTCGGGAAATTGGGATATTTGAGATTTTAGAGTTAGGGTTAGGGTATTGGACAAGGGAAGATAGGGTTTTGGAATGAAGGTTCAAAGATGCAAGGGGGAATAGAGATATGGCCGTACGGATTAGCATGGGGCTCGCACGTGTGTCTGTACGGTTGCACATGTCGGGACCAGTCAGTTAGGGTTTCGTCCATAACCTTGGGGTTTTGAGAGAAAATGATAAGGAAGAAGAAATGAACGTATTTGGATAGGTTTTAGATGGTTTGGAATGAAGAGCTAAAAAGATTTCAACAAAGTACCTTGCAAAGAAGAACTTAAAGGGATAAATGAGAACCTCACACCAATCTCTCTTCCAAATCAAATGAAAGACTTCTTCACATCTCATGAAAATTGGAAAAGAAATAATATTTTCTTCTTCTTCTTTTATAAGCAAAATATTATTGAGGAGCTTCACACCCCCTTATATAGTCTCAAGAAATTTTTAAAATTACAAAATAGATCATGTTTTATGACTTTTAACCAAAATAACCATAATCTAATGAAAATAACATATAAAACCACTCATAAAATGTCCAAATAATAAATCAAACATAAACTACTTCCTAAAATATATGTCCTACGATGAAAAGAATGGTTCACGATCAATAGTCCAATCATGTAATCTATGTGATCCAATGACCTGATTGTCACCTCCCTCAAATCCAACAATCCAAATCACTCCCTAAAGCAACACATGTGCATCTTTCCAGTGTGGGGTCTCCGGATGGTCGCATATGCACTATCGGTTCTTCAACATGGATAGTCACCTAGCCACAGAGAAAATGTAGCCCGCCGCTTCCTCTGATACGTACGCAAAAGCGTACGTGATGTGATATCCTCATATGTGAAGTATGTTTGTGGGTTCTTATTCAACATAATTGGATGACATCTTCTTTAGTTCAAAGAAGTAAGTATTTGTTGTAATTTATTGTATAGACCAATCACTTTACGAAGTTTCTCCATGCTGCATTTCACAAAATATTGTGCCTTTTCTGTCCTGTATGGATGGGATGAAATTTCTCACATAGGCTAATGTCTGTTGTATCTTTATCATATTGATTCCACAGGACAAAAATAAATTACTTAATGGAATTCGTTCAAATGTGTCACCAACGGAAGGCATGCCAACTTTCTATGCAACGTGTGAACCGATCCTCCACTTATACAAAAAATATTCTCACATATGTGATCCGTGCAATTGCACATCATCCTTCGTGTCCTAATGTTGATAAACGCAAGGAGGTTCAAGCAGTTGAATTGAATCAATTTACCAGTATCCCTTGCTCTTCTATGTTGCATTTGTTGCTCTATACAATTTACTTGCCTTTTAATTGCTCTAAATGAGGATTCTACATGGGATGGTGTCTTGATTGAATACAAGCCAATATCCAGTTATGTGTAAATCTCTGTGTTTATATTTCTCAGTTCTGTGTATGCAACTTTGGAAAAATTGGGCAGACACAGGTGTTCGGTGTTACATGTTGATGGAAGGGTCTGAGCCCAATTTTCATTGATGGAAGGGTCTGAGCCCAATTTTCAGAGGCCATATTATACATGTCAAAATACAAGCAAATGATTTCAGCATTTTAAAGAAGTTGCTTTTGAGAACAAGAAATGAATTTCAGTGTTGAGTGACCATCAGTTGTGTGTTGGAATGCTTTCAGCATACCAAATGTTGAATAGGGCCTGTTTGTTAATACTAAAAATGTTTACTTAATGCAGAATTTGGAAAGCCATCAGTGTTTAGTTTAACAGCGAATCCAAATTGTGAACTTAAAAAAAAAGAACAAAAAAACAAAAAATAATAATCATAATTAAAAAATCCAAAATTGCTATATGCGCGGGAGATACCAATTCTCACTGTTTATTGTAGTGTGGCGCACTTGAGCCTTATATCCGTCTTGTTTTTTGTGATATTTTGTAAAATAATACGAAAAATTGGATGGATGTTATGGATAAAACATATACATCACAGTTGGCCCTACAAAGCCCTTTGACGAGACTATTCTAACTCATTTGCGAAAGAGGAGTGGCTGGTGTGCGGGTGCGGTACGTGTGTGCGAAGACAAGGGCTGCCGCTCCTCAAGCGGGTTGTAACTAATAGTTCAAAGGATATCAAAGTTACATGGCCCAAAATGATGTATTTATTACATCCACACTGTTGACCCATTTTGTGAGATCATTTTAGAACATTATACGAAAAAGTAATCATATCAAAATCTTAGGTGGACCACACCAGAAATAGCAGTGGGACAGTGACTCTCACCGTTAAAACATTCGTAGGGCCCACCATAGCGTTTATTTTTCATCCAATCTGTTCATAAGATTACACAGACCTGGATGAAGAGAAAAAACAAATATCATATTGATCCAAAACTTCTGTGACCCCGAAAGGGTTTCAATGGTAGACGATTCAATCCCTCACAGTTTTTTGCAGTGTGGTCCACTTGATATTTGAATCTGTCTTATTTTTCGTTTCAACCCTGAGGACAAGCTCTCAAAATGAAAGGACGGTTGGGATATAACACATACCTTATGATAATACTGACATAACTTGTTGACTTCAACACATCAGCCAGATCGGTGGTGTGTGGTAGACCAGCCAATCCGCTTCCAGTTGCGCAATTCCCGCCGGATTTGGACGCCGTTTGGCTACTGAAGCTGCGGTGGTTAGTAGTTGGTGCTCTGTGGGCCCCATTATGATTTATGTGTTTTATCCACACTGTCCATCCATTTTTAAATATCATTTTAGAGCTTCATTCCAAAAATGAGACAGATCTAAATCTCATGTGGACCACACCAAGGAAAAACAGTAACGATTGAATGTCCACCATTTAAAACCTCTTGGGGCTGATTGTAGTTTTTATTTGACATCCAATCCGTTGATTAGGTCATACAGACCTGGACGTAAATATCAACATGATTCAAAACTTTTGTACTCCTGAGAAATTTTTAATGGTGGGAGTTCAATCAATACCGTGTGGCCCACTTGAAATTTTGATATATCTCAGTTTTAGGTTTATATTATAAAATGACCTGGAAAAATGGGTGGATGGCATGAATGAAACACATACATCATGGCGGGGCTCACATAGCACCGAATACTAGCCATTGGCTAGGGGCAGGGTCACTAGCCGATCCGTTTCCGATTTGGGGAGCAGATTAGGTGAGACCCTGGATCCACCGTGGTGGGTGGGACCCCTTATTGTGGGGCCACTGTGATGTATGAAACTACATCCACACCGTCTATCCGCATTGAAAACTCATTTTATGGCATGATCCAAAAAATGAAGCAGCTCCAAATTCGAGATGGACCATAGTACAAGAAATAGTGGTGATTAACTATTAAAAACTTCTTTTGTGCTACAAAAGCTTTGGATCAAGATGATATTCGTGTGACCTCTTCGTCTACTTGTTTATGACCTTATCAACACGCTGGATGCCAAATAAACATTTCCATGGAAATTATGAAGTTTTTATCAGTGAAGATTAAATCACGATTGTTTTCTATGGTGTGGTCCGCCTAAAATTCTTGTTAGCTTTATTTTTGGAATAACCCCCTAAAGTAAACATTCAAAATGGTTGGAGTGCACGCATCACTGTGAGCCCCACAAACAGGGTCCCACCCACCTAGATGGATACAGCTGGTCTCACCTGATTCGGTTCAAGATTTGGGGGAAGGGTAGTTCGTGTGAAATAAGAATTTCTTGCACGGGTCACTGTAATGTTTGTTCGAAATACACTCGGTTCATACTTTTTGAGAGATCATTTTAGACCATGATACAAAAAATGAAGTGGATCTAAAGCTCAAGTGGGCCACATGAGAGGAAATAGTAGAGATTCTATGACTATTGTTGAAACATTAGCGTGGCAACAAAAGTTTTGTGTCAGCCCGAGCGCTGTCTTTTCACTTCATCCCAGTGTTCATGACCTAATAAACGGTTTGGATGGTACATGAGCATCCAGGTGGAGCCAAGGAAGGTTTCAATGGTAAGCATTTCTTTCTCCAATTTTACTTCTCATGTGGCCGACTTGAATTTTGGGTCTACATCATTTTTTCTCATGTGTCCTAAGATGAACTCGTAAAATGGGTAGACAGGTGGACTTCTTACTAACATCGCAGTAGGCCCCACCTAACATCCAAACTTCCTACCAAACCCTTTTTCAAGAAATCAGCTATACTTTTTTTTTTTTGTTTTTTGGAGTTAGCTTGTTAGTACACACCCATGATAGTACACACTCTCCATGTTAGCCAGAAATCAGCAACACCTGGTATGCCACAACCCACCCACCCACCTTCCTTTACCTGGTGTGCCACAACCCACCTACTTTCCTTTTATGCCACACCGAGGACTCACCCAATTCGATGCAACCCTCACCGTCGGCCCAATATTTTACATATATATATATATATATATATATATATATATATATATATATATATATATATATATAACTCTCCGACTTTCTAAATCATTTTAAGAAATTATACAAAAAAAAATAAAAAAATGAAGCAAATCCAACTATTAAATGGAACATACCATAAGGAAATGGTGGTCATTGACCATTAATGGACCATGAAAGGTTTGGGCCACATGAGATTTGGATCATCCTCATTTTCTGGATTATTCCTTAAAATGATTAGGAAAAATAAATGGACGACATGATAAAACACAATGATTAAATATTTATGGGCAACAAAAGCTTTAAATTAAGATCATATTTATATGGTCCCTTCAACCGGATTTTTTTTTACATTATCAACAAGTTAGATGGCAAATAAACATTCCAGTGAAATTGTAACATCCCGTCCAACCAGTACAGTGTCCTGAGGCGTCCTCGTAGGACCTTCCTTAGGACCGTTCATTTAAACCATGCACGGTGGATTACCACAAGCAAATCAACCTAGGATTAGCCCATTAGAATAAATCAGACGGGTCATGACAGGGCCCAGTGCGGCCTGTCAAGCCAGATGGCTCGTTTGCACTTAGCAACGGCCTGTACGGGCTACACCGTGACGCAGGAAGGTCCGAAAAATCTAAAAATTTAGGGGACCTTAGAACTCACTAGGCTTGTGGACCATCGCGGACCACGGACCCAGTGGGCACCCAAAAGTGGGATCTGGCATGGGCTAAATGCACCCCACCAATGCCAAGACCGGAATCTGGCACTTGAAATCAAAATGGAGATTTCAGGCTATCCAGCCGTTGGATCTCTTCTACATTTACGGTGGAGGTCTAATATATTTTTTTACGCCCGTCCACAAACTTCGGGACCCAATCGAGGAATGGTGACCGTTGATCACAAATCGTACTCGCACGACCAAACCCCTTATCCGATCGTCTCCAAATTTTGCATGGCCCTTCATCGGGCCATGAAGTACCTATCTTATAAGTTTCATGGCCAGAGGGCTACCAGAACTGCTCCAATCACTAAGATGGACCCCACATGGCCATTTAAGGATCAAAACCGTTGACTCAAACCCCATGACCGTTTATCCGTTTGTTCCCAAACTTTATATAGCCTCTCATTGGGCCATAGGGCACCTACCCACCAAATTTGGTGGCCAAATGAGTGCTAGGGCCGGCCTTAGACCAATAGGGAGCCCTAGAGGGTCATTATAAGCATTTAACGAAACTTGGGGCCAAAGGGCCCAAGTCTATGGAATAAACCCCTAACTCTCATAACTCTCTCTCATTTGCCACAACCACCAAGAGAGAAAGAAAGTAAAGGAGTTAAGAGGAGAAGATAGTGTGAGAAAGGGAGATACAAGGTGGACCCTAGATCCAAGTGGGGCCCAAGAGAGTCAACCCTTCCAACTCCCTACATCTCTTACAAGGAGAAACTCTCCTCCTTAACCTCAACGATCGTCCGTGGGTTGTCTAGGTAAGATCTTTCACCCGTTCTTCTTGAAATCCATGTATTAAAATGAGATTGGCTTGAAATTCTAACATGCAAGAGCTTGTTTTAGGGATTTCGGCCGATCGACCCGAAAGCCCTCTTTCCTGGGGCATTTTTCGAATTTCCAACAAACCATAGGTGCGGACTATTACTCTTAGGTAGCCTAGCACCAATTTTAGTATAAGCTTAATGAATTTGATCGTTGGATGCAATATTTGAAATTCTAGAGAAACCCTAAGAAGTATATGTTTGTGAAATTGTATGGATTACATGTTTAACCCTTATGATGATTGTTCTTGCCTCTCACATGATTTGGTGTAGGGATGACTACATGTTCATGCCTTGCTTGATTTTTTCATGTGTTATTGCTTTATAAGATGTATGATTCATTACCTGTGTACACATGATTTCTCAAGATGGAGGAAGTGTTTAACTTCCTCACAAACCCACACTATCACATGCAATTTGTTTTTGATAATGTTTGCTTGCTTGCAAGAATATATATCTATTTTTACATAGTTGAGATGCCTGAGAATATGTTATTATTATGCTAGTTGATAACATGGATAGTTGACATATTATGGATCACCCTTACTCTCTTGGGTCAGTCAGGAAAATGAGGAGAGAAGGTAGTCCCATCGGTAGGACTATGCTATGGCTAGACCCGCAGGTTTGGGGCGGGTGTGTTCGGGTGGCTGTAGTTCGACTACATGAGTCCATTCTGCCCAATGTCACTCGTCTCACGCTCGCCCGACTTGTGCAGTCTAGCCTATTGTCTGACCAACCATGTTTGATAACCTTGTTTGCCCACATATGTATGGAACCTGATCCACCCTACAACCGTGGCAGCCCATCAACAATCCACTTGAAACTGGTCCCACAGCCTAGTGAGCCGGGCATGATGGAATGGGACACTGTGTCCGAGCTGTCGGCCTACGCTGGGGTACCGCTCCTCCCGTAGTGACCACGAGCGATCCTTTCTCTCGGCACTCCTCATGTGCTTGAAGTCGGGGATGAGGAACCTGAAAGGATCATGGACCGCAGGGTCTCGACCTTACACGTTGGGGGGCTTGGCCTCGCACCCGGTTTAGGGCATTAATATGTGGGGTATACCAGATTCCCCAACCTTCTGGATGAATGAACCTAACTAACAACTCGGCTAACACGATCACATTGCATCGCACTAGTTAGGGTGGCAACTCGGCAGTCGAGGTCGCACTGAGGGAGTGTTGCCATACGCGATCGTTAGACGGAGTCGCTCGAGGAAGCGTTGTGGCGAAGGTATGCATCATATCATTCTGCATGCATGCGCATTAATAAGATTAGTTAGAAGTTTATGATTAACTGCTTTTCATTAAGATCATATTATAATTGATGCCTGTGATAACTTAGGATTAATAACATCCACCGAGTTGATCACTTACTCCCACTCTGGGACGGTGTTTTAAAATACCAACCAAACATGTTCATAGATGCAGGTGACTCGGGACTGGAGGAGCCTGGCGAAGCGTGCTTCGATGAGGAGGATGAGCTATCTTATTTTTAGTTGATGGACAGCTCTTCATTGGCTTGATGGGCAGGATCGGGATTGCTGAACAGTGGGCTCAGCCTTATTCTTTTTGGACATAGTATTTTTTTTGGTTGATTTGGTTGGGCAACGCTTGTGCGACCCATTTATATTTTGGACCTGTGTATATGATAGATCTCTTCATTTCAGTAGGGTTGTGTGATTATGTTTCATGTTCCAGGGAATTCCAGGCTACGCAACTCAGACGGATTAAATGCATAATAATGAAAATCTGTTAAAGGTGACTCTCGGGAACTCGAGAGTTGAGCTTATGCACGACTCCCAACTTCCAGGGCGTTACAAAATATATCAAAAAAATTTAATGGTAGGGATTAAATTACGATTATTTTATATGGGTAAATGTGTCAAATTAACATATTAGTTAATAAACTGGTTTTTTTAGATTCACTGCTAGTTTTCTGACTTCAAATTCAAACTTGAGATTCAGATTTTAGACTCGGAATTGAACTTCAGATTTAACAATAAATAAATGAACTTAAAATTACATATTTGCAGGTTTAGTTGTGCTTCTGGTTTAAAAGACATTGTATTTATTCCACATAATTATTCTAAATATACTAAATAGTAATGCTCATACACATTAATGGGTCATTCATTATACGTCCTGGTTAGGCCTCCTCTGAATTGCTGTTTGTGCTGTTAATTTTGAAGCTGATAATGTTGTTTTTGCAGCTGATTGGAGATATGACGTCCTTTGCCCATGCATCCCGCTGACAGGAGGCTGTCTGGTGGAAGCGTCATTTGCAGGATGGCTTGTATATCTGGTGTCGGGAATGTTTGTTCGGTGGACAGTAGCGATTGTGTGGATGATGGAATGGTGATCAATTCATGGGTGTTTTTGCAGAATTTCACTTTGCAGTAGTTGGCGGGGGACAGGTTAATTCTCCAAGAGGTCTCAGTGCATTGGCTCATTCCTATGGAAGTTTGATGCGGGCCTCTAGCGCTGGAGGTGCCTGGTAAGCTTGGCCCTGTTCCTCTACTCCTTTTTTTTTCCGACTCCTGTTATGCCCTCAGCCCGGGTCCTGCATTGGCAATCCAAAAACTGTGTGACCTGCATATGGGTTGCCTCCTGTTCTAGGCCATGCAGTGCTGCATGGCTGTCCCTGGGTAATGTCCTTACTGCTTGATGTTTGTATGTTTGATCTGTTGCTTGGGAGGAGCTAGATTTTTGGCAGTTGGAGGAAGTTGCTGGTTCGTGCAGGTGCTAAAAATTGCTGATTGGGAGATGCTGGATGTTTGGCAGATGTTGTTCAGGTGGCTGTGTTCATTGCAAGTGGCTTTTTGGGTGGCAGTTGTGGCCTGTCTGCTGTCCTGTTTTTGCTGGTGTTGTGGAGCGTGGGTCTGGTACCTATGGTGCTGGCGCAGCGCTCGGTCCGAGTGGGATCAGAGGTAATGGATGGGCTGATTGTTTACTATTCTGATCAGCTGGTATAGTATGTGTGGATGCTTCTGTTGTATGGGCTGTGAGTCGTGTCGAGAATCCATCCGTGGTTTGTAATACAAGAGCTATGTTGATGCAGGGTTGAACGTAACTAGGTCGATCAATCACCGTCTTCCTCAAAGGTAACTACTCCGAATCCACGGAGCTTCTCTGGAATCCTCACAGAAGCTTCTCCAATCCATGACGAAAAGAACAAGAAAAAATAGAAATAAATTCTAGAAAATTCATAAATTGATTGATGATCCAAATAAATGAGTTTACAACCCTTTAAATAGGGTTCATAAGCTATGGAAGAAGTTTCAGAATTAAATTACAACTAAAACTCCTACAAATTAAAACAGGAATTCGACAGTTTGATCTGATGGTATTTTGCAAATTCGGCATGTGCAACCTGTCATAGCGGGTTGGGTGGCTAAAGTAGCTCGCGCTACCCCCAAAACATATATGGTACATCGAATAACTCATTCTGGTTTGCAAGATACATCTGTTTTAAGGTCTGGACAGTCCGGAGCACTTCCACTTCTGCTTCCTATTGGGCCTTTTCTGATCCATCTTGGCCATGGAACTGTCCGTGACCCGCTCTACATCATATGTTGTGCCCAGTGTCTGGTCTGGTGGCAGGGCAGGGAATTCCTGGCTCTCTGTCAGAATATGATGCTAAATGTGAGATCTCCAAGTGAAGAGATGCTGGGTTTCTGGTGATGTTGTTTTCTTGCGCCGCTGATGGAGAAGTCTGCTGCAAGGTGTGATTAGCCCAAGCAGGATTGTAATCATCTGTTGTGTGCTTGCAGGGCTTGCTGCTTTGCAGTTTGCCTATTGCGCATCCGGTATGGGCAGAAGCGAATCCACAGAGGGCTGGCTAGATCTCTATTTTTCAGATTGAGCAGCTCCTTTACTACATTCGCCCCGTGTCCCTCCCGCTAGAGTCAGCATCGTCATCATCCACAGGGATGCTGTCCAGCTCCTTAATGCCTCTGCCTCTGGTTGTAAGATGAGAAATGAATGTAGGAGATGCGGGGCATCCTTTTTATTTTTCTTTTTGGCAATCTAAGCTCTGTATTTTCCAGGAAATTGTATTTGTTTCTTTCTGTGTTGATGCATGAATATGAAGGTGGGCAATCAAGCATTACTCCCAACAAGGGAAAGTCTTTCTACAATATTGTCTATCTTCCAAAGTGTAAGTATTCCGAAGATGTAGTTGATGGAATGAAATCTAAGGTAGAGGTTCCATTTTCTCAAGTTGAGACTTTTCTGCTACTGCCCAGACTAACCCTGCATCTGGGTTTAAATGATACAATTTCTCTTGTCAAACCATGAACCTTTAGTGATTTTATGATGTGATCATGTGAATTTTACAAAACTCACTTGCAATATGTGATCTTGGGCTGGCAATCACCGAGTGTTTAGTTTGTAATGAGGCAGACTTTACAGCATGAACCTCGTCAGTTCTGCTACCTCTAGCATTATACAAGCCACTTGAGAAGAATAAAGGTGACAACTCTGTAGTGACTAGAGGTGTACACGAGTTGAACTGAGTCGAGTTTGGCATAGCTTGACTCAGCTAGGCCACTTGCTGACCCTAGCTCGAACTAGGCTCGGCTCGGTCCTTGAGCCTGACTGGCCTGCTCAGCTCAGTTCGGTCAGCAGCTCGGGCCAGTTCGAGCCGAGTTCACCTGTGCAGCATTTTCACAAACACATGGACTGCACCTTCAAAATCTCACTGTATGTAAAACAACAGCAGTGGTTTTACAAGTATTTCATCAAACACCTTGTGAGCAACATAAAAATCAAGAAAAAATTGTATTTGTTTCATATACATACCTTCCTTGCCACTAGCCACACTTCATTGAGTCATTTCATCAAACACTTTGGTGAGCAACGGCAATATCAAAGTAACCGAGTCACCGAACTGGTTCAATCCGAGTTCGATTCGAGGTGGGTTTGATCCGAGTCGAGTCGAGCTCCGGCAAGCTCAAACTCGGTTCGAAATTTTTTTGAGCTAAAAAAATCAGCTCGACTCAGCTCGAACTCAGTTTCGAACCGAGCCTTTTCAAGTCGAGTCGAGTGAGCTAACCGATCTAACTCTGCTCGTGTACAGCCCTAGGGGTGAATATCCTTATCTATTAAATTTATTTAGCCTTTCTATATTGTTAACGGATGACCCCTCTGCAAAAGGGAAAGGTACTGATTGCATGTTGTTTGTTTGGTTGGGTATGCAAATCCACATGTTCTTATCATAAGTTACTTATCTGATGCAAGGTTTTGGTTTTATGGGCCATTTCATGTTACTATATTCTTATCCTGTTTTAGTTTTCTTACTTATCAGCTGATGGTAGCATTCAAGCAATATTGACTGTCCAGATAATTTCCCAGTTCTTATCCATGTCAGACGAATGAATACATAGCGACCACTTGAATGGATCAAATTGAATCTATTTACAGTAGGGATGTAATTTAGAGGGAAAAAAATTTATCGAGTAAATCCGAAAAGCTATAGCTATATATATATATATATAAACATGCATTTTTGTTAGTGAACTAAACATGCAAATGGAAACAACAACCAATATAAAGGCTGCACTAGGGATTGGTATGTGTTCTTTTTCATCTGCTTTATTTGTGTAACAGCCCATATTGTACATGTTTATTAGGCCTTAGGTAAACATTAATCAAGTGTTTGTGAACTAGAGTTAAATTTTTTTATTTTTTATTTTTATTTTTTTAAAGGAATATATATATATATATATATATATATATATATATATATATATATATATATATATATATATATATATATATATATATTATTAAAAAAAAAAAAAAAAAGAAGATAAAAGATAAAAAGAGTGTTACTGAACTAGAAGTATTTGGTTGTCTTATAATCATATACTCAACCAATGTTGGGGTGACAAGTCATCACTGCTAACCGGAATGTCTACCAGAGTTTGCTCATGCATTCGTTCCTCATGCTGTGAAGGCCACAATCAAAGATGTCTCATAAACACATTATTTTGGATGAATGCCATCCATCATTCTATTGCAATCTGTTGAGGGAACCCTTGGACATATCAAGGCAACCCTGTTTCATAAAAATTTACTTGTTGTGGTGCTTATTCTCTTAGACACATAGAATCTAGATAGAACTAGAGTCCATATCATTGATCTTTCTTGTAATAAGTGATTTAAATATCGGTATTGAATCTATTGATGCATGAATCACACCCTTGGGATATGGAAACATGTCATTATAGCATGAGCAATATTGCATGTATTGGGGAATGTCTTGCTGTTTTAGGAAAACATTGGGAAATGATGGGTTTGTTCGATAAACCATAAGGATATGTTGAAATAGGAAAGAGACATGCTTGCATACTAAGAACTCAAAATATCATTAAAAAACAAGCATGCACAATAAGTTTCCTTTGTATAGGGTCTTAAATTGGAACCTATCTGACAAAAATGATGCAATTATATAAAAATGAGTTCATATAATTCACAATCATAGAATACAAGTATGAAAATAGATTCCCCCAAAAAAAAAAGAAGTAAAAAATGATTTTTCGAGGTTTTTTGTGATTTTTTTCCTTTAAATTTCCAGTGGAGGAATGTATCGCAACATATCGCCGATGCATATCGCAATGTATCACATGTTCAACAATATGGGAGAATTTCATGAGTTTTTTTGGAAAAATTGGTGAGGTATCGATATAATTGCAATATATCAGTGATACACTGTGATAGTTGTGCGATACAGGAGAGTTTAATAATTCCTCATGTATATCACATCGGACTAATGCGATATGAATGGTAAAGCCTGATAGTATCGATATTTAAATCACTACTTTTAATAAAGATGGATTTGAACCTTTTGAGAACTGATGGATTTGGGAGTTTTAATTGCACCCCTATCAGTGAAAATATTGTTTAATTGGGTTGTAGATCCCTTTCTCAAGGTTGCCCTTGTCAACTTGAAGGTAAGTGGTAGAAGAAGAACCAAAATGGAATAAGAATATCCTTCCCCAAAGGTGTATTTTATGCATACAAGTAAGGAAAAGAGACAATACTCTGTGATAGGGTCTCTAAACCATGTCACCTGTTTATTTATAGCATACTGGAATGAAATCCTTTAACACAAAAGACATCCTTCATATCATTGATTGGTGTTGAATCAAAGATGGAATTGCGAGTTTGATTTGCATACTCTGTTAGTTGAATGTTGTTCTATCAGGAACTAGACCGCCATCCCAAGGACACCTTTTAGAACTCAATGGGTCGAAGTGAAAGAGGAACCAAACAAAGAGAAGAATATTTTTCCCAAGCATATCTTATATGCCTATGAGTTGTAAGAAAGAGATAGAATACTCTGTGTAATAGAGACTCTAAACCATCCAACAATTGTATTTATAACAAAGAGGGAAACAACCTTTGATGTAGGGACTGCACACCTGCTTTTCTCTCTTAATTGGTTTATGCCACCGAATGCCTATCTCACCTCACTTATAAACCTGTGCTACACATAGTTCTCAATCAAGGTTATCTTGTGGGGAACCCATGTCCACTTGGCTTGTAAACTTTAATATCTTTAGCTCGTCATAGAGGATCTATGGTTAAACAACATGTATGGATGTCCCTGTTTGGATGCTTAACCTACTGACATCCATTTCTTGTTACCCACCAGTTAAGATTGTATGATCTCTCTGTGGTGCCAGACTCCTTGATCTTGATGGACACAGCACAAAATCCATTGATCTGATGGCCATGGGACTACCATGTCCTAGAGTTCACAGCTAGACTCCAGCAGGGATCTTACATCGCACTTGTAACAGGGGAGATATCTTTCGGTTGAAGGCATGGAATTTATAGTGATCATTTCATTGCCGATATTAATGGTTTAGTTTTAGAGGGAAGTGGCTTTCAAGCATGTAGTTTTAACTGGTGGTTGCCATCAGTAATGGTTCTAACTCTTCCAGGTATGACTTCCGCATGCCCCATGATTATTCTTATGTTTCTACTGGTTCTTGTATATCCACCATGACAATTATGGGAATTCGTCCACTCAAATGTTTGTACATAACTTACAGGTGTGTGATATTTCCTAGTAGCTTACTTTATCACTATTTGGATATGTAAATTAACTTATGAGTAGAATGTTTTGCTCACATATAGTTTGCTATTTGGATCCTATGATCTAATTGAAATCTCATGGAATATGATACAAGAGTCAGTTTAGAAAGCTTGAAATGGCATATTCTTTCATTGTCATTAATGTTTTTAAAGTTAGTTTTATCTTATCGATATACTGTAGCATGTTGAAATGTAATTGCGGTTAAAATTCATTTGGATGCCTGTAGGGTACATTACCAGACAGATATGCCATAGTCATCTATATTAACTAAACTTTTCAGTACAGCATTATAATTTGGTTATTTTGTCCCTATTTTACTTTTCCCACTCCTTCCTTTCAGGCCAGTGAAGAGATGTCATGGTTGGCTGATGACAAACTCTTGACCCATTACGAATCACTGAAACATGAAAACATGGAAACAGTAAGTGTTTTGTTTGACATTATGGTTTTGCAGAACTTACCACATATAAGCAATGTATATTTCTTGAAAAAGAAAAAACCACATGTAGTGTGCATGGGTTGATACATACAATAGTTATTAGGATTGGATCTGGTCAATACATAATAATTTGAACCTTGGCTAACAACGTTTAATAATCACATCTATATGTGTGGGTTGGAGGTGTCTTTCTTTTCCACCTTTTATTCTCAGACAAAATTCTGTTACTAGTTAAATTGTATTGCTGCCAATTCCCAAGACAGACAAAATGCGCCACTACTGCCAAATCATGGTTGAAATAATAATAGGACCTTGTTACCACCTCAAACATGTTGGGCCGGAAAAGGCTGGAAAGCAGAAGAACGCTTAGTATGAGGCCCCGTCTTCCTCATTGCCCAAACCGAGGGTGTTAAATATGACTGGGAAGCCTTGTCTAGGACAACTTGGGGGCACACTCAAACATACCCTGAATCATTATATTCGTTGAACTCCTGGTTCTTTTAGTTGGGATGGCTCTAATTTTTCTATTTTTTATTTTATTTTTATTTTGTGTAGGGATAGCTTGACTTCATGGCTTCTTAGCATGGAAGTTAAATTTTTTGAGATAATAGGAAGCTGAGTTGTTAGGATGGACTTGTTTGATGTTGGATGCATTGTAAACTCTACCATTCTTACCCGCAGGTTTTATGTAGGCGTGGTGCAATTTTATGACCCAGGAAAGAAGAAACAAGTGGTAAACTACGAGGCTTGCATACTTATCTTAATTACCAATGTCCAAACCGTCCCCTTTCCTGAAGACTTATTTGATAAATGATATTGCATCGAAGATACTATCTGACAATGGAGATATGGAAGTTCTCCAGTTAAGATAAGGAGCAGTGGGAGGTTATTAGTGAAGGTTCCTAGCCTAGAAAGATATCTGTCTATTATAGAGCAATCTTTTCTTCTTTGGCTAAATTGCAAGTTTTTAAGGCGGAATATAATGTTTTCAACCTTTTTCCAGTTAATTAAATCATTGAATGTTTCCCATCCAAAGGAATCTATGTATCACTGTCAAAAGCTTTTATTTCCATGATTCATTTTTGTGTCATTTTAGTTAATAGAAACACAGTAGTATATGGTCGATATGATGCATAGATTAGGAGTTTTGAACCAAAATATGATAGAAACTGATATGAGATCCTGAATGGATCTGCTGTGTAGGATGCTTTGCGAATTTTAAACTTGTCCAGAAAGCTTCCACCTTTCTTCTGGTTTAAACTTAGTATTCCTACTCTCACTTCCTAGGAGTTCATACTTGCAACATTTTGGAACTGCTGCTACCCTACTCCTGCACCGAAGTCCACTTCTGCTTTCCTTTCCATTTTATGCAACTAATTGGTGCCAAGCCCATTATCATTGCAGTGGACAGAATGATGTGATGTCATACCCAAACTTACCTATGTGAATATTTTGGTTTTCGAGCAATGAGATTACTAGTGATTGTGGGATTATGAATCTTAATCTCCTCGCACATGCCAATTGATTGGTGTATGCTTGATCTGGGTTGTGCATCTGCTGAGACTCATGGTCACCATGTATGTGTCATGGCCCAATGACAGGGTGCTCATTTATAGTATGCCAATGAATTAAACAATTGGCACTTAAGGTCACTATCCACCATATGTGGTGCGCACCTAATGGCCAGGTGAGCCATTTTATCTGTTCAAACCAGGTACAAGCACTACAACAAAAAAGAGTAACAGCGGCACTTTAGGTGCCTCTTGCACCAGCGCTGTGTAAAACAGGGCCCACGGATGTTTTACCGTATATTAAAAAAACCCTACAGTAATTTCACTCCCGGACCCCGCGCCTCTCCCTCCATCTCTCTCTCTCTCTCTCTCTCTCTCTCTCTCTCTCTCTCTCTTCCTCTCTTGCATCATCTTAAGGTAAGGCTCACTTGATGAATGGCCTGGATCTTGTACAGGTGACAAATTGGCATGTGTTGGGGATTAGGAATAAAAAAATCCAGTCTCACAAGTAGCCGCACTAGTTCGGGTACCTGGTTTCGAGAATGCAATTTCCATTACACATCTTGCACACTTGTCGCTACAGGTCACCCAAGGAGGAAAAAAGCAGTACAACTGTTGCCTCGATATGAAATAAGAATCCTTCTAAGAAGTAGAGAAATCGTATGTTGTATGTTTTTTACCATTTTTTTAAGATCAAGTATCTTTCTTGCATAGTGAATTCTGAATTTTGAATCATGCTTTCACCGTCTAGATTCAGGAGAAAAATTACTACAAAGAAAAAATGTAAAGACTAGTCACAATGGGATATCAGATAGCAACATTGGTGCTATGCTAGCGATGATACCAAGAAGAACGACCCCTGAGTTATCAGATTCTCACCCCCGCACTGGTCCCGAAGTCAACACAATTAATTCAGGTAAAGCTAGCTATTGCCACTTTCAAAATGAATGGTCTGTCTCTAGTTCACCTAGTGAAATGCAAAATGTCCACAAGATATGACAGTTTCATCAATCGGCTTACTGTTATCCGTAGTTGGAGCCGAATTCAATACATGCACTGCTGTCCTTACCCTTGCAATCTCACTAAGTGCTATTCGCTCTGTCCCGTGGCTTTGATGTTTTGGTCACGTGTCCTTCACCCCTCATAGAGAAACGAGCATAGTACTCTCCTCTGTAATCAGTGTAGCGGATAAATTTTCTTAGAACATTAATTTACTGCCACTTAAAAAATTTCTAAGTGGCACTTAACACATCATTTTGAGGAATGATTGAATGATTGAGGTTATGGTCTTAAAATTCATACTAGGGGTCATGGGTGCAACTCGAATGATTCAACTCGGACTTGGTGGGATTACTAAGTATTGAATTTGCATGCATAGTTAGTTCATTATCACTTGCATTTTGCTTATGCCCGGGAGGATTGGTTGGAAAAAAGCTCAATTTTGTTTGAATTTTTTCTTGGACCCCTTTATTTGAGATGCCTCGCAATTGGAGCTTTTAGAAGTGATTTTGGTATGAATGGATTGTTTCCACCTTTGAGTGTCACAGTAGGACTTCGGCCTAAAAATTTGTTGTGACCTGTCCTCGATACAAACAATGAATTATATAGCACGTTGAGCATTAAAATAAAAAAGAAAAAATATATATATAAGTTCTCATGTGGGTCCATTATTTGGTGATTCTTAGCCTTTAATGTTAAGCTCCCCCTTTAAATGGTGATGCACCAGAAACCTCTCAATTTTGGATGGTCCAAACCCTATAGTTGATGACGTGGTATATATGTTCAAAGGCTTAACATCTTTGAAAATGGGGGGCTTTTGGGAGATGGTGCATCCATTATGGGTCCCATGTAGGACTATGTCTTAACATTTGAAAAATCATGGTACAAATTAGTAAGTTATGTGGACTTAAATTACTCGGGCAATGTGCATAACAGAAGACTGACTTTTGTTTACTTGTTTGTACTAACGGGTGGAGCGACCATTTGGATGTCGAAGCTTCAGTCTAGGGTAGCTCTTTCCACAATCGAAGCTGAGTATATGGCAGTAACAGAAGCATTTAAAGAAGGTGTTTAGTTGAGAGGAATGATAAATTATTTGGAGCTTCAGCAGGAAGCCATGCCAATCAATTATGATAGCGAAAGCATGATCAATTTGGCTAAGAATTTTGTTTATCACTCATGTACTAAATATATTGATATGCGTCATTATTTTATCTTAAAGGTGCTTGAGGAATGAGGCGTGATTCCAGAAAAGATCCGCACAAGCGTGAATCCAGTTGACATGTTTACTAAGATGGTTCCCATAGAGAAGTTCAAGTTTTGTGCTACTTCTTTGGGCTTGGTGAATGTTTAATGAAGGACGGAGTGTACATGAGAAGCGACAATGAAGCTATGATGGGAGGCAAATTAGAGATGATGAAGACTAATGAAAATTTAAGACATGGTGCAGATTGTTGTTAATGTCTTAAATCTATCAGTAATAGGGTTTGTCGATGCCATTGACAGACCACTCGATCTCATCGAGTAGATGAGGATGATGTCGATGCCATCAATAATCCACTCAATCCTACCAAGAAAATTATGAAAATCCTATTTGCTTGCTGGATAGTTTTGAAAGTTGCTACTTGATGGCAACGAAGGATCTTTGATGTCATCGACGGGGCTTTGATATCTGTTAATGCCATCAAAGGTCCCATCGAATGCGCGCGTGATTTGTTTCTATTTTCCTCAACAACAAATTGTCAATGAGGTGGGCTCATCTAGAAGAACCAGTAAAAAAAGTTGACTCAAATTCAGTAGGGACCCCTTTATTACCCAAGATAGTCTTGGTCGGTGTTGGAAATGCTTTGTGGGCACCACCATAATACATGTATTTTATCCCCGCCATCCTCCATTTTTCTAGCTGATTATAGGCTATAAAGTAGCATCAAGTGGCCCACTTCCCATTTATATCTTACAATCACAAACATTGTTTATCCGATTTTCTTAAAGAGCATCACTTAAAGTCAAACACGTCTCACACCATATATGCATGGCTTTGACAATGGCCATTAGATGTGGGCTCGATATGCATTAATTTCCAAATGCTCTCTGGATTAAATATTCATACCTTTCAGGATTAGAACCTCTCATCTCAGCAACTCAAGCACACGATGGTGATTTTTCATAAAATAGGTGCCCGGAACCTTTTTTCTTTCTCACTTAGTTTCACTTTTTTTTTTTTCAGCAAAGAGTTGTCAGTCAGGTGAGCCCATTGTCTATAGGAACCGGCCTGACTAAGCCCATCGGCAACAAATTTGGACTCAGATTCGGACTCAGATTCGATAGTGACCCCTTTATTACCTAAGATAGTCCTGGTTGGTGTTGAAAATGCTTCGTGAGCTCCACCATGATGTATATGTTTTATCCATGCTGTCCATCTATTTTTCCAGCTCAGTCCGGGGCATGTGCCAAAATTCAGGAAGAATCAAATCTCAAGTAGACTACACCATAGGAAACCATGGTGATAGAAGGCTCGCCATTAAGTACTTCCTAGGTTTCACTGCAACATTTATTTGCCATCCAACCTGTTGATTAGTTTAGACAGAACTGGATGAAGGGTAAACATTAATATCATCTTAATCCAAAACTTTATTGCCCCAGGAAGTTTTTAATGGTGGGTGTTCAATCACCATCTTTCCTTTGGTGTGGTTCACCTTAGATTTGAATCTACCTCATTTTTCGATGGTGTGAATAAAACACATACATTGTGGTGGGGCCCATAGAGCACCGACTAATATCCATAATGGTAGGGTCACTACTGAATCGGTTCCAAAAAAATTGAGACTTCAACACTTTGTCTCATTTTTCTTCCACAATGAGCATAAAAAAGAAAATGAATGGTTTGGAAAAGTAGCTAACAATTCAATATACTGAATATCTGATGATGAGTGGTTTTATTATTATTATTATTAGTAGTAGTAGTTAAAATTAAGAGCTTGATAAAACCTGGATGGTTTACATACATGAGGGCAATGTGGACTATACACGCATTGAGTCAGGATTGCATGACTCTGTGCCCGTGCTATGGTAAATGTATCCTACACACGTACCAGGATAAAAATGTATCAGATATTAGATACAACTGAAAAACTACACGTGTATATTAATAGCCATGAGTACTAGTTCAAAAACTTAAAAAACACGTACAATGTCCAGTCAGGTTGTATCATTGCATAACGGGTGTGTGGTGGAAAGGGGAGGAATAAAACATCCTTTTCCTCTTGTAATATTAAAAAAAATAATAATAAAATAAAAAAATAAAATAAAAATCCTTAAATTCATAAAGTAAAAAATAAAAATAAATTTAATAATAGTCCATGCACTTGGTTTATCAGCGGAGTTCTAATCTAGTGAGTTGAGTGCAAGGTAAGCTTTTAACGCACAGTTGCATTTGGGCGCATTGAATACCACATCAAATATCTCGACTGTCCATTAGGTTCTGTACTGTATTCCTACCATGCCTTGAAAATTTTATACTAGTCAGATCATCCAAACAAACTATTCAGTGGCATGGAAAAATAGGCGGATAAGATCATTCATAGAAGATGAGTCGGTTTTAGATATTTATATAATACCATTCCTGTGATTTTTGTGCTGTAGTGGAAGAAAAGTAGCATGGACTTAATGGAAGGCCTAAATGGGTGATGCGAATGCTAACCATGTGCCACAAGGGAAGGTTCTAAGTTAATTAGATCACATATACAATTTACAAGTGCATGCAGGTTAACCGTGTTACTCTTGTATCAGAGTATCAGATGGTTTTGAAACTCAGAATGTTCCAGACAGTTAGGCGGTTGTGTCCTGCTGCTGACTGGTTGAAGGTTAATGTCGATGGATCTGCCCTCGGCAACCCAGACCCATAGAGGGGTGGTGAGATTGGTAGGACCCACTCAGGGGACCTAATTTTTGCCTTTTCGTCTGGTTATGGCTTTGGTTCTAACTGGCAGGGCTGAAATCAGGGCCATCTGGGAAGGCTTAACCTGCTGCATGGGCCTCGGTTACTCCAAGATTGAGCTTGTTAGTGACTCCAAATCTGTGGTTGACTCCCTTAACAACAAGGCCGCTCTAGCTTGGTCTATGTGGTACTGGTATACGAGGATAACGTCCCTCATGAACGGCAGGGATGTGATCATCTCCCACTCCCCTAGGGAGTCAAATGCGGTGGCCGATGGTCTTGCTCATAGAGGTAGCGGCAGCCAGGTCCATTGTTTTTACCGGTCCATGTCTACTTTCCCTCCTGTTATCAGAGGCCTGATTTTCCTGGATCGCTTGAAATTAGATTACTTGAGAGAATCCTAGTGGCTCTCAAACTTTTTTCCTTTTTTGCTGTTTTGTTTTCGGTGGGCCTGTTTCCCCTTTTTGCTAACCGGCCCTCCCGGGTCTTGTACAGTCCCTTCTTGATGAATATTACTTCTTTAAAAAAAATAAAATAAAAAAGAGTAGTTTTAAAACTCGGAAACCAAAGAATCATTCATTGTACTAGAGTTGAGTATAAGGCACTGGTAAAAAAAGAAGTGACTTTCGAAAGGATTTCTCTGTTGGAAGTGGAAAGTGACACGATAGCGGCGGCGGTTTTGTTCTCGAAAGATGAGCAAGTCCAATGGAATTTCTTCTGCTAGAAAAGGCGATTGAGGCACTGCCAGTGTCTCAATCGCCCACATTCCGAGAGTGTAATTGCGTGGCTGATGACCTGGCTCAAATGGGTAGCGCCAATCAACTAGATAGGGTATTCACAGATTCTTCCGATCTTCCGTTCCTTTCCAGAGGGGACCTAGTAGTACCTGACAGGTCAGCAAATCAGATCCTGCTAGGCATAGAATTTGGGGGTACGATATATAGGCTAGTTTTTTGCCCCCCTTTTACATGAGGCTCACTCAAATAACGGTGACTTATCCACATCTTCTATCCATTTTGCAAGGTAATTTTAGGTCATGGACAGAAATTGAGGCAAATCCAAAGCTCAAGTAGATGACACCACAAGAGTATTGAGTTGAATGCCCACCATTGAAAACATTTTATGATCATGATTTCCTATGGTGTGGGCTCTGCGAGCTTGAAATTCTCTCATTTTTGGTTCATGTCCTAAAATATTAAGGTAAAATGGATGACGGACGTAGATACGTCATGGAGGCAACGATGGACCCCATGGATTTAAATTAGTCGGTTTTGGACTAAGTTTTAAGGTGAAATTATTATTGTGTATCAATCAGACGTAAATAATAATAACAATAAGCTATTTACAATTATTTACTAGTACTTACCTCTATTCATAGAGGAACAAACATCCCCTTGGGGTAGAGTTGGAATACCGCCAATGTCACGTTCGTGTGTAACCTAATCCCAACCTAATTCCTGCGTTTCCAAATGTGTAGATGTGAAATATGTGTGGAACATCTGAGACGTTCATCAGTTAGGACCTGTCTTGTGGATGACTGCCACGAGAATCAAGCCGGTCCACTTCTTGATTACTACATACTGTACCAAACAAAAGGACAGCTTCCAAAACAAGGGTAAATCCGTCAGACTCACGTGAGTGTTAATATCATGGCAAGTGTAAGTTTGGGTCCATAGCATTGTTTGTATTCCATCTAATCCACACATCAGATGAGTCCCACAATAATGATGAAATCCTCCAAAAATCAAGTTAATACGTATCATTACGTGGCCACACCATAGAAATTAATGAAAATCTATACAAAATTTTCTAATTCTAGGCATAATGATTAGATCGGCATTACGGGGCTACCGTTTTGAATGGGTTGGAATCGATCGGCAGTATTCTACAAATAGAATGGTAGGAATTTGTTTTATTGTTTTTTTTTTTCCAACGTTGCTGAGGATCAGACTAAAGAAAACGGACGCGAGTTGCCGCCGTCCCTCGCCCACCCGAAGTAGCTGTGGTCGGAAGCTAGTGGAGCCACCGAGATATTAGTGAGAAATCCACCCCGTCCATCAGTTTCTCGAGCTCACATTGGGATACAAACCAAAGAATGAGACAGATCCAAAACTCAAACGAACCTCGCTGTAGAAAAAAGTGGGGATGGAATGGTTACCATCGAAACCTTTATGAGGTACACAAATTTCATATCAGGCTAATATTTTTGTTTTTATTTCATCTCAATTAGAATGACCCTATGAACGGTTTGGATGGCATATAAACATCACGGTGGCCCCGGAACGGTTTCAGCAGTAGGCATTTTCATTCCCATTGTTTCCCGTAGTAGTGTGGGCTACTTGACTTTTGAATCTGTGTTACTTTTTGAATTGTGTCCTGCCATGAGCGGGAAAAACTGATGGACAGGGTGGATTTCTCAATGACATTATGGTAGGCTATATGTAGCTTCGGACCACCGGAACTTCATGTGCTTCTTTCTCTCTAATGGCGTTATCATGGCCGCTGATCTTTCTAAGCTCCACTCGCCCACTCTCCACGGCCCCACCATCCGTACGATCGCATCTCCTTACCCGCCATCACCTTCCAACCATCTCAGCAACCGCCCTTTCCACTTCCCAACTTTCACTCCCCGACAAATCCCATCCCTTCATCACCACTCCCACAAAACCCCACGACCGGGTGCTGAAGATCACAGCCGCCCACTTCAACATCTCATTCCCACCGCTCATCTCTCCTCACGATCATTGGAGAATATGGACCTCGCTCTTCATAGCTGGTGCATTCGGCCTCTGGTACTACTTCCCACTCATCGATCCTGCCTTGATTCATTTCTCCTTTCCTCTTTTTATTTTGAGATTTTGATTCAGAGACGTCTGTTTTGAAATGGGATCGAAAGGCCGGAGAAGACGAAAGTGCGGAGTGCGCTGAGCGGCGCCCTGGTCAGCACTCTGGTGGCGCTTGCCACGACCAACCTCAGCATCATTGCTAGTGAGGTCCCGGTGTATTCTGATGTCTTGGAGTATCTGCTGCCCATCGCCATTCATTTGCTGCTCTTCAGAGCAGATCTGCGTCGCATCCTGCAGTCCATCGGGGCGCTGCTTTTGGTCTTCTTGCTTGGATCAGGTTACTCTTAATAGCGAATGGTAGGTCTTTTGATAGTGCTTTACTTTGGAAATCTACCAAAATTGTATATGCCAGCGTGGCCCCACCATGAAGATCACCTCGTGCAGACATTAGGTTGGTACACTTGTCAGGTGGGCCACACATGTACATCAATTTTAGACTGTTGTCAGTTCTGATCTAAATCTCCAGTGTTTCTTTATGTGGGACTATTTTAAAACCATAAGTAGATTCTAAGAGGATAAGGTCTTTCATTAGATGTTTCTTTTATAATTAGAATTAAGGAGACAGGAAATTATTAAAAAGGGAAAGTAAAAAACAATGATAAAAGAAGGGTAAAAGATAGGATTGAAGAACGTTTCAATGTCGCTACCATACTATTATATCAGTTTGCAAGTGTTGATCTAACACATATGGCAGGGTGGTACTTCAGAGAGAGAGGTTTCAAAGGTAGGTGCTTGGTCACCACCGTACGATGGTGGGCCCATTCTGAGATTTAAATCTGCCACAGTTTGGGCATGAAAATGGGTGGACGATGTGAGCATCACATACATCAGCGGGGTCCACAAACTGGTGGCCCACTAGTGATACATTAGGTTAGTGTTAGTGCTCACGTCAACTGCGTCTGTATACCCAGCAACAGGTTGGGTTGCAAATATCAACAACCTTTGGTGTGACCAACAAAAACAAAGAAAATAATTTGCTTTTGGAAGAAAAAATAAAATAAAATAGACTGAAATAAATAAGGTATATTTTCTAAAAAGTTACTTATTCTAATTTAATAGTCAAACTAACTTGATTAAGAAAAGTAACTAAATGACTTACATAAGTTAAAAAAAAGTTATTTATTTGGTAGTATCCAAATGAGCCCTTAATGTCCTTTCCATCTTAATGATGGTTTAAAAATACATGTTTGCTTCTCCACATCATGAAAATAGTATATGAACTGGAGCCAAACAACAACAATAAAATGTAGCACTTCGTGGCCGTCGGATTTTGCTTTTATCATGCTCAATATTTTAGGACCTAAACCGAAGTTCATCCAAACATCAATTCAATCAGTTGAACCCTTGTTGAATGATTCCACTCAGAAAACTTTCCTATCTTAGAATAATTAAATAGAAGCGTTTGGCAATAATTTACTCCCAATGTTTGTACTTTGGGTGTCTATTTTATGAGTACATGTCATGGTTTTGACCATTGATAAGTCTAATTTTCATTTCCATAAGTAAACGACCTTCCGATCAAATTAGGTTTCCAGTGATCTAGCCTATTTTGGTGGACATTTCGATCCAAGCTAATCTAGCCATTCTGTCTGGTCCAGTATTAATGATGAATGGTCTAAATGAGTGGGCCTGCTGGATTTGACGGTTTATACAATCTTGAAACCTTCACGCAAAGCTGAAAATGAATAATCTACATTCAAAGGTCCACTTAATTACTATTGAGCAGAGAGGATCTGATCACCCCCTCTGATTCTATAGTTAAGATAGTGCTCGGATTACCGTGAAAGGCTTTAATTGTCCAAAAGTGGGCCATATGGACAAACGGAGTATAAACTCTCCTCCCTTTCTCTTTTTTTGAGATTTTTTTGAGAGGAATTGCATGAAGGATGCATTCCCTTCTACTTCTTTTTTATTTTTTTATTTTTTATTTTTTTTTACTCCTATGAGTGCGGAAGGGATTAGATTAGGCATGAGTTACTTTATCTCATTGGATATCTTCCTGATACCAAATGTGTATTTGATTGTGTATATATATATATATATATATATATATATATATATATATATATGATCGAGCTCATGGGTACTCCCATGGCGTTGAGTTGTATGGGCCCCACCATGATGTATGTTGAACATCAACACTGTGAATTTGATGGGTCCTCTTTAAATTATGGGATATCCCAAAAATCAGCTGTATGCGGAACACCGTGGGTCATGCCATCTAAAATCATGGGAAAATGTGCCTAAAATATATAAAAACACTTGGTGGGGCTCACCTGAATTTTGGATGCATCTGAAACTTGGTCTGACCCCTCATCCAATTGGGACACACATAATGGATGCTGGATTTGTGAACCACATCTCAGTGGGCCCAAAAATGATTTTGAATGTTTTAATGGAGGGTAACCCTTTCAACTCTTGTATGTGGTGTGGTCGGCACAAATCACAAATTGACTTGATTTTTAATCCCTAGGCCCACTATGGAATGGTGCATCTGATTGATGGGGCAAATGTTCGACATACATCATGGTGGGGCCCACACAGCTCAACCTCACGGGGAGTTCCCATGAGCTCGACCGTACAGAACCTTCTCCCCCCCTCCCCCCCCACCCCCCACACGCAGGCGATTTTTGTGGTCGCCGCGATTTATTTACTTTTCAAGGTAGACACCACCTTCTTCTTGACGGTGCAAGAGCTCGAAGAGATCGATCAACTTCTATTGAGATTGAGAGACAAGAGTCGTTGGGCATTTGGAAGGAAAGCGCCCATGTGTTTCTCTCTCTCTCTCTCTCTCTCTCTCTCTCTCTGATGGCGTTATCATGGCCGCTGATCTTTCTCAGCTCCACTCGCCCACTCTCCACAGCCCCACCATCCATACGATCGCATCTCCTTACCCGCCATCACCTTCCAACCATCTCAGCAACCGCCCTTTCCACTTCCCAACTTTCACTCCCCGACAAATTCCATCCCTTCATCACCACTCCCACAAAACCCCACGACCGGGTGCTGAAGATCACAGCCGCCCACTTCAACATCTCATTCCCACCGCTCATCTCTCCTCACGATCATTGGAGAATATGGACCTCGCTCTTCATAGCTGGTGCATTCGGCCTCTGGTACTACTTCCCACTCATCGATCCTGCCTTGATTCATTTCTCCTTTCCTCTTTTTATTTTGAGATTTTGATTCAGAGACGTCTGTTTTGAAATGGGATCGAAAGGCCGGAGAAGACGAAAGTGCGGAGTGCGCTGAGCGGCGCCCTGGTCAGCACTCTGGTGGCGCTTGCCACGACCAACCTCAGCATCATTGCTAGTGAGGTCCCGGTGTATTCTGATGTCTTGGAGTATCTGCTGCCCATCGCCATTCATTTGCTGCTCTTCAGAGCAGATCTGCGTCGCATCCTGCAGTCCATCGGGGCGCTGCTTTTGGTCTTCTTGCTTGGATCAGGTTACTCTTAATAGCGAATGGTAGGTCTTTTGATAGTAATTTACTTTGGAAATCTACCAAAATTGTATATGCCAGCGTGGCCCCACCATGAAGATCACCTCGTGCAGACATTAGGTTGGTACACTTGTCAGGTGGGCCACACATGTACATCAATTTTAGACTGTTGTTAGTTCTGATCTAAATTTCCAGTGTTTCTGTATGTGGTGGCCCACTTGTTTGGTGGACTGATCTGATTTTCATGTCAGGTGATCTTCATTGTTTTGGTCCACTGTATGCACAGTTTGAATGTTCTAGGCATGACTCGTTTGCACATGAACTAGGTTCAGGACTAAATCCATAAGTAGATTTTAAGAGGATAAGGTCTTTTTTTAGATGTTTCTTTTATAATTAGAATTAAGGAGACAGGAAATGATTAAAAAGGGAAAGTAAAAACAATGATAAAAGAAAGGTAAAAGATAGGATTGAAGAACGTTTGAATGTTCCTACCTTAAAGGTTGCCCCATACTATTATATCAGTTCGCAAGTGGGTTAAAAGCAAACCTGCCCGCAGGATACAACAAGCCCAACCTCTCGATCTGAGAATTGTGTCCTTATATTTGCAAAATCAAAGTGGGTGCCTACCGGACACAACAACCTCAAATATGCCCAAGAATAAGAGAAATTACTAAGTTGTGTCATTCAGAATAGGATTACAAAATAGCAGAAAACCGAATCTTGGTCTAAGAAAGCAGTAGAGATTTGAGAGACAGGGAGAGAGAGAAGAGAGGCTCAAGTCTTTGGAGCATATTCAGCCACTCTGAATAGATACAGACCCCTTCAGATGCTTTTTGATGGGTTTGCTATATTTAGAAATTTGCCATCTCCCCAATTCAAATTACAATGATCTCCAGATCCAACCCATCTAATCACACCTAATCGACCCAGGGGCACAATCCAACAGTCTAATCAAGCAAGTGCAAACTGTACTTCAAGCGCCCTTCCTCATGCATGCACCACAATGGCCTCAGGCACTCATGTGCCTGCTGATGGGGTTGCTAAGCACCTATGAGCAAACATAGTAAGGCTTGCATACGAGAATACTATACTAGAAAATCAACCTTTTATGAAGCTTAAAATATTCCCATGTATTTCTGATGTGGGACTGTTTTAAAAGACAAAAAAGGAGAGAGATGCAAAAATCACAAAGTCCTTTTCATGAAAACAAAACCACACCTTTTCTCATCTTTTCAGAATTTCCATTTTCTTATTTTAATACAAAATTCATCATTGTTTTCATCTCTACAAAATTGGCATTGAGTTTTAATCAAATAAGTCGTCCATTATTTGTTTATTTATTTATTTATTTTGAAAAACACTGAAATAAACTGTATTTAATCATCGACCTATTTTATTTTTTAAGGTTTTTACCTTCATTACTTTCCTCCATTTGTGTTATTTGTTACTAATGTCTTAGAAATAAAAAGGTTGACCCCAATTTGTTGGGCAAGATACCTTTCACTGACATTGAAAATGCAACAGTGATCAAGAGCCTCTGTGTGATGTAGAAGGTATACCAGTATTGTATACTTAAAAATTACATTATGTAGTTCTTTAATGTAGCTCTACACTACACAAATTAAAATTACCATCCCGCAGTGACCACATCACGTCCTGGATTATTCATCTGTTTTGGGTGGAATCCATCCAAGTTAGAGCTGTTTTTCAATTACAAGTTCTGACATTTCATATCGTTAACAGTTTCCCCTATGAAAACTTGGAGGAGTTTCCCTTTGCTGATGTGTGTTCTGAAGTAACCATAGTTTTCAGCAAAAATTAGAAGGATTTATAACCATGGTCCTTTTCTAAATGCTATACAAATATGATATACAGAAACACGTATAACACTGAAACAGCATACCACTTAATTCCACTAGTTGTAGCTATTGCAAATTTCAAAGTTTGAACAGTGTACAGGAACTCCCTCAAGCCTTCGTCTACGTTCTGTGGGATCATCTTAAGAAGCTTCTTCGCTGCTTTGACCTGAAAAAGAAGCAAATCATTCCATATAAATGGTACGATATAACAAGAGAAGCTCTGTTTCTTACCTGTTTTCTGCTTGGAACAAATTGAAACATGTGAGGCCTTTCCTGCATAACAAATGGTTAACAATGTTGAAACTAGACCGAGGAAAATGATCATATAGTGATAGTCAACACAAATGAGTACATAAAGATTATGCAAGTAGATATGTCATGTAATTAGCAATTTGGCAACTGAAATAAAATTGTTTATGGAACACACAGTCTCATTTTCTAAAAGACTCTAATTGTCCAAAAGAAAATAAATAGTCCTGCAAGTCTGCACCATTCAAATGCCGACTGATATTGCAGTATAATTATAAAACATATGCAGCTTTGTTAGATAATATGTACTACAGGGAAGGTGGAAGAGAGTCAATCATTTGCACAAAACTTATTCTACTCAAAATTATAGAGTCATACTAAACCTCCTTGAGTTGTGGATACCTTATGGTTAGTTTACAATATTCTAGGAAATGTGACATCAATTTGTTTGTTATGGCTAAACCAAGAAATCTCGCATCAAAACCTTTTTCACGAGTCTCATGATCTTGCTCTTTAAACTATAGAACACAGATAGATGTAGATATAGACAACCTACAATAATTGGATCATTTGGAAAAACTGGAGTACCCAACTCAGATGCTTGGATATTTGCATAAGGTATCCGCTACGTAGAGACTTGGAATTCTAATTCAAATGGGGCTTTGAACTCCTGACATAGTTTTGTTGAACCATTGTTTCTTTTTTTTTTTTTCCTTTCTTTTTCTTCTTCTTCTTCTTCTTCTTCTTCTTCTTCGTTTTGCAAAATTGCTCACTCCATTCAGAAACTGTATCTGTTAATGAGGCACCTTATATGATTTTTTTTATGTACTTAGATGATGCATGGCTTGTTTTAAGATTAAAATATGTAAGTGGTTGTTTTAAGTTATCAAATTTGAAGAAAAAAGTCAAACTTGTGTACTAGTTGCTATTTTCTATGGATTGTTTTGTTTTGTTTATCATCTCCTCACTTTATGTAATGGATTAAGGGAGTTGTTGGTTTTATCCTCTATGAATTTTCCTTTTTGGAATTTTAAGCATGAACTTTTGCAAAAATTGCATGAATCTACGGTTGCCATCTCCTCTAAAATTTCAATGCACCCACGAATGATATAGGGCAAGTTGTTCCTTATCTGTTATGATACGCCTGTAAATGCCAATGTGTATAGGTAATGGCCATGACTGTTATGCGATACGGGGCAATTAGTTTTTTGGGACCATCTCAGCCGTTATGGTAGCTGTAAAGGCCGTTACAGGGCATAATGATCGTTATCCCCATAACGGTCGAAAAACAACCACTTTTTTCTATTTAAATCTATTTCCCTCCTCAGCTTTTTCAAAAAGTCTCGTAGATCATTTTACAACAGATTTTGACTACTCTTACTAAAGTTTTTAAGATTAAAACTAAAAATTGAAGTGATTTGATTGAATAGATCTTGCAAAAATAAAATAAAATGAAAAAGTAGTATTTATGCCTTTTTATTTCTAGTTGTAACACTTGATTGTAATGTGTAAACATTAGATACATATAATCATGTTCACAAATTCACTAGACAGCCCGATACAACATTCTCACCAAAGAGTGGACCGTTACGCTACCATAGACATGTTCAAAACAAAAAATGAATACATATATAAAATATTTACATTGTTTTGGATTTTCTACATATTTTTTCATAATTTTTTGGTCAAAAGAACATTTTCAACTGTTATGGGAGTCGTAATGGTTGTTACGCCCCTGTAACGGCCGTTAGGGCCGATACCCGTATTGGTAATGGTGGTGACTATTACAGCCACCGTTGCCGATACAGAATACCTTGATTTAGGGTCACCTAATGAGTGTTTTATGTGTGCAGATGGTACATTTTATTGCAAATATTACCTTTTTTATTTTTCTATATTACTCGGCCTGTGTACATCTTGTGCATGACCTTGCCTATGATTGATAATTGCAGTTCTTATCTTGGTTTCTCATTGAATGTCTTATTTAGTTGGGAATCATTTCGCAAAGAATCATGGATTAGATCTACATAAGGTTGTATTCAAACAGGCTATTAAAGCAGGTCTCAAAGTCCGGTTCTGTAAAAGTGGAGAAGCTTATGAATGTCGAACGATACTCCTATGTGATGCACATTAGCTCGACTGTGAGGTCTTTTGCTTTCAGTCATAAATGGATGGAAAATAGAACTTTGACAAAGTTCCAAAGTCTTACATATTACTTCTACGTTTTGTACTAGCCACTTGAAATTCTTGATACATATTGGCTAATACGATATGAATTTGTCAATAATCTGCTGACCTCTACCAAAATAAAGGGGTTTGGATCTTCCAATCTGATGGAGATTTGTAGGGCATCCTCCATCTACAGTTCGGGCTCCAATCCTTTTATTTTAGATTACATCTTCTCTATGATTCTGAAAAGTTGCATTCCCATAGCTTTTATCATGACAATGAACCTTGAGTGAGCAAACAAGGTCCAATTCAAATACCTTATTATATGTCGTTGAAGCTTTTAACACTGGATGTGTACTGTTTGGTAGCAATTGGCTCAAAACCTAGTAGAAAATTCAAGTGTTTTTTTTTTTTTTTTCGTGCAGGTTATGGGGGACTTGTTGGATCATCTAACTAGCTGGAATGCTGGAACATAATCTATTGTTGCAGTTTAATGCAGACCAGTGTATTTGGAAAAGTTGCACCAGTCCTCTATCTAGACCAGTGTATTTGGATGTAAGCTATTGCAGATTGCAATTTGTTATTGATTGTGCTTAAAAGATGAACTTCATTTCTCTAGTCTACTGATCACAGTGCTACGAAGGGAAACAACTTTTTGAATTTGATTGGGCTCACATGATAAGATCTTGCCTTGTATTGTTGTGGACGATTCGCAAAGAACAACACTTCACAATTGCCCGATGCAAAAATGAAGAAATTTACAGAAGATGCTATCAAATTCAAAATGGATGACAGTATGCGGATTAATAATTTTCACACTATCCTTTGCATTTATGTTTTAATTGAAATAAGCATAAAGTTCGAAGTTTACTGTTTTTTCTTTGGTTTTTCTATGAATGAAGCATACCTTCAATGTCATGATATTTCCTTTCCTGGCTTTTTGCAGCTGCTGAACTGTATGACTTTGATGATGAGAAGGTACATGTTGATTTCCCTAATTTTGATATTTGAAGATGGGCACTATGAGTTGCTGCTAATGTATTTAATTCTTTCATAAGTTCTGCTTATTGATTCATTGCCTAAAAAAATGTATCCCCAACCCCCATCATTTGCCTTCATCTCTGAAACCCTCACAGGGAGCTTCTGATTCCCATCGATCTCTGTCCAAATAATCGGATCAATGTAAAATGGAGAAAATTGATCTCTCCTGCTTCTTCTGGATTATGCAGATTTGTCGTCTGTTCGCAGAACCGATCCGATTTTAGCAACTTCAGAACACTTGGATTTAAGATGGATGGATGGGATGGAAGTTGGATCAAGTTGCTTGGGAGAAGCATTTTTGGTTTGGCTGCTGCAGCTACCACTGTGATTGCCATCAGTTGCGATTCCTTGGGCCTCGCGGAGTCTCTCATCATCGCTTTCCCTGCTTCTCATGGAGAGCTTGATCGGCCTCGTGAATAGGATCGAGAGGGCCTATATGGTCCTCGGCGACTACGGTGGCGACAACTCCTTGCTAACTCTTTGGGAAGCCCTTCCGTTCGTCGCTGTCATCAATGGACAGGTTTGTCTCTCAATCTGTTTCCATATACTTCAGCTTCTTCATTTTTGTTGAGTTATGTGGTTTATACTTTGATTTTATTTCGTTTGATTGCAGAATTCTGCAAAATCATCGATTTTGGAGAGCATTGTCAGGCGGGATTTTCTTTTTTAGGGGATCTGGTTGGAGTTCTGAATTTTTTATTCTTTTACTTTTATTTTTTATTTTTTTGAGTTTTTTCTATGGTGGATCTTGTGGTATTCTTGAAGGGATTGTCACATGTCGGCCATCTGCAGCTGCACAAGACAGACAAAGGACAGACGGAGCATGTTGAGTTTCTTCACTCGCCAAAGAGGAGATTTTCAGTTTTGGGTAAATCTTGTTTTTCTATTGCTTTGTAGATTCGATGTTTGATTTATGGGTCTTTTTTGCCCCGAAATCTCCCCTACATTGTCGCTGCTTCTTGATTTTATTTTCATCTTGAATTCTCTCAATTCTAACTCGATGAGTACACGCATACAGCAACAAACATCTTCAAGTAGGCAGAGGAACTGTAAAGGCAAAATAATTACTCTCTACTGCCATTGATCTGAATTGTTTTTTTTTTTTTTTAAATTTTTTTTTTTTAATTGTTTTATAATGAAATAAGGTATTTCCACCAAGCTCTTTTTTTAATAATTATTTAATAAGTTGGTTGATTAGATTGTTGAATGAATACATGGATATGAAAAACTAACATTGAATCATGAGGGAATGGAAAACTACAAATTTCATCAGTTACTCTGCTCTACTTTCTAGTCCATGAATTTGTTTTTGTTTTTGTTTTTTTATTTTTTGTGAAATTCGATACGGTGGTTGATGAAGGATTTGTTTATTTATATATATGATGAATTCTGCCCCTTTTTCTCAATAATCAAGAAAATTAGAATTCCTCAAAAAAATCATTTTCACTTGAAGGTATTCAACTCGGATCTGTTCGCAAGTGCAAATTGGGTTAACTTTGTACATGAGTCTGTCCCTCATTCTGGGATCTTTTGTTGCAAACTTCTCTGGAAAGTAGAAATTAGCTATTGTTTCTAGCTTTTGATGCATTGATGATATATATATATATATATATATATATATATATATATATATATATTAATGGGATGTGATTGTAGGATGTGCATTTCCAATATATTAACTGTAAGTTGCAGCTATCTTTGTTATCTACTAAAAATTTTCAGTAAAACTATTCTTATTCAATGTATAGAATGTGATATTTCTAACAAAAAACAATTGAGGCAATAACTTACAATGCATTTTGCATATTTACAAACAAGTCCGTCCACAAACATATTAGGACAGAGAATGTTAAAAATTCACCCTACAAAAAAAGCAAGGAACTTGTAACATTATGGTTAAGTTGGATTTCTGCCACCAATAACGATCCAGCCTCCGGTGGTGATAAACAATCGTAAACTTTAATTTTCTTTTGATCTTTTTTTACCAAAAAATCCAATTAGATTCTTGTTTCATGTACTTAAAGCATTACTAACATTACTTATTAACTTGAGCATCAGAAACAAAAAAAAAAAATGAATATGAATGTCTTATTAACATTATATTTGATAGTATTTAGCAGCAACTGGCAATGAGTATTGGTGCAACTCTTGTGACAGTGTACTAGCAGTCTGTAGTGCTAAATCCTCTGTTTGTTGCAACTTAAAAGTAGTCCATGGGGATCCATATGTGCTGATGAGCACAGGACTTGCATGTCATCGTAACGCTTGCTGTGCATCGCCTTTGTATTCTTTTTTACGAGAGAGTTACCAAAGGTGCACTTGGTGTTTCTAGGATTTGGTTTATGAGGGAGAAGAAGTATCTTATCCATCATTGTTATTGCTAAGTTTGTAATAAAAACTTTCTTTGTTTTGTAACAATTGATGATGAAGCTGCACGACTGTAGGTGTGTTGTCAGCTCTGCAGATTTTACCTGTTCCCTGTTCTGCATAGCCTTTGGTTTGCTCATTTAAAATGTGGTACTATATTTTGGTTTCGTAGGTTAGTTTGACAAAAGTATTCACAATCAACAACTAATTTGATTGGGAGCAGAAAACACCCTTTTGAGTAATTCTTAACTGATTTTCCTGAAGCTGGTGCTTCCCTGCTGCACCATAACCATTGCATGGTTACTACACCCCATGCATCACGCATTGTTATAAAGATTAAGCTTTCCACTAAAGTTGAAATACTACTTTCTCACATAAAGTAACCTGGAACATTTCTAGAAAGTCTGAAAAACAACGAATCTCCTTTAAACTCTCCCAAAGTTTAGTATTCACCTAATTAGGATAAAACTCCCACATTCCTACATAAGGGTATCAACACCAAACATTTACCATATTTGTATTTTTCTAAAATAAGTTTAAATATCATTTCCAAACACAAGTTTCAGGAAATACAAAACCAACCATCCTTACAAAAGTCCTAGAATATGGGTGTTTGATCGTTATGGCCTAACCGGAAAATAACAATCTGTAAATCCAGGAAAAGGGACTCTGTATGACCTGGTAAGCATATGACAGGAGTAAAAGTATGTTCTGCCAACTAAAATTTTGAATAAGGCGATATTTATGTTCTATATTTGTATTTGGAACAACATGGCAAATTCTTTTAACGATATGCCACGAAACAAAACCGATCCATCAACCAAACTGTAGTGGTAAAATATCTTTTTTTTCCTCCCTTGTATTTGTCTTTTTAAAGCTTTTCCATTCCAGGAAACTTCGAAGAACATATTGGAAATTGGATATCCAAGAGATGACACTAGATATGAAAATTCACCTCAATCAGAGTATATTGACCTCCCCCAGTACAGGCAAGCAACACATGTATTCGCAGCAACCATTACTCACCAGCAGCTTTGATTCTGTTCACTCATCATTATCTCCTAGCTTTGCCACACTGCTGACAAGTTGTTCAACAGAAAATTTGAAAGGTATGATATGCAAACAAGAAGTGTTGTAGTCTTGCCATATTGTTGTGTAGATTTTCTTTTGTACATTGTTCAAAAAGCTTGTGGCCTGACTGAAAGCTTGGTTGAGTTGACCTGTTCAAAAAGGTAGCAAAACATTCCAAGTTGATGATTTACTTGGAGTATTAGTAGTTTCAACCCAGCAAGTTTCTGGCTTGTTGAAACCGAAGTGAAACTTTCAGTTTCTTCTGGGAATTGCTGGCATTTTGTTTGGTATCATCTTTTTGTTGATTCCATCGACTCCTTTACCGCTTCCAACACAAGGAAAACCCAATTGAAATTGGTGAACTTTTGGCTTGTATTATTGGTTTATGTTGGCTTGTAATTGAAAGGTCCCCTTCACGATTACACTTGTGATCTGTTTTCTCTTTCTGTACCAATTTCTTCTGACCGAGGTTTACGAATGTTGCAGAGGCACCCGAACCAATGGAAACAGAATTCGTGTCCCAAATCATTGTATTGTTTTTTCTCTTGACCATTCAATGTCTTTGATACAATGTTCCTCCTACTCCAATATATGTTTATTTATTTATTTTGTTCTTTTTGTTAGCAGAGATACTTGTTGGATTCTTTTGATTACACAACTAGCTCAAAGTATTTGTTAGAGTCAGAACCTACATCGAGTAATTTGATTACACATTGGATTGCAGGGATATGGACTGCGAAGACGATCAACCCAACAGTGCCATCTATGTTCAACAAGCTAATGCATGAAGTGGCTTGAGGAGAGGTTTACCAGTTCGGTCTTCTCCATTTCATTGGACAGTGGCCAATCTAGGAGCGGACCACATGAAGGATTTTTATTTATTTTTATGTATTCAAGACCATTTTCAACATATTATTGTAAATATTATATATTTTATTGTAAAGTAATGCAATTTTTGTTTAATATTCATTTTTAATTGTACCCTAACATTTTTTAGGTTTCAAATATTAAAAAATACAGGTTCCAATCGAAAAAAAAAAAAATTACTGGCTTTTGCCGTGGGTTGCCCGGATTTTAACTGTGCTTCTCAAAACTTTGCCGGCGCTTCTCAAACCTTTGTTGTGCTTTGGAAGACATTTCTCGACCCTTGGACAAACTTTTATCTGACGTTTTTAATGTTCCTAGGTGCTTTTTCAATGATTACTGGTGGCCAGCAACGGTGCTTCAGAAGACTTTTACCAGTGTTTGGACAGACTTTTGCCGGCGCTTTTTCAGCTTTCCCAGAGGCTTTTTTAGTGATTACTAAAGCTTTTCCTGGTGCTATTTTTGACCTTTACTGGCGCTTTTGACCGCCCATAAAAGTCATTTTTCTTGTAATATATTTAAAAATCAATTTCAAACCTCAAATAAAAAATGCAAAGAAGGATTTAAAGGTAACAGCAAGATGCATCATAAAAATTAGGGAAGAAAACCATAATGGTCCATTCATCTGGTAGTTTTCTGTTGAACTGAGTGAACGGCCGGTGGTCCAACTCAATCTATGTGTATGTCCTGCCTAGTGATGGGTTGTTCTAACTTTTTTCTTCAAGTAATCCTTGTGGTATAGGCACTAGTTTTACAAGTATGATGAGAGGTGCTTTTATCATTTTAAGATATTAATACGCGTAGCCCAGCCAAGGGCAAATGCATATACCCTGCACTCAACACCAAAGCAAACAAGACTCCTACCTGTTACACGCAACGGGTAAAACATTGGTATTCTATCTCGACCACCGAATTTCTTGTGTGACATGCACTTGGTGCAAACAACCCCATAAACAACTCCTGTAGGCTAGACTAGTAACAATGTAAAACCATGCCTAAAATTTCCAAGTTAACAATGTGTGGTTTGCATGTGTTTTGGATCAAGATGACTCTTGGAATATTATCTATTCATCCTAATTAGACTAATTTGATGACCGGATTGTATAGAATATTCACACCATTTAGGCCACACACATAACCTATGGTTGGCATCCCCTCTTACATTATTTCTTGTGTTTAGGCCAACTCAGTTGTGGATGGAGATGAATTTTTGTCTTATGCCCTAAAATTTCAGGCATACCTAATTTAGGGACTAGATGTCAGGCACACAAAATAGTGGGCTTAGAGCTCGATTGTTGTTCGAGCTGTGCTGTAGGCCCACCTTAAAGGCATGCATGAAAGTCATACATATCCATTCATCAGGTTGGCAACACTGTAGAAAACTATATATGATATAAAACAAAATTACTCAATAAGGACCTACCTTTCTAGGGATGGGTGCCATATACATTGTCACTTTAGCTATGTAAATTCCTAAATGTAAGAGAGCAACCTACGGTTGTTATGAAACTCAAGAGTTCCAAACTATGAGAAAAGCATGAAATCCTTTTATTTTTGAACGTTCCATTTCAAAAGTGCCCATGATTTGCAAATGGTCTCATTTGCCAAGCCCTCGTGTCTGTTCTATAAGCTCATGTATGGAAACACATGTTGCAACATGGGATATAAGTGTGAGATCCAATCCATCCATTAGGTTGGTCTGACCTTTTACATGTTTTCCTTAAATAAATCTGGTCCACTAAGCATGTGGCCCCTTAAAAGTAGATCAACCTGATTCTTGTGCTAGGGAATGAATATGGTGACATTTTTCTGATGGATGGTTGGATTTTGGCTTCATAGTTCCATGCTGGCATTATGGCATGTAGATGAGCTTTGCTGCTCGAGCATATGGGCTTAGCAAAGCTCTCGAAAGTTGATGGATGTGAGATTGTAAATGGGATAGAAAAAATATGATTTGTAACCCACCACCAACAACTATTAATTTGGGTATATTTGATACATCAGTCAACACTTCCTTTTCCCTTATGCTAGCTAACAGGTGTGTAGAGTTAAGCACTTGGACACAAGCATCCAGAATGAAAATTAAGCTAATAACTTATCTCTCCGCATCAGGTAGGATACATTTTTTTCCGTTTATTCTTCTTTACAAAAAGGTGGGAGCACACCGCCCGTAATTTTATTGATATGGAAAACAACCATTTACAATCCTAAGGAAAGACCAAAAAAAAAAAAAAACGAAAGAAAGAAAAAAAAAGAAAAGAAAAATCCAAACAAAGGCAAGGCTAAACCAAACAAAATCAACCACCTCAAACCAACGACATACATACCTAAACATTTCTCAGAGAAGCTAGGAGTCATGAACAACCATAACTTAAATCCACTTATGGTCAATCGCTTTAGAGCAAATATTGCAGAGGAAAAAAAAAAATCAATGAAAGCATCCTATTTATAAATTTATTGTATTCTTTCCTTCCCTTTGCCCATAATGTTAGAGTCTAGAAAAGAACTCCTGTTCTTACTTTATATCTGACTCCAAATCCTATCCACATGAATTTCTAGTCCAATTCTGAATTCGCATCTTCAAAAGTTGGTTGGCATTACTGGTGGTGGTGTAATGCATTTTCTCAATAGTGGAGGTTCATATAATCCTGAATTTTTTTGGAATGATTCATTTATAAATGTAAAAACCCATTTAATTTGTAATATGCTTCTCATAATGTGATTTTATGAAAGGTTCAATATTGATAGGAATGTTAGCTTTGTCAACTGCCAAGAAATCTCCCTTAAAATATTGATCTAATCCATCCATATGTGGGACTTCTTTTTATATTTATTTATTGCCAAACCATGGATGGGATGATTAGGTTTTTCTGATAAAATTGATTCTTTAGAACCGTAAAGCAATAGATGATGGGCCTAATAGATAGATGGCTCACTGCTGAATAGGCCTACTTTCCCATAAATTATGTTGATTGTCCACTTAATAGTTATTTTTCAGATGGTATGCTTATTGGTGGGATTTTTACATGGTGGCCTAAAAAATGTGTTATGAATGTAATGCACGACCCATATTGCTTGGTTAGACTGGCCAAGTGTTCCCTTGCAAGTATAAAACTGTATATTATGGTGCCTTTAGAGCAGATGATGATTTCCACACTTCTTTTTGGCATCACAAAAGTCCAACTCAAAAATCACCACATGATAACAAGTGATTACTCTTACACTCCACATACATAGATGTGGGAAGGTCAAAGAACTTTGAGTGATTGATTGAAAAACACAAAATATAAAAATATACATAAAACACCACTCTTCTTCGTCTGAATGTTTGCTTAGCCTACATTTGTCTAGACCATTGGGAAAAGGAAAAAAAAAAAGAAAGACCACTAGCTAGGCTACATTGGTTAGATCATCCAGCTCATAGATTAAGTTATCTTGTTGTTAAGGTGGGCCAAAATTTGAAAACAAAGAGACAGCTGAGACATTTTTTTTTTCCTTTTTTTTGCAGAAATGTGGGAGCACACCACATGTAATTTTATTTATTTGAAAATATTCTTTACAACCATTCAAGAAGGTGCAAATGCAACAAACAACTACAACACATATCATAAAAGACCAAGCAAAATACACAAAATTACCAAAAGGAGAAAACAACTAAAACTTTTTTCTTTTACCTACATTGCTGTTACAAAAAGCAAAATACGTACCCTAGCTCCAATCCTATTACCATCATTGCTATTTAGAAAACACCATGGAAGGAAAAATCAAAGAAAGCATTCCATCAACAAATATATAGAATTCTCTTCTTCCCTTCCTCCAAAGTGCTAGAGTCCAGAAAAGCATCCCTACACCTACTCCATATCCAACTCCAAATCCTAACCACATTAATTCCCAATCATATTTCCTTTCAAATTGCAATGTTGACAAAGTGGGTGATGGTGCACTCTTTGCATCTTCACATTTGTTTGATAGTGGAGGTCCACACAATCCTAAGTTTCCTTTGAATGATTCATTATTAAATGTAAGAAACTGCCGACTTTGTGGTATTTTGCCTATGAGGAAATTCTGTGAGAGATTCAACACTGCAAGGAATGTTAGCTCTGTTAGCTGCCAAGGGATCTCTTCAGACAATTTATTATGTGAGAGATCTAATGATTCTAGATCCCTTAGATTCTGTAGTGATATTGGAATTCCACCTGTTAAATCATTGTTGGACATATTAAGCACAAGGAGTGACTTTAGATCTCCAATTGATTCTGGGATATGCCCATAAAATTTGTTCCCTGAGAGATCTACTACAGTGAAGGCAGTAAGGATCTTTACCACTTCCATCATTAGCCCTTTGCTTGCTACAGACACTTTGTTTTGATAGTATATGGAACTTCTACCGTATATCATTTTTCCAAGGACCAAAGATTGGGATTTGTCGTCTTCCATCATTGCCGTCCAGCTCTTGAACATATTTGATGGCAAATTACCCTCAAAGCTATTGAAAGAGAGGTCGAAAATTTGTAACAGTGGAAAAGCTTGATTTGTTAGAAGATGCCCAATGGTGCCATGAAATTGGTTGGATCTCAAGATGAAAACACGCAACTGGGACAAAGCTTCCGACCAAAAAGGGAAGGTGTCATGTATTTGATTGTTTGCAAGGTTTAATACCTCTAACATTTTGCAATTGACCAAAGACCTTGGCACTTGACCCTCTAATTGATTCCCACTGAGATCAAGCGTTTCTATGTTACATCCCTCTTTAAATGTCTGAAGTAAGGTGCCATTGAAAGCATTTCCTTGAAGATTCAACACAATGAGGCTATGACCAATCTCACCCAAACATGGTGGAATCTGACCAATGAAGTGATTGTGAGATAAATCAAGGACTGTGAGGTATGTTGCATTGCAAACTGATCGAGGGATTTCACCACCAAGGCTATTGTTTGAAACTGAAAAGAAAAAGATGAAAGGTGGTGGGATAGGAAGTGAGCCTTCCAGCTTGTTGGAGCTAATGTCCAGAACACTGAAGTCACTCACCAAAAGATGGGGAGATGGTACTATTCCCTGCAGAACATTGTGAGATAGATTTAAATAGTTTAAAGACCCATTGCCAACCTCCCATATCCATTTGGGTATTTCACCACTAATTTTATTGTTGGAAAGGTCCAATCGCCTCAACTGCTCTTGATTTCTCAAGAAATTTGGAAGTGTGCTGATGTTGCAAGAACGTAACAACAAAGATTGAAACTGGGGGATGGAAACAAATGTGGAATTACCACTGCCATATTGGACTGACAAGTTGTTATCTGAAAGATCCAGAGAGTAAAGTTTTTTGAGGTTTTGAAATAAGCCTAGCTCCACAACACCACTGAAATTATTGGAAGAAAGGTAAAGTAGTCGAAGCTTGGTAAGTTGAAAGATAAATCTGGGTATCATCCCCTGCAATTTATTGCTATCCAAATAGAGGATCTGCAGCTGTGAAGAAGAGGCATTGTGGAATTTGCCAAGTTGACCACAGAGTTGGTTACCTGTGAGGTCCAGTGTATGTAATGATGGGAGTGAAAACAATGATGATGGAATGGTCCCATTAAACGAATTATTCCATAAGCTTATCTCTTTGAGATTCTGAAGCTCATTTCCATAGGAAGAAGGAATTGGATCGCTCAATCTATTGTGTGAAAGATACAGATATTGCAGTTTGGTAAGGTTCAAAAGTGAGGATGGTAATGATCCTGACAAGTTGCAATTCCTGAGGTATAATTGAGTCAAGAATTTGAGATTACTGAGATAATCTATTACAGAGGAGAGATCGTTATAGCTGAGGTCGAGTTCAGATAAGAAATGGAGCTGTGAAAGGGAAGAATAGATGGAGCATGAAATATCACAATCTTGTAAGATCAACTTGCGGAGACTTCCTGGGAAGCTGGGCACTGCAGAGGAGAGATTGTTTCGACTGAGGTCGAGTTCAGATAAGAAATGGAGCTGTGAAAGGGAAGAATAGATGGAGCCTGAAATATCACAATCTTGTAAGATCAACTTGCGGAGACTCCCTGGGAAGCTGGGCACTGCAGAGGAGAGATTGTTTCGACTGAGGTCGAGTTCAGATAAGAAATGGAGCCTGAAATATCACAATCTTGTAAGATCAACTTGCGGAGACTCACTGGGAAGCTGGGCACTGCAGAGGAGAGATTGTTTCGACTGAGGTCGAGTTCAGATAAGAAATGGAGCTGTGAAAGGGAAGAATAGATGGAGCCTGAAATATCACAATCTTGTAAGATCAACTTGCGGAGACTCACTGGGAAGCTGGGCACTGCAGAGGAGAGATTGTTTCGACTGACGTCGAGTTCAGATAAGAAATGGAGCTGTGAAAGGGAAGAATAGATGGAGCCTGAAATATCACAATCTTGTAAGATCAACTTGCAGAGACTCACTGGGAAGCTGGGCACTGCAGAGGAGAGATTGTTTCGACTGAGGTCGAGTTCAGATAAGAAATGGAGCTGTGAAAGGGAAGAATAGATGGAGCCTGAAATATCACAATCTTGTAAGATCAACTTGCGGAGACTCTCTGGGAAGCTGGGCACTGCAGAGGAGAGATTGTTATAGCTGAGGTTGAGTTCAGATAAGAAATGGAGCTGTGAAAGGGAAGAATAGATGGAACCTGAAGGAAGACAATCTATTAAGCTCAACTTGCGGAGAGTAGGGAGTGGCAAATCTAAGGTCTGGCCCTGCAGTAAGATGTGTACCCAGTCCAGATAGAGTTCACTCAGATTGGACAGGTTTTGGACGACTGCTCCAATGCTTGGGTTTTCGAGTTTCAGGTATTGATATCCAGAACCATTGTAATAATAATTCTTAGAAAGATCGAGAGAAACCAAAGTGGTCAAGCGGGAGATTTCCAGTGGGATTTGGCCATAAAAGGATAAGTGAGAGAGGTTGAGATGGGTCAAACTGGTGAGCTGGTCAAACCCGTAAGGGAATGGAGAGGGATCAAACTCATTGTAAGCAAGGTTAAGCCTCTGCAGGCTTCGAAGGTGAAAGAGGCTTTCGAAATCAATCCGACCAGAGATACAGAGCTCACTGAGGTCGAGACTGATCACGTGACCAGTGGGTCCATCGCACGTGATGCGTTCCCAAGAGCAGCAATCGGTATTGTTTGAATTCCAAGAGGGGAGAGTAGAGAGGGTGTAATCATCAATGAAGTTAAAACGATGCTTGAGGTGGAGTAAAGCAGAGAAGTGATGATGGTTGCATTGTTGGGTAGTGAGAAAGAGAAGAGATGATAAAAAGAAGAGAATGAGAAATGCTGGGTTGTTTTTAGAAGAAAAGAGGAGAGCCATTGGTCAATAATAGATGGGTGTTGGGAGTTTGGGATGTGTAGGAATAGGAAGCGTCAGCTTTATTTATAGACAAAAAGTGAAGAGGCTGCTACCGTTAAGAGCCGCTCGTGGTGCCCGTTTGATTTTCCAAATTCCAATATATGTGGGGCCCACCATGAAGTATGTGGCTTATCCACACCGTCCATTCATTATTTCAGCTGAATTTACTTAACTAGAAAACAATTGAGGAAGATCAAAATCTCAAGTGGACCACACCACATGGAAAAGTGAATTTAACACCTACTGTTAAAAACTTCATGGGGCCACTATTTCCTTTGGTGCGGTCCATTTGAACTTTGGATATGAATTATTTTTGGACTCAATTTCTAAAATGATCTCTTCAAATAGATGAACGGTGTGGATATAATAAATACAACATTGTGATGTCCATGCAACTTTGATCTCATTTGACGAGCTCGGCGCGCGTCAGCGGTACGGGTATTTCCAGCCAAAGCCTTTCCCATGAAGTTTCTGCGTTGTGATGCTAAGTGGGGCCCACCGTGATGTCTATGAGAAATCCACACTGTGCATCCGTTTTGAGAGATTATTATAGGACCTAAGACCAAAAATGAGATGGATCCAAAAATCAAGTGGGGCGCATGGGAGGAAACAGTAGGAATACAGTGGCCACGGTTTGAAACATTACTATGGCCAGAAAGTTTCATCTCAGGCAAACTTTTGGGTGTTTTCACTTCATCACAGTGGTAATGACCTTATAAACGGTTTGGATGGCATATAAACATCAAGATAGATTTGGATTGCATCGTTGTTACTGGATAGTGGCTGATGTTCTATAAGCCTACCGTAATGTATATTTTTTATACACTTACGTGGACAATACGACAGGAAACAATGGTGATTGACTGCTATATACGGCCTATCATGATGTACTTATTTAATCCACACTGTCCGTCCATCCATTTTGCTAAGATAATTTTAGGGTATGAGCCCAGAATTGAAGGAGATTCAATTTTCACGTGGACCATTTTAGAGGAAACAGTGGTGATTAAAGGGCCACCATTAAAAACTTCTTATGGGTTATAAAAGTTTTGGATCAAGCTGGTTTCAGTTTTTATCGTTCATCCAGGACTGTGTTCTTATCAACAGTGGATGACAAATGAACATCATGATGAGCATTATAGTGGGCATTCAATTAGCATCCTTTCTTATGGTATGGTCCACCTGAGATTTGGATACTCTTAATTTCTGGGTTCATGACCTAGAAGAAGCTGGAAAATGGATGGATGGCATGGATATATAATACATACATCAAGGTAGGCCCACGGTCATGGCCGCACCCAATCTGCAAACCTCATCCTAACCATGTAATCCGCGCTTAAGGAAATTTGTTTTTTTTTTTTTTTTCATTTTTTGTAATTTTTTATAATAATATTAATTACTAATTTTACTTTTAGATGTCTATTTAATTCTTTTTAAGCAACTTTATTAATTGGTGGATATTTTAACTATTTTAGAAAAAATTATAAGGGAAGTGGGAGAAAACTAATAGAAGGTACCTTGATAAGGTTGTACATGAGCCAAGCTAGCTCAAAAAGCTCATTTGGCTCGGCTTGACTCAACTCAAACGATGACTTGAGGTGAGCCAAGCTTTATATGACCTAGATCGTTTTAAAAATGAGCCGAGTTCAATCATAGTGGATCTTGACTTAACTCAACTCAGCTGGAAGCTTGAGCTCAAGCTTGACTCGAATATATATAATATATTATATTTAAAAATTAAAAAATTAAAACTTAAACCCTACTCTATTCGTCTGTCCCTTTCTTACTATTTTCCTTTTCTTACCTAACTTGTGCACACCTAAGCTCCGCTCTCTCCCTCTCTTGTGCTCGAGCTCCACAGTCCCCCCATCTCTCTCTCTCTCTCTCTCTCTCTCTCTCTCTCTCTCTCTCTCTCTCTCGTCTTAGCCGTCACGCCTGCACTCAGCCACTCGCTCGAGCTCTCTCTCTCAGCACCAACAATAAGGTACCTCTATAGCTTTATCTAATATATATATATATATATATATATATATATATATATATATATATATATATATATATATATATATATATATATATATAGGGAAAAGGTACTATACGCTCGACCTTACCATAGCACTCCGTAAGGTCGAGCGCTGTCAACTTGCTAGCCGTCGGATGGAGAAGTTTGAAATCAACGGTGGGCGTCAAGGCGGAATTTCCCCGTGACAGACCGGTCGTTCCGGTTACATTGAATCCCAAACCCTGCAACCTTCTCTCCGTCGCCCTCAGTACCAGCCCCATCTCTCCCTCAATCCCTGCCATGAGCGACGACCGCGTGCAGCCCTCTCTCTCCACCACCAGCAACGTTCGCCTCCACCTCTGATTCGTGGCCACTTGTTAGTTTAAACATCAATCTCTCTCTCTCTCTCTCTCTCTCTCTCTCTCTCTCTCTCCCCCTCAATCGGTACCACAAGCCGCGTCCGCCTCCACCTCTCTCTCCCTCCTCTCCCTCAATCGGTACCGCCAGCCGCGACCGCCTCCACCTCTCTCTCCCTCATTCCCTACCACCACACCGTGCAGCCTCAGATTACAGGTAAGACCCCTACCACCACGCTGTGCAGCCTCGGATTGAGCCTTACAGGTAAGGCCCCTGTATTTTGGTTTTTTTTTTTTTTTTTTTTCCAGATTGAGATGCTCTGGATCATGTGTTTGATATATTTCTCGTCCATTCAAACATTGAAAATTCCAAATTTTGATTTTATAAGATCTTATTCTCGTCTGGATGAAATCTGATTTCTAAGAATCAAAATGGATGGTTGCGGTTAGACCTACAATCATGTTCCTTCAGTAGTGTAAATTCGATGAAGATGGTATCTCCTCTATCCCATCTCCAATAAAGGGGAGGCCACTGAGTCTTCTTCTAATCACACTCTTAACGGCTGTGATTGGAGTAAAGAGAGTTGCTCAATTAGGCAGACCACACAAATAGAAGGAGAGGAGATGAATTTCTCATATTTTTTTCTTTTCTGCTGTCTTTTCCTCTCTTGGCTTTAGATGTCCAAGTAGGGTTGGACGTGTGACCCTTATGACCCACCTCTGTTGGGGACAGGATCATAAATAGGAGGCTCCTAGGGTATCTCTTGGAGAACCACTTTCAGTTCTCATTCCTACAAATGTATTTGCAGCATATGCCATACATTAGCAAATGTCTGTTAACCTATCTCTTACATGCACCCAACATTCCCACTATGAGTAGTGTCTACTCTTGGCTCAAAATCCCATGTGAGAACAATAGGTGGACAGCTAAAAGCTTACCATTGAATTTCCATAAAGATAAAAATACTTAAATGGTGAAATAAAAATATCTAACAATTAAAAAAAAATGATGGAGAAACCTTGTGAAAACAATTTGAGGTGTCAGGAAACTTTAAAAGGCTCGATGGAGGTGTTAATTTATAAGATGTATCTAGAAAGTCCTGGGAAAACTAATGGATCTCATGTTAGTGTATATGAGGCTTTCATGGAATCCTAATGTAGGTGGTAGACATTCCCATCCATGTGTCAGCTGCTAAGTGACTTAAGAATTAGTTAAAACCAGTGTGTGATCAAGTTAATTCCATCCAAGGATAATGAACCTCATGGTTAGGAGACTTGATCCAATCCTCCAATAGGAATATTCAATTTAGCCTATCACTAGTACTCATGAACAAAGTGAACATCTACAGTCCTTTGTGATGAAGGGCTTATGCAATAAGATGCTTGATAGTGCATGTGTTGTGCAATCCGATCCATCCATCAGGTGGGCCCAACCGTGTAAATGCTCTTGTTTGTCTCAAATTCAACTCATAACCTAGATCCAAAGAAACTATGGGCACCTGAACCTTGTATTTTTAATTGGTGAAGCCAGTAACCTTGTTGACTTGGACAGTGGCAGAAGATTGCTAGTGGCCCTGTATTATTGTATCTAGTGCTAACACTTGTTCCCTAACCTGAGATTCTAGCAAATATCCTAATCATGTTAAGCATACTTCTTGAAATTGGATCTACTTGTTGATGTCAGAAATGTAACAGAAGCAAGTTACATAGGAACCATGAGAAAGAAAAAGTTATCTCTATGATGCAAAACCATAACAGAATTCACAATTGCAATAGACTGAATTTTCTATCTCTATTGATAACACCACCAGAATCTACTTCTGGCAGCTTCTCTTACGTCAAAGCCTTGGTTTCAGGTAATTTAGTGTCTTTTTCTAAAACTCTATCATTCATCTCTTAGTGAACAATTGCAATAGACTGAATATTTCATACTTATGTGATAAGGGACAAGAAAATCAAACATGATGCGAGGTGTCTTTAATAGAGGTTACCCAAACCTACTGTCTTGGCTCTATGATCAGATTGAGAAGCAAATATTTATCCAATTTGACATGTTGGTTTGGCTGTTACTCTCAAATTTAAGCAAATTGTTTTGAGCGTTTAGGTATTGTTGGAATGGCATTACTTTCCAGTAGCTCGTAGGGATGGAGTTACATTTTCCGCACTCGCCTTTTTTTATTTCAAAATTCTCACAGCCCATAATGTTGAGCTTGCCAGATCCCACTGGTGGCAACTTGAAAAAAGAAAGAAAGAAAGAAAGAAAGAAAATATGATAAATTTCATAGAAGAGTTGGAACTGGCCCTATGTGCTGATGATTCTGGACCAGTTGCCAAATTTCATTTAAATGCTGGAGATGCTCTTGCACAGATTCTGAAAATATCATGAAGTCATCAATATAATTGGTGATGAAATGATTTGAAATTTTCATCCATTTGCCTTTGGAATTGGGACAGGAGACTCTTTTTCAGTCCAGATGGTATTACTAGTCATTCAAAAAGCCCAATGGGTGTAGTTCAAGCCCATTTTGTCAATAATGGGTAGTAATGCCATTTGGATTAAACATTCATTTTTTCAATCACATTCAATTGAGAATTTGATGCATTCTATGCAATCTTAGACAATGAGATTTGTTGGAGTTATTAACTTGTCACTGTGTTTTTCTACAAACTTGATTAGAGCCTATGTATCTACACTCTTCTTTTATTGACAACAATCTTTGTCAGGCATTCACATCTTGTTATCATTCCTGGTCTCTTCCTCATATATGTTCTTTCCAAATTGCACTAACAACGTATCTCTTCTTTCGAACATCTCAAAATCCTCATTAGCAGTTCACCAGTTTTTGAGACCTTCAACATTAACTTTTTTGTATGCTAAATCTGCAAATGATTTACAGCCTGTTTTAATTAGACTAAAAAATTAAACATAACATTACTAAACTTAAAAATAAATCTCTTAGTTGTATCCAAGAGTGCTGGACAGAGAGACAGACATATGTCAACACTTGACATAGCTTAATTTCAAAAGAAGTGCCATCTCTTTGTTACATAGGTTTGGATGCATCCCTTGTTCTTTACATAAGTTTGGAACTTTGGATGCGTCCCTTATTCTTTACGTAAGTTTGGAACTTTGGATGCATCCCTTGTTCTTTACATAAGTTTGGAACTTTGGATGCATCCCTTGTTCTTTCTCCACATATCTTTTTGAATTTATTAAAATCACAGGAAATACAAGCTTTTCCATAATTTCAATTTCTGTACCACAAACATTAGTCTTTTAAAAGAAATACAAGCTAAGTTTGCAAAAATATGGTAAAGCATAATGCATGAAGCTTTTATCAAATTATGGAAAAATGGTAATTAATAATCTAGGAGTAATTAACCATCATTCGAGCTATTTGACTTTGCCTTAGCTTCCACTGCTTTCACACCTCCAGAAACAACATAGTTACGCTACCATTATGGAATGAATTTAATGTCAAATATTGAGAAATAAAGAAAGGCTTGCTAAATTGGATAAAAGAAAATACTCAATGACAATCTCACTGGACAGAGGAAGTTTGCAATTTGATCTTTATTTTTCTCATCTACTTCTTCATTAGCTGCATCGCATAACAGCTGGACCTTTTCTGAATCTAGTTCTATGACACCAACCATAGTACTGTTAGCAGCATCTGCAACTTCCTGAAGAAATTGAAGAAGTATCATTGACTAGCAAAATGTCTTGAATCTATCAATACCAGGTTTTGCAAAGTGAAACTATTGATCATCTACCTATGGAAAGAGAAACTACCCATTGAGCCAGTTTAGATGCCCACCTACATAGCTTCTCCTCTGACCTTGACCAGCCTGAGTCCATCCTCGAAAAGGATCGGTCTGATTTTTATATCATGTTTCAGTTTTGGTGGTGAGTGGGTGATGTTACTAAGCTTGGCATCTTGGTAGTATCTCTACTATAATCTATATACTATCAAAACGTACTGTGATAGCATTTTCTGTAGTTCTAGATGAAGGCTAGTTCATTTATTTTCTTGTGCTTGAGACCCAAATCAATATCAGTTTTTGCATTTAAAAGAAAAAAAGGTTTGTTTTATCTGTTTTTTTTTTTTTTGTAAAATTTACTTTTGTATTTTTAATTGGTGAAGCCACTAACCTTGTTGACTTGGACAGTGGCAGAAGATTGCTAGTGGCCTTGTATTATTGTATCTAGTGCTAACACTTGTTCCCTAACCTGAGATTCTAGCAAATATCCTAATCATGCTAAGCATACTTCTTGAAATTGGATCTACTTGTTGATGTCAGAAATGTAACAGAAGCAAGTTACATAGGAACCATGAGAAAGAAAAAGTTATCTCTATGATGCAAAACCATAACAGAATTCACAATTGCAATAGACTGAATTTTCAATCTCTATTGGTAACACCACCAGAATCTACTTCTGGCAGCTTCTCTTATGTCAAAGCCTTGGTTTTAGGTAACTTGTCTTTTTCTAAAACTATATCATTCATCTCTTAGTGAAATTGGTTATTGTTAGTATATGAGAGACATTATTATAATTTCTATCAGGGCATGTACTACAATGGTAAGAAATGCCATTATTGTAATTTCTTTTCTTTTCCTTCTAAAAAAAAATTTGGACTATAGCTACAGCTATTAACCGTCACTTTTAATCTGGAAACCGTAGCTGTTACTAACCTCCGCCTATTCGTACGATTAAATACAAATATAATCCGTAGCTATATGTCTTTTGAGTTATGGAGAATCTAGCTACGGATTTAAGCCGTATCATTTATTCGTAGCCATATCTTTAAGACCTATGGGTAGATACGGATTGCTACAAATGTACTGCGGCCTTTATCCGTAGATTTTTCCACTTTCTCTGTTAGTATAAGTGAATACAATCTGTTGCATAAATTGTATTTTTGATTTCATACTTTTAGGGCACCTTTGGGCGTCCGTGGTGGACCCCATGTACATGATATGTTGGGGGTCACCACTTTAAATTTCTAAACTATACATATTTCTAGAAAATTGATATTTTACTTTGGCCAAAATGAGATCCATGTGATCGGGAATCAAATCCCAAAACGGGACAAGTTGAACATAGTGAGCCACTAACATTTTGTAAATAAGCAGTTTTCCAGAAGGTGTTTCTTAAGTCAAGGTTGCAAGTGGTGATTGGATATGCTTATTCATTTAGTGGTTTGTAGAGATGCCTGTCAAGTTCTCTCTCTCTCTCTCTCTCTCTCTCTCTCTCTCTCTCTCTTTTGCTTTTGTTTTTCCTTTCATTAAATTTTTTTTGAAAGCTTCCATGTTAAAAGATGTACCATTACTTGGTTGTTTCATCTGCAAAGAAAGATGCCTGGAATGAACATTGCCATCTTAATTTGCTATGCTTACTGCTGCAATACAAAGCTGCTATGCAAGAAATCCTTTGTTATGTTAGCATGACCATGAGTTGTAACATGCATGCTTTACTTTGGGCTACAGGCTGTGTTATTCTTTTCGCTTACTAGCATAGAGCCATCTCAGGCCTGTTGTAGAATTATTCTGCAAGAATCCTTTCGCTCACCCATATTGAACGTAACTTCACTGCAATGTAACCACAAATGTGTTGTTTTTATAAGAGATGTTTGTTTCTTGCAGGGGCCAAGGAGCAGCAATAGCTCTTCATCAAATCCGGAATCCAAAACTAAAGACAAGTGTGCTGTAATGTAAAGAAAGCATTTGTATATGATGTATTTCCCTCCCAGTTTTGGCCAATTTGTTGTAATACATGATAAGAACATCACCTAAGCAATCATCATTTGTGTGAATTTCCAATCAGCTTTTTTTTTTTGTTATGTAAATAAAATAAAAATTATCTAAAGCAATAGCCTTGTTAAAGGACTTTCATTTCGAGATAAGCCAAACATCACCATATGTTCATCATACAACCTCATCATCCAACTGGGTTGGGAAGGGTCTTCTCATCTGAATGGTTTTCGAGATATGACCTTCAAAAGTGGGGGCCCATAGTATCAATGGTCTGGATCGCTGAAGCACAGTTCTGTTGACACAAACTGCAAACTGGAGGATACCATCCATGTACATGGTCTGCAGATATCAAAACACCAATATCAGAGGCTATCAAGAAATGTGTGTATTAGAAGTAGCAATTGCCTCATGTTGTCAGGCAAAATAGACATGTCCCAAACCTGTTGACAAAGGCGGTCGAACGATGACCTGTCAGCCTTGAATAGCAGTGCCTTTGTTATTGTAAACTTGCATTGAATGATCTCAGATCTGCACAAAAACAAAAAGTACTTGAAATTGGTAAAAAATAGAAGAGAACAAAAATGCAACCCATGAGCAAGTCAGCACATTGAACGACATGATAGGCACGTACTTATGCTGCAATTCATTTCTAGCCTCAATTAGGCAATTTGCAAACTGGCCAACCTGCACAATGAGAAGCTCTCCACAAGCCTTGCAGGGATGCCTGCCTCACCAGACCTTTTCAATGCTACCAGCTGCATCTTACAAACCCATGAGAGGTTTCCCATACATCACTACCACCACCACCATCATCCACACCATTCATATCAAATGAAAGATGGAGCTTACATGCTTGGAGGGAAGACTAGCTGTAGCTCTTTTGATAGGAGCTGCAGCCAGATCAGCTACAGCAAGGAGAATGGTCTACAATATGGTGGAGGTGAACAGATGGGGGTGAATGACAGCTATTTCTACAGCTGTGGTTGGCAAGAAAAATGGTGGAGGTGAACATAACAACATTTGATTGGATGACATGCCACTATTAAAAATAGAACTCATCTAAAGCATGTTCATAAGGAAAGTATATTAAATGGACTGGCTAGATGGTGTCGGGGCTATTGTGATGTATGTGTTTTCTGCGTACACGCATTCATTCATCCGGCTCATTTTAGGGGATGCTAAAAAAATAAAGCAGATGAAGAGGTTAAGTGAACTATGCCACAAGAAAATATGGTGGTTGAATACCCACTATTAAAAACTTCTTAAGAGCCCCAAAAGTTTTGGATCAAGGTAGTATCTGTGTTTTTCCTCCCACGGTGACCTTATCAACAGGTTTGATGGCAAATAAACATTACAATGGTCCTCCTACGATTTCAATGGTGAGTGTCATTATTCTGTTATTTTTTTAGTATGGTCCACTTTAGCTTTGGATTTACTTTATTTTTAGACACATGCTTTAAAATAAGTTAGCAAATAGACAAATGTCATGCATATAAAACAAACACATCATGGTGGGCCCACAACACCCATCACTATCTAGCTGGGTGATGTTGGGGTCACTCCCCCCAATCTCCTTCCGTTTCACCCTATCGACTAGGCCCATTTTTATTAAGGTCAGTGGTGTAATCAAATGCCGCCACGTTGTGGCTGGACAGACATGGATAAAAGCAGCGGCTGTAATTCTTATACCTCAACATAAAGGTTACCTTGTACGAGAATCAAGCTGATTTATTTGATAGGTGGGCCATACCAATAAAATCAATGCATGACCAGGGATCTATGCCAACGTACAGATCTTGCCACCCAGTGTCCAGTGAATCTGCCTGCCTTTCTCACCAAGTAATCTTCAGTGCGACAGCCACCTTTTGCACGGGTTCGGACGTCCTGCACATGCAATCTTTTGGGAAAAACTGTTGGATGGTCATGTTTCAGTGACATGCAACCACAGTATTCCAACCTTTCCACACTGCACCATTTTTCTTAACATTGCCATCTTTTAATTCTACTTTTCTAACTGAACCCAATGACAGAATAAAAAAATGCAAGAAAACAAGGAACCAGTGGAATAAATTTCCTATTGATACTGGATACACTACAAGCAAATTTTTGGTCATAATTTGAAGTATGAATACTTTTTTTCAGTAACTAGAAAAACAAGGCCATCAAAAAGAAATCTGAAAAAAAACAAAAAAACAAAAATTAAAGAAAACTTGGTGATAATCAGCATACTTAGAACCTGCTAAGCAGGTTGTTGTCATGGGTTTGAGCACCCATTATGGTGAAATTCCACTGTGTGGTGTGAGTGCGTGTGTAAAAAAATAAAAAATAAAAGTACAATTGACCATTTTCTCCGATTTAATAAAGTGAACTCATGAATTTGCTGCTGTAAAAAAGAAATCTCAACTTGTAAATGTAGTGCTCTACAAAAGTAGGCTGCATCTGGCAGTGCCAACTAATTCAATTGCATTAATTACTCAGGGAAGTGGAAACAACCAAACTAATTCAATTGGGTGAGCGTTTGCAATTCCACTTGGTTTCATAAAGGAAGTTCCAAATGAATCCTTATGAAATCAGTGTGCTTAATCGAATTGATAGAAATCTGAACTAAGCCAAATACTTAGAAAAAGGTCGTTTATTGATTGGATGAGTGTTTATCAGTTGTGTATCTAAATGCAGTCTCAGTAGAATCAGTGTTCTAAACTAAATTGATAGTGAACTAAACTCAGAAATTTAGTTACAATTCTATTGCTTATTGATTGTGTTTGTAATTCAAATCACTTGCATATCCAAAGTTCCAAACACAGCCTTAGAGAATCAGTGCACTGAATTGAATCAACACTGAACTAAACTCAGCAAATTTCATAGTATGAGCAAAAGGTTAAACAAAGATGTCGACAGCCAAACAATAAATACAATTACTGATCAATTCCTTAACATAAATATCACACATAAAACTTGTTTGATTACTTGTAATAAGCATAACAGTTAGACTGCAGATCTGTTTTACATACATTGGCTTTCTAACTGAATACATGGATAAAGCTACAAACAGCTAGTGAAGTGATCATTCTAGCTGATGAACTCACAAGCGATGAGGAACATCTATGCTCAATTTGAAGAATCCTTTTTGAAGAAAAAAATTGCCCATCCTTGACAAACAAGAGACGTATTGACTCATATCAAATGAAAGATAGAGCTTACATGCTTGGAGGGGAGAATAACTGTAGCTCTTCTGATGGGAGCTGCAACCAGATCAGTTACAGCAAGGAGAATGGTCTACAATATGGTGGAGGTGAACAGACGGGGGTGAATGACAGCTATTTCAATGGTGGGTTGGATGAAACCCAAAAGATATTCAATGGCTTCAATGGGCCGTGGGGATAAGTTCCATTAGAGTATGGTTATGAATGATAGCTTTTTCTACGATGCAAGTGCAATGATGTTGGAGGGAACAAAGCCCAAGGGAGGGATATGTACAGCTGACTGTAAAATCATAAATTGGATTGTTCCGGTCTATGAAAGACAAGGGAAAGCACAAAATCTTGCAATCATACCAAGTCAATTAATATTTCTCACTTATTTACTTCTATGTATGTTATTAGAAAAAAGAAAATGTTATTCAAAATTTCAACGACCTTAAAACACCGATCAACAATGGTTGAATGTTTCACTGTCCTTGAAACATGCATGCAAATATTTTATAATAAGAATATGAAAATCGAAAAAATAAAAATAAAAAATGCACGTTATTGCCATGAAAATGAAATCAATCCACATCGTCGACATTAAGAGTAGTGGATGCTTCAATCTTCCGTGATCTATAATAGGTATCTTCTTAGTAAACAATTTCAAGTTATTCCTGCATACAAAACGACCAGAAAAATTTTCAGTTATACATCCATTGAAACTTAACTATATGCATGAAAAGGAAAAGAACCAAAAAAATGTAGTTATCAAAAGGAAAAGAACATATATTTAAGTTATTGTTTTAATAAAAGGGTTAGAATTCGTACATGTAGCCGATGGCGCAAGCTTGTAGACATTTAAAACACCATGCCTTTGGTACCGATCAATCTAATCATGTGAGATTATATAAGTACGTGAAAATCGAAAGTATATATTAAGCATTCATTAATAAATGCCTTGATTGTTATTTTTTAATTACCTTGATTTAACATCCTACCACGACCCTGTACTATATTTTTTCCTCTTGGCCTACCAACTGCTTTTCCCTTTCCTCTTTCAACGTTACTGCCATAACTGTGGAGATAATGAATGTAGTTTAAAATAATGCAATGTATGTAAGAAATCAAATAAAAATACAAGAAAAAAATATATACCTGGCTTCTTCAGATGCATTATCAAGTTGGTTATATATAGGACAATTTCGTTTATCATGCCCAATTACCCACTTGTTACACCCACGACATAACTTACTATTCTCCTCCCTGCCAGATTTAAATCTTTTACTCGTTCGGCCTTTAGTACTAACAACCATCGGATCAAGTACTACGTAAGAGTTCTTAGAATGTGCATTGAACAATAGATTGCTTTCACCACCCTCAACATTCTTATCAATATTGGTTTCTTCTTCGACTCCACATTTTTGACGAACATTTGCAACCAAATCTTCTAAAGCTGATAACACAGGTTCCATTATTTCTGGAGTCCTCGTTCCTTCATTTATTAAATAGTTCATCATACGAGACATTTTATTGCGCCCCAAGATGGTTGACTCGTCAATGTTTGAAGACAGAGGAGTTGAGTCACTTTTATTTTTTTCTTTCGCATTTCGTGTCCACCTTTTAAGTATATAATGAAAAGGCATTTTTATGATGGATTCTTCCTTGAACACTACTAATAAATGCCTGCAAACAATCCCACAAAATTCGAAGCTCTGACAAGTACAAGAACCAAACCGTTCATCATGGTTCCAAATAATTGTATACATTTTATCATTCCTTCTATAGTCGAATATATTATATTTACTTAATGGTCCTTCCCTTACCACCAACTTATTAACAAGTAAAGCACTTGCCTTCACCTCTACTTGAAAGTCATAAAATACTTCTCTTGTATAAATTTTTGCCATCTCTATTTCAATATCAATCGAGGTTATTGCTACAGGTATACTATATAAAGTGTCACAATCCAATTTTAACTCATTATGCCGACGTTTTTGTAAAGCGCGATCATATCCTTCTGCAAATTCTAATAACGTTGACTTATGACTTACAAAATAATCAAAGAAGGCATTCATACCTTCACTCCGTTGTGTCGTTGACATCCCTGCATAAAATGTTTTCTTGACATAAGCTGGAATCCACATTTTACGTATCGTGTACAAATCTTGTAACCATTTATTTTCTTCAAGATTATAATCTACAATCATTTTCGACCATAATGCATCAAATTCGGCTTCCTCATCGCACATATATACACAATTTCTCCAATCAGTGTTGAATGATGGGTTCTCATTAATTACTTTACCTAACTTCTTTGGAAGCTTCTGAACAATGTGCCACATGCACAACCTATGCTCGGTATTCGGAAATACACTTGCAATTGCAGCAGCAATTGCTGGATCCTGATCTGTGATTATGGCCTTTGGAAGCTTCCCACCCATAGCTTGTAACCATGATTGAAATAACCATTCGAAATCTTCAATGGTTTCACCAAATAGAAGCCCGGCACCAAACAAGATAGATTGCTTATGGTGGTTGACTCCGACAAATGGACCAAATGGCATATCAAATTCATTTGTCTTGTATGTTGTGTCAAAACATACAACGTCACCAAAAGCTTCATAGTCTATTTTTGAAATATTATCTGCCCAAAAACAAGATGTCAATCTACATTCATTGTCAATTTGGATTGCATAAGTAAAATTATCATCATTCCTCTGTTTATTTTGAAAGTAAAGAAGCAACTCTTGAGCACTTTTACCATGTTTGTCACGCCTTTGAATTTTTAAAGCATTTCTTGCATCTTCATCAATAAAACCCATTTTCTCAGGTCCTCCAGCTTCATTTGTAAAAAAATTTAACACCTTAGCTGTGCCAATACCTGCTTTTCTCATGTTATCCATGACAACCTTATGAGAATCTGTAAAATGTCGATGTGATCGTAAACAATGAACCTTACTTGGACTCATTAAATTGTGACTATGTGCTTCCACAAATGTCTTAACTTCCCATCTATCTGATCCATTCTTGTGAACTACAATCTTTGCCTTGCAATCACATCTTGTCATGGCTCTTGGTCTCTTTTTATGATCTGTTGCTTCTATATGCTTGCGATGTCGATACCCTTCCTTAGAACATATAAAACTTCGCATAATTATTTCACCTGTTTTCATACTATTCCGCGTTGAACCTTTTCGTATACTAAATCCACACCATCTAGCATATTCATTGTAGAAATCATATGCAACATTTTCAGAAATGAACACCATACCAACTATTGGTTTCACTTCCTTGGGTGCCTCTGGAATGAAATCATATGGATGTGAGATTGTTTCTTCATTATGATTTGTCTGGTGTTCATTATGATTTGTCTGGCGTCCATTATGATTCTCTACACCTGCATTAGGTTGTGACTCCATTTCCCCAACTACAAGTTCAAAGTAAACGTAAATTCGGTTAATCAAAAGCTACGAAATAAATGTGAGGGCACAAAAATTACTATTTATAAATGAAGAAGAAAAAATATATTAAAAAAAAAAAACAATAACAACCCTTAGCTTAATCTAGTGAATCATATTGGCATATTCTACAAAAGTATTAAATTACTCTCTTCTATATAATTTTAGGAATTGAAATCAATGAGCATGCAAAAAAAAATTATTTAATTGTAGAAACTTAATGATGAAGTAACCCTTGAATCAGCCCAATTAATCACTAATCAGGAGAAAGCAATAACTATTCTGTTTTCAAAACATAAGACTAGTAGAAACATGAGAGAGAGAGAGAGAGAGAGAGAGAGAGAGAGAGAGAGAGAGAGAGAGAGAGATGCCACTAACATATAAAACTTCCTTAGAACATATAAAACTTCCTTAGGCATGTGGCTCTTGGCCTCTTTTTATGATCTTTTTAAAAAAAAAAAAGTTCAAGCAGGCAACCCAAATGCTAGGTTGTCACATGTTGGGCTAAACTTCATTCATACCTCAAGCAGCCAACCCAAATGCCAGGTTGCCACATGTGGGGCTAGCAAACCTTTATCTTAACAATTTGGCTGTATGAGCCAAATTGTCATTGGGAGCATAATACACCTGTTGTTTGGGCAGCATGGAAAACAGAACCTGCATTAAATGGGCATTTGCTCTTCTTCTTTCTTTTCATTTTTTTAATTCTACCACCCAGAATCACAAGTCAGATGAGAACTGTTTTGTAGCACATCTCATCACCCTTGGGAACTATGGTCACCCAAATAGATTCCACAAGCCTCTCATTCAAGCATTTAAAAAAAAAAAAAAAAAAAAACAGAGAGAGAGAGAGAAGGTAGTGGAGTCATTTGATCCTATGGCAGAATATGACAGTTGATATGCAGATGCTCAAATTGTACATGTGACATACATTAACTCAAATTAAACTGACTAAATTATCGAACCCACTGTCCCGTAGTCAGTCCCAAATTCAGGTTGGTTGAATAACCTAACCTCTGATTCGTGGCCACTTGTTAGTTTAAACATCCAATAATTGTGTGATCATCAAATAACCAGAATAAGATTTTGAGCCTTCAATTTCGAGATTTGAGGGCAAGTGGCCTGATTTAGGAAAATTTTGGGAAATTTGAAATTTTCCAAAATTTCTACCAAATTACTTGCAATCTTACTCTCCAAACATGAATTGAAACATGGATGAGGCCTGATCTATTGATTTATGATGTTTTTGTGAAATTTCAGGAAAAAATTTATATATATACATTCTTCAGGATTGCAAATTCTTCATGATTGCAAATTTATGGTTATGAGAAAACATGCAGCCACTCCACATTCAGAAAAAAAAAAAAAAAAAACCTGCATACAAATTATTCTTGTTGATGTTAATGGAACTTGGAACCCCGGCCCATGACTGTGGAGAGTTCCGTTTGTCACAAAAGCTTGACCGCATTATTGTGGAATCACCAAAACATGTGTATTTTCATTGTCCAAACACTAGAAATATATCAAACACATGATCCAGCGCATCTCAATCTGGAAAAAAAAAAAAAAAAAAAACCAAAATACAGGGGCCTTACCTGTAAGGCTCAATCCGAGGCTGCACAGCGTGGTGGTAGGGGTCTTACCTGTAATCTGAGGCTGCACGGTGTGGTGGTAGGGAATGAGGGAGAGAGAGGTGGAGGCGGTCGCGGCTGGCGGTACCGATTGAGGGAGCGGAGGGAGAGAGAGGTGGAGGCGGACGCGGCTTGTGGTACCGATTGAGAGAGAGAGAGAGAGAGAGAGAGAGAGAGAGAGAGATTGATGTTTAAACTAACAAGTGGCCACGAATCAGAGGTGGAGGCGAACGTTGCTGGTGGTGGAGAGAGAGGGCTGCACGCGGTCGTCGCTCATGGCAGGGATTGAGGGAGAGATGGGGCTGGTACTGAGGGCGACGGAGAGAAGGTTGCAGGGTTTGGGATTCAATGTAACCGGAACGACCGGTCTGTCACGGGGAAATTCCGCCTTGACGCCCACCGTTGATTTCAAACTTCTCCATCCGACGGCTAGCAAGTTGACAGCGCTCGACCTTACGGAGTGCTATGGTAAGGTCGAGCGTATAGTACCTTTTCCCTATATATATATATATATATATATATATATATTATTAATTAAATATTTGATTTAGGAGTTAGGTCGAGTGTGGGTTGGGTTAGTTAGGTCGGGTGGCTAGGTTGAGTCAGGTGTCGATTGCGTCAGGTTATTGGGTTGAGTCGAGTGTTGGGTTGGGTTGGGTTGGGAGCAGGCTCGACTTGACTTGATGTAAGCTCGCATCGACTCAATCCACTAGCTCACATTGAGCTCGACTCAAAAGGTTTAACAAATAATCCAAGCTCCATTGCTAAGCTCGAGGCTGAGATTGAGCTTGAAGAGAGCACGGACGAGTCAAACCAAGCTTGGCCTACCTCGAATCAACTCGCCTCGATGTACAGCCTTACAATAACTTCATTGAGGAAGTATCTTAACAAAAATTTAATTTATAAAGGTATCAGGATGTAAATGCCACCTTAATAAGGTACCATTTTGTAAAATTCCTTTGATAGAATTTAAATAAGGCGCATGACAAAAACAGTGAGGATGGAACATCAACGGTTGAAATGATCTTGGGTTATCGAAGTTTTAGATCATGCTAATACTTTTGTATTTTCAGTTCCTCCTAGTAAAAGTGACTTTATGAACACTATAAATGATATATAAACATGATAGAACTGAGGAGATTTCAACTGTAGGCATTTTCCTACTCGCTTTTTCTTGCTGTATGGCCAACTTGAGTTTTGGATCTATCTCATAACAGAGTCTGTTAAAATGGATGGACAGGGTGGATTTCTAACTAACATCACAGCCGGCCCCACCTAGCTAGCTTCTGAGTAGGGAACTTTGGGCTACTTTTTCCTGTTTTGCTGCCACTTAAAGTTTTGGATCTGCCTCATTTTTGGGCTCATGCCCTAACAAAACCTTGAAAAATGGATGGACGGAGTGGATTTCTCACAAACATCACAATTTGGCCCCACTTAGCTTCTAAGTACAGGAACTCCCAACCGCAGTCTATCCAAGCAATCCACATACTGGATTTAGATATTTAGACGGTCCCGATCCTTTTAGGCAACATAGATAGATAAGGTGGATTTCTCACAAATTTCACATTGGCCCACTTAACTTCTGAGCATAGAAACTTCCTGTGATAAGTTGTCCTAGGTAATCTGCATCCCACATTTTGATATTTAGATGGACTAGATCCTTTTAGGCAAGGCATCTACACATTGATAATCAACTGAGTACATGAACTGGTATCATTGGCCGTTATCATTCAAGGAAGGCAGCGTCAAGTGTCCCATTCACCATCTCTATCTTATAAATGCCATCAGTCCATTTTTCTTCAGATGGAACACTTCCATACGCAACACATAGGCATGCATGAATTTGACATTGCTCATTAGACGCAGGGTCCAATGTGCTTTAATTTCCAAATGCTCTTGGAATTCCTAACCCAACAATCTCGGCAGGTTAAGCAAGCCATGACCATAAGCAGGTCAAGCACGGACACCATTATTCATGCAAAAGTGTTTGTGTGTTTTTTTCTTTCTTTTTTTTCTTTTTTTTTTTTGTTTTTAATTATTGACCATCCTCATTTTTACATTTCTTACTAAGTTGGTAAATTATAGTTAGCAAACACACGCAAAACATATATACATGCATAACTGTACGTATGGAAAACTCCCATAAGCCCTACCAATGTATATGTTAGAATCATTTTTCCATTGTTATTTGTGGTGTGATCCACTTGAGCTTTGGATATGACTTATTTTTAGGCTCATTCACTAAAATAATCTCGCCAAATAGGTGAACGGTGTAGATATAATAAATACATCATTGTGCGGCACATGTAACTTTGATCTCATTTGAACCGTTAATACAACTCCGAGCTCGCGAGCGTGGATGCAGATTTCCAGCAAAAAAAAACCTAGGTGGAAGCTACCGTGATGTTTGTGCGGAATCTACATCAGTCTTGTGAGATCATTCAGGGACTTTAAACTAAAAATGAGAAGTAACCTGTACTCAAGTGGTCTGCATTAAAGGAAAAGGTGGGAAGGGAGATTTTTACACGTTGAAACCTCCCGGGTTTGATGTTTACATGCCATCCACAACCGAGATGAACTGAAAACGAATATTTCAACTTTGAATGTTTAATCGTCACGTTTTCGGCCCTGAAAAGATCAAAAAAAACAGATGAACGGAGTGGGTTTCGCACAAATATTATGGTAGTCCCCACCTAGGAAATCACGCGCGTGGGGGAGCATTAGGGGCATGGATTTCCTCCCAAAGCCTTTGGCAGAAAGTCCTTTGACAGGAAGTTTCTATGATGTTTATAAGAAATCTAAACCATGCATCCGTTTTGAGAGATCATTTTAGGACATGAGGCCAAAAATGAGTTGGATCCAAAATTGAAGTGAGCTGCAACGGGAGGAAACAGTGAGAATTCTATGACCACCTTTAGAAACATTCGTACGGTCAAAAAGCTTCATATCATGCAAAGTTTTTGGTGTTTTCACTTCATCCAATGGGCCTGACCTTATAAACAGTTTGGATGGCATATAAACATCAAGGTAGATGCCATAGAAGTTTCAACGATAGTAAACTCTTTCCACGGTTCCCCTCTCGTATGGCCCAATTGAATTTTGAATCCACCTAAATTTTTGCAGCATGAACTAAAATGAGCTCTTAAAACAGATGGATAGTGTTGATTTCTTACATACATCATGATGGCCCCACCTAGCATTCCCACGCCAGCCAAGTTGGTCGCGTGTGGTACAGCAGCCTTTCCGCTTCTGCTTGGCAGAATTTTACGAGATAATACCTCTTTATTATTACGTTATTTATATCCTCTACCTTTTTAAAATGATATCACGTTTTTCCTAAAAATAACTAAAATGCCCACTAATTAATAAGGTTGCGTAAATAAGTGTTATTATATATATATATATATATATATGGGAAAAGGTACTATACGCTCGACCGTATAGAACCATCCCATAAGGTTGAGCGTTGTCACCACCTAAGCCGTTGGATGGGGGATAGATTTTCTACGGTGAGAGATGAAGGAGAGAACTAACCGAGTATATACTCGGCCCTATAAAAAGGGGATTTTACCTCATTCCCTTGCTGAGATCCCGCGCACCTCTCTCCCTCAATCCCTAAGACCACCGTCTCTCTCTCTCTCTCTCTCTCTCTCTCTGTCTCTCTTTCTCTGTGGGTTGAAGGTTGTGTCGGTCCTCCCACAACCAGCCCGGGACCCCACACCGATCTCACTGCTTCCTTTCAGGCGGCTGAGGATTTTGGAGCTCAGAGGGTGCGATCTTTCAACATCGGCCGCACGAGGGCTTCTTGAATTGAGGCAGACTCTGGAGAAGATCATCTATCACAATTCTACGGTAATTTCCTTTCTCTTGGAATTGATATTCACACCCTGCTGATTGATTTGAGGACCTTTTTTTTTTTTTTCTTTTTTTTTTTTTAATTTTGAGTGTACTCTTTCAAGTCCCATAAAGGTATGCAGATTGTTGGATTTATAGAGTGGCTCTCTTTCTGATTTTTCTTTTGCCATTTTACCTATTAGGAAATATATGGTGCTTGATATGGCAATCAGCGTTGGTGGGACCCACCTTTCAGTTATTTAAATTTCTGCGCCCTGGTTTCTATAACGATCAACCATAATGCTAATCTGTCAAAGAATTCTGGTCCTCCAATTTGTGGGCTTTATCCTGTTCCTATAGGGATAATTTGTTGGCCAATAATAAGATGGGTAGGATTTTCTGGTGGGGTGGTTTAAGCAGCAGTGCCCATTGATGGGGTGCCCACAAAAATTGTAGTCTGTATGCGTGAAGTAGGCCTCACTACAAGGGGCTCTGCCCTGAACTGGAGCCTTACTACCTGTTCAGCCTGAGCTTTATATATTTTCTGATCTCTTTGAGGCAATATAGATTGGCACACTGGATTTTTATTGATTTTTATTTTTTCTATCTATCTGAAATTGGACAGGCAAGCCCACGTTTTTGTTATCAAGGACATTTGTCTACTGTGCCATTTGTAAAATATTCCCCATTAGGAAATCTTACTAACATGATTGGGCAGTTTTCTCTGGTTAAATGTGGATGGATGGACAAATCATCTGTTTTACAGGTCACCAATCTGATTGCTAATATCATCAGATGTGGATTGTTTATGATATGGATTAAATGTGGATGTGGAAGAATGTGAATTATTTATGATATGGATTAAATTTGGAAGAATGTGAATTTTTTCTTCTTTTCCCTTTTTTTTTTTTCATATGGGTCGAATTTGGAATGGATGTGAATTTTATGAATGCGGATTATTTATGTAAATGGGTTGAATGTGTAAGGATTTTGCTGGAATTATTATTTATTGGGCTGTGTCGAAGGCATCTGCTGGCGCTAGTATCTGCTGGAGCTTCATTAGGTGCAGTTTGATTGGCGATTGCCTTTGTTCAAGATTTTAGGCAAGGCCCAGTGATGTGGAAATAGATGATAGGCGAGAGCTGTTTGTTTTGGTTAGTAAGATAACCAACACCAAATCATAATATAATCCATAAACATTACTCAGCTGGGTGGGTGTATCCAAATGGACAGCATGGATGTAAGATTTGGATGGGGCTGATTTCCTGGCTGCAGGTTTTCGTGAAGTGCTGCATTTGATGGAGGGGTTGTGAATGTGTTCTTAACACATTGAGATTTGCCAATAAATGTAAAATTCAATTCCTTACTTGGAGGGGTTGTCATCATTCAACTGGAAAAGTCCAAAATTTGGATGGTTATAATCTTCCAAAGAGTAGGAGAGCTTTTCCCATTCATAGTCATAACTGTTTGGGATGTAATTTTCTTGAAATTGTTGTTTGATCTTCCTTGCATTCTCTAATTTGTAATGAAGATGGTTGAAGTACTCTGTGGATTGCAATTTATTCATGCAAATACAGAGAAGCTACTTAAAAAAGAAGATGGTCGTTGTCCTTGTTGGTTTACATTGTTTTCCCTGCCACGATCAAGCTTGCGCGAGTTGCAACTTTAGATGATTGTATTTAAATGAATGGCTACGGTCTTGCTCTGTACTGAAACTGTATTATTTTCTATTAGCTACGGCTTTTATCCGTAGCTTTTAACCTTTTTTTTTTTTTTTTGTAGTGGTGGCTGTGGTTTCCATTTCTTGAAGGGATGGCCTTAAAAAGGAGATTAAAAAATCTATTAGAATGGTTAAATATGCTTTTATTAATGTAAATACTGTATCGTTTAAATCTATTTTTTGACCATAAAGCTCATGAGATTGGAAAACATGTGAATCAATCCAAACTAACAGGCGAATAGTGGATGGACTTCAAGCGACATGATTATTGGGTTAATAGGGATTCAGGAAGCAGTTTCTATCTGTAAACTGCTTCCTGAATCCCTACTCTAAAATATGTTTCTCTCCGGAAATGTGCAATTGATTCGATAGTCATGGACTTCAAGTGGCATGATTATTGGGTTGATGGCTCATTAATTAGGAGCTGCTCTAATTGCTGGGAGAATTGATAGGATAATGGTGATGAAGTTGAATTAGGTGGCCCCCTGATAGAATGCCCAGATCCATCACACCATTCTGCACCAAAGCGACAATTTTACAGGGTGGTACCATTTTCAGAATGTACGAGGCATGAACGAACTTGGGAACTAATAAGTTAAGCAAAATGGAAAGTGAGCCTAATAAGACCATGATTGCACAACACCTGTAGTGACCATTGTAGAGTACATGCAAAGATCATACCATTGAATTTATCGCACCACCCGAAATTTTATTAATTGAAAAACATACACATTCATTTGGGCGGGGCTTAAATAAATAAAAATCTAGGCCTCACCTATCGAATATGACAATTGAGTTACAACACTGGCACAAGAGACCAACAACAGCTAACACAACAAAATTAGCAGCCCATTACATTTCATGCACCACAAACCCATCCCAATACAAAAGTGTATTGGAATTACACCATTATTTAGGGTTCAACTAGCAATGATTTTGTGAATTGTGAATTGCCATTGCATTATATGTTTAACTGCTGATTTATATTTGTTATGGATTTCATTACAATACTCCTGGTAGGCTGTTGTTGGGATTTCAATGCAGTACCCTTGCTGGTGTGATCAGTAAGAGCAGAGGACTCAAACCCGACCCATTTATCACATGGTTTGGGTTTGGGTCGGGCTTGAGTCAGGTCTTGGTTGAATATAGAAATTACAATTGAGTTTTCACATGAGTAATGTTCCAAATGATCTAATTGTTGCTGCCTATCAACTAACAATTACCACCCAGATATAGCTAATTCAATTGCATTTGGATCTTGCAATAACCAAGCTAGCCAAATGGCATCGGCCTACTGGAGGTTCGAATTCGAAGCTTCAAATGATTGCTACAAGACCTTAGATGTGCTCGTCATGTTTCGTTCTCGAGGTTTGATCTGTTACTGTTTCTCATCTTTTATACATTAGTGGAAAGTTCCTATAACTCAAAAGTTGTGGTTGTTGAAGTGGAAGATTGGTCCATTGGATGTGCCCCATATGGTTCATGATCTGCAATCTGCTGCAACACTTGATTGAAGGTTTGGCAGGCCGTGAACGACGACAGCCACATCGACTCCTCCAACGATTAGCAATGGAGCTGAAAATGACTGAAAATAGAGCAATAAAAGTATTCAGTGGTCCATTTGACACGAGACAAGCCAAAGCAATGGTGAAAGAAGGACAGTTGTAAGGGATTAGGTTGTGTTTGGATACACTATCACATTGAATTACAATAAGGCTAATGAAGCAGAAACAACCTAATTGTAGTTACCTTCCTCAGCATTCAAATTGAGGAACCATGCTCCAAATTGCAATTGCATTACTTTTACGTTGGATTTGAAAAGAATCTATATGTAATTTGAGGGCTTCTTTCTCACCGTAGAGAGAGAGGGACAGAGAGATAGAGAGAGAGGTCGGCGAGGGCGGGCATGGCTGGAGAGAGAGAGAGAGAGAGAGAGAGAGAGAGAGAGAGAGAGAGAGAGACGACGGTCGTAGGGATTGAGGGAGAGAGGTGTGCGGGATCTCAACAGGGGAATGGGGTAAAATCCCCTGTTTATAGGGCCGAGCATATACTCGGTTACTTCTCTCCTTCATCTCTCACCGTAGAAAATCTATCCCCCATCCAACGGCTTAGGTGGTGACAACGCCCGACCTTATGGAATGGTTCCATACGGTCGAGTGTATAGTACCTTTTCCCTATATATATATATATATATATATATATATATATATATATATATATATATATATCAACCGGCCGGGGATTGCATTGCTGGTACTGGTTACTGGTCGATGTTCCATGAGCCCCAGCGTAATGTATAATTTTTATACACTTAGGTGGAAACAACGGTGATTGAGTGCCTACTATTAAAAACTTCCTAAGGCCCACTTGACATTTGGATATTCCTTATTCTTATACTCATGCCCTAAGATGAGATGATATGGAAACTTGAGTGGATGGCGTGGATAGGCCCACTGCTATTCAAAATTCTGTTTTTTCAGGCTAGAGCCCGGCCCACTGACACTTGTGATAGGTTAAAACCTTTCTGTATTAGGTGCACCCTGGTCGCACCCAACGCGTTGTGGTCTTCATTGTGGAGCCCACGTGGATGGACGAATTGTATATCCAGGCCGTCCATCCATTTTTCTCCTTCTTTTGAGAGCATTAACACACAAATAATAATAATAATAATAAATAAGCATGTCCAAATCTCAAATGGACTACAGTGCTGATTGAATTCCCACCATTAAAATTTTCCAATGGCCCACTGTAATACCTATTGATAAGGACACAATGACTGGATGAAGGGAAAAACAAATATCAGCTTCATCCAAAACTTTTGTAGCCCACCAAATGTTTTTAGCAGTGGATGTTCAACAACTATTGTTCCTCCGGTACGGTCCACCTAGATTTGGATCTGCTTCATTTTTTGGCTCATGCTCTAAAATGTTCAGGAAAAACTGTTGGAAGATGTTGATATACAATATATGTAAGATTTCTATAAAGTGGGCCTTATTGATTAACAGTCTGGATTGTCCTACAGGTTGGAAAATGCAATCAGGTAAACTAGTGGGCCCCACTACATTGTGATACTTCTATAAAATATATGTTTGGGGCGGAATGTTATAGCTGTGATACACTTATTTCAGCGTAACTAGGATTTGCTTGCATTCATCCTTTTCAGGAGAAGAGTTTTAATGAGTTTCAAACACTCTTTTGTTGCATTGCGTGGAGCCTTCCCAGGAGAAGAGTTTTAATGGGTTTCACACTCTTTTAGTCTCTGCTAGTATTTAACGGGGCTGGGTCCCCAATCAGCACCATGATAGGAAGATATTTCCATAGGTTTATCCGGTATTCGATTTCCACATCAAGAAATCTAACAATACATACATCACGGCTAATAGAGTACCACCCAATACATTACAAAAGGGAAAGAAAGATGGGAGGCGGCTTACCTACTGACAATGCCACTAGCTGTTTTCAATCTTTTCCCTTCATTTAGTTCTGTGTCTCCTTATTAACAAGTTGTATGACAAATAAACATCACGATAAGCATTATGGTGGGCATTAGGGAGTTTGTAATGGTGGCCATTCAATTAGCATAGTTTCTTATGGTACGGTCCACCTGAGATTTGGATCCTCTTAATTTTAGGGTTCATGGCCTAGAAGAAACTAGAAAATGGATGGATGGCCTAGATATAAATTACATACATCAAGATGGGCCCCACGGTCAGGGCCACACCCAATCTGGAAATCCTCATCCTAAGTATGCAATCGGGTCCAGAGAAAATTGTTGATTTCTTTTTTCTTTTTTGTGATTTTTTATAAAAACATTAATTAATAATTTTATTTTTAAATATTTAATTTTTTAAGCAAATTTATTAATTGGTGGATATTTTATTCATTTTAGAAAAAATGTAAGGAAAGTGGAAGAAAACTAACAGACGTACCCTTGACAATAACTTCATTAATGAAGTGCCTTAACGAAAATTTAATTTAGAAAGGTATCAGGATGTAAATGCCATGTTAATAAGGTACTATTTTGTAAAATTTATTTGATGGATTTAAATGGGCTGCATGACAGAAACATTGAGGATTGAATATCAACCGTTGAACATTTGTGGGGCTATAGAAGTTTTAGATCAGGCTAATACTTTTGTGTTTTCGATTCCTCCTAATAAGAGTGACTTTATGAACAGAATCAGTATGTATGGAATCAGTATGTATGGATGACATATAAACACAATAGACGTAGGGAGGTCTCAACTATAGCCATTTCTCTGCCCACTTTTTCCTTGGCAATCCGCATCCCACATTCTGGTATACAGATGGACCTGATCCTTTTAGGGAAGGCATATACACTATCCTGATTGTCTGGTGATTGGCTTTGATCAGCCTAACAAAGATGGCAGCCACTCATCAGGTAGTCACTACTCTATCTTTGCCCTAGTCTAACAAATCAGGGCCAGACATGTATCAAGATGTGAATGATTGATAAAGTGAATTATAGTCACCACATTCTGTATACATATGTGGGCCCGGCTCTTTGAATCAAGGCATCTTCATCATGAGGATTGCATAGTGAGTAGCTCCGATCTTACACGTGTAACTTTTTCCAGTGCGTATATTGAGTGCCGAAAGAAGCTGCACTGAACAAATGTATCCATGCATGCATGCAAGCACAAATATGTTCTTTTGTCATACATCGGATTCATGCACCGTGTCATACCTTATAAGTTGACTGACGGGATCTTTTTTTTTTTTTTTTTTTTTTTGGTTTTTCCAGCCTAGGCATCTATGCAGTGAGCCTAAAGTCTGTAAATTCCATGTTATTATCAAGTGTGGAGGCATGTAGCGTGCACAAGTGGGGTCCACTTCACCTTTTACCCATTATGTAATGTGGAAGTTGGGCTTAGGCCTTTTAAATGGATGGGATGAACTTTGCCCTATTTCCAAACACTGATAATCAACTAACTACATGAACGGGTATCATTGGCCTTGATCATTCAAGGGAGGTGGCATTAAGTATCCCACTTTCCATCTCTAGTGCATTTTTCTTGAAATGGAACACTTCCACATGCAACAAGGCAAGTATACATGCATAACTTTGACAGTTGCCATTAGATGTGGGGTCAACATACTTTAATTTCCAACTACTCTCAGAATTCCTAACACAACAATCTCATCGGGTCAAGCCAGCCATGACCATCAGCAGGTTTAGTACCGTGGCATTGTTTATTTATGCAAAGGAGTCTGTGCACTTAAAAAAAAAAAAAAAAAAAAAACCAGTGACTGCCATCATTTCTCCATTTCTTACCGACTTTATAAATTATAGTTAGCAAACAGTACAAGCTACAAAATAAGATGACAAAGTGTCACACAACTATAGAATCCTTGCGCATGAAAGCTGTCAGTATCCCATCGTCCGCTACTCCCCTGCCACCAAGCAATGGCTGGTGGTCGGTGCTATGTGGGCCCACCATGATGTATGTGTTTCATTCATGCCGTCCATCTATATTTCTAAATCATTTTATGGTATGAGACTAAAAATGAGTTATATCCCAATCTCAGGTGGACCACATTACAGGAAAATAGTGTGGAATAAGCGTGGAACATTAACAACTTTTTGGAGGCCATAAAAGTTTTGGATCAAACCAATCTTTGTTTTTTTAATTCATCTGGGTCTATATGACCTAATCAACAGATTGGATGTCAAATAAACAGTACAGGAGAATTTTAATGGTGGATATCCAATCACTATTGTTTTCATGTGGTGTGGTCCACCTAAGATTTATATTCCTCTCGTTTTTCAAGCCCTAAAATGATCTTTAAAAATGGATGAAACAAATACACCATCGTGGGCTTAGAGAAGTGTCCCATGTTAAAAGTTGGGATGTGTATACGCAAGGATAAAATCTTTCTCCCTTAAAAAAACAATAATCAGTGAACGCATTCTTCATTCCCCATTAAGCTAGACTGTGCATTCTTCATTTCCCGTTAAGCTAGACTCCCTGAAAAATTTCAACACAAAGGACTCCTATCACTGAAAATTTTCAATGTAAAATTGTGGAGCGCTTTCCTTCTTATGTGTTAACAAACACCACTAAACATGGAACATTTTTCAAATTCCGCATTAAGTACAAAAACTCAGCATTAATAAATAGGTCCTCAGCTAGTTAGTAGGTAACCCACGTCCCATGAAAACGAAAGAATGATAGAATAGATAGCCGGTCTCGGTCTCCACACATGTGCACCGATTTTCTGGTAAAGCCTTTCGCAGAAAGTTCGCAACGATGCCAGGTGGGCCCACAGATATGTTTGGGAGAAATTCACCATGTTCATCCGTTTTGAGTGTTTATTTTAGGAAATTCGACAAAAAATGAGGTGGATCTAAAACTCAAGTGGGTCACACGAGAGGGAAAATTGGGGGAAAATTTTCCTACCGTTGAAACTTTTATGAGCTCTACCTTAATGTTTTATATGCAATCCAAACCGTTTATAAGGTCATTACCACTGGGATGATGTGAAAATTCCAAAATTTTTAGCCTTAAATAAAAATTGTATCGCCTAAGAATGTTTCAATGATTGACAATGAATCCCCACTGTTTCCTCTCGTGTAACCCACTTAAGTTTCGGATACATATTATTTTTTGTCGCATTTTCAAAAATGAGCTATCAAAGCAGATGAATGGTGTGGGTTTCTCACAAACATCTTAATGGGCCCCACCCAGCATCCTTGCACAAGAACAGGCTTTGGCAGGAAATCCGCGTCAATTAGCTAAGGGGCCTGATTCTTCAAGGCAAGGCATCTACATGGTCAGGATTGCCTGATCAACACTCAATCTCACTAGATTGCTAACATGCATGTTCCAAATACCGTCAATCTAATTTTCTTAAATAGCAGCACTTGAAGTCAAACAGGTGTCACACCGTATATGCATGACTTTGACAGTGGCCATTAGATGTGTCTGGATATGCTTTAATTTCCAATGCTCTCTGAATTCAATATTTATATATAGCTTTCAGGATCAGAACCATTCATCTCAGCAACTCAAGCACGCAAAGGTGATAAGCGGGTCAAGCACCTTTTTTTCTCCTTAGTTATTGACTTCACTTAGTTTCACTTTTCTCGGCAAAGAATTTTCAGTCAGGTGGGCCCATCACGTAAAAGAAATGGCAAAATGTTTAGACTCAGTTGGTGCTGAAAATGCTTTGTGGGCTCCACTATAATGTATGTGTTTTATCCATGCCGTCCATTCATTTTTCCATCTCATTTTAGGGCATGAGCCCAAAGGTCAGCCCAGCCCAGCCCATTAACAGCGCCAGAAAAGGCTAGTAATTCAAGTGATAGTATATGTCATCCAACAACTCGAGTGATGAGGCAGAGCACATGATCTGGACCATTTGTTTGGTGGGTCGTACTATGGATTGGCAAAATCATGAATTTCTCACCCTAGTCATCTTATCTATAGCCTTAGAGTAAAGGTTTGGAAAAGAATATTGGCGGTGGTCAGATCAATAGGAACAGGTCCACCACTAGGATGGTTATGATTGTTTGATGGATGTGCTTTGAGACAGTGGACAGCAACAAATAAGAAAATTGGAAGAGATCTGATCAATGGTCTGGATCATGGACCACTTTCCCTCCTTTACAATAGGAGTGCAATGGACCTGGTGATTAAAGTCCTCAGGTTTTATTTAGTGTTATTATACTGCTAATCTGGCATTCGTGTGTATAGCCTAACCCAATACATGCCTCCAAATGTGTAGATGTGATCATGTGTGGAACATATAAGCCATTCATCTGTTGGGACCCGTCGTGTGGATGACTTGCCACAGGCACAGAGATAGAGGTGTGATCCGTGCTGTGTGGCACCGACAGCCCATCCAAACCGTACTCATATGGTTATTACCACTCAGATAAACTGCAAGAACAAATATCATCATGATACAAAGCTTCTGTCACCCCAGGCGTTCAATCCTTTCTGTTTCATGTGGTATGGCCCAGATGAGTTTTGTATATGCCTGATTTTTAGAATCATATCTTACTGTGGTCTTTAAAAACAGAAGGATGGAGTGGATTTGTCATGGACATCTCTGTGGGCTCCACATAGCCTCAGGCACACCTATATCTCTGTGCCCCAGGGCACATACAATTAGCTCTAATTAGTCAGGCCATTCTGTAATAAACGAAACCACAGCTTTCAAAACGAGGGCAAATCCGTCCACACAAAATAACTTTTTCCGGACGAGGCCCGATCTTCTGCCTCACGTGCTGTGTTAATGTTATGCAATTCTCTCTGTGTGGGGTCCACAGCATCGTGTGTATTCATTACGACCCACACATCACATGAGTCCGTCGGTTGCCTCAAAAATCCAGATACCACACCACAGAAAACAATGGACATCTATGAAGAACTTTCAAATTCAAGATGTGATGGCTGGATTGGCATTATTTTTGGGGCTTCCTAATTTCTTGGTTAGGTTATCCTTTTGAATGGGTTGGATTCTCTATATTGTGGGTGTCCCAAGCAGAATTGTAGAATAATTTGTTTTCTAATTATTATTAAACAAATTAACGTTTTGTAGTATCAGCATGAGAAAACGGAAGCCAGTTGCCTGTGCCCCTCCACACCCTTCGGAAGCTAGTGGGGCCCACCGAGATGTCGGTGAGAAATCCACTACTTTCATGGGTTTCTCCCGCTCATGTTAGAGCATGACCCAAAAGTCAAGTGGAGTAGATTACAGCAAACAATGGGGATGGAATGCCCACCGTTGAAACATTCACCGGGCTACATAAATTTAGGATTAGGTTAATATTTATGCTTTCATTTGATGACAGTTAGAATTACTTTATGAACGGTTTGGATGGTAGATGAACATCATGGTGGGCCTTAGCAACTTCTCAAATAGCTACCAAGAAGCATTAAATAAGCAAAGGTTCTGATAGGGGAGAAGATTGCATCCTGTCTCTGCCTGGACTCAGGCGTGGCAGGAGCTCTGTGGGCGCACTTTGATATATGCATGCCTTCTTTGCCGGATAATTTTGCAAGCGGATTAGGACTAGCATACTGAGTAAACTCTGTGGGGTCCACTGTGATTTATGTATTTTATCCACTCCAACCATCCATTTTACTAGATAATTTTAGGGCTTGAGCCTACAAAATGGAGCATAATCAAAGCTCATGTGGACCACACTACAGAAAACAGTGTGAATTGAACATATACCATTGAAAAATTCTCAAGGGCCACATAAGTTTTGGATCTAGCTGACATTTGTGTTTTCCCTTCATCCATATATGTTTGATCCTATGAACAGGTTGGATGACAAATAAACATCGTTGTTGGCCTTCCGAAGGTTTCAAATGTGGAAATCATTATTCCCACCGCTTCTTGTGGTGTGGTCCAGTTGAGTTTGGATAATGTTTGATTTTGAGTTCAACCCATCAAATGAGATAAAAAAAATTGGATGAACAGTGTGGATAAACTAGATACATTCTCTGTGGGCTCAATAGAGTTTACTTAGTACGATGAAAGCACACAGCAATCCAATTCCAGGTATGAACCGAAAAGCAAGGCAGATCCAAGACTCAAATGGATCTGAATGGACAAGACTGTGTAGCATCTATTGTCCGTCCGCTGCAAGTAAATAAGTCAGTATTCGATTTGGGTCAATGTGATTTTTGGCCTATTCTCCTTTCACAGGAGGGCTAGAAGTATAGATGGTTTGGATTGCGACGCAGTATGCCCCGTGTGCAGCTAATGAGCCGTTAGATAGTCGAAACAGACCAATTGTCTGGATTACAAAACCATGAGCGTCTAGACAGACCAATTGTCTGGATTAGAAAACCATAAGCGTCTAGACAGACCAATTTGTCTAGATTACAAAACCATGAGCCCATTTGGTAATCCATCAGTACAAAATTGCACCATCATCTTGAAGAAATGCTCCGGTGCTCCGACAGCACTATGAGTCTACTAGTTTCATTCGGATACTTGAAAAGTACAGTGCATTGATCTAGACTGTTTATTCAAGAATCACATTTGATTGGCTAATGTACAAATGGTACACCAATCCAGTACACATTGGGGTTGGAAACAGATTGGCTATAGAAAATAAGGCCAAATTAAGAATGGATTGGATCATCCAATAAGCATAGTTGTTGCATGGTAGCGCATGAAATGGACTATCCAAGTGAACTCAGGCAACTACCTACACTATGAGTTAAGAAGTGGTGATTGGCCGAGTTTGTGCTAGATCAGGATTGGGCTGGGCCGGGCCGGGCCCAACATATAGATTAAGGCCTTTGCCTAGACTGAGCCCAGCATTGGTCGAAGCCTGAGCGTGAAAAAAGATAGTTAGGGGCTGTCAAACCCAACGCAACCCAACCCAACCCAAACTGGCCTATCACAAGGGTATTTAATGTTCTTACCAACTAAATGATGGTTTAAAAACTGCATGAAGCCCTACTCCCACCAGACAAACAAACGGACAGCTTCAACTGCACCAGAGCTGGGGTGCCTGCACAATGATGGGCGGAGTTTTCTGCCTCTGAACACAATCTGCATCCATTCACCCCTATATGAGAGAGCAAACTACAGCGAGATGTTAGAGTTGGCGTTTCTCAATAGTAGGGAGAAGAGAAAGCAGAAGTGTAGGAAAAAGGTAGCAGCTGGTTGTGACTGAACACATTGGAGAACAGAGGCCAAAACCGCCGGTAAAGATTTTTCCAGCGATCGGGTAAGCGCCGGTAAAGGTGGCGTCAATAAAGCATTTACTGGCAATCAGGGACCTTCACCAGCTGTTGTGATGGACGCCCCTTAATCATCAGTTTTTGCTGCACTAGCAGAAAAACGGTCAAAGACTACGGATAAAAACTGTTAAAGACATAAGGCTACAGTCATAGATATGACTACAGATCAAATACATAGCAATAGAACTTATGGTTTCCAATAATCCGTAGCCATAGAGCAAAGCTTTCTCATCAAAAGTATAAAAATAAAAAATAAAAAGAAGAAAGGAAAAAAGAAAAGGTGATGTGGTCTCCTGCCCTGCTAAGTTAAAAAAAAAAAAATTGCTGCACCATGAATGAATGTTGTATCAAGAAACAAATAGGTTGCCATCCTTTGTTGCCTGATGCCATTTGCATGCTGCAACTCACCTACTGTAAAGCAGCATACATACCACCAATCTGGACTGTCCAAAACATGGGCCACGTTGTTTTTGAAATGTTGCAACTCATCCACTATTTGTGTGGCATTCAAGATACCAATCTGGACCATCCACATAATGGGCTCCTTTGTTGGCGAAGCAGTCTAAAATCATCCAACAGAAGCTGGCTGCAAAAGGCTCCTATCAAAGATGGAATCATTTATTGGACCATAGATATCACACGAGGGAAGCAAAATGTGGGATGGTACAAGTACCAATGGCTTTGAGGATTTTAAGTCACTTACTAGTAAGAAAAATATAATGATGTACCACATTCACATTGAGATAAAATAAATAAATAAATAATAAAATAAAATAAAAAATCAATGTAGTGCAAACATAATTTGTTCAGTATGGGATGAAGTATTACATAATTCTTGGTTTATGGCTTAGTGATTTGTAGTATCTAAGATTAACCCATCAACAGAGTAGATCACGCTCCCAACTTAAACTAATTTTAAAGGTTTTATAGTATAAAAAGGGTACAAATTTAAATGATTAGCAAGATGTGAGCCTTTGAACATAATGAAATTTCTGTGAATTGTGATAATGTTTTTCTTGGAAAATGGTTCTCCTACCTTTCAACAAAGAGGATCTGAAAAAAATGGGTATGATTTGAGGAAACAAATAGAAAACTACTAAAGTTTTATGTCAAAGATGTTCCTGACAGTGTAAGAGGGAGTAGAAAAATATATATAACTTCCTTATTTTGTCTCCAGAAAAGAATAATGTGAAGGAAAAAACATGGGTTGGATTGCTTCTCTTGGTTTTGTATCTCGAGTCTTTCACTTGTCTCAACTTAACTTACCATTGCATAAGCTTAGCTTTGCAGGTTGTGTTCATAAAAAGAAAAAAAGAAAAAAAGGAACCAAAGCCAAACATGATTAGATGGAGTAAACTGAAATGAACATAACAAGGAACTAGATTCAGTAGGCACTGAGTTTCAGCAGATGGCTTGAAGATGGATAAAACAATGAGCCAGGGCTACATAATGAAGCTCATTACAATGTACATAGGACATACTGAATCTATCCAACTAAAGTTTGAAACGGCAATCACCATATCATCATTGCAAGACCAATGAGAAAACAATAGAGATTGGACATTGGAATAAAAAATATGCCCATCCTCTTTTAGAACAATTAAAGAACCAAGATGGCATGGCAGTTGGAACAGTTATTTTAGCCTAATGCTGATTGTCTACAACCAGTCATAGGTAGTCAGCCTTTAACAGTGTCAAAGGTAGTCAGCATAGTGCTGCAAAAGAATTTGGTCAGCACCCAGCTGAGCATGACAGATAAAATACTCATCAATGTATTAACAGTAAGGTTCTAAAAGGTGATTATACGAGTGAAGCACTCAGCTGCTGCAAGGGAATGGAAACGAACCTGTTATTTGGGAGATTCTTCAAGGGAAGCACTCAGCTTAACCAGTCAGTTCTAACCTACAAAACATATCTTAGCCATTAGCGACTGTTCCAGGTTATTCCATAGATACATATGCTCCAAATATCAATCTTATGGTAAAAGATGATTACAAACTTGTAAAAAAAAAAAAAGTTCCACATGAATTTATATCCGAAAGAAAGAAAGAAAGACGACTTTTAGTTATCATGAAACACAATGGAACCACATGTTCCCACTTCCAGCATTCTGAAAACTTCCACATGATTTCATTAAGAAAATTTTAGATTTAACCAAGACTTGAAAAAAGGAAGGAAAAAAAATGAAAATCAATTTAGTCACAATTCAGTCGAGACTTGTTCAAGATTCAGTCCACTTGACTAGTCAAAACTCATAAAACTTGAAAAAAGAAAACTTGATGAAACTCGACAAAACTTGAATCTGCTCGCAATGTCTCAAAAACAAGAAAACCCAAATAGGAAAGAGAGATTAAAACATTACAAAGAACAAAAACCTCACTTAGAAGTTAGAACCATAGATTTTCTATCAACTGTTTCATGTTTTATTTCTTCATCATCCAAACATCTCTTCCACTCCATGAAAAATTCTACTATCACCCAAATAAAGAACACTGAGTGAACTGCTATACTGATAACTAGTAGTATCATATCCATGAAAGCTTATGAGCATGCAAGAACCCAGTTTAAAGCAAGAGATGTTTTCAAAACAGCACAAAAAATCAAATGACTGCAAAAACCCAAGTCCCTAACATTAAGGAAAATGCTGTGAGCCTGTGATAATATCTGAATAAAACTTTTGGAAAAATAAGAACCCAATTCAAGTAAGAAAGAAATTCTGAATCAACTGTAGAAAAATCAGAAGATTAGAGAAACCCATGTCAGAAATATTAAGAAAACTTCTGCATATATAACCTTTACTCACATCTCCATCAAAGCTTATGTAAAAGCAAGATAAACTCAATCCAAATAAGACGGAAAAGACTCAGAAACTATAGGAGAAAAAAAAATCAAAAGATTAAAGTGTAAATGAGTGTGGCTTGAAATAAGCAAAACCAAAACAACCCAGGTTCAGTCCATTTACACCCAAGTGGCAACTTTGAGGAAATGAAACAGAACAGTCGTACTTTCAAATTTTAGTAGACCTAAAACCATAGGGTAAAGCAGTGGAGGTAGAGGTGGAGAAGTAAGGCAACGTGAAGTAGTAAAGTAGCTCACGATTCAAAGTTCTTCATATGATATGCCAACTTGGTCCGGACTAAATCAAGGGGATAAGTGAAAAGAACTGCTGTTCCTCCAGCAACTGACAGTCAAATACACGAATCTTCACCTGTTTTTAGGCCTGGTTATGTTTGTGGTGGCTCCCACCCGATGAATGGCCCAGATCTCAGTCACATATGCCACATTGGCATGTGTTTTGCACAACCACCACTTGAAAAAAAAAAAAGCTTGAAAACCAATATAAAGAGGAACTTACACTACGTTGTGATCCTGATGTTGATTGTGGCCATGATGTTGGCAATGCCCTTTTTGATGTTGAAGAAGCTGATGATCAGATTGGTGAAGAGTGACCGGATCGGAAGTGCAATAAACACGGAAAAATAGTCAGTTCCATTGTAAGATCACCCCAATTTGGTCTTTCTAAGGCCAGATGATGGTTATTAAAATGATCGGCTTGACAATCCAATCTTGTTCCACTTGGCTGAGAGGATTATCATTGCTGCAACCAAATAATGCAAATTATTCGTGGAATATAAATTATTTCCCAAATAATGCAAATTATTAGAATCGCATTTGAACCGACATGTTAACGTTCTTCTTTTATTTCCCAAAGAAAGAAGATTTTGTGCAATATAAATTATTCATTGCAGTGTATATGGATTTTAACTTGAAACTAGCAAGCTCTGAAAGCAGGGTAAAAGCTGTTCAAGGGAAAATAAAAGATTAGACCATGGCAAAAAGACACTGTTACCTTTTTCTGGTGATGATGATAAATTTTAGAAACACATTGCATAAGAGAAAATAGATACTTGTTTGAACAAGTAAGTTCATCCACATGATATTTGTAACAAGAGGTTTCCTGAGAAAACAGATAACAAACTGTTATTCATCAAAATTATAAAGAGCAAAGGCTGGGAATGATTAAAAACACAATCAATATCCTCATCCTAATATCATATAGGCTCAGAATCCTGCAAAATGCAACACATAGAAGGAAAATTTGTCAATCTACTTCCATGAAACAACAATTTTCATCTAGCATAGAAAAGTGAATAAGATAACAATGATAAACAACTACAGTAGAAAAGTGAATAAGATAACAATGATAAGCACAATGATCAATGCAAGTCATAGTATAGAAACTAACAAAAAGAAAACCAAATTGAAGAATGGTGCAAAGTTCATGGACCAAAAAGATCACCAAAAAATGAATTTTGCATGGACCAAAAAGTTAGAGAAAGAAAAAAAAAGAAAAAGAAAATAAATGAGAAAGAGCAAAACAAGCTTACCATCTCTAAAGAGTTACATTCCAACAGAGAAGCACAAGGATAGAAGCAGAATTGCCAAATCAGGTAACCATACTTGACCTGACCAATTCCAACCAAAGGGTCAGCCCAAGCCCAATCCAGCTTAAAGAGGACCTAACTGCAATTTTATATTCATGAAGAAGTGATGGGGACATCACGCGCACATGCGCACTCACGCCACCCCCCCTACGCACGTACGTATGCAGAAGGAGGGCCCCACCATCGATCTGGCTCGATGACGACGTCCAGAGAGGGCCTCTTAGCTAGAAGACAAGTTTTGGTTCAGAAAAGTGGCCCGATAGTCAAGAAAAGCCCACCATGGGATCTCATGATCGTGGCCCACTCATCGGATTGGTTTTATATTTTAAGTTTTGCTTATTGTTATTATTTAGAACATCGTGAACGCTTTAGATTTTCTTGTTTGGTTTTTATTTTAGTTTACTTCATCGCCAAGTAATAGGTGTCGCGCATGGTGCGAGTTTTTGAGTATAGGATTTCTCCCTATAAATAGGCACCCCTTGTAGTTCTTTTCATTCATTGAAGTTAATAAAAAAATTCCTGCTTTATTTTTCTGCTCTCTTCGTGAGTTGTGGAAGAATTCAAAAGTGGGTGCGAAGCCCTCCCTTTTCGAAGGGCTAACTACCGTGGTGCGAAGCCACATCGATCTCCATTCACCCCCATCTTCCATCATCCTTTTTTTTTCCATCTTCCCCCACCATCCGTACTTCGAATTTGTCCTTTTGTTGCATCAGATTTCTTCATCGAAGCAAGTTTCCAGATTTCGGCCCGCAGGCGAGCTGAAACTTCGGCGGAGCACCACGCACAAACCGTACATCGGATCGAGCTGAAATTTGGAGATTTTGGAGTCCATCCCTGGCCGACCAGGGTCAAGGTGGCCTTTTTCTGAATAGTGGGCCCCACACACGTGCGGCCGGGATCACGCGCACGTCCGTCTGGGCCATTGTTGCTGTCCACACGCGGGATCATCTTTTGGCTCAGGTTTTTATCCTCTTTTATCCTCTCATAGCCGTTTTTTCATGAATCATAACCCTAGATTACATGATCCCTAATTGATTTGCCCCTTTCTATCACCTTAGGGTTCTTTGAATTGAAATTAGGGAATCCCTTGGATTAGAGACTGATTTTTTTATGCATGAGTAGTTGATTTTATTTCCCTTTGACATCATTTGGTTTCTAATTTTTATTGGTCCAGTTCTAGCCTGTATCGGCTTGGACCCGCATAGATTCCCCTTTAATTGAATGTTTGGATTTTCATGTGGGATGTGGAATTTGCGTGATTGTTTCTGAATTGGTGTGATCTAAGCCTGAAATCTTGCATATCATATTTAATTTTCCATGTCCTGCATCAAATTTGGTATCAAAGCCTAGGGTTCTTATAGGGGAATTCACCACATATTTAGGGTTTAGTTTGTTTGAGTCCTTCATGCATTCAGTCCATCATATATAGCTGAATTTTAGTAACAGTGTGTAGTCTCCTTCATATAGAGTCTCGTAGGGTCATTTAGTTTTTAGACGCATATAGTTGTCATAGAAGGTCTTTAGGTTGAGCAAGTCAGTGTATGCCCACACGTACGGGTCGCGGTTTCGGTTTGCACCCTACACTAAACATGGAACAATTGCAAGAGTCACTAAACAAGATATCTCAGACGTTGGAGTCTATGATTAAGCGCTTGGAAATGGACCAATGCTGTAAACAGCTTGATGTACGCATTACCCGACTAAAGACCATCGCTAGGACAAACCCCACCATTGGGGTAGATGTCCAATCTCAAGCAGGTGGCCTGGAGGATACACCAATGAATGGAGTTGGTCAAGGAATCAATTATGGGTGTGCACCCAGACACCCACCCCATGAGAGACATAAAGACCACTATTTTGAGGGGTACAACATGTGTGGCCTTGTGGCTGGAGAGAGTGCACCAGCGGCTAGTGTAGAGTTACCCACTGAGGCCATTCCGGTAATGGATGAGTTACGTGATATCTTTCCTGATGATCTACCGAATGAGTCTCCCCCTAGGAGGGATATAGAGCACACCAGAACATGGGACACCGTAATACCTACAACCGAGTTTACGTTGAATAATTTTATTGATAGGTTCACAGGTCTAAGTCCTCGTGAAGTCCTTACTGATTATAAACCTAGGAAACTTATTGATCTTGTCCCTATGTCACTGTCCCATAGGCCGTCAGAGTCTGCAGAGTCTTTTGCGCATCACATTCATTCATGGCATCAAGAAATCAGGCAGAAGATCATGACTAATAATGAACATTGCACATTTTCTACAGACCAATATAAATTTTTCAAAGGATTCAATATTGGGGACTCTGTGATGGTCTGCATCAGGCCCGAGCGGTATCCTTCGAGGGTCGTTCGTAAGTTACACGCGTGTAGCGCTGGACCCGTCAAAATTATAAAACGAAACGGTCTCAATGTGTATGAGGTAGATCTTCCACCTTTCATGGGAATTAGTTTCACATCCGATGTGGAGGATTTAGTTACTTTTCAAGGGACCACTGATACTTTGTTCAGCCCTTCGCCCACCCATCCTGATTCTCCATATTTATCCCTTAAACCATGGCCCATTCTCAACCCATTTTTCCAGCCTCTACGTCCCATACCTACCCGTCCCGACCCATTTTCTCAGCCTCTGCCTCCCATATCTATCCTTCCTGACCCATATTTTCAGCCTCTACGTCCCATACCTACCCTTCCCGACCCATTTTCTCAACCTCTACCTCTCATACCCACTCTTTCTGACCTTTCTTTTCAGCCTCTACCTCCCATACCTACCTTTCTCGATCCATTTTCCCAACCTCTACGTTCCATACCTACCCGTCTTGACCCATTTTCCCAACCTCTACCTCCCATACTTATTCTTCCTGAGATTTTTTCTCAACCTCTCCCTCCCATACCTAACTTTCACACGCCCAGAGAGGAAATAGAGAATATCCAGGACCATCAGATAGTTTCAACGTCGGACGGCGGGTTTCAGAAGTACGTGGTTAAATGGAAGTCACGCCCAGCTTCAGGCAGCATGTGGCTCACTGAGGAGCTTCAGAGACTTGATCCTGACATCCTGAAGCGGTTCAGGAGTTTTATTTCTCCAGTGGCGAAATCTTTGCAGCCGGGGAGAATTGATGGGGACATCACGCGCACATGCGCACTCACGCCACCCCCCCTACGCACGTACGTATGCAGAAGGAGGGCCCCACCATCGATCTGGCTCGATGATGACGTCCAGAGAGGGCCTCTTAGCTAGAAGACAAGTTTTGGTTCAGAAAAGTGGCCCGATAGTCAAGAAAAGCCCACCATGGGATCTCATGATCGTGGCCCACTCATCGGATTGATTTTATATTTTAAGTTTTGCTTATTGTTATTATTTAGAACATCGTGAACGCTTTAGATTTTCTTGTTTGGTTTTTATTTTAGTTTACTTCATCGCCAAGTAATAGGTGTCGCGCATGGTGCGAGTTTTTGAGTATAGGATTTCTCCCTATAAATAGGCACCCCTTGTAGTTCTTTTCATTCATTGAAGTTAATAAAAAAATTCCTGCTTTATTTTTCTGCTCTCTTCGTGAGTTGTGGAAGAATTCAAAAGTGGGTGCGAAGCCCTCCCTTTTCGAAGGGCTAACTACCGTGGTGCGAAGCCACATCGATCTCCATTCACCCCCATCTTCCATCATCCTTTTTTTTTCCATCTTCCCCCACCATCCGTACTTCGAATTTGTCCTTTTGTTGCATCAGATTTCTTCATCGAAGCAAGTTTCCAGATTTCGGCCCGCAGGCGAGCTGAAACTTCGGCGGAGCACCACGCACAAACCGTACATCGGATCGAGCTGAAATTTGGAGATTTTGGAGTCCATTCCTGGCCGACCAGGGTCAAGGTGGCCTTTTTCTGAATAGTGGGCCCCACACACGTGCGGCCGGGATCACGCGCACGTCCGTCTGGGCCATTGTTGCTGTCCACACGCGGGATCATCTTTTGGCTCAGGTTTTTATCCTCTTTTATCCTCTCATAGCCGTTTTTTCATGAATCATAACCCTAGATTACATGATCCCTAATTGATTTGCCCCTTTCTATCACCTTAGGGTTCCTTGAATTGAAATTAGGGAATCCCTTGGATTAGAGACTGATTTTTTTATGCATGAGTAGTTGACTTTATTTCCCTTTGACATCATTTGGTTTCTAATTTTTATTGGTCCAGTTCTAGCCTGTATCGGCTTGGACCCGCATAGATTCCCCTTTAATTGAATGTTTGGATTTTCATGTGGGATGTGGAATTTGCGTGATTGTTTCTGAATTGGTGTGATCTAAGCCTGAAATCTTGCATATCATATTTAATTTTCCATGTCCTGCATCAAGAAGTAGCACACATTAGCAGTTAAAATTAGCTCACACTCCAAATCACCATTCATTGTGTTTCAGACCGCCAAACAATGATTGTTGATTTGTTGGGAAGTTGTCCCGTGCGGTCCCACTTTGCAATGTGGTGAAAACAAGCTGGCTGATTCCAGAATGTGATGAGACATGTTCAGAGACAGTTCAAAGAACACAAGAGCTACAGATATTCTTATAGAATTCTGTAAATACAAACTATCTTCTACATAGCTTGTAATGATACACATATCTGATAAATTACAACTTTTAGCTGTTCAGAAATCCAGATTGTCCAAATTGTTGACCCAATTGTGGATGAAGCTCTACATCACTGTCAGATCTTGTGGGTTTGGTGGTATCATAGGTCCCCACAAAAGAAAAGAAAACTAAGGGAAAAGCGATATAGCTTTTGATTACTTGCTGTCACCAACAAAGTCAGTGAAAACCACATCATCTTCAATTAAAAAACAATCAGTTGGTAGCCAAATATCAAGTTATGAGCTTACCTAGCAATATCAAGAGCAAATCTCAGAGCTTTAGAAGGCTGTAAATGTCCTTTCTTTTGAAGGTAATTCGCCAAATCTCCCTGAAATCCACCCAAGTACAAGAATCCATATGGTTTAATGACATACATAAATGTTACCTAGACAATGCAGTCTTCAAAATAATATTTTGAAGTGATGCCATATGTATTATCAACATCGATGTAAACAAGTAAAATGTATGGCGAAACTGCAATAGAATGGAATTATGGGACAACTCAAAGAAATAAAAAATTTTAGATCACAAATCAACAACCAAACTTTTATAGCAGACTGCAGCAACCAAGTGTGCTATTAGAAAATTTCCATATGAATGCAAAGATGCTTACTTTTGGATGGTACTCTGAAACAATCATCATGGGTATATTCTGAGTAGCAGCTCCCACAAACTGAACCATATTAGGATGCCAAACCTTTTCTAACAATGTCAGCTCATTTTTGAAAGCATCTGTTCCCAAAAAAAAAAAAAGGACATGAGAGGGGGGTGGAACTAATCAGTGCAGCCAAGTGACTCTGTGCATTTGGTTTATCAACAAATTGATAACAGATCAGAAACACTTGAAAAATAACAGAAACACACTAATTCAGTTGCACACCATGTAGAACATGATTTGAGAAAGTGGAAACAACATAAAACATTTAAGTAATAATTTTTGAATGATAACTCAATGGTATTTCGCACCAAATTAGATTGATCAATCATGAAATTTCATGATGTTTCTTGTTGAAACCAGATACAGCATTAAGTACCAATTTTTGAATTGCAAACATCCAGTTTAATCTAGATGAAATAACAGAGAGAAATAATGTAATGAGGAAATAGCACTCAAATTGCTATTCTTGGAGACCCAACTTGAAAGTAACATAATTACAATTTCAAGTCCATACCTTCATATCAACACAATGCATACAAATAACTTGAAATCACAATTTTGTTATTTAAACTTTATTTGATGAATAATCATGGTTGAATTCAATACTCCACACAAACACACCCTAAAAACAAAAATCGTAATTTCCTTTCTTGGCATTCACATCGACGGTTTCAGCTCCATATTGCAATCACATAAATTGTAAGTCAGACATCCGAACAAGCATAATTCTGCATTTTGAGTGCTACTTCCACCTTATGAATACTACGAAACATCATTAATTTTCCTTATTTGCTATCGACTAATATGAATGTTTGCAGTACATTTTGCATGTGCATACAAATGTAGCCTCAAGGTTTCTATAACAAGAATGTGAATTGTGGAAGTTCTCCACAAGAAGAATGTGAAATGTGGAATAAAATGTATCATGATCCTCGACACTGGGACATGCATACATTTTGTAGAAATGGGGGCACATGGTCCACTGATCCAGGCCATTGGTCTGTTGGGCTCCACTGTAGATAGACAAGAAAAACCTGGCCACCAATCTTGGCCTTAATTTTTTAGTTGAATGTGGACAGTTGATGCATTTCTCTTCCTACCCATCTACTTGCATGCCACCAAAATTCAAGGTTGGGAATATCCTATCAAGGAGATTTCACAGTCCATCAACAGTAGGGCCCAGCAGACCAATGGTTTGGATCACCGAAGCATGGGTCCCATTTGCACAGATACTTCTCATACAGTACCTATCTGAGATTACCTGATTTTTAGGCCACAAGACCTAAACAATGTAGTATTACTGGTGTGTGCCCTGGAAGCGAATTTGATGATCTTATTCAGTGAATTGATGATCTTGTGTCCTTTTAAGACTTTTTCTTAGTTCACAAGAAAACATGTGGGCCATCAAGCACATGTGTGGGATATTTGAGCTGCACATCTGGTGGACTCTACCATGTAGATGGCTGGCCCTAATATCAGGCCAGTCCACTCATCAGGCCTCACATGTATGAATGTGAAACATATCTATGTGCGCCACCTGATGAGTCGATTGGCCCAACTTTTGGAGTAAGTCATCTATTTAGTGAGGCCCACCTAATGCCCAGGTTGTGCATATGTCTACAGAGCTGTGTGTGGGCATAGCAAAGCACCCAAAATAGTTTGTTGTATTGCAGACATATGTACATCAATTAGAAACACACTAGCTCGTTCTTGGACTTGCATTTCTTGTTGAATAGAATTTATTCTCGATACGGTGAGTGAATTAGTAGCTCTGAACTCTTGCAGTCACTTCCAAATGCACTTTTAGGGAAAAAAAAAAAAACTTTCCTTCTTTATTGCTTACTAAGAAATAAAACTTGCAAATGTAAAGTATAGAAAATTAAAAAAAAAATTGAATCTGATGGTATCCAAACCACTATAAGGAATAAGTAAATTAATCAGAATGCTAGAGTGCCTATCCATAGCAGTACTTGATAGGTACCTAGCTATATGCTACTGTAGGCAAATATTCAAACAAAATCCATAGGAGCAGTGATGAAAATCTCCATTCTGTTTAGATTGTGAAAAAATAATCAGGTTTCAAGGAATATCTTGAAATTTTGCATTAAGCTCTATCATACCCATACCCACGAGCCACCATACAGCTTTTAATATCATATGCCATTATGCATACGCCATTATACATTACACACCGAGTTAAAAGCAATGACAATGTTGTGGGCCCCATCATGATGTATGCGTTTTATCCACGCCATCCATCTATTTTTTCATATCCCAGGTCATGAGCCTAAAATGAGTTGGATAAAATCTCAAGCAGACCACACCACAGGAAACAATGGTGATTGAACTCCCACCATTAAAAATTTCTTAGGGGCCACAAATGTTTTGGATCAAGCAGATACTTCTGTTTTCCCTGCATCCATGTCTGTTTGACCTAAACAACAAGTTAGATGGCAGATAAATATTACAACGGGCCCTAAGAAAATTTTAACGCTGTGTGTTCAATCACCCCAATTTTCCCTTGCCAATAGCTCTCTGTATCATACCGGAAAAGATCTGCTACAAACGGTTGCATGGGGCATAACACAAATGAGATTGTTAGCATGCACATGCTCAGGCCCACAAGTACGAATTCAGTGAGAACAAATACCTGCGAAGCCCCCCAATCAACGGTGCTCCCCTGTTTTGGCCAATCAACACATGGGGCCCACACCATGATGCACGGTTCATGTTATCATACAAGCTTTAGCCGATTCTATTTAGATTGTGAAAAATTAAATAACAGTAAATTTGTTAGTGATTAGACAATACAAATCCCTAAAAAGAGATTCGACAATGCAAATCCCGAACTAGGGATTTGACAATACACATCCCTAATTAGGAATTTGTTATACAAATCCCTAAGTAGGGATTCGACAATGCATATCCCTAATCAAGTATTCTAAATTGCAGAAAGCAACAACGAGAAGGAAAAAAACCTTAAATCATACCTGAGAACCCGAGATTTATGACCAGCAGAAGGTCGAACTGCAGCAGAGGGCCGAGGAGATAGAGATATAGAGGACTAGGATTTTGACAGAGAGAGAGAGAGAGAGAGAGAGAGAGAGAGAGAGAGAGAGAGAGAGAGAGAGAGAGGCAGGGAGAGAGAAATAGAGAAAGAGAGAGTCGGCCGGGCGAGCGCAAATGATTTAGGACATCCCCTTTTTTTCTCTTTATTGGGCCCATTTACCTGCGGCTGGTAAAACTGGCCGCCGGTGAAGGGTAACCCCAACCGACGCCTATGGGTCTTTTTCTTGTAGTGAGTGTCAGACACCTGGACAGCACACTATGGTGATTGACCTACTTCTAATAACAATGTAGTTTCCTACTAATTACAGAAGCTTGTGGGTATACCAAAGACAAAAGCGAATCTGCCTTCTGTACTGCAATCTCTGGGATGCATAAAGCAAACTGTAATGCCTGTTTTTGGAAACCAGAGAGGGCAAATTATGGTTATTATAACGAGAAAAATATTAGAGTGCGGCACTGTATACCTTTTTTAGTCTTTATAAAATTGAGGCATCTTATGCATGCCATTATATATTTCTCCCATTTTGATAAGATCTTCTCCTTTGGATATAATTATCTCTATTCCAAGAAATAGAAGACAACAATAAAACCTTTTGGGAAAAACAAAATGAACTTTGTTTATTGAAGGTTAATCAGGGTACTAGTTTATTATGCTCTAGTTATTTCATGTTATGGAATATTAATACATGTAAGAACTAATTCCCTAATTTTTTTAATAACTGCAATTCAGTTACCACATAAAGTTTGCTTTCACTGCTAATATCCCCATCTTGTTACTCTTCATTGTTTTTCCCTTTGGTTTTGCATAGCAGATATTTGGCATAAAACCTTGGTGAAAAGCTTTTTATCTCTTAACATGCTCATTTGCAGCCAGGGATAGAAAACCTTTAGGAAATCCTTTATAAAAATAAAAATAAAAATAAAAAATACTTTCTTCTGGAGATTTTTGAAAGAATATAAAGTCAAGGTATTGCAGGCCTACTAACATGATGAAGTTTTTCATCTCTTGGCGATGGGCATCCTTGGCTTCATATGTATTAAATCTCTTGTTTTAATTAGCTGACGGTAGCATTACACCTGAGGACTTTCTAATCTTGCAGTACTATGGACAAGGCCCGTCTAAGGCTTGCTTCAGCAAAAGCTGTCCAGTGCTGGTCAAAAGTACTGGGATAAAAAAATACCAATTGACGTCTTTTATTTGATTTTAAGATATCACATTCTAGAGCTTTTCTTTCATGCCAAAGTTTGTTAGAAATGTTTGTTTACTTGGCATTGTATTCCTGTTCTTAGTATGAAGATAAAATGTGTGTATTGTTCCATTGCCTTTTGTTGTCTAAAAGCAGATGATGTTTGCTTATCCAGAGATTGTGATATCTTTCCCACTAGTGGCAGCTGACTTCGTCTTGGCACATAGCTAGGGTGTCAACCCACAAGCTAGAAAGTTATTCCTTAGCAAAGTACACCAATATATATAGGAAAGGCTTCTGGATGCGAAGTATGCTTGTGGCTTCTTATTCAGCATAACTGGATCCCATCCACTCAAGTTTAAAGAAGTAAGTATTTGTTATAATTTTTTCTATAGACCAATCACTTGGAAAAGTTTCTCTATTCTTCATTTCACTGAATGTTGTAACTTTTCATGCCGATATGAATGGGGTTGAAGTTTCTTATGCTAGATAATGTCTTTGTTGTATCTTTGTCATATTGATTCCATTGGACAAAGATAACTTAATGGAAGTTACTCAAATGCATTACCAACTGAAGGCACGCCAACTTTCTATGCAACATGATGTGAAACTATTCTCACATATTTGGTCCATACACTTGCATATCATCCTCCATAACCTAATGTTGATGAATGCAAAGAGGTTCAAGCATTTGAATGATCAATTTACTTGTATCCCTTCTCTTCTCTGTTTTATTCGTTTCTCTGTACAAATTACTGGTCTTTTAATTGCTATAAATGAGGATTCTACCATGGGATGGTGTCTTACTCACATCATCCTTCATATACCACCATGTTGTATATGTAAGATCAAATCTGTCCATCAGTTGTATTCCTCCTTTCTTTGCCCTGCACCCAAAAATCATTTAAACCCACAACTCAGATGTCCCACACCACAGGAAACAATGAAAATGGGACCCCAACCATAGGCTAGTGTTTGTGTGGTTAGCATGGAATGTATCTTGCATCAAATCTGTTCATCAGGTGGGACTCACTTGGATCAAAACTCAGGTGGGCCACAACGCTCAAACTTAATGGCTTTAGGCGCAATTCACATTGTTCTATCCAGGTGATCTTTTTCATGTACACCTGATGGAGGGAATGGATTTCAAATAGACAACATTGCATTATGCCTAGAGAGCCTGAGTATTTTATGCAATGTGTGAAACAGGCATTGCAAATGATTTTGTCCCTCATCTACGTATTTAGCTCCTCCTTTTTCTCCCATCCACGTATCTCACCCAACACATTTCTATAATAGGATTATTCTTGAATGTGGTTTGTGGGGTCCAGTGTGGTGTAGGACCCATATCTAATCCGTCCATAAGGTGCACCCCTTCAACTTCACCCTACACCTAAAGATCATGAGTGTGGGAAAGCCCAACCATTGAAACATTTAAAGCAGAGCATGAGAACCAACATAACTATTATACGCCATTCAATCCATTCGGAAGATACATCCTAGTTGGATGAATGGACACGACAAAAATAAGGCCATTCCAAAACAAAAGCGGGAACGTGAAATTACAAGTACGATGGTTGATCATGTTTTTGATAACTGAGCTCAACAGGTTTTCATATTTCATGTTTATTAAATTTTCATTTATTTATTTATTTATACATTACAAGTATGATGATTGATCATGTGTTGGTGGGACTTAGTTCATTCATTGAAGGCCAGCTGCAAGATTAGAAGTTTAAACTGTCCTCTCACTTTAACTAAAAGTCGGGTTTTTTTTTTTTAAAATGGGGATCATAGTTCATGGATCTAAACCGTTTGTCGGTTTGGACTGACATTGGATGGACCACTCCCAAAAGACATTTAGGTTGTAACATATTATAAACAAATTTGGAAATTTTTTTAGTTGGATGTGTGTTGTTGTTGTATTTTTCTTGGTTTAACCTTTTTTTTTTGCACTACAAAACCCTTACAACAATAATTTGAAGTCCTGACATGTATCATTGAATCATTGGCCCACCTACAGCTCAAAAGCTAAGCATACATGAATATCCTCTTTCCAATACCATATAAATTGTGGCCAGTCAACAGGATAACATGAATGCACAAAAAGTCCATGCCATTCAAATTAGGTACTGTTGTGAATGAGGTGTAGCTTGGAAGAAATCACACAGATCATAAGATACTAACATTTTGATTTGGCCTACCAAATTCAGCTACTTGCCATTTTCTTTCTAATCCTTCATTTCATTATAACTCGAGGAAATATTATGATTATCTGATAAGTGCAATTTTCAGGTTATACTCCTTCATAATGGTACAACATTTTAAATATTTAATGATGAGTTTCTTTTTCAAAAAAAAATAATAATAATAATAAATTAGATAATCGTAATTTTTATAATAAATTTTTAATTATAAAGTATAAATATTAATTTTAATAAATTTCCCTAAAAATTCTAAAATTATTTATTTTTAAAATCATGGAAGTGTTTCTAGCTATCATTGAATGTACCACGCGCATTGCATTATGAGTAGATGAGCATGATTTTTGGGGCAGGTCACATTTGCCATAGTTTAGCAACTCAAGAACTCGACTTAGCTCCACGCCTTGCCGGGAAGTAGTAGACCTGGTCTTTACCTGACTTGACTCGATATTTGTAGAAAGTTATGGTCTGTGTATATAATGATTTGGGCCTTGGGCCATTCTGTGCATGTGCATCATTACTGTAATTGAACTTCAACACATTTTAAGTTTCATCTTATTCATTCCAGCATCCATTTGATCTATTTGGTTTTCTTTTAAAATGAATGATTTACTTGGAAGTGATTAAAAAAAAAAAACTCACATCTTAACATATTATAACTTGCTGCATCTCATTGTTACTGTGTATTTTTTTGCATTACCCAAGTTCCTTCCATTGAAATCAGTTATCATCTACCTCTCTGCTCTGTAGCATAGTTCCTGGATCATGACAAGCAAAGTATTAGAGTGTGGCAACATATGCCGTCTTTAGCCTTTACAAAAATGAGCCATCTTATGCATCCTATATGTTTCTCCCATTTAGATAAGATCTCATCATTTAGATATATTTATCTCTGTTCCCTGAAGTAGAAGATAACTTTAAAACCTCTTGGGTATAACAAAATGAACTTTATTTATTGAAGATCAGTCAGGGTATGACTAGTTTATTATCCTTTAGTTATTTCATGTTATGAAATATTAATATATGTAACAACTAATTCTCTAAAATTGTTATGATTTTCTGCAATCCAGTTACCCTATAAAGTTTGCTTTCACTGCTAATATCCTCACTTTTTTCCTCTTCTTCTCTCTGATTTTGCATTGCAGCTATTTGGCATTAAAACCTTCATGAAAAGCTTTTTACCATTTAAAGATGCTCATCTGCACCCATGGATAGAAAACATATTGGAAATCCTAAAGACCATACTTTCTTTTGGAGAGATTTCAAAGGATACAAAATCAAGGTATTGTGGGTGTACTATCATGAATAACAATTTCACCTCTTGGCGATTTCCATCCTTGCTTTCATTTTACATTTGTAATTTGCATATGAATTATCTCTTGTTTTAAGTAGCTGGAAGTAGAATTATACCAGAGGACTTTCTCATCTTGCAGTACTGTGGACAAGACCCATCAAAGGCTCGCTTCAGTAAAAGTTGTCATGTGATTGTCGAAGTACATGGATAAAAAATACCAATTGATGTCTTTTATTTGACTTTAAGATCATCAACATGAGCTTCTTTTTTGCATGCGGAAGTTTCTTGGAAATGATTGTTTACTTTGCATTGTATTCCCATTCTTAGTATTAAAATAAAATGTATTGATTGTTCCATTGCCTTTTGTCATCTAAAACCAGATGATGTTTGCTTATACAAAGATTTTAATATCTTTCTCACTAATTGCAACTGACTTTATCTTGGTGTGCAGGATGTTTACCCACAAGCTAGGAAGCTATTCCTCAGCAAAGTACTCCAATGTATAAAGGAAAGGCTTCTGGATGCGTAGTATGCTTGTGGCTTCTTATTCAACATAATTGGATCCCATCCACTTGAGTTTAAAGTGGTTAGTATTTGTCATAATTTATCCTATAAACCAATTACTTCGCAAAGTTTCTCTATTCTGCATTTCACTGAATGTTATGCCTTTTCTAGCCTGTATGAATGGGGATGAAGTTTCTTATACTAGCTAATGTCTTTGTATCTTTGCCAAATTGATTCCACAGGATAAACATAACCTAATGGAATTTGTTCAAATGTGTCACCGACTGAAGGCATGCCAACTTTCTATGCAACATGATATGAACTCGTCCTCCACTTATCTAGAAAATATTCTCACATATTTTTTCCTTGCACTTGCACATCATCCTTAATGTCCTAATGTTGATGAATGCAAGGAGGTTCAAACATTTGAATCAATTTACTGGTGTCCTTACTCTTCTTTGTTGCATTTGTTGCTCGGTACAATTTACTTGTCTTTTAATTGCTCTAAATGAGGATTCTACATGGGATGGTGTCTTGATTGAATACAATCCAATATCCAGTTACATTTAAATCTCTGTGTTTATAATTCTCTGTTCTGTGTATGCAACTTGGGAAAATTGCGCAGACATAGGTGCTGGGTGTCACATATTGATAGAAGTGTTTGAGCCCAATTTTCAATCACCATTGTATATGCCAAAATACAAATGCCACAAAGGATTTCAGTATTTCACAGAAGTTGCTTTTGAGAACAAGAAATGGATTCTAGTGTTGAGTGAGCATCTGTGTGTTGGAATGCTTTCTGCATCCGTAATGCTTCTTGTCTCTATTAGAAAAGCTTTCTACCTATAAAAAATAAATGAACTTAAAATTACAGATTTGCAGATATAGTTGTGCTTTTGTGCTTTTGATATAAAAGACATTGTATTGGTTCAATATTATATTCTCGAATATACTTAATAGTAATGCTTATACACGTCAATATGTGATAGATTATACATGGGGGGGCTTCGTAACTTGTTGTTGTTGTTATCATTATTATTTTATTTGCCATCGTCTGTTATATTATTCTGGTTTGACTTCTGTTTTCTAGGATTTGGAAGGTTATCTTAAAAGACTACATGGTGTAAGATCATGTTCATTAGCTTTAATTGGCTTTGTCATAGAAACATTAACAGTTATATACAAGCTACTTACATTTGATACTATAAGTTCTTACAAGTATATATGCAGTTTGGGCATGCTGCCTTGTGTCCCTCATGATCTGTGTAAATCAAATATAACTTGCATATACATAAATAGGTCGTAAATTATATGCGAGGGTGCTGCATCAATTATTATTATAATTGTACATAATGGCTTGTAAATAATTTCAAGGGTGCTTTTGTCTGTCATATTATTGATGTAGTCTTTGCAGATTTGGATGCTTTAAATATCTTTAAGAAATACATATTATGTATAAGTTTCATATCACTAGCTTTAATTGGTTTTATTCATAAAACATTAGCTATTAAATACAAGCTACTTACATTTGGTATTGTGAATACTTACCATTATATGCATCTTAATCATTTGGTCAGAGTAGACTTCCCTTACTCTGCCTGAGGTAGGATTATGAATCTTACCCTTCTCGAAGATGCCAATTGACTGGCATGTGCTTGATCTGGATTGCTCATCTGCTGGGACCCACGGCCTTCATGCATGTGTCATGGCCCGATGACTAGTTCAGGGTGCTCATCTGGTAGGCCAACGGATTAAATAATTGACACTTAAGGTCATTATCCAGCGTATGTGTAGCACACCTAATGACCAGGTGAGCCATTTTATCTGTTCACACCAGTTACGAGGTGGGACCCAAATGATGAATGGACTGATCTTGTACAGGTGGCAAATTGGCATGTGTTGGGGATTAGGAATAAAAAATCCAATCTCACAATTAGCCGTAAGAGTCAGGGTACATGGTTTTGAGAATGCAATTTCCATTATACATCTTGTACATTGTTGTCGCTACAGGTCAGACAAGGAGGGAAAAAGTTGGACACCCGGTGCCTCAAGGCAAAATAAGAATCCTTCTAAGAAGTACAAAAATCGTATATTGTGGGGTTTTTTACCCTTTCTTTAAAATCAAGTATTTTTCTTGCTTAGCGAATTCTGAAATTTGTGACATGCTTTCACCTTATAGATTCAGGAGGAAAACAACTACAAATAAAAAGGTAAAAGTAACCATAGTGGAATATAAAAAAGCAACATTGGTGTTGATGCTAGCAATTATGCTAAAAGAAGAGCTACCCCTGACTTATCAGATTCTCACCCCAACACCAGTCCCGAAGTTGATGAAGTTAATTCAGGTAAAGCTACTGCCACTTTCGAAATCAATGGTGTTTTCTAGTTCTCCTAGGGAAATGAAAAATACCCACAAGATGATAGTTTCATCCATTGGCTTATTGTTATCTGTAGTGGGAGCCAAATTCAATACATGCATTGCTGTCCTTACTCTTGCAACCTCACTGAGTGCCATCTGCTCTCTGCTCTATGTTGTGGTTATGATATTTTGTTACATGCCCTTTAAATCCTCATATAGAAATGAACATAGTACTCTCCCCTGTAATAAGAGTGCAGCTGATAAATTTTCTTAAAACATTGATTTAGCTGCCTCTTAAAAAATTATGAGTGGCACTAACATATCGTTTTGTTCAAGGATTGAATGATTTAGATTATGGTCTTAAGATTCATACTAGTCAGGTCATGGTTGCAAATTGGATGAGTCAAATCAAATTCGGTGAGACCCAACCCAGTTTTACACCCCGAGTCATCAACCTTGAGTCAAGTGAGTCATGACTCGACTTAGGCCGAATGAGTTGATCTGAATCACTGACTCTTTTGACCATGGTAGAGATCTTCTCTATTCTTTTGGTTTCTCATGCCCTGCTTTTTTCTAATTAAATGATTCTGCTGAAGAACAAGCATCTCCTTCAGAAGCCGCAGAGGAGGAGGAACTGGAGGCCTCGAGAGACCCAAAAGAATCAAACAGAGAAGAGAAAATGGATTCTTCCTATAGAGGGGCGGTAAGAGAATCGGATGATGAACCCCTTATAATCTCCCTTTGCCTTCTCATCTTTGAACTAGATTGCTTAGCATCTAACTAGTCCTTTCCCCTTGGATTTTGTTATGTTGCCTCCAATGCGGAGCATGTGGAAGCTACGAGGAGCAAAATAACGTAAAGCTTGGAGATTGGCTTTCTCTTTAAAAATTCAAATGTCCCAACCATGGGGTGTCAATCTGAGATGCTGAAGGAAGATGAAAGTTGTGGTACCTACAATATATATATGTTGCTAATAAACTACAGTAACACAAATGTGATATGGGCCATGTACATGTAATTTCCACGGTTAATGTATGTAGCATGCCTATGTAACCATGTTTCATGTAGAATAGCTTAACCACCCATCTTGGATAGGTTGTAACTAAAAAATTACATTCATCCAACAATCCTAACCATATGATTTGTGCCTTCAAGTGGGCCGTTGAACAGAATCAGCTTATGTGTGACTTCGGACTATTCAATTGGTAAATGTTGCTTCCCCTTGGATTTTTTTTACTGTCTTTGTCTGCAGTAAGCCCATTGATCCAATTGTTAACATCGTTTAATCAGTTTGGGTTTCAGTCATGGTGCATCCAAGAAGCGGTTAATTAATTGGATGGCCAGGATCAGGTGCATTGGCTAGATTAGTAAATATTGAATTTCCATATGTAGTTCATTCATTATCAGTAGCATTTTGCTTCTTCTCCGGGAGGATTGGTTGGAAATAAGCTCAATTGTATTTTAATTCTGTCATGGACACCTTTATTTGAAATGTCTGACAACTGGGGGCTTTCTAAAGTGAGCTTGGTGTGAAAGGATTGTCTCCACCTTTGGCCTAAAATTTGTTAGGACCTATCCTTAATATAAATGATGAATTATGCAGCATCCCGAGTGCAAAAAAAAAAAAAAAAAAAAAGAGTCTATGCTCCCATGTGGGTTCATTATTTGGTGATCCCCAGCCTTTGATATTAAGCTTCCACTATAAATGAGCAGTGCACTAGAAACTTCTTAGTTTTGGATGGTCCAAACCCTACAATTGGTGGCATGATATCTATGTAACTTGGGAGGCTTCTAGGCAATGGTGCGTCCATTATGGGTCCCAAATCATCATCAAAACGTGGTGGGATATAACAATACCTCATGATGGGACCCACAGAACTTAGTGACTTCAACACATCAATCAGGTCGGTGGTGTGTGGTACACCAGCCAATCCGCTTCCATTTTAGCTAGGACATGTGGCTCACCTAATGAGTGGGCCGGCCCGACTTATGTGCCAGGAGGTGAGCACGCCAAGCTTGACTTAATAAATGGGTAAAAATATCTCACTCATATGATACTTTTGCATGTGTACGGCAAAGGACCCTTGGAAGGAGAGAGCGGATTAAGTGTAAGCAATTTGGTTTTTAGGACTAAATGCTAGAACTTGACTTGCAAGTGGTGGTGGAATATGCTAAAGAATTGAGTAGGGCACTGCCTTGGACCCATTGGTACGTAATTAGCAAGGTTATTTTTGAATTAGAAGCTATGAATTCATCCTTTTGTCATACAATCAAAGAAAACAATCCAGTTGCAGATAGTCTAGGTCTACTGTCATCCAGCATCAGCCTCTTGCTTTTCTTCTGCTTGGGCAGTCTCTATGCCCTGTTTATGTAGGTGTGCCTCATTCATGCTATTGGGTGTGGGTGATAGATTCTAATCTGCGGTCTAGCAATTTGTTGTGCTTATAATATGCTGTGTTTCCTGCATTACTCTACCCTTTCTGCCTCCAGAGTTGTATTCTACCTTAAGTGACAATTAAAAATCTATGCGTTGGGTTGTTAGGTGACTTGTGCAAGATTCAGTTTTAAGCATTTATGCAGCTTTATGATTTAAGTGTGGGTTCCAGAAGCATATGTCAGACCAATCATCTATAAGGTGGGATTCATTACTGGTAGTACCGGTTGCAGACAGGTAATGCTGGTTATATATATCCAGAGGCAGTAGTCTTTACTTTCTGTTGATCCCTGCTTTCTTTGGATCCCTTTGGATTAGCTCCATCATGGTAGAGGTCCCGAGGGGCAAGGGGCCTGTTATGTCTCTGTTTGGATGCAAGCAAAGCTGTAAGACTTCTTTTTATATTTATTTATTGCAAAACCATGGATGGGATGGTTAGGATTTGCTGATAAATTTGATTCTTTAGAACCCTAAGCAATAGATGATGGGCCTAATAGATGGGTAGCTCACTGCTGAATAGGCCTACTTTCCCATAAATTATGTTGACTGTCCACTAAATAATTATTGTTCGGATGGTGTGAATCATCTTATTGGTGGGATTTTTACATGTTGGCCTAATAAATGTGTTCTGGACCTAATGCACAGCCCATATTGCTTGGTTACACTGGCCAAGTGTCCATTGCAAGTAGAAAACTGCATGTTATGGTGCCTTGAGAGCGGATGATGATTTCCACACTTCTTTTTGGCATCACAAAAGTCCAACTCAAAAGTCACCACATAGTAACAAGTGATTACTCTTACACCCCACGTACATAGATGTGGGAAGGTGAAAGAACTCTGTGTGTGATGATCGATAAATGCAAAATATAAAAATATACATAAAACACCACTCTGTCTGAATGTTTGCTTAGCCCACATTTGTCTAGACCATTGGGGAAAAAAAAAAAAAAAGACCACTGGCTAGGTAGGTTACATTGGTTAGATCATCCGGCTCATAGATTATCTTGTTGCTGAGGTGGGCCAAAATTTGAAAACAAAGAGATAGATGAGACATTTTTTATATTTTTATATTTTTTGTATTTGTATTTGTTTGCAGAAAAGTGGGAGCACACCACCTGTAGTTTTATTGATTTGAAAATGGTTATGTACAGCATTTAGGTAGGTGCAAATACAAGAAACAACTGCCACACGTATCATATAAACCAAGAAAAATATACAAAATTTCAAAAACGAGAAAACAACTAAAGCTTTTATTTTATTTGTTTTGTAGACATGAACTATACAAACATATTTACCCTAGCTCCAATCATCTCACCGTCGTTGCTATTTAGGAAACACCATGGAAGGAAAAATTAAGGAAAGCATTCGATCAATAACTATATAGAATTCTTTCCTTCCCTTCCTCCAAAGTGCTAGGGTCCACAAAAGAATCCCTAAACTTGCTCCGTATCCAACTCCAAATCCTATACACATTAATTCTCAATCATATTTCCTTTCGGACTGCAATGTTGACAGAGCAGACGGTGGTGCACTTTCTGCATCTTTGCATTTCTTTGATAGTGGAGGTCCACACAATCCTAAGTTCTCTTTGAATGATTCACTGTTAAATGTAAGAAACTGTCGGCTTTGTGGTATTTTTCCCACGAGAAAATTCTGTGAGAGATTCAACACTGCAAGGAATGTTAGATCTGTTAGCTGCCAAGGGATCTCTCCAGACAATTTATTATGTGAGAGATCTAATGACTCTAGATCCCTTAAATTCTGAAGTGATGTTGGAATTCCGCCGGTTAAATCATTGTTGGACATATTGAGCACAAGGAGGGACTTTAGATCCCCAATTGATTTTGCGATATCTCCATGAAATTTGTTCTCCGAGAGATCCACTACAGTAAAAGCCGTAAGGATCTTTACTAGTTCAATCCGTAGCCCTTTGATGACTAGAGACACTTTGTTTTGATAGTAAATGGAACTTCCGTTTATCATTTTGCCAAGGACCAAAGTTTGGGATTTGTCCTCATCCATCATTGCCTTCCAACTCTTGAACATATTTGATGGCAAATTACCCTCAAAGCCATTGAAAGAGAGGTCGAAAATTTGTAACAGAGGGAAAGGGTGATTTGTTAGAGGATGCCCAATGGTGCCATGAAATTGGTTGGAACTCAAGACGAGAACACGCAACTGTGACAAAGCTTCCAACCAAAAAGGGAAGGTGTCATGTATTTGATTGTTTGCAAGGTTTAATACCTCCAACATTTTGCAATTGGCCAAAGACCCTGGCACTTGGCCCTCTAATTGATTCCCACTGAGATCAAGCGATTTGTAGGTTGCATCCCTCTTTAAATGTCTGAAGTAAGGTGCTATTGAAAGCATTTCCTTGAAGATTCAACACAAACAGGGCATCACCAATCTCACCCAAACATGGTGGAATCTGACCAATGAAGTGATTGTGAGATAAATCAAGGACTGCTAAGGATGTTGCATTGCAAACTGACCAAGGGATTTCACCACCAAGGCTATTGTTTGAAACTGAAAAGAAAAAGATGGACGGTGGTGGGATAGGAAGTGAGCCTTCTAGCTTGTTGGAGCTAATGTCCAGAACACGTAAGTCACTGATCAACAAAAGATGGGGGGATGGTATTATTCCCTGCAGAACATTGTGAGAAAGATTTAAAGAGTATAAAGACCCATTGCCAACTTCCCATATCCATTTGGGTATTTCACCACTAATTTTATTATTGGAAAGGTCCAATTCACTCAACTGCACTTGATTTCTCAAGAAATTTGGAAATGTGCTGAAGTTGCAAGAACGTAACAACAAAGATTCAATCAGAGGGATGGAAACAAATGTGGAATTACCACTGCCATCTTGGACTGACAAGTTATTATCTGAAAGATCCAGATAGGAAAGTTTTTTGAGATTTAGAAATAAGCCTATCTCCACAACACCACTGAAATTATTGGAAGAAACGTCTAGGTCTTCAAGCTTGGTAAGTTGAAAGATAAATCTGGGTATCATCCCCTGCAATTTATTGTTACCCAAATGGATATACTCCAGCTGTGAAGAAGGGGCATTGTGAAACTCACCGAGTTGACCGCTAAGTTGGTTACCTCCAAGATCCAACAATTGTAACAATGGGAGTGAAAACAATGATGATGGAATGGTCCCATTAAGCAGATTATACCCTAAGCTGATCACTATGAGATTCAGAAGCTCGTTTCCATATGAAGAAGGAATTGGGCCGCTCAATTTATTGGATGAAAGATACAGATATTGCAGTTTGGTAAGGTTCAAAAGTGAAGATGGTAATGATCCTGACAAGTTGCAATTGCTGAGGTCTAATTGAGTCAAGAATTTGAGATTACTGAGAGAATCTGGTAACTTTCCTGAAAATCCAGTGTATGAAAGGATCAATTGCTGTAGAGTATTGTTTTGAGGGAACTCTGGCAAATTGATAGCTACAAGTGGATAACCTGATATGTCGATGATTCGTAGATTTGACAGCTGGAAAACACTGTCAGGGAATTTTCCATGCAATCCACACTCTGTAAGGAGCAGGGACGTCAAGGAGGATAAGTTCCCTATGAAATTGGGGACTGCAGACGAAAGATTGTTTCCACTGAGGTCGAGTTCAGATAGGAAATGGAGCCGTGAAAGGGAAGAATAGATGGAGCTTGAAAGATCACATTCTTGTAAGATTAACTTGCGAAGACTCCCTGGGAAGCTGGGCACTGCAGAGGAGAGATTGTTTCCGCTGAGGTCGAGTTCAGATAAGAAATGGAGCTGTGAAAGGGAAGAATAGATGGAAGCTGAAAGAAGACAATCTCGTAAGCTCAACTTGCGGAGAGTAGGGAGTGGCAAATCTAATGTCTGACCCTGCTGCAGTAAGATGTGTACCCAGTCTAGATAGAGTTCACTCAGATTGGACAGGTTTTGGACGACTGCTCCAATGCTTGGGTTTTCGAGTTTCAGGTATTGAAATCCAGAACCATTGTAATATTGATTGTAAGAAAGATCGAGAGAAACCAAAGTGGTCAAGCGGGAGATTTCCAGTGTGATTTGGCCATAAAAATGCAACCGAGAGAGGTTGAGATAGGTCAAACTGGTGAGCTGGTCAAACCCAGATGGGATTGGAGTGGGATGGAAGAAATTGAAAGCGAGGTTGAGCCTCTGGAGGCTCCGAAGACGAAAGAGGCTTTCAAAATCAATCCGACCAGAGATATAGAGCTCACTGAGGTCGAGGCTGATCACGTGCCCAGTGGGCCCATCGCACGTGATGCCTTCCCAAGTGCAGCAATCGGTAATGTTTGAATTCCAAGAGGGGAGAGTAGAGAGGGGTGAAGTTAAAACCATGTTTGAGGTGTAGGATAGCAGAGAAGTGATGATGGTTGCATTGTTGGGTAGTGAGAAAGAGAAGAGATGACAAAAAGAAAGGAATGAGAAACGATGGGTTTTTAGAAGAAGAGAGGAGAGCCATTGGGTAATAGAGCTTGGGATGTATAGGAATAGAAAGCGTGAGGTTTATTTATAGACAGAAAGTGAAGAGGTTTTACGAGTGTTAAGACTCGTACGTGTGAAATACGAGAGCCGCTCATAGGAGTAGTCATCGAAGAAAGGTAAAGAGTCTAGGGTATTTACATGGAAACGGATTGGCCACTCCCCCTGCCACGGGCCCGGTAGCTGTGGTCGGTGTTCTGTTGGCCCCACCACGATGTATGTGTTTCATCCATTTTTACGTATCATTTCAATGCTCGATCCCAAAAATGAGGGGGATATATAGATAGGAAAACAATAATGATTGGATATCCACCATTAAAATCCTCTTAAGGCCCACTGTACTGTTTATTTGACATCCAATGTGTTGAGTAGGTCATATAGACCCAAATGAAGGGAAAAAAAAAAAACAAACAAAGATCAGCCGATCCAAAACTTTTATGGCCCCTAAAAAACTTTTAATGGTCGACCCTCATTCAACACAGTTTCCTGTAATGTGGTCCATGTGAGATTGATATATAAATCATTTTTTTTTGTCTTATACCATAAAATGATCTAAAAATATAAATGGACAGCATGGATGGAACAAATACATCCTGGCAGAGCCCACGGAGCAACCTCCAGCCATTGGCGGGTGGCAGGGGATAGCCATCCGTCTCCTCCTGTACACACCACCGACCTGGCTGGTATGTTAACGTAACCAAGTTACGTGGGTCCCATGAGGTATGTATTATATCCAAACCGTTCCTCCAGTTGGCGGGCTGGTCTTAAGGCTTGAGAGGCAAAATAAGAGAGATCGATCCAAGGATTAATGGACCACACTGCATTGCAGAAGTTTTGGATCATTATGATATTTGTTTCTCCTCTTCATCCAAGTCCGTGCGACCTTATTAACATATTAGATTAAAAATAAATGTTAGGGTACACCCTTAAATGTTTTAAGTGTGAGAATCATTATTCCATTGCTATTTGTAATGTGATCCACCTGCGCTTTGTATATGACTTATTTTGGGGCTCATTCATTAAAATGATCCCGCCAAATAGGTAAACTCCATGGATATAATAAATACATCATTGTGAGGCCCATGTAACTTTGATAACCGTTAATACAATTCTGGAGCTCTGCAAGCATCAGCCGGACGCGGATTTCCTGTGAAAGCCTTTAGCAGGAATTTCTTGAGCTGGGATGCTAAGTGGGGCCACCATGCATCGGTTTTGAGAGATCATTTTACTCAAGTGGGCCGCATGGGAGGAAGAAGTAGGGATTCAGTGACCACCGTTTGATACGAATCAAACATTCATATGGCCAAAAAGTTTCATATTAGGCAAAGTTTTTGGTGTTTTCACTTCATCACAGTGATAATGACCTTATAAACGGTTTGGATGGCATATAAACATCAAGCTAGATTTGGATTGCGTTGTTGATACTGGCTAGTCGTAGATGTTACCGTAAGTGGACGATACCATAGGAAACAAACAATGCTGATTGAATGCCATAACATTTCCGGATTACGTGCGCCCAGTCTCACCCAACGCAGTGTGGTCCTGACTGTGGAGCCCACGTTGATGCATGTATTGTATATCCAAGCCGTCCATCCATATTTCTGCTCCATTCGAGGCCATTAACACACACTCACACACACACACACACAAAAAAAAAAACACGAGCATGTCCAAATCTCAAGTGGACCACAGTGCTGATTGAATTCCCATTGTTAAAAATTTTCTTAGGGCCCACTGTAATACCCACTATGAGTTTATTTGCCCTCAAACCTGTTGATAAGGACACAAAGACCTGGATTTAGGGAAAAACAAATATCAGCTTCAAAAACTTTCGTAGCCCACAATTTTTTTTTTACCGGTGGATGTTCAACAACTACTGTTACTCCTGTATGGTCCACATGAGACTTGGATCTGCTTCATTTTTTGGCTCATGCTCGAAAATGATACGGAGAAACTGATGGAAGATGTTTATATACAATGCATACGTAGAATACCACCAATGTATTACAACGGAAAAGAGAGACAGGAGCGGATTGCCTACGTACCAGAGTGGCTACTGGTCGCTGCTATAAAGGGCTATCACGATGTACGTGTTTAATCCACACTGTCCATGCATTTTACTAAGATAATTTTAGGGCATAAGCCCAAAAATGAAGGAGTTTCAGTTCAGGTGCTCCATTCTAGAGGAAACAGTGGGGGGCATTCAATTAACTGGATGACAAATGAACAGCTTGGATGACAAATGAACATGATTATGAGCATTATGGTGGGCCTTAAGGAGTTTGTAATGGTGGGCATTCAATTAGCATCATTTCTTATGGTATGGTCCACCTGAGATTTGGATCCTCTTAATTTCTGGGTTCATGGCCTAGAAGAAGCTGAAAAATGGATGGATGGGCTGGATATACAATAAATACATCAAAATGGTCCCACGGTCATCCTAGCTATGCAATCTGCGTTTGAAGAAAATTGTTGATTTTTTTTTTCTTCTTTATGAACTGGTGGATATTTTAGTCATTTTAGAAAAATTCATAAGGAAAATGGGAGAAAACAAACAGAAGATACCCTTCACAATAACTTCATTAATGAAGTACTTTAATGACAATTTAATTTATAAAGGTATGAGGATGTAAATGGCATGTTAATAAAGTACTATTTTGTAAAATTCCTTTGATAGAAATTAAGTAAGCTGCATGGTAGAAACGGTGAGGATTGAACATCAACGGTTGAAAAGTTTGTGGGGCCATAGAAGTTTTAGATCAGACTAACACTATTGTGTTTTCAGTTCCTCCCAGTAAAAGTGACCTTATGAACAGTATAGATGACATATAAACACCTTAGAACTAGGGAGGTTTCAATGGGAGGCATTTTCATACCCACTTTTTCCTGCTGTGGGGCCCAATTGAGTTTTGGATCTACTTCATTTTTTGGCTCAGGTTATAACAGAGTCTGGAAAAATTGATGGACAGGGGGGATTTCTTACAAACATCACAGCTGGTCCACCTAGCTTCTGAGCACGGGAACTTCCTGCCCACTTTTTCCCGTTATTGCTGCCACTTAAAGTTTTGGATTTGCTTCATTTTTGGGATCATTCCCTAACAAAGTCTGGAAAGATGGATGGACAGGGTGGATTTCTCACAAATATCACAGTTTGGCCCCACTCTGCTTCTGATCAATACAGGAACTTCCAACCACAGGTTGTCCAAGCAATCCACGTACTAGATTCAGATATTCAGAGGGTTGTGATCCTTTTTGACACAGGGGAGGACGTGAGGTCGAGCACCGTCTTCCTCAAGAGGATAACTATTCCGAATCCACGGAACTTCTCTAGACTCCTCACAGGGACTTCTCGAATCCACGAGGAAAGAAAGCAGAAAATAGAAATAAATTCTAATAAATTCGAAATTGATTGATGAATAATTAAAAACGAGTTCACAACCCTTTAAATAAGGGTACCAAGCAATAGGAAAGAAATCAGAATCAAACTACAACTCAAACTCCTAGAATCCATGACTTACTATAAATAGTAAACTTACTACTTATAGACGGCCGTGATGTCTACTAGTGCGCAAGGTTTTCGGCCAAAAATAGTAAGTGTCCTATTTGGCTTCACCAAACCGTTCTCCTAATTATTCTAAGCTCTTTTCACGTTGGGCGCAACTCCTAAAGCCCAACGGATGAAGAGTTATAATCAAACTAAAACTTACTATTTATAGTAAAAACGAAATTAAAAGAGGGAAACGACCGTCGATCAAGGGGTTTTTCGCAATTCCGGGCTGCGCAACCCGGCATAGCTGGGTTGGTTGGCTAAAGTAGCTCGTTCTACCCCAAAATCATATATTTTACGTCAGATAACTTATTCCGGATTGCGAGATACGCCTGATCTAAGGTCCGATGGTCTGAATCACTTCTGTCGTCGACCGGGCCTTTTCTGATCCATCTTGGCCATGAAACTGTCCGCGACCCGCTCTACATCACTTTTAGGCAAAATAGATGGATAAGTTGGATTTCTCACAAATACCACATTGGCCTCACCCAGCTTCTGAGCATTGGAACTTCCTGTGACAGGTTGTCCTAGGCAATCCACATCTCACATTCAGATATTCAGATGGACCTGATCCTTTTAGGCAAGGCATGCATCAACACTATCATGATTGTCTGGTAATTGGCTTTGATCAGCCTAACAAAGATGGCAGCTACTCATCAGGTGGTCACTACTTTATCTTTGTCCCCTCTAACAAATCAGGGCCAGACATGTATCAAGATGTGAATGATTGATAAAGTGATTTATAGTCACCACATTCTGTACACATGTGGGTCTGGCTCTTTGAATCAAGGCATTTTCAACATGAGGATTGCCTAGTGAGTGGCTCCGATCTCACACATGTAACTTTTTCTGTGCGTATATTGAGTGCCAAAAGAAAGGTGCACTGAACAAATGCATGCATGCATGCTAGCACAAATATGATCTTTTGTCGTACATCTGATTCATGCACCGTGTCCCACCTCATAAGTTGACTGACCGGATCTTTTTTTCTTTTCTTTTTTTTTTTTGTCCAGCCAAGGCATCTATGCAGTGAGGCTACAGTGCACAATAGAGTGAGGCCCACTTCACCTTGTATACATGATATAATGTGGAAGTTGGGCTTAGACCTTTTAGATGGATGGGATGAAATTTGCCCTATTTCCAAACACTGATAATCAACTGACTACATGAACGGGCATCATTGGCCGTGATCATTCAAAGGAGGTGGCATCAAGTGTCCCACTTTCCATCTCTAGTCCATTTTTCTTGAAATGGAACACTTCCACATGCAACACGGCACATATACATGCATGATTTTGACAGTCGCCATTAGATGTCAGGGCCAACATGCTTTAATTTCCAACTGCTCTTGGAATTCCTAACACAAGAATCTCACCAGGTCAAGCCAGCCATGACCATCAGCAGGTCAAGCATCGTGGCACCATTTATTTATGCGAAAGAATCCATGCACTAATTTATTTATTTTTTTTAACTATTGACTGCCCTCATTTCTCCATTTCTTACTGAGTTTATAAATTATAGTTAGCAAACAGTACAAGCTATAAAATAGGATGACAAAGTGTCACACGATCACCTGATCTGGTGTGGTAATGGATTATAAGATGGGTGGGAAATTGATCCGGATGATTTACAATTAACTGACAGCTTTGAAAGATACACATCATAGTGTTCCTACACACAAACCAATAGTTTGCATCCCATTTTCCATTGTTTCCTTTGATGTGACCCACTTTGAATTGTAGATTTGGTTGGTTTTTTTTTTTTTTTTTGTCCGAGGGCCCCAAATCCAAGACATAAACTGGTGGACAGGAGTGGATGTTGTAACTTTGGGGGCGGATTAAAACTACCCTGGCTATTCCGAGCTTGGGACAGGTGAAAGCTCCCAGCAGCTATAGAGGGGCCACCTTTATGTTTGGATTTTATCCACCGTCCATCCATTTTCTCATATTATTTTAGATTATTAGGCTCAAAATAAGATGTTTGTCCTCTTCAGTTCAACAGATACGGTATGGTGGCCAAAAGGTTGCCATGTCCGTCTTCCAAATCCTTCGTATATCTATATTCTTGCAACCATACCTCTTCTCTTGACCATCCATATCTTTCTGCTCGACCAATTTTCTCTTGCTTGGACTTCCCAACAATACAAAACTGGATTGGAAAACTTCTTGAGTTCAAGCCATGTGTTGTGCTTAGATTTTGGATTAGGTTGTTTCTGAACCCTGGTTTTCACTGATTTTTCCTATGGGGAACCCAAATCCACATAACTTAATGGATAGAATGGATGTTACATATATAACATTATGACCCCACGTAGCTTTAAGAGTCCAACATGTAAATTAAGGAAGCCACTCATCTTAGTAGTCATCATATTTCGGGATGCATTGTACTACAAGTCAAGTCAACAAAGTACTCACCATCCCGCGGATGCCTTGCCTCACAAGTAACAAGTCCGGTCTAACCAGTTATTCACATGAAAACGAAAGACCGGTAGAATTTATTGCCTATCTCAGCACTTTTCGGCAGGTGGGCGCATTTCTGGGTGGGGCCCAAAGAGATGTTTGTGAGAAATCCACTACGGTCATCAGTTTTGAGTGTTCATTTTATGAAATTCAACAAAAAATAAAGTGGATCTAAAACTCAAGGAGGTCACACCAGAGGAAAATTTGGGCAAAAAAATTCCTACCGTTGAAACTTTTCTAGGCTCCACCTTGATGTTTATATCTAATCTAAATGTTTATAAGGTCATTACCACTGGGATGAAGTGAAAATACCAAAAACAAAAGCCTTAAATAAAAATTTTATGGCCCCCAAGATTGCTTCAACGATTCACAATGAATCCCCACTGTTTCCTCTTGTCTAACCCACTTAAGTTTTCGATACACATCATTTTTTATCATATCCTAAAATGAGCTCTCAAAGTGGATGAACAGGGTGGATTTCTCAAAAACATCTCAGTGGGGCCCACCCAGCATCCTTGCGCAGGAACATCCTGCGAAAGGCTTTAGCAGGGAATCCGCATCCATTGGATGATGGGCCTGATTCTTTAAGGGAAGGCATTTACATGGTCAGGATTGCCAGATCAGCTGCTCAATCTCATGAGATTGCTAACATGCATGTTCCACGTGGATGCTATCACAGTGGTGTCTCTATTCTACATGACTAAAGACTTTAAACCATGATATCTACTGACATCAAATCCTGTTGTAAAGAAGTTGTGGTACACATTGTTTTAAATGGAAGCTGATTGAGGAAAGCAGTGGGGGACAATGAAGCCCACCATTGAAACCTTCATAGGGCCCACCATTATGTTTATTCGCCATCCAACCTGTTCATAAGGTGACACATGTACAGACCTGGATGAAGGAAAACCCAAAAATCAGCTTGATCCAAAACTTACGTGTCCCCAAGAAGTTTTCAAGGCAGGCGTTCAATCCCAACTATTGAGTCTTCAAGTCGCTAAGATGTCCTTTTCACCATTGAGCCCAAGTCTGCTTTAAGTCGGTCATGCTAGTGTGAATGCCATTTAGGTAGGATCTAGGAAAATATACTTGACATCCATCTGTCACATTATGGGGCCTCACTTTTTTATTGACTATTCAAGTCACTATTTTATCCTCTTGTGAGGAAAAAATTGGTCATAATAGTGCCAAAGTTATTAAGGTAGAGACCATTAAAAGTTTTAATATCTAGCATCCATCTATCATGTTATGGGCCCCCCTTTTTTTTTTTTTTTCTCTTGTTATACCATGTGTTTTGTATTACATTACTTGTCCTAAGGCTAGATAAGGAGCTTTGTGTCGAGTTGGCAGCCAAATCACAACTTCTATCATAAATCCCTGGAATCTCATTGGCTCTTCAGATCATTACCTCCTTTTAGGGAGAAAAAGATTGCACCAAGCACAATCAGTGAAATGTATTAAGCAATGGGCCACTACACGAAAAGACTACACAAAGCGCAACAGGTGAAATGTACCAAAAAGCAAGCCAGACGGTATTGTCGTGCATTAAGTTGAGCATGCATGTAAGAATGTAATGCATGGTTTAGATTGATCAATGATTCCACATTCAACTTGTGTAATGATGAGAACATGGGCTAGAATTTTTAATCCATATATGCCTAACCTCAGCTGCTGAGTGGAAGCTTAGCTCCCCATCAACAACGAGGACTAGGCTTAAACTTATTATGTATTTGGGTTGTGTGGGCATGCTGGATCATACATCAAGCTTGATTGTTGTATACAGCATGTGTTTGTAACCATGTCTTGTATAGAATATTATAACCACCATCCTAGACAGGTCATTGCTCAAATTAGACTCATCGAATGATCTAACCATCTGATTTGTGCCTTCAAATGGACCATTGAAAGGAATCTTGTGTGTGACTTCGGATTGTTAAATTGATATGCTAACCCCTTGGATGTTGCTTCCAATTGGATTATTGACATTGTCCACAACAGGTCCATCAATCCAACTATTATCATTAGTTAATCAATTTGGGTTTTGGTTATGGTCCACACAAAATGCGGCCAAGTAATTAGATGGTCCAGATCAGGTGCATCTCCTATATATTGTAGAAAGTATTGAATTTTCATGTGACTTCGGATTTTTTTCACTATCAATTGCATTGGTTGAAAATAAGCTTGCTGCTTTATTTTAATTCTGTCAGGAACACCTTTATTTAAGATATCTGGTGTGGGAGGATCATCTCCACCTTTTTTAGTGTCACGGTACAACTTCGGCCTGAAATCTGTTGCAACCTGTCCCCACTACAAAAGATGAATTATGCAGCATTCCGATCATCTAGAAAATGTAGACATTCCAATGTGGGCCCACTATTCGGTGATCCCTATTCTTTGATATTAGCCTCTTATTATGAATGGGCGATGCACCAGAAACCTCCTAGCTTCCAGTGGCATGATGTATATATACATTCAACTTGGGAGGCTTCTAAGCAATGACACATCCATTATGGGTCCCACATCATCAACGGTTTGGATCATCGAAAATAACTGAAAATTTAAGTGGACCCCATAAATCACAATGCACAAATTTTAGAAAATGCAAAGTGCATTTATTTGATGAAGAAAATGTAAGCCATTTGCACTTCCCTAACTTGTAATGATGACATGCTATTCTCTAGGAACATTGTTACAAGCAGCGTTGTCAAAATCCTATGATTTAGGATTTGAGTTTAATCTCAAGTAAAATTATTTGAATCCCACCTTTGAATCCTTTTTTATATGAATCTTACGATTTTATGATTTGAATCCCTATGAATTATAATTCAAATCCTGAATTACGATTCAAATTATACTTGTTTTCTTCTATTTTAAGCTTTCATTTTATGATTTTAAATTAGTGAGGGCTTTAAGAATTGTTAGGAAAAAACCTTTTAATATATATATATATATATATATATATATATATATATATATATGTATATATATATATATATATATATATATATATATATATCATTTAGAAAAGGTAAATTATGTTATTTTACTCTTTATAAGAGATTAAATTATATATTTTTTTCTTCAATGTTAAATGGTATTGTTTTTTGTATGATTTCTTACTTAACTAATCGAAAAACTAAATTGATTTACGACTTATCTGGAATGTTTGTATGGATGGTTATGATCATCATGACTTATATGTATTGTGGAATGATGGTTAGAAATCAAAATATCTTTTTTATTCGATCTACGGAATCAAATGCCGCTTTTCTAATATGAATCTACATTCAAGAAAGATAATGAGAACATAAATTATTAAAGGATCCTTGCATTTTTTTTTCTAGGAGAATTTCTTGAAAGACAAAAAAAAGGAAAGATAAGAATCATCTAACTTTTTTAAGTAATACCATGTCATGATAATATTAAAGTCTTTAATTATTCATGATTTATTTATATTTAAAAAAATAAAAAATAAATAAAAATAAAAACTTATGATTTATGATACGATTTGTAACTCGATATGATTCAACCCCAATTACGATTTGCAGTATGATAACGATTTTGACAGCATTTGTTACAAAAGATAAGTTTCTTTTTGGATAATTGTATCACATCATGGCCCTACCTTGTCCTCATTAAAGAGGAGAGGCTCACGTTTTTCTTGCTAACTGCACTCCAAAAAAGTGATTTGGATAAATAGGATTAGAGTGGTGGCTCAACATGCTTTGATTTTTAATTGCTCTGAAAAAAATTTACCCTCATTGAGAATTGAAGCAATTTTCAAGAAAATAGAAATTAGACTATTCTTGGGTTTACCCAGGGTTCATTTTGTGGTCTACATATTGGACCAGGCGGGCTGCAAATGATCCATCAAGACGATGTTTGACTGGGTTGGAGAAGAAGAACCCTTTGTCCGTAACAAAATCAGGTGGGACGGAACTATCAGCAAGATCTATAATGAAATCCTGCAATCAATTTTATAGTAAATATATTAAGGTGTGAAAGTATGAAGAGTTAGTGAAACTAAAGTGTGCTTGGTTAAAAGCCCCATTAGGTATAACTTAACTGAAGTGTGCCCCAACTGGAATTGCATATATGTGGTTTAATTAATTTATTTATTTTTGGGTGCCAAAATCACCATCGATTTCCTTCCAGGTAGGACATGAAGTGAAGCTTAATAGATTTGGGCGGAAAGCACCCACCCCAATCATAACAAAAGCACATAACTGCAACCTGCCCATATGTTAAGTTTTTGCCTCTTTTTTTTTTTTTTTTTCATTTTTTGTTTTAAAATTTCATGGAGAAGTAACAGAAAAAACAAAAACAAATGGCCACACGTAACACAGACTTAATTTTCCCGATCTCAAAAATTGAGAGAATAGAAATTTGGACAAGTAGGGTAATAGACACGCAGAATAGTTATATAACAGGAGGAGCTTCTCTAACCCAACAAGCACCTCTGCTTGGAGAATCACATGCCAAACAGGCACTTGAGAGGACATCTGAATGGTGCATAAGGTTGGCTCCATGGTTTACATAACCTGGCCTCAAAACCATACCACTCAAGCAATCAAGTCACCACATTTGTAAATAATAATAATAATAAAACAAGTGGGTGGTTCAAGAAATGAAGAAATTTCAAGCAGCCGATATTCAACATATGTTACAGCTGTCTTGATTAATGGACAGGCCTCACCATCCCAATGGCAAGGACCCGCTTGTGCATGTCTCAGATGTACCCACACAAGTAAGGTTGGCACGTGTAGACGAGTATATACTCTTAACAAAAGAAAAGTTGCTGACTTTGAATAATGATGATTCCAGAAAAGAGGGTGGAACCCATGAAGGAGAAGACAAGCCAACCAATCCAAGAAAACCATTACCGAAGAGGAAAACAATGAACTGATGCAGGATAATTATCCACTTGCTCTAAAAGCTCGAACTGTTAGAGTATGGTAAATTAATCCCTTTATCTCATAACCCAGGCCCCACATCGCATGGGTTAGGACCTCGGCCGAACCCCCTTCGTGGGCCCCAAATCACATGGGCCGCCCACCCCGAGTGTGTCCCCACATCCCATGAGTTACCCCACTCGAGTCTGGTGTAAAATGCACATTAATCACTCCTGGTAAGAAGTCTCGAACACGAAACCTCCTCCGTGGGTCGCACCCACCTCAAGTGTGCCCCTGTGTCCCACAAGTGACCCCACTCGAGCCCAGTGTGAAAATACCCCTGCATTAATCACCCCCAGTGAAGAGTCTCGAACACGAGACCTTCTGCTTTGATACCAATTTGATGTAGGAGAATTAACCACTTGCTCTAAAAGCTCGAACTGTTAGAGTATGGCGAATTAATCCCTTTATCTCATAGCACAGGCCCCACATCGCATGGGTTAGGACCTCGGCCGAACCCCTTTCGTGGGCCCCAAATCACATGGGCTACCCACCCCGAGTGTGTCCCCGCATCCCACGAGCTACCCCACTCGAGTCTGGTGTAAAATGCGCATTAATCACCCCTAGTAAGGAGTCTCGAACACGAGACCTCCTCCGTGGGGCCGCACCCACCCCGAGTGTGCCCCTGCGTCCCACAAGCGACCCCACTCGAGCCCAGTGTGAAAATGCCCCTGCATTATGAACCATGCAAAAAAAGAAAAGAGTCCATATCGGATGCTTGAGGAGAAAGGCAGCCACTCTCTCCTCATTCTCTTCAGGATCAATGGAACAAGTAATGTACACTAGTGTCCCTCCAGGCTTCACTAATCTATAAATGCACTAATGTCAATGTAAAAATCTAGAAGGCACCATTCTTTAGCAGAAATCTTAAAACACTGCAGTATTATGGGATATACATTAGCTTGTTATAATATCTTTGGCAATCTAATATTGTACTTTGTGGTTCTTGGAAAAAACAAAAACAGCTGTCAAGTAAACATAGCTTTTCAGAGAAAACCATAATGTATTTCATTTTGTAATCCAGATACATAGAAATGCATTAAAACTAAACGGCCAGGTAAAATAAAAACAAAAGCAAGAGCATAAAGAACATTTGCCTAGCGTCGCAATTTTCATCTTCATTTTAAAAAAGAACCAAACATGTTACATAGCACCGGCCTCTAGGAGAAAACTAAAGAGGAGAAGAAAGGGTTCGAACTCCTACAATGAAGCTGCATCAAGGCGCTCATCTTGTAAATTTGTCAACTGTTCCAAATCCTCTAATCTCCGGTTCCAACGTAAGTCCACTATCTTAAACAACAAATTGAATAGGAAAGGAAGACTTAGGAAAGGCAGAAAATAATCATGTTCATAAAACACCTACCACTACCGATCAAAGCATCTTAGAAACAAGCACATGAACAATTACTGACCCAAAAAAGAAATAATATTATAAGTCAATACTATCAGTGATTGCAACTGTTTAATTTTTTCCAAATTCCAAAACAATCCCACTTTAGTTATCTTTTCAAGAAATATTTAACTTGTTTAAGGAATACCTTGGAGAGGACACCCAATCCAGAACAACGAGCATCCAACAAAACTTTATCAAACTTCTTGGATATCTTTTCCTACAAAAATCAAAAGCTTTGTGAATAAAAAACAAAATTTGTAACAGGAAATGATGGCAAAAATATTCAAAGCACTGCATAAACAACATGCCTCAATAAAAGATTGAATCATCCAGATGGTATTTTATAAAAATAACGAAGAACATTCCCTCAGAAATCTGTATGAACTCAAAACAAAAAACAAAAAATAAAAATAAAATCCTATGCTTCCTAGATAAGGGCACCACTGCCAACAGTAAAAATTTTGCCTAAAAATCAATATACTAGTTTGCAGTTAAGGCTACAGGGAATCAGTCGGAATTGCGATATCTGTAACTCTGAACATTTTAAATGTCAGAATTGACATGATATTAGGACATGCGAAATCCAAAGATGTGCCAATTGTGCTGCAACAATTTGGTGTGGGGATCAGGACTACTGAATGTGTTGAATATAAATCTCACAACATTTTCTAATTTATTTTATTCTTTCCAACCAAAATTAGACATTTAGTCTATCTTTGTTATATCTATTGAAAAGACATTGAAGCAGTTATTGGGGCAGCAATTGTTCTCAATCCCTCGTAATAGAAATCAATCTGTATCGAGGTTAGTGGGAGCTAGGGGTGGCAACGATTTGGATCAACCATATTTTAGCAAAACGGCATAGAACAACAACAAAACAAAAATGAGGGAGATCAAAATATCAAGTGGACCACACAATGTTGATTGAACACCCACCGTTAAAAACTTGTCACGGGCCATAAAAGTTTTGGACAAAGCTGATATTTCTTTTTCTCCTCGTACGACCTAATTAACAGGAAACATTACAGTAGGCCCTAGGATGTTTTTAACTGTGGAGATTAAATCACTACTTTTTTCCCGTGGTGTGGTCCACCTGAGTTTTGTATCTTCCTCATTCTATAATTTAAGCTCTAAAATTATCTTAAAAATGGATGGACGGCGTGGATAAAACACATACATCATGGTGGGGCCCATACAGCACCGACCACTAGCCACCTGGCCAGTGGCTGCATCACTAGCCAAATGGCATCCCAGGCAAGGACCGGCTGGGAATTGTAATAGCATCGCTGCTTCCCTCGTATTTAAAATGAGGAAGAAGAAGCTCCAAAGCTCTTACCATCTTCAAATGCCTTCTTCCATTAAATTTCCTGTATTTACAGAAACCAACCTCGGCACCCGCATTGCAATATCTACTCCTCCAGATATTACTACTGTAGACCTCAAAAGTAAGATTAAAATCCCATCATCATCATCATCATCATCATCATCATCCTCTCGATTATCACGTAATCCCTTCCTTAGTCTTTTATCTTTCTCTGTTTCTTTGATTGGAATCCTTCAAATGAACATCTGATGCTTTGTTTTAATAAATGCATTTCTCAAGATGGGTTTTGCAATTTTTACTTGGTTGGATGTCCTATTGGTGTGTATGGAGCATTTTTCATTTGATGCTTTGTTTTTAAAAAATAAAAAATTAAAAAAATTGTGAAAATGGATTCTTGATGATGCTTGTTGGAGATGGGTATTTGCTATTTTTTGTTGTTTGGCTATTTGTTGGGAGTTTATTGGGTGCCATGTGCTAGAAATATGATTGAATTAGGTTGGAAATAGTCGACAATACTGTTTCCGTAATTTATTTCGAATGTGGGAGGAAAATGGGTGGTTCCAATTCTGTGGAGAAACGGGTGTTGCCAGATGTGCTGCTAGATTAATAGCATTTTTCTTACAAGTAGGGCCCAAGTACATTTCTGTGATTATTGTTGTTGATGTCTTAAATCTGTCAATAACAGGATCGGTTGATGCCATCGACAGGCCACCCAATGCCATCAAGCAGATGTTGATGCCATCTACAGATACTCGATCCCATCGGAAAAATCTGGAAAATTCCGTGTTGGTTGCTGGAACGTTTTAGTGTTGCTACTCGATGTCATCGAAGTGAATTCGATGACATCGCTAGATCCTCGATGGGATGTCGATGCTATTGAAGGTCCCATCAAGCGCATGCAGAGTTGCGTGAGTGCAGGATTCCGGTTATGATAGTTTATATATCGGGTGTAATCGGGATTTGGGAACGAAGAGGTGTATTAGGCCTTTTTAATTCCTTCCTAAGGGTTCAAGGGCATAGCTAGGGCTTGTGAAGTAGATTCATTGCTTGTTCGAATCGGTAAGACTCCATCTCTTATAATTTTTGCTTTCATAGTGCATTACTCGTCGCTTTGTGGTTTTTCTCAAAAGGGCTTTTTCCATGTAAAATTTGGATTGTTCCTGTTTGGACTTGTTTGTGCGATTGCGTTTACCCTGCTTGATTCGTCTCTATTTGCTTCTGTGGTTCCCCAACAATTCAGTCTCGCAGGCCCCACAGTGGATGTGGATGCTATGCTGAAGACTCCCTTCGACCATCCTAGGCATCCAGAGTTTTGGTCTAGAAATGGAGGGTTAGAAGTACAACCAACAGTCTATGAGTGATGGAAAGTAGTGCAATGATTGGATGGATAGCTGGATTTTTTGGTGCAAGTGGTCTTGGCTCAATTGCCAAAATAAGTTGTGTCCTACCCCGGATGATATTCTTGGTAGCCCATTGATCCTATCTTTCATTTAGATATAGATTAGAGAATTGCTATTATGATGTTGGATCATGGAAACTCAATGAAGTGGAATCTCCACCAGACGTGGCAAGCATATGTAGCAATTGGGGCTTTTGATCTGGCTGATAAGCAATTGGGTTGTATGACAAAAATTGTGGTGGTTGGACCATCCCTGCCATCTGATCATTGTAGGTTTTACCCTTTAAATATGGGCTACTGCCCAATTTTTTCAACTTTGTGGTAATTCCTCTTTTGCAGGTCACTAATCAAATGGCCATCACAGTCCGATCACCTTGATTTTTTTTGTGGCTCACCCACATGATGCCCAACCATATCAATCGCTATTGTCAATGGTGAAGATGTGGAAGCATAAAAAAACAGAAATGATTTTCTAGAATTCAATAAAAATTTTGGAGTAATTGTTTAGAACAAGCTGGAGCCCTATGAAATTCATAGTGGCCTTTGAAAACCTTGGCTATTTGGAAATGTACATCTGCAGTATTATTTGAAAAAAAAAAAAAAAAATCAATTGGTCCTTTTTATGAGTGCCAAAGGGCATGCTAGCCTATTAGGATCTTAGTAATCAATCCTTTATATGGGTGACAAAGGGCCATGCTAGACATGCCTATTTAGGATGTTAATGTGCTGGCTTGGGCCTGAAATTAGGGGCTTGATTACCAAACAAGCCCAGTCTAGACCTGACCTGACCTTTTGGCTCAATTACTAATCGGGTTGTGCTCCGATCGATCTGGCCCAAGTCTAGACCTAACCCATTATCTCCCCAACTCCTTTCATTGTAATAGAAGGTTTTCAAGTTAGCATAGAGTTTACATACGATAAGCAAGCAATAATATTATTGTTTGCCAAACAGGGTGGATAGAGAGATTCAAGAAAAGTTGGCTAAAGCTCTTTTGGTAAGGTTGAGGATTTTCTGAAATTAAGTTCTTGGAAAATTCATTATGGAGGGTGACTTAAGTAATGTGTTTTTGTGGACCTCAATCAATAAAGGCATTTTGATTGAAGAGATCAAAGCTGCAGTTTGGGATTTGGGGAGATAAATCTTTTGATCCAGCTGCAATTTGGGATTCAGGTTCCTTCTCAGTGCAATCTTTCTATGGATCCCTCACCCTCCCTCCCTCGTTAGTGAGATGTTGTCATACATGAGATATTTGGTTTTACAGAGTGTCTCCAAAAGTTGTTGCTTTTATGTGATGGGTGAGCAAAAATAGAGTGCTCATGGTTGATAACCTGAGGAAAAGAGGCATGATTCTGCCTAATGTGTGTCTATTGTGCCTCGAAAACCTGGATCATCTCTTCCTTCATTGTTCTCTCACTCTGGAAGTTGGTGGAGAGTCCTTGATTTAACTGGGGTTTCGTAGGTCATGCCTGAATCTATCGATGGCCTCCTTTGTTCTTGGCATGCAGATCCGCCCGGGGGAGTGGGGGTTCTTATGGGTGTCTCGTGGGCTGTGTCATTAGAGAGAGAGAGTCGATATTTTAGAACTCTTGGGCTACACAACCCCAATTTATCGACAACATCTTAGTTTTCTTAATCACTTGGGACATGCTTGATTGCTTTAAATTTAAAAATACTCTGTTTTCTTTTGTTCCATATAATGTCAAGAGGGAGCATCCTCTAAGGTTCTTGCCGGTTGACATGAAAGGCCCACCACCTGAACCATCCATAACATTCAATATTGAGTTCAGAAGAGCCCACTCTATTTCAAAAAGAGTAACACCAAATGGAGGAAGTCACTGAGAATAAAAGAAAAAATGGTCCATGGTTTCCTCTTCCTGAGACATGAAATGCATTTTTGCAAGCAACCAATATCTTCTTTTAAGTTTCTCTATTCTAAGGATCATTTTAGTTGTGACTATCCAATCATAATCCCTCGACAAGGTAGGGCATAGGTGCCCCAAACTTTTTTCCCAAGGGGGAGCTTAGGAGACAAAGTTCTTCAAGGAGAAACAACCTTGTTGTAAGGAGCCCACCATTCATCATCTTCTTCAAAGGGGTATTAAGGTGACCCAATATGGGAGGTCCAAAAGGTCAATAACCTAAAAATCGCATAGATGAAGTCCAGATTCCAAACAATTTTCTCATCCTCTAGTTCATAAGAATCTCTCACGTGTGTGTTTTGCATAGCTAGAGTATAGAGTCGAGGAGACCTTATATCTAGGGGCTGTCTTGCAATCACAAAGCTTCCCAAAAGCAAACTCTATTGCTGCAAGCCCACTTTGAATCTGATCATTTCTCAAAGATTTCATCCACACCTCTAGTGGAAAGGCAAATTTCAAGATGATTTTCCACATAGACGATCCATTGCTTCTTGAGACATTGCCCTGTTCCCATCATCTTCCTAGTTTCCCGTATTTGAGGGAGCTACCTTATTCCATAATGCATCTTGTTCACTTCCAACCCTCCACCATTTGTGAGAATAGCCCAATTTCTTTCCTTAATTCCACCCAAACCAAGCCCGGCTTCCTCCTTTCTCCGTTGGACTTCCTCTCAATTTACATGATGATACTTATCCATCATAAAATAATTAAAAAAAAAAATTCACTGGATGATACGTGCGCCGTTCCTTCTTCCCTTCGTCCTTTGGATTTTCTCAAGCTTTTTTTCCCCCACACTGTAAGGAATTTGGATGACTGATAGATAATTTGGTGGCGGGTTAGCAAGAGTAGATTTGATCAGAGTAACATGCTCATCAAAGTAGAGGAATGGGTGCTTCCATGACACCAATTTCTTCTTGAATTGTTCAATTGTAGGCCCCAAGGAGGCCAAGATACTGCATAACAATTTTGGGTTTGCCCCACCAGCACTTTCCGTCATTTATCAAAAGAAAGAAAGAAAGAAAGAAAGAAAGAAAATTGTGTTAAGAGAAAATTAGACTTATGAGACTAGAAGTAATGTTTAGTATCTCATTAATTAAGAAAAAGACATAGGATGTTTATAAGTTATATTGGTCACTAAAACCGATAGTAGAATGTGTACCTTCCACCTTGATACTTCTGCTATTTCCTTCTGAACTGATAGTCACTTAATATTGTACCTAAATATTCAAGCTCTGTTTGGTGTTCTTGACTGAGATTGAGGAGAAATAGAGGGAATATGAGAAGAAGTGAGAGAAAGAGAGAAGGGCTGAATACGTTGTGCTGCCCCTAGCTTCTCCTTATCTTGTTATCAGGGTTTTCAAAATAAATGTGAAAGTATAAAAATACCCTCATACTTGAGTTATTACATAAAACAAGGCCCATGAACTTAAACTCTATTCTAACACATCATCTTAAGGACTAAAAAGGAAAAACAACTCTGGAAACCGTAATCCCCATGTAAAGTAGACCACACATGGCCACACGTGAGATATCACGGTCCGTCAACAAATAGAAAACATTCAGTTTAACCAAGAGGAAATGGTGAAAATTAATGATTTGTCATAGTATTATACAAGGAAGTAGCCCTCACATATCACTTTCTCAACTCTTAACTCAAAAGTAGCTTAATTGCCATTTGGAGTCCAAACCTTTCATGAACGCTAGCTATTAGGAAGGAAACAACAAAATATCTCTTTCCATTTTATTAGACTTAATTACAATTCAATTCAATGGCACTCAAACACACCCTCAGTATTTATGGTGCTATATTGCCTTTTTTTTTTTACTCACTCCTTTTTTTTTTTGTGTGTGTGTGTGTATTTGCAGTGCTATATTTCCTTTTTGTATAGATTCTGAAAAATGTAACTAGCGTTGAATTGTGGCATAGGAAAACCTGGGAGGGAGCACTACCTTTGTTTTCCAAATCTTGGAGAGGTCAAAGTTCATGCATTGATGGTATGACCTGCAACTATTTCACTTATTTTTGAATTGTCATTTTGAAAAGTTCTATTTGGTCACAGTCCTTTGTTTACTTGTGTAGGTGAAGCGGAAGTCATGTTTTTACCACCTTCCAGAGTCACTTCTGATAAAGAATGCTTTTCAAGGATCGAAAGGGTCTTGGTTTCTTCGAATGAGTGCAACTCAGGTCCAGCATATACATAGTCAATTAGCGCCCACAACTGATATCAGCAATGCTATGGTTGGTCGAAAAGACAGGATTTCTCAATCGATAAGCGGCAATAATAGTGTCGGTTCATCTGGGATAATATCTGTGACTGGTATCCTCAGTAGGTACTTTTCCGAATCCGATGAGAGGAACATATTCAACTGCCAAGCCGAGAGCATAAGAAACCCTAACGAACTGGCCGAGCAATCTGTAGACTCCCAAATGCAAAAATTAGTAGAAATTCAATGCACCAATAATATTGGTTGTACAACTGGAGTAGAATTTTCCATGAAACAGAATAAGCATAACAAGAACACGTCAGAAAATAACATGGTCCACACATTGATTGATCCTTACATAGAGAAGTCCAAATGTAATATTGTATCCAAGATCAGTAAAAAACGTAACAAAACTGAATTGTCTGATAAGGAGAGAAGTGTTGCAAGCTATGACGTTAATGATGACAGTGGGGCCCATCAAGATAATCAAGATTCACTTTTGAGCAGTCTGAGTGTAACATTGCAACTGAGATTAGTATAACTGTAGCAAAACAAAAGTATCTGCTTCTGTCACGATGAGTATAATGGGTCTTGAAAGGAAGGGAAGAGATGCTGCAAGCGATGCCATTACTGTTGACAGTGGGGCCCATCATCATCATCGAGATTCTGAGGTAGAGAAGTTCCATTGTAATATTGCAACTGAGATTAGTAAAAAAGATAGCAAAACTGGAATGTCTACTTCTGCCGGAGAGAAACGCTTCTAGTGATGACATTGCTATAGGCCTTGGAAAAGACCATCTAGTATGGCTCGTGGTTGTCATGTCATACAGGTCGAAGTCTTCATTTTATAGACCTTGGAAAAGACCATTTAGTAGGGCCTATATTGATGTATGTAAATAATTCATGCCGTCCATCCTTTTTGTTGTGTCATTTCAGGGCTAGTGCCCAAATATCAGCTTGATTCAGAGCTCGTGAGGGCTTAAATATCAATAGTGGGTGTCGTTGTCACCATTATTTTCTATTATGTGGCCCACACAAGCCCGAATCAGGTTGATATTTGAAACCTAGCCCTAAAATAACACATCAAAAAGGATGGGCGGCATATATTATTCACATATATCAATGTAGGCCCCACTAGTTGGTCCTTTCCAAGGCCTTTAAAATGAATACTACAACCTGCATAGCACGACAACCACGACCCTTTCCTCACGACAACCACGACCCTTTCTTCATGAAAACTACGACTCATGCCCAGGTCGTGGTTGTAATGTGGTAAGGGTCGTAGTTCTCATATAACATGAGAACCACGACCTATATAACATGATAACTACAACCCATGACAATTACAACCCATGACAATCACGACCCATATAACATGGCAACCACGACTCATACTTGGGTCATGGTTGCCATGTTATATGGATTGTGGTTTTTATGAGGAAAGGGTCGTGGTTGTCATAAGGTAAGGTTCGTGGTTGTCATGCTACACAGGTTGTAGTCTTCATTTTATAGGCTTTGGCAAGGACCAACTAGTGGGGCTTACATTAATGTATGTGAATAATTCATGTCGCTCATTCTTTTCATCATGTCATTTTAGGGCTAGGTTCCAAATATCAGCCTAATTCAGAGCTTGTGAGGGCTTAAATATCAATAGTGGGTATCATTGTCACCATTACTTTCTATTATGTAGCACACACGAGCTTCGGATTATGCTGATATTTGGAACCTAGCCCTAAAATGACATGACAAAAAGGATGGGTGGAATAGATTATTCAAATACATCAATGTATGCCCCACTAGTTGGTCCTTGCTAAGGCCTATAAAATGAAGACTTCGACTTGTATACATAACAACCACAAGCCTTACCTTATGACAGTCACGACCCTTTCCTCATGAAACAACGACCCATATAACATGGCAACTACGACTCATACCGAGGTTGTGGTCGTAATGCGGTACGGGCCGTGGTTGTAATGTGGTAAGGGTCGTAATTGTCATGGGTCGTGGTTCTCGTGTTATATGGGTTGTGGTTCTCATATTATATGGGTCGTGGTTATCGGGGGTCGTTGTTGTCATATTATATGGGTTGTGGTTCTCATGTTATATGGGTCGTGGTTGTTACATGTTCACTTCCTTTATTACCGAATGAAAGGATGGTCATTGGTACAATAGCCTAAGGCTAATAATGGGGAGATTCGTTCCGTCCACCTTGTTGGACAGCTCACCGTGGGCCCAAAAGTTTTAACTCGGACAATTTTCACTTCTAACAAACATCACAATGAGCCTAGAAAGTTTTAACAGTTGGTTCCATTGTCACCATTATTTTTTATTATGTGACCTACACGAGCTCTGGATCAAGATGATATTTGGGCCCTAGCCCCAAAATGTCACAGCAAAAAGGATGGGTGGCATGGATTATACACATACATCAATGTGGGCCCCATGAGTTTGATCCTTGCCCCGTGCAAAAAAAGATTTCCTGCCCCTCACTTTCTTGGCATTAAATACAACTACGGTAACAAGGACAAGGGCATTTAAGTAATTTTCGGAAGCTTGACGTACGGCTACTTTTAGGATACATGCACCTTGTTAGCTTTCTATGTAATTGACCCAAATTTCGACGCGTGTACGGTCAAATTCCCTAAATAAAAGAATAAAAAAAATAACTCATTTCTCGTTCTCTCTCCGCCCGCGCACGGCTCCCTGTTTCTCTCTTATCCCCGCACGAGTCCACCTTCTTCTTCTTCTTGACAGTGCAAGAGCTCGAAGAGATCGATCAACTTCTATTGAAAATGAAAGCATTTGGAAGGAAAGCGCCCATGTGCTTCTCTCTCTCTCTCTCTCTCTCTCTCTCTCTCTGATGGCGTTATCATGGCCGCCGACCTTTCTCAGCTCCACTCGCCCACTCTCTACAGCCCCACCATCCGTACGATCGCATCTCCTTACCCGCCATCACCTTCCAACCATCTCAGCAACCGCCCTTTCCACTCCCCAACTTTCACTCCCCGACAAATCCCATCCCTTCATCACCACTCCCACAAAACCCCACGACCGGAGGCTGAAAATCACAGCCGCCCACTTCAACATCTCATTCCCACGGCTCATCTCTCCTCACGATCATTGGGGAATATGGACCTTTCTCTTCACAGCTGGTGCATTCGGCCTCTGGTACTACTTCCCACTCATCGATCCTGCCTTGATTCATTTCTCCTTTCCTCTTTTTATTTTGAGATTTTGATTCAAAGATGTCTGTTTTGAAATGGGATCGAAAGGCTGGAGAAGACGAAAGTGAGGAGTGCGTTGAGCGGCGCCCTGGTCAACACTCTGGTGGCGCTCGCCACGACCAACCTCAGCATCATTGCAAGTGAGGTCCCGGTGTATTCTGTTGTCTTGGAGTATCTGCTGCCCGTCGCTATTCATTTGCTGCTCTTCAGAGCAGATCTGCGTCGCATCCTGCAGTCCATCGGGGGCGCTGCTTTTGGTTTTCTTGCTTGGATCAGGTTTCTCTTAGGGCCTGTTTGGATGCCTGTAAGTTCTTTTAAGTTGTAAGTGACTTACAGGTGAAAGTTACTTACAGGTAACCTGTTTGGATGTAAGTTGCAAGTCACTTACAGGTAAGTTACTTTTTCTGTTTGGATAACCTGTAAGTTACTTACAGGTAGAAAGCTGTATTCACATCGAGCATATCTTAGATTGGGGAATCGTTCTAAAATGTTATAATCATATAAAAAAAACATGGGATCAAATATGTTATTTTGTTAAGCCCATCAAGATGAATATTTGAGATAATTATTAAGCTAAAACAATCATCAAGTGGGCTATAAAAGTGGGCCCACGAATTCAAAAAATCTATAATATGGAGTAATAACTCCCATTTTCAAAGGAGAAAAAAAGGGTAGATGAAACCCTACCATTTTAGGAGGAGAAGAGACGGAAGGTAGTAACTGCAGTGAGAGATTGCAGAGACGGAGAGAGATTTGGTGGGTTGGTGTATTTCTCCCTCTTCCCCTCTTTTTAAAAATCTGACCGTTGAGCCTGTAAGTGACGTACAGGGAAGTGACTTCCCACCCCCATCCCCCTGCAGTTTTTTGGTAGATTTGCCTGTAAGTGACTTACAGGTTGTAAGTTACTTACAGGTGATTTTTCTCCCCCAAACACCACCTGTAAGTAACTTCCCTGTAAGTAACTTCCCACTTACCCAACTTACAGGCATCCAAACAGGCCCTTATTAGCGAATAGTAGGGCTTTTGATAGTAATTTACTTTGGAAATCTACCAAAATTGTATATGCCAACGTGGCCCCACCATGAAGATCACCTCGTGCAAACATTAGGTTGGTACACTTGTCAGGAGGGCCACACATGTACCGTAATTTTAGACTGTTGTTAGTTCTGATCTAAATCTCCAGTGTTTCTGTATGTGGTGGCCCACTTGTTTGATGGACTGATCTGATTTTCGTGTCAGGTGATCTTCATTGTTTTGGTCCACTGTATGCACAGTCTTGAATGTTCTAGGCATGACTCGTTTGCACATGAACTAGGTTCGGGACTAAAACCATAAGTAGATTCTAAGAGGATAAGGTCTTTCATTAGATGTTTCTTTTATAATTAGAATTAAGGAGACAGGAAATGATTAAAAAGTGAAAGTAAAAAACAATGATAAAAGAAGGGTAAAAGATAGGATTGAAGAACGTTTCAATGTCGCTACCTTTAAGGTTGCCCATACTATTATATCAGTTTGCAAGTGGGTTAAAAGCAAACCCGCCTCCAGGATACAACAAGCCCAACCTCTCGATCTGAGAATTGTATCCTTATATTTGCAAAATCAAAGTGGGTGCCTACCAGACACAACAACCTCAAATATGCCCAATAATAAGAGAAATTACTAAGTTGTGTCATTCAGAATAGGATTACAAAATAGCAGAAAACTGAATCTTGGTCTAAGAAAGCAGTAGAGATTTGAGAGACAGGAAGAGAGAGAGGAGAGGCTTAGAGTCTTTGGAGCATATTCAGCCACTCTGAATAGATACAGACCCCTTCAGATGCTTTTTGATGGGTTTGCTATATTTAGAAATCTGCCATCTCCCCAATTCAAATTACAATGATCTCTAGATCCAACTCATCTAATCACACCTAATCGACCCAGGGGCACAATCCAACAGTCTGATCATGCAAGTGCAAAGTGTACTTCAAGCACCCTTCCTCACGCACGCACCACAATGGCCTCAGGCACTCATGTGCCTGCTGATGGGGTTGCTAAGCACCTATGAGCAAACACAGTAAGGCTTGCATACGAGAATACTATACTAGAAAATCAACCTTTTATGAAGCTTAAAATATTCCCATGTATTTCTGATGTGGGACTATTTTAAAAGACAAAAAAGGAGAGAGATGCAAAAAACACAAAGTCATTTTCATGAAAACAAAACCACACCTTTTCTCATCTTTTCAGAATTTCCATTTTCTTATTTTAATACAAAATTCATCATTGTTTTCATATCTACAAAATTGGCATTGAGTTTTAATCAAATAAGTGGTCCATTTATTTGTTTATTTATTTTGAAAAACACTGAAATAAACTGTATTTAATCATCGAGCTATTTTAATTTTTAAGGTTTTTACCTTCATTACTTTCCTCCATTTGTGTTATTTGTTACTAATGTCTTAGAAACAAAAAGGTTGACCCCAATTAGTTGGGCACAATACCTTTCAGTGACATTGAAAATGCAACGGTGATCAAGAGCTTCTGTGTGATGTAGAAGGTATACCAGTATTTTAAACTTAAAAATTACATTATGTAATTCCTTAATGTAGCTCTACACTTCACAAATTGAAAATTACCATCCTGCAGTGACCGCATCACTTCCTGGATTATTCATCTGGTTTGGGTGGAATCCATCCAACTTAGAGCTGTTTTTCAATTACAAGTTCTGACATTTCATATCTTCTACAGTTTCCCCTTTGAAAACTTGGAGGAGTTTCCCTTTGCTGATGTGTGTTCTGAATTAACCATAGTTTTCAGCAAAAATTAGAAGGATTTATAACACTGAAACAGCATACCACTTAATTCCACCAGTTGTAGCTATTGCGATTTTCAAATTTTGAACAGTAAATATAGGAACTCCCTCAGGCCTTCTTCTATGTTCTGTGGGATCATCTTAAGAAGCTTCTTTGCTGCTTTGACCTGAAAAAGAAGCAAATCATTCCATATAAATGGTACCATATAACAAGAGAAGCTCTGTTTCTTACCTGTTTTCTGCTTGGAACAAATTGAAACATGTGAGGCCTTTCCTGCATAGCAAATGGTAAAAAATGTTGAAACTAGACCAAGGAAAATGATCATATAGTGATAGTCAACACAAATGAGTACATAAAGATGATGCAAGTGGATATGTCATGTAATTAGCAATTTGGCAACTGAAATAAAATTGTTTATGGAACACAAAGTCTCATTTTCTAAACGACTCTAATTGTCCAAAAGAAAATAAATAGTCCTACAAGTCTGCACGGTTCAAATGCCGACTGATATTGCAGTAGAATTATAAAACATATGCAGCTTTGTTAGATAATATGTACTGCAGGGAAGGTGGAAGAGAGTCAGTCATTTGCACAAAACTTATTCAACTCAAAATTATTGAGTCATACTAAACCTCCTTGAGTTGTGGATACCTTATGGTTAGTTTAAAATATTCTAGGAAATGTGACATCGATTTGTTATTTATGGCTAAACCCAGAAATCTCGCATCAAAACCTTTTTCACGAGTCGCATGATCTTGCTATTTAAACTATAGAACACAGATAGATGTAGATATAGACAACCTACAATAATTCGATCATTTGGAAAAACTGGAGTACCCAACTCAGATGCTTGGATATTTGCATAAGGTATCCGCTACATAGAGACTTGGAATTCTAATTCAAATGGGGCTTTGAACTCCTGACATAGTTTTGTTGAACCATTGTTACTTTTTTTATTTTTTTCTTTTCTTCTTCTTCTTCTTCTTCTTCTTCTTCTTCTTTTTGACAAGATTGCTCACTCCATTCAGAAACTGTATCTGTTAATGAGGCACCTTATACGATTTTTTAATGTACTTAGATGATGCATGGTTTGTTTTAAGATTAAAATATGTAAGTGGTTGTTTTAAGTTATCAAATTTGAAGAAAAAAGTCAAACTTGTGTACTAGTTGCTATTTTGTATGGATTGTTTTGTTTTGTTTATCATCTCCTCACTTTATGTAATGGATTAAGGGAGCTGTTGGTTTTATCCTCTATGAATTTTCCTTTTTTGAATTTTAAGCATGAACTCTTGCAAAAATTGCATGAACCTACAGTTGTTGTCTCCTCTAAAATTTCGGTGCACCCACAAATCATATAGGGCAAGGTGTTCCGTATCCGTTACGATACGCCCGTAAATGCCGATGTATATAGGTAACGGCCATGACCGTTATGCGATACGGGGGTGAAATGGGGCAGTTGGTTTTTTGGGACCGCATCAGCCGTTATGGTGGCCGTAAAGGCCATTACGGGGTATAATGATTGTTACCCCCATAACGGTCGAAAAACAACCACTTTTTTTCTATTTAAATCTATCTCTCCTCAGCTTTTTCACTTTTCTCATTCCAAAAAGTCTTGTAGATCATTTTACAACAGATTTCGACCACTCTTACTAAAGTTTTTAAGATTAAAACTATAAATTGAAGTGATTTTTTTTTTTTTTGCTTTTTTCAAACTATTTCTCTCCTTAGCTTTTTCACTTTTCTCGTTCCAAAAAGTCTCGTAGATCATTTTACAACATATTTCGACCACTCTTACTAAAGTTTTTACGATTAAAACTATAAATTGAAGTGATTTTTTTTTTCTTTTTTCAAAAGTGACGGGAGATAAATTGGTGATTTGATCGAATAGATCTTGAAAAAAAAATTGAAAAAGTAGTATTTATGCCTTTTTTATTTCTAGTTGTAATGCTTGATTGTAATGTGTAAACATTAGATACATATAATCATGTTCACAAATTCACTAGACGGCCTGATACAACATTCTCACCAAAGAGTGGACCATTACACTACCATAGACATGTTCAAAACAAAAAATGAATACATATATAGAATATTTACATTGTTCTGGATTTTCTACATATTTTTTCATAAATTTTCAGTCAAAAGAACATTTTCAACCGTTACAGGAGTCGTAATGGTCGTTAGGGCCGATACCCGTATCGGTAATGGTGGTGACTGTTACAGCCACCATTGCCGATACAGAATACCTTGATCTAGGGTCACCTACTGAGTGTTTTATGTGTGCAGATGGTACATTTTATTGCAAATATTACCTTTTTTTTATTTTTCTCTATTACTCAGCATGTGTACATCTTGTGCATGAGCTTGCCTATGATTGATAATTGCAGTTCTTATCTTGGTTTCTCATTGAATGTTTTATTTAGTTGGGAATCATTTCTGAAAGAATCATGGATTAGATCTACACAAGGTTGTATTCAAACAGGCTATTGATGCAGGTCTCAAAGTCCGGTTCTGTAAAAGTGAAGAAGCTTATGAATGTCGAACGATACTCCTATGTGATGCACATTAGCTCGACTGTGAGGTCTTTTGCTTTCAGTCATAAATGGATGGAAAATAGAACTTTGACAAAGCTCCAAAGTCTTACATATTACTTCTACGTTTTGTGTTAGCCACTTGAAATTCTTGATACATATTGGCTAATCTGATATGAATTTGTCAATAATCTGCTGACCTCTACCAAAATAAAAGGGTTTGGATCTTCCAATCTGATGGAGATTTGTAGGGCATCCTCCATCTACGGTTTGGGCTCCAATCCTTTTATTTTAGATTACATCTTCTATATGATTCTGGAAAGTTGCATTCCCATAGCTTTTATCATGACAATGAACCTTGAGTGAGCAAACAAGCTCCAATTCAAATACCTTATTATATGTCATTGAAGCTTTTGACACTGGATGTGTATTGTTTGGTAGCTATTGGCTCAAAACCTGGTAGAAAATTCAAGGTTTTTTTTTTTTTTTTTGGTGCAGGTTATGGGGGATTTGTTGGATCATCTAACTAGCTGGGATACTGGGGCATAATCTATTGTTGCAGTTTAATGTAGACTAGTGTATTTGGAAAAGTTGCACCAGTCCTCTATCTAGACCAATGTATTTGGATGTAAGCTATTGCAGATTGCAATTTGTTATTGATTGTCCTTAAAAGATGAACTTCATTTCTCTGGCCTACTGATCACAGTGCTACGAAGGGAAACAACTTTTTGAATTTGATTGGGCTCACATGATAAGATCTGGCCTTGTATTGTTGTGGACGATTTGCAAAGAACAACACTCCACAATTGCCTGATGCAAAAATGAAGAAATTTACAGAAGATGCTATCAAATTCAAAATGGATGACGGTAGGTGGATTCATAATTTTCTCTGGCCTACTGATCACAGTGCTACAAAGGGAAACAACTTTTTGAATTTGATTGGGCTCACATGATAAGATCTTGCCTTGTCTTGTTGTGGACGATTCGCAAAGAACAACACTTCACAATTGCCTGATGCAAAAATGAAGAAAATTACAGAAGATGCTATCAAATTCAAAATGGATGACAGTAAGTGGATTCATAATTTTCACACTATCCTTTGCACTTATGTTTTAATTGAAATAAGCATAAAGTTTGAAGTTTACTGTTTTTTCTTTGGTTTTTCTATGAATGAAGCATACCTTCAATGTCATGATATTTCCTTTCCTGGCTTTTTGTAACTGCTGAACTTTATGACTTTGATGATGAGAATGTACATGTTGATTTCCCTAATTTTGATATTTGAAGATGGGCACTATGAGTTGCTGCTAATGTATATAATTCTTTCATAAGTTTTGTTTATTGATTTATTGCCTAAAAAATGTATCCCCCTCTAATCATTTCCCTTAATCTATGAAACTCTCACAGGGAGCTTCTGATTCCCATCGATCTCTCTGTCCAAATTATCAGATCAATGTAAAATGGAGAAAATTGATCTCTCCTGGTTCTTCTTGATTATGCAGATTTGTCGTCCGTTCGCAGAACCAATCCGATGATAGCAACTTCAGAACAGTTGGATTTAAGATGGATGGGATGGGATGGGATGGGATGGGATGGAAGTTGGATCAAGTTGGTTGGGGGAAGCATTTTTGGTTTTGCTGCTGCAGCTACCACTGTGATTGCCATCAGCTGCGATTCCTTGTGCCTCGCGGAGTCTCTCATCATCACTTTCCCTGCTTCTCGTGGAGAGCTTGATCGGCCTTGTGAATAGGATCGAGAGGGCCTATATGGTCCTTGGCGACTACGGTGGTGACAACTCCTTGCTAACTCTTTGGGAAGCCCTTCTGTTCATCATTGTCGTCAGTGGATAGGTTTGTCTCTCAATCTGTTTCCATATACTTCAGCTTCTTCATTTTTGATGAGTTATGTGGTTTATACTTCGATTTTATTTCATTTGATTGCAGAATTCTGCAGAATCATCGATTTTGGAGAGCATCGTTAGACGGGATTTTCTTCTTAGGGGATCTGGTTGGAGTTCTGAATTTTTTATTCTTTTACTTTTATTATTTTAATTTTTTTTTTGAGTTTTTTCTATGGTGGATCTTGTGGTATTCTTGAAGGGATTGTCACATGTCGGCCACTAGTTCTGCAGCTGCACAAGACAGACAAAGGACAGACGGAGTATGTTGAGTTTCTTCACTCTCCAAAGAGGAGATTTTCAGGTTTAGGTAAATCTTGTTTTTCTATTGCTTCATAGATTCGATGTTTGATTTATGGGTCTTTTTTGCCCTGAAATCTCCCCTACATTGTCGCTGCTTCTTGATTTTATTTTCATCTTGAATTCTCTCAATTCTAACTCGACGAGTACACGCATACAGCAACAAACATCTTCAAGTAGGCAGAGGAACTGCAAAGGCGAAATAATTACTCTCTACTACCATTGATCTGAAATGTTTTTTTAATGAAATAAGGTATTTCCACCATGCTCTTTTTTAATAATTATTTAATAAGTAGGTTGATTAGATTGTTGAATGAATACATGGGTATGAAAAACTAACACTGAATCATGAGGGAATGGAAAACTACAGATTTCATCAGTTACTCTGCTCTACTTTCTAGTTCATGAATTTGTTATTGTTTTTATTTTTTTTTAGTTTTTTGTGAAATTCAATACAGTGGTTGATGAAGGATTTATTTATTTATATATATGATGAATTCCTCCCCTTTTTCTCAATAATCAAGAAAATTAGAATTCCTCAAAAAATCATTTTCACTTGAAGGTATTCAACTTGGATCTGTTCGCAAGCGCAAATTGGGTTAACTTTGTACATGAGTCTGTCACTCATTCTGGGATCTTTTGTCGCAAACTTCTCTGGAAAGTAGAAATTAGCTATTGTTTCTAGCTTTTGATGCATTGATGATATATATATATATATATATATATATATATATATATATATTATTTTTTTATTTTTACGGGATGTGATTGTAGGATGTGCATTTCCAATATATTAAATGTAAGTTGCAGCTATCTTTGTTATCTACTAAAAATTTTCAGTAAAATTATTCTTATTCAATGTATAGAATGTGATATTTTTAACAAAAAACAATTGAGGCAATAACTTACAATGCATTTTATTTACAAACAAGTCCGTCCGCAAACATATTAGGATAGAGAATGTTAAAAATTCACCCTACAAAAAAAGCAAGGAACTTGTAACATTATGGTTAAGTTGGATTTCTGCCATCAATAATGATCCAGCCTCCGGTGGTGATAAACAATCATAAACTTTAATTTTCTTTTGATCTTTTTTCCAAAAAAATCCAATTAAATTCTTGTTTATGTACTTAAAGCATTATTAACATTACTTATTAACTTGAGCATCAGAAACAAAAAAAAAAAATGAATATGAATGCCTTGTTAACATTATATTTGATAGTATTTAGCAGCTACTGGCAATGAGTATTGGTGCAACTCTTGTGACTGTGTGCTAGCAGTCTGTAGTGCTAAATCCTCTGTTTGTTACAACTTAAAAGTAGTCCATGGGGATCCATATGTGCTGATGAGCACAGGACTTGCATGTCATCATAACGCTTGCTGTGCATCGCCTTTCTATTGTTTTTTATGAAAGAGTTACCAAAGGTGCACTTGTTGTTTCTAGGATTTGTTTCATGAGGGAGAAGATCTATCTTATCCATCATTGTTATTCCTAAGTTTGTAATAAAAACTTTCTTTGTTTTGTAACAATTGATGATGAAGCTGCACAACAGTAGGTGTGTTGTCAGCTCTGCAGATTTTACCTGTTCCCTGTTCTGCATGGCCTTTGGTTTGCTCATTTAAAATGTGGTGCTATATTTTGGTTTCGTAGGTAAGTTTGTGAAAAGTGTTCACAATCAACAATTAATTTGATTTTGGGAGAAGAAAACACCTTTTGAGTAATTCTTAACTGATTTGCCTTAAGCTGGTGCTCCCTGATGCACCATAACCATTGCATGGTTACTACACCCCACGCATCATGCATTGTTATAAAGATTAAGCTTTCCACTAAAGTTGAAATACTACTTTCTCACATAAAGTAACCTGGAACATTTCTAGAAAGTCTGAAAAACAACAAATCTCCTTTAAACTCTCCCAAAGTTTAGTATTCACCTAATTAGGATAAAACTCCCACATTCCTACACAAGGGTATCAAAAAACTTGTGGCCTGACTGAAGGCTTGGTTGAGTTGACCTCTTCAAAAAGGTGGAAAAACATTCCAAGTTGATGATTTACTTGGAGTATTAGTAGTTTCAACCTAGCAAGTTTCTGGCTTGTTGAAAACAAACTGAAACTTTCAATTTCTTCTGGGAATTGCTAGCATTTTGTTTGGTATCATCTTTTTGTTGATTCCGTTAACTCCTTTAGTGCTTCCAACACAAGGAAAACCCAATTGAAATTGGTGAACTTTTGGCTTGTATTTAGGGCTGTACATGAACCGAGTTAGCTCGGTTAGCTCGCTCGACTCGACTCGAAAAAGCTTGATTTGACTCGGTTTGAAACTGAGTTCGAGCCTAGTCAAACTGATTTTTTGAGCTCGAAAAAATTTCGAACCGAGTTCGAGCTTTCCTGAGCTCGACTCGGCTTGGATCGAACCCCAACTCGAATCAAACTCGAATCAAACCAGTTTGGTGAGTTGGTTACTTTGATATTGATGTTGCTCACCAAGTGTTTGATGAAATGACTCAATGAAGTGTCTGCTGGTGGCAAGGAAGGTATGTATATGAAACAAATACCCTTTTTTTCTTGATTTTAATGTTGCCTACAAGATGTTTGATGAAATACCTGTAAAAACTGCTGTTGTTCTTTTACATACAGTGAGAATTTGAAGGTGCAGTTCATGTGTTTGTGAAAATGCAGCAAAGGCGAACTTGGCTTGAACTCAGCTCAAATTGGCCCTAGCTGCTGACCGAACCGAGCCGAGCTGGCCAATCAGGCTCGAGAACCGAGCTGAGCTGAGTTCGAGCTGGGGTCAGCTAGTGGCCGAGCCAAGTTGAGTTGTGCCAAGCTCGACTCGGTTCGACTCGTGTACACCTTTACTTGTATTATTGGTTTCTGCTAGCTTGTAATTGAAAGGTCCCCTTCATGGTTACACTTGTAATATGTTTTCTCTTTCTGTGCCAATTTCTTCTGACCAAGGCTTACAAATGTTGCATAGGCACCCGAACCAATGGAAATAGAATTCATGTACCAAATCATTGTGTTGTTTTTTTCTCTTGACCATTCAATTTCTTTGATACAATGTTCCTGCTACTCCAATATATGTTTATTTATTTATTTTGTTCTTTTTCTTAGCAGAGATACTTGTTCGATTCTTTTGATTACACAACTAGCTCAAAGTATTTGCTAGAGTCAGAACCTACATCGAGTAATTTGATTACACATTGGATTGCAGGGCTATGGACTGCGAAGACGATCAGCCCAACAATGCCATCCATGTTCCACAAGCTAATGCATGAAGTGGCTTGATGAGAGGTTTACCAGTTCAGTCTTCTTCATTTCATTCGACAGTGTGGCCAATCTAGGAGTGGACCACATGAAGGATTTTTTACTTATTTTTATGTATTCAAGACCATTTTCAACCTATTGTTGTAAATATTATATATTTTATTGTAAAGTAATACAATTTTGTTTAATATTCATTTTTAATTGTATCCTAACATTTTTTAGCTTTCAAATATTAAAAAAATACAGGTTCCAACTGAAAAAAAATAAAAAAATTTCTGGCTTTTGCCGTGGGTTGCACGGCTTTTAACGGTGCTTCTCAAACCTTTGCCAGCGCTTCTCAAACCTTTGTCGTGCTTTGGAAGACATTTATCGACACTTGGACAAACTTTTATTTAACGTTTTTAATGTTCCTAGGCGCTTTTTCAGTGATTACTGGTGGCCAGCAACGGTGCTTCAGAGACTTTTACTGGTGTTTGGACAGACTTTTGCTGGCACTTTTTCAGCTTTCCCAGACACTTTTTAAGTGATTACCGATGGCTAGCAGATGCGCCGGAAAAAGGAAAATGGGTGCTGGAAAAGTCTACTCGATCACGGTGGCCAGAAAAATTGCCAGTAAATGATGATGAGCACTGGTAAAGCCTTTGCCCGAGCACCTTTTTTCAGCGCGTCTAAGTACTGATAAAGCTTTCCGTGGTGCTAATTCTGACCTTTACTGGTGCTTTTGACCGCCGATAAAAGTCATTTTTCTTGTAGTGTATTTTAAAATCAATTTCAAACCTTAAATAAAAAATACAAAGGATTCAAAGGTAACAGCAAGATGCATCATAAAAATTAGGGAAGAAAACCATAACGGTCCATTCATCTGGTAGGTTACTGTTGAACTAAGTGAACGGCCAGTGGTCCAACTCAATCTATGTGTATGTCCCACCTAGTGATGGGTTGTTCTAACTTTTTTCTTCAAGTAATCCTCGTGGTATAGCCACTAGTTTTACAGGTATGATGAGAGGTGCTTTTGTCATTTTAAGATATTAATATGAGTAGCCCGGCCAAGGGCAAATGCATTTATCCTGCACTCACACCAAAACATACAAGACCTCTACCTGTTACACGCAAAGGGTAAAACACTTGTATTCTATCTCGACCACCGAATTTCTTGTGTGACATGCCCTTGGTGCAAACAACCCCATAAACAACTCCTGTAGGCTAAACTCTTAGTAACAATGTAAAACCATGCCTAAAATTTCTAAGTTAACAATGTGTGGTTTGCATGTGTTTTGGATGAAGATGACTCTTGGAATATTATCTATTCATCCTAATTAGACTAATTTGATGATCGGATTTGATAGAATATACACGCCATTTAGGCCACACACATAACCTATGGTTGGTGTCCCTTCTTGCATTATTTCTTGTGTTTTGGCCCAACTCAGTTGTGGATGGAGATGAATTTTTTTGTCTTATGCCCTAAAATTTCAGGCATACCTTATTTAGGGACGGGATGTCAGGCACACAAAATAGTGGGCTTAGAGCTCGATTTTTGCTCGAGCTGTGCTGTAGGCCCACCTTAAAGGCATGCATGAAAATCATGCATATCCATTCATCAGGTTGGCAACACCGTAGAAAACTATATATGATTTTAAAAAATTACTCAATAATACAAGTGTGGCCAGCTTGATGATCTTAAATGTAAGAGAGCAACCTTCTGTTGGTGTGAAATTTGGAGTTCCAAACTATGAGAAAAGCACGAATGCCGTTTATTTTTGCACGTTCCCTTTGAAAAGTGCCCATGATTTGCAAATGGTCTCATTTGCTAAGCCCTCGTGTCTGTTCAATAAGCTCGTGTATGGCAACACATGTTGCAACATGGGATGTAAGTGTGAGATCCAATCCATCCATTAAGTTGGTCTGACCTTTTATATGTTTTCCTAAAATAAATCTGGTCCACTAAGCATGTGGCCCCTTAAAAGTAGATCAACCTGATTCTTGGGCTAGGGAATGAATATGGTGACACTTTTCTGAATGATGGATTGGATTTTGGCTTCATAGTTCCATGCTGGCATTATGGCATGTACATGAGCTTTGCTGCACATGCATATGGGCTTAGCAAAGCTCTCGAAAGTTGATGGATGTGAGATTGTAAATGGGATAGAAAAAGTATGACATGTAACCCACCGATCAACTATTAATTTGGGTATATATTTGATACATCAATCAACATTTCATTTTCCCTTATACTAGCTAACAGGTTTGTAGAGTTAAGCATTTGGACATATGCATCCAGAATGAAAAATAAGCTAAATAACTTAACTCTCTGAATCAGGTAGGATACATTTTATTTTATTTTTTCTGTTTATTCTTCTTTACAAAAAGGTGGGAGCACACCACTTGTAATTTTATTGACATGGAAAATAACCATTTACAATCCTAAACAAAGAAAAAAAATATATAAAAATCTAAACAAAGGCAAGGCTAAACCAAACAAAATCAGCCACCTCAAACCAACAACATTCATACCTAAACATTTCTCGGAGAAGCTAGGAGTCATGAACAACCATAACTTAAATCCACTTATGGTCATTGCTTTAGAGTAAATATTGCAAAGGAAAAAAAAATAAAAAATCAATGAAAGCATCTTATCTATAAATTTATTATATTCTTTCCTTCCCTTTGCTCATAATGTTAGATTCCAGAAAATAACTCCCATTCCTACTCTATATCTAACTCCAAATCCTATCCACATGAATTTTCAGTCCAATTCTGAATTTGCATCTTCAAAGGTTGGTAGGCATTATTGATGGTGGTGCAATGCATTTTCTCGATAGTGGAGGTTCACATAATCCTGAATTTTTTTGGAATGATTCATTTATAAATGCAAAAACCTGTTTAATTTGTGATACGCTTCTCATAATGTGATTTTGTGAAAGGTTCAATCCAAATGGAAATGCTAGCTTTGTCAGTTGCCAAGAAATCTCCCTTGAAATATTGATCTAATCCATCCATATGTGGGACTTCCTTTTATATTTATTTATTGCCAAACCATGGATGGGATGATTAGGATTTTCTGATAAAATTGATTCTTTAGAACCCTAAGCAATAGATGATGGGCCTAACAGATAGATGTCTCACTGCCAAATAGGCCTACTTTCCCATAAATTATGTTGACTGTCCACTTCATAGATATTGTTCAGATGGTATGGTTATTGGTGGGATTTTTACATGGTGGCCCGAAAAATGTGTTCTAAATGTAATGCACGGCCCATATTGCTTGGTTAGACTGGCCAAGTGTGCCCTTGCAAGTATAAAACTGTATGTTATGGTGCCTTTAGAGCAGATGATGATTTCCACACTTCTTTTTGGCATCACAAAAGTCCAAATCAAAAATCACCACATGATAACAACTAATTACTCTTACACCCCACATACATAGATGTGGGAAGGTGAAAAAACTTTGTGTGTGATTGATCGAAAAACACAAAATATAAAAATATACATGAAACACCACTCTTCGTCGTCTGAATGTTTGCTTAGCCCACATTTGTCTAGACCATTGGGAATAAAAAAACGGACAATTGGCTAGGCTACATTGGTTAGATCATCCAGCTCATAGATTAACTTATCTTATTGCTAAGGTGGCCCAAAATTTGAAAACAAAGAGACAACTGAGTTTTTTTTTTTTTTGGCAGAAATGTGGGAGCACACCACATGTAATTTTATTTATTTGAAAATGTTCTTTACAACCATTCAGGAAGGTGCAAATGCAACAAACAACTACAACACGTCATAAAAGACCAAGCAAAATACACAAAATTACAAAAAGGAGAAAACAACTAAAACTTTTTTCTTTTAGCCACAAACTATACAAACATACTTACCCTAGCTCCAATCCTATTACCATTGTTGCTATTTAGAAAACACCATGGAAGGAAAAATCAAAGAAAGCATTCCATCAACAAATATATAGAATTCTCTTCTTCCCTTCCTCCAAAGTGCTAGAGTCCAGAAAAGCATCCCTACGCCTACTCCATATCCAACTCCAAATCCTAACCACATTAATTCCCAATCATATTTCCTTTCGGAATGCGATGTTGACAGAGTGGGCGATGGTGCGCTCTTTGCATCTTCGCATTTGTTTGATAGTGGAGGTCCACACAATCCTAAGTTTCTTTTGAATGATTCATTATTAAATGTAAGAAACTGTCGACTTTGTGGTATTGTTCCCACAAGGAGGTTTTGTGAAAGATTCAACACCTCAAGAAATGTCAGCTCTGCTAATTGCCAAGGGATCTCTCCTGACAATTTATTTTGCGAGAGATCTAATGACTCGAGATCCCTTAATTTCTCAAATGATGTTGGAATTCGACCTGTTAAATAGTTGTTGGACATATTGAGCACATGGAGCGACTTCAAATCCCCAATTGATTCCGGGATATCCCCTTGAAATTTGTTCTCTGAGAGATCCACTACGGTGAAGGCAGTAAGGATCTTTACCAATTCCATTTGTAGCCCTTTGTTGACTAGAGATACTTTGTTTTGATAATATATGGAGCCTTTTATCATTTTGCCAAGGACCGATGATTGGGATTTCTCCTCCCCCATCATTGCCTTCCAGCTCTTGAACATATTTGATGGCAAATTACCCTCGAAGCAATTGGAAGAGAGATCGATGATTTGTAATAGTGGGAATGGGTTATTTGTAAGAGGATGCCCAATGGTGCCATGAAATTGGTTAGATCTCAAGACAAGAATGCGCAAGTAGGAAAAAGCTTCCATCCATAAGGGGAAGGTATCATGCATGTGATTGTTTCCAAGGTTTAATACCTCCAAAACTTTGCAGTTGGCCAAAGACCTTGGCACTTGGCCTTCTAATTGATTTTCACTGAGATCAAGTGTTTGTATGTTACATCCCTCTTTAAATGTCTGAAGCAATGTTCCATTGAAAGCATTTCCTTGAAGATTCAACACAATAAGGGCATCACCAATCTCACTGAAACACGGTGGAATCTGACCAATGAAGCGATTGTAAGATAAATCAAGGACCGTCAGGGATTTTGCATTGCAAACTGATAGAGGGATTTCTCCACTTAGGCTATTGTTTGAAACTGACAAGAAAATGATGGAGGGCGATGGGATTGGAAGTGAGCCTTCAAGAAATGTTAGCTCTGTTAGCTTCCAAGGGAACTCCCCTAACAATTTATTTTGTGAGAGATCCAATGACTCCAAATCTCTTAGATTCTTAAATGAAATTGGAATTCGGCCTGTTAAATAGTTGTTGGACATATTGAGAACATGGAGCGACTTCAGATCCCCAATTGATTCTGGGATATCCCCATCAAATTTGTTTCCTAAGAGATCCACTACGGTGAAGGTAGTAAGGATCTTTACCACTTCCATCATTAGCCCTTTGCTGAGAAGAGATACTTTGTTTTGATAGTATATGGAACTTCCGTTCATCATTTTGCCAGGGACCAAAGATTGGGATTTGTCCTCTTCCATCATTGCCTTCCAGCTCTTGAACATATTTGATGGCAAATTACCCTCAAAGCTATTGAAAGAGAGGTCGAAAATTTGTAACAGAGGGAAAGGGTGATTTGTTAGAGGATGACCAATGGCGCCATGAAATTGGTTGGATCTCAAGATGAGAACACGCAACTGGGACAAAGCTCCCAACCATAAAGGGAAGGTGTCATGTATTTGATTGTTTCCCAAGTTTAATACCTCCAACATTTTGCAATTGGCCAAAGACCTTGGCACTCGGCCCTCTAATTGATTCCCACTGAGATCAAGCATTTGTATGTTGCATCCCTCTTTAAATGTCTGAAGTAAGGTGCCATTGAAAGCATTTCCTTGAAGATTCAACACAGACAGGGCATCACCAATCTCACCCAAACATGATGGAATCTGACCAATGAAGTGATTGTGAGATAAATCAAGGACTGTTAGGGATGTTGCATTGCAAACTGATCGAGGGATTTCACCACCAAGGCTATTGTTTGAAACTGAAAAGAATAGGACGGAGGGTGATGGGATTGGAAGTGAACCTTTCAACATGTTGAAGCTAAGGTCAATAAACTGAAAGTCACTCAACAAAAGATGGGGAGATGGTTTTATTCCCTGCAGAACGTTGTGAGAAAGATTTAAAGAGATTAAAGACCCATTGCCAACCTCCCATATCCATTTGGGTATTTCACCACTAATTTTATTGTAGGAAAGGTCCAGTTCCATCAACTGCACTTGATTTCTCAAGAAATTTGGAAATGTGCTGATGTTGCAAGAACATAACAACAAAGATTGAAACTGGGGGATGGAAACAAATGTGGAATTACCACTGCCATATTGGACTGACAAGTTGTTATCTGAAAGATCCAGAGAGTTAAGATTTTTGAGGTTTTGAAATAAGCCTAGCTCCACAACACCACTGAAATTATTGGAAGAAAGGTGAAGTAGTTGAAGCTTGGTAAGTTGAAAGATAAATCTGGGTATCATCCCCTGCAATTTATTGCTATCCAAATGGAGGAACTCCAGCTGTGAAGAAGAGGCATTGTGGAACTCACCAAGTTGACCACTAAGTTGGTTACCTCGCAGATCCAACAGTAGTAATGATGAGAGTGAAAACAATGATGATGGAATGGTCCCATTAAGCAAATTATTCCATAAGGTTATCTCTTTGAGATTTTGAAGCTCATTTCCATAGGAGGAAGGAATTGGACCGCTCAATCTATTGTGTGAAAGATCCAAGAATTGAAGTTTGGTAAGGTTTGAAAGTGAGGATGGTAATGATCCAGACAAGTTGCAATTGCTGAGGTCTAATTTACTCAAGAATTTGAGATTACTGACCGAATCTGGTATCTTTCCTGAAAACCCTGTGCCTGAAAGGATCAAAATCTGTAGAGTATTGTTTTGAGGGAACTCCGGCAAATTGATAGCTACAAGTGGATTGCCTGATATTTCAATGATTTGTAGATTTGGCAGCTGGAAAACACTCTCAGGGAATTTTCCATGCAATCCACACTCTGTAAGGAGCAGGGACGTCAAGGAGGATAAGTTCCCTATGAAATTGGGTACTGCAGAGGAGAGATTGGTATAGCTGAGGTCGAGTTCAGATAAGAAATGGAGCTGTGAAAGGGAAGAATAGATGGAGCCTGAAAGACCACATTCTCGTAAGCTCAACTTGCGGAGAGTAGGGAGTGGCAAATCTAAGGTCTGGCCCTGCAGTAATATGTGTACCCAGTCCAGATAGAGTTCACTCAGATTGGACAGGTTTTGGACGACTGCTCCAATGCTTGGGTTTTCGAGTTTCAGGTGTTTACCGGAGGAACCATTCCAATATTCATTGAAAGAAAGATCGAGAGAAACCAAAGAGGTCAAGCGGGAGATTTCCAGTGGGATTTGGCCATAAAAGGAAAACGAAGAGAGGTTGAGATGGGTCAACCTGGTGAGCTGGTCAAACCCAGATGGGAATGGAGAGTGATCGAAGTAATTGTAAGCGAGGTTGAGCCTCTGGAGGCTCTGAAGACGAAAGAGGCTTTCAAAATCAATCCGACCAGAGATATAGAGCTCACTGAGGTCGAGGCTGATCACGTGACCAGTGGGTCCATCGCACGTGATGCGTTCCCAAGTGCAGCAATCGGTATTGTTTGAATTCCAAGAGGGGAGAGTAGAGAGGGTGTAATCATCAATGAAGTTAAAACGATGCTTGAGGTGGAGTAAAGCAGAGAAGTGATGATGGTTGCATTGTTGGGTAGTGAGAAAGAGAAGAGATGATAAAAAGAAGAGAATGAGAAATGCTGGGTTGTTTTTAGAAGAAAGGAAGAGAGCCATTGGTCAATAATAGATGGGTGTTGGGAGTTTGGGATGTGTAGGAATAGGAAGCGTCAGCTTTATTTATAGACAAAGAGTGAAGAGGTTACTACTGTTAAGGCTCATACGTGTGAAATACGAGAGCCGCTCGTGGTGCCCGTTTGATTTTCCAAATTCCAATATATGTGGGGCCCACCATGAAGTATGTGGCTTATCCACACCGTCCATTCATTATTTCAGCTGAATTCAGTTAATTAGAAAACAATTGAGGAAGATCAAATTCTCAAGTGGACCACACCACATGGAAAAGGGAATTTAACACCGACCGTTAAAAACTTCATGGGGCCACTATTTCCTTTGGTGTGGGCCACTTGAGCTTTGAATATGAATTATTTTTGGACTCAATCACTAAAATGATCTCGTCAAATAGATGAACGGTGTGGATATAATAAATACAACATTGTGATGCCCATGCAACTTTGATCTCATTTGACGAGCTCGGCAAGCGTCAGCGGTACGGGGATTTCCAGCCAAAGTCTTTCCCATGAAGTTCCTGCATTGTGATGCTAATGGGGCCCACCGTGATGTCTACCAGAAATCCACACCGTGCATCCGTTTTGAGAGATTATTATAGTATCTAAGACCAAAAGTGAGGTGGATCCAAAAATCACGTGGGCCGCACGGGAGGAAACAGTAGGAATACAGTGACCACGGTTTGGATAGCATATAAACATCTAGCTAGATTTGGATTGCATTGTTGGTACTGGTTAGTGGTTGATGTTCTCTAAGCCTACCGTAATGTATAGTTTTTTTATACACTTAGGTGAACAATACCATTGTTTCCTTTGGTGATTGACTGCTATATAGGGCATATCATGATGTACTTATTTAATCCACACTGTCCATCCATTTTACTAAGATAATTTTAGGGCATGAGCCCAGAAATGAAGGAGATTCAATTCTCATGTGGACCATTTTAGAGGAAACAGTGGTGATTAAAGGGCCACCATTAAAAACTTCTTATGGGTTATAAAAGTTTTGGATCAAGCTGGTTTCAGTTTTTATCCTTCATCCAGGACTGTGTTCTTATCAACAGGGGATGACAAATGAACATCATGATGAGCATTATGGTGGCCATTCAATTAGCATCCTTTCTTATGGTATGGTCCACCGGAGATTTGGATCCTCTTAATTTTTGGGTTCATGACCTAGAAGAAGCTGGAAAATGGATGGATGGCCTGGATATACAATACATACATCAAGGTGGGCCCACGGTCATGGCCACACCCAATCTGGAAACCTCATCCTAACTATATATGCAATCCGCATCCAAAGAAATTTGCTGTTTTTTTATTTTTTATTTTTTTAATTTTTTATAATAATATTAATTACTAATTTTACTTTTAGATGTCTATTTAATTCTTTTTAAGCAATTTTATTAATTGGTGGATATTTTAATTATTTTAGAAAAAATTATAAGAAAAGTGGGAGAAAACTAACAGAAGGTACCTTGACAATAACTTAGGGCTGTACATGAGCCAAGCTAGCTCAAAAAGCTCGCTCGGCTCGGCTTGACTCAACTCAAATGATGACTCAAAGTGAGCCAAGCTTCATATGACATGGCTCGTTTTAAAAATGAGCGGAGTTCGATCATAATGGATTTCAACTCGACTCAACTCAACTCAAAGCTTGAGCTCAAGCTCGACTCGAATATTATATATATATATATATATATATATATATATATATATATATATATATATATATATATATATATATATATATATATTTAAAAATAAAAAATTTAAAACTTAAACCCTACTCTATTCGTCTGTCCCTTTCTTTCTATTTTCCCTTCCTTACCTAACTCGCGTGCGCCTAAGCTCCGCTCTTTCCCTCTCTTGTGCTCGAGCTCCACAGTCCCTCCATCCATCTCTCTCTCTCTCTCTCTCTCTCTCTCTCTCTCTCTCTCTCTCTCTCTCGTCACTCCATTGAAAAATGTTGGGAGCTCTCTCTCTCTCAGCACCAACAATAAGGTACCTCTATAGCTTTATTTAATATTGTATATATATTATTAATTAAATATTTGATTTACGAGTTGGGTCGAGTGTGGGTTGGGTTAGTTAGGTCGGGTGGCTAGGTTGAGTCAAGTATCGATTGGGTCAGGTTGCTGGGTTGGGTTAGGTTGGGAGCAGACTCGACTCGACTTGATGTAAGCTCGCCTCGACTTAATCCACTAGCTCACATCGAGCTCAACTCAAAAGGTTTAACAAATAATCCAAGCTCCATTGGTAAGCTCGAGGCCAAGATCGAACTCGAAGAGAGCACGAACGAGCCAAGCCAAGCTTGGCTTACCTCGACTCGACTTGCCTCGATGTACAGCCTTACAATAACTTCATTGAGGAAGTACCTTAATAAAAATTTAATTTATAAAGGTATCAGGATGTTAATGCCACCTTAATAAGGTACCATTTTGTAAAATTCCTTTTGATGGAATTTAAATAAGGCGCATGATAGAAACAGTGAGGATTGAACATCAATGGTTGAAATGATCTTGGGGTATAGAAATTTTAGATCAAGCTAATACTTTTGTATTTTCAGTTCCTCCCCAGTAAAAGTGACTTTATGAACAGTAAATAATATATAAACATGATAGAATCAGGGAGATTTCAACTGTAGGCATTTTCCTACTCGCTTTTTCTTACTGTATGGCCCACTTGAGTTTTGGATCTACTTCATATTTTGGTTAATCTCATAACAGAGTCTGTTAAAATGGATGGACAGGGTGGATTTCTAACAAACATCACAGCCGGCCCCACCTAGCTAGCTTCTGAGTAGGGAACTTTGGGCCGCTATTTCCTATTGTGCTGCCACTTAAAGTTTTGGATTTGCCTCATTTTTGGGCTCATGCCCTAACAAAACCTAGAAAAATGGATGGAGGAAGTGGATTTCTCACAAACATCATAGTTTGGCCCCACTTAGCTTCTAAGTACAGGAACTCTCAGCCACAGTCTATCCAAGCAATCCACGTACTGGATTTAGATATTCAGACGGTCCTGATCCTTTTAGGCAACATAGATAGATAAGGTGGATTTCTCACAAATTTCACATTGGCCCACTCAACTTCTGAGCATAGAAACTTCCTGTGATAAGTTGTCTTAGGTAATTTGCATCCCACATTTAGATATTTAGATGGACCAGATCCTTTTAGGCAAGGCATCCACACACTGATAATCAACTGACTACATGAACTGGTATCATTGGCTGTTATCATTCAAGGAAGGCAACGTCAAGCATTAACCATCTCTATCTCATAAATGCCATCAATCCATTTTTTTTCAAATGGAACACTTCCACACGCAAACACATATACATGCATGAATTTGACATTGCCCATTAGACATGGAGCCCAATGTGCTTTATTTTCCAAATGCTCTTGGAATTCCTAACTAAACAATCTCGCCAAGTCAAGCAAGCCATGACTGTAAACAGGTCAAGCACAGACACCATTTATTCATGCAAAAGTGTCCGTGCACTTCTTTTTTCTTTTTCTTTTCTTTTTCTGTTTTTAGTTATTGACTATCCTCATTTCTACATTTCTTACTAAGTTGGTAAATTATAGTTAGCGCGCGCGCACACACACATATATATACACATGCATAACTGTACGTACAAAACTGGATGGAAAACTCCCATAAGCCTTACCAATGTATATGTGAGAATCATTTTTCCATTGTTATTTATGGTGTGATCCACTTGAGCTTTGGATATGACTTATTTTTAGGGTCATTCATTAAAATAATCTTGCCAAATAGGTGAACGATATAGATATAATAAATACATCATTGTGCGGCACATGTAACTTTGATCTCATTTGAACCGTTAATACAACTCCGAGCTCGCATGCGTGGATGCAGATTTCCAGCAAAAAAAAAAAACCTAGTGGGGGCTACCATGATGTTTGTGCGGAATCTACATCAGTCTTGTGAGATCATTCAGGGACTTTAAACTAAAAATGAGAAGTATCCTGTACTCAAGTAGTATGCATTAAAGGAAAAGGTGCGAAGGGAGATTTTTAAACGTTGAAACCTCTCCTAGCATCATTCCTACCGAGATGAACTGAAAACACAAATATTAGGCTGATTTAAAACTTATGTGGCCACACGAATATTTTATTTCAACTGTGAATGTTTAATCCTCACGTTTTCAGCCCACTTTAGTATTGGATCTTACTCTCTTTTTTTTTTTTTTTGTCTCATTTCCTAAAATGATCTAAAAAAAAACATATGAACGGAGTGGGTTTCGCACAAACATTATGGTAGTCCTCACCTAGGTTTCCAGGGACTTATTCTAAGGAATTAAGGAAATCACGCGCGTGGGGGAGCATTAATAAGGGCGCGGATTTCCTGCCAAAGGCTTTGGCAGGAAGTTCCTGTGCTGGGATGCTAAGTGGGGCCCAGCGTGATGTTTATAAGAAATCTACACCATGCATCCGTTTTGAGAGATCATTTTAGGAAATGAGGCGAAAAATGAGTTGGATCCAAAATTGAAGTGGGCTGCGGTGGGAGGAAACAGTAAGAATTCAATGACCACCTTTTGAAACATTAGTATGGTCAAAAAGCTTCATATCATGCATAGTTTTTGGTGTTTTCACTTCATCCCAGTGAGAATGAACTTATAAACAGTTTGGATGGCATATAAACATCAAGGTAGATGCCATAGAAGTTTCAACGATGGTAAACTCTTTCCACAGTTTCCCTTCTGGTATGGCCCAATTTAATTTTGGATCCACCTAAATTTTTGTAGCATGAACTAAAATGAGCTCTTAAAACAGATGGATGGTGTGGATTTCTCACATACATCATGATGGCCCCACCTAGCATTCCCGCACCAGTCAAGTTGGTCGCGTGTGGTACAGCAGCCTTTCCGCTTCTGCGTGGCAGAATTTTACGAGAGCATACTTCTTTATTATTATGTTATTTACATCCTGCTACCTTTTTAAAATGATATCACTTTTTTTTCTAAAATAACTAAAATGCCCACTAATTAATAAGGTTGCGTAAATAAGTGTTATATATATATATATATATATATATATATATATATATATATATATATATATATATATATATATATATATATATCAACCGGCCGCGGATTGCATTGCTGGTACTGGTTGCTGGTCGATGTTCTATGAGCCCTAGAGTAATGTATATTTTTTATACACTTTGGGTGGAAACAACGGTGATTGAGTGCCTACTATTAAAAACTTTCTAGAGCCCACTTGACATTTGGATATTCCTTATTCTTATACTCATGCCATAAGATGATATGGAAAAATGAGTGGATGGCGTGGATAAATCATATATGGAGCCCATAAAACACCATAAGTGGGTGTCTTTGTAGCAGAAATGTCAACGGGCCAGATCAGGGATTAGTCTCTGCCCGGATTTTGAACTCTTTCTGGCTGACTGCTATGTTTTTTCAGGCCAGAACCTGGCACACTGACACCCATACTTTGTGATAGGTTAAAACCTATCTGGATTAGGTGCCCATCCATATTTCTGCTTCTTTTGAGAGCATTAACACAAATAATAATAATAATAATAAATAAGCACGTCCAAATCTCAAATGGACTACAGTGTTGATTGAATTCCCACCATTAAAAATTTCCAATGGCCCACTGTAAAACCCACCTTGAGTTTATTTGCCATCAAACCTATTGATAAGGACACAATGACTGGATGAAGGGAAAAACAAATATCAGCTTCATCCAAAACTTTTGTCACCCACCAAATGTTTTTAGCAGTGGATGTTCAACAACTATTGTTCCTCCAGTGTGGTCCACCTAGATTTGGATCTACTTCATTTTTTGGCTCATGCTCTAAAATGATCAGGAAAAACTGTTGGAAGATGTTGATATACAATACATGTAAGATTTCGATAAAGTGGGCATTATTGATTAACGGTCTGAATTGTCCTAAAGGTTGAAAAATGTGATCGGGTAAACTAGTGGGCCCCACTGATACTTCCATAAAATATACGTAAGGGGTGGAATGCTATAGCTGTGATATACACACTGCTATTTCAGCGAAACTAGGATCTGCTTGCGTGTGGAGCCTTTCATAGAGAAGTTTTAATGGTTTCAAACTCTTTTGCTCTCTGCTAGTATTTAGCAGGCTGGGTCCCCAATCCAGCACCATGACAGGAAGATAATTCCATCATATTTTCAGTAAGGAGGTTTATCTGGTATTCGATTTCCACATTAAGAAATCTAACAATACATACACCACGGCTAATAGAGTACCAATAGGATCCTTGCTCTTGCTCGGGTGGCAGAATCCCAGGAGTTTCAACACCTGGTCAAGGGTTCGAGTATCCATAGGTGGTGAAATGTGTGTGCTTGTGTAAAAAATAAAATAAATAAATAAGAGTACCAATACATTACAAAGCTCACGATAAGCATTATGGTGGGCATACATCAAGATGGGCCCCACGGTCAGGGCCACACTGAATCCGGAGATCCTCATCCTAACTATGCAATCGGTGTCCAGAGAAAATTGTTGATTTTTTTTCTTTTTTCTGATTTTTTATAAAAACATTAATTAATAATTTTATTTTTGGATATCTATTTAATTTTTTAAGCAACTTTATTAATTGGTGGATATTTTATTCATTTTAGAAAAAATATAAGGAAAGTGGAAGAAAACTAACAGAAGTACCTTGACAATAACTTCATTAATGAAGTGCCTTAACGAAAATTTAATTTATAAAGTTATGAGGATGTAAATGCCATGTTAATAAGGTACTATTTTGTAAAATTTATTTGATAGATTTAAATGGGCTGCATGACAGAAACATTGAGGATTGAACATCAACTGTTGAACATTTGTGGGGCTATAGAAGTTTTAGATCAGGCTAATACTTTTGTGTTTTCAGTTCTTCCTAATAAGGGGGACTTTATGAACAGAATCAGTATGTATGGATGACATATAAACACAAGAGACCTAGGGAGGTCTCAACTATAGGCATTTCTCTGCCCACATTTTCCTACTGTGTGGGCAGGTTATCCTTGGCAATCCGCATCCCACATTCTGGTATTCAGATGGACCTGATCCTTTTAGGCAAGGCATATATATACACTATCCTGATTGTCTGGTGATTGGCTTCGATCAGGTGGTCACTACTCTATCTTGGCCCCAGTCTCACAAATCAGGGCCAGACATGTATCAAGATGTGAATGATTGATAAAGCGAATTATAGTCATCACATTCTGTATACATATATGGGCCCGGCTCTTTGAATCAAGGCATCTTCATCATGAGGATTGCCTAGTGAGTGTGTCTGATCTTACACGTAACTTTTTCTGTGTGTTTATTGAGTGCGGAAAGAAGGTGCACTGAACAAATGTATGCATGCATGCATGCAAGCACAAATATGATCTTTTGTCGTACATATTATTCATGCACCGTGTCCTACCTTATAAGTTGACTGACGGGATCTTTTTTTGTTTCTCCAGCCAGGGCATCTATGCGGTGACCCTACAGTCTGTAAATTCCATGTTATTATCACGTGTGGAGTCACGTACCGTGCACAAGTGGGGCCAACTTCACCTTTTACCCATGATGTAATGTGGAAGTTGGGCTTAAGCCTTTTAGATGGGTGGGATAAACTTTGCCCTATTTCCAAACACTGATAATCAACTAACTACATGAACAGGTATCATTGGCATTAATCATTTAAGAGAGGTGGCATTAAGTATCTCACTTTCCATCTGTAGTGCATTTTTCTTGAAATGGAACACTTCCACACTCAACACGGCACGTATACATGCATGACTTTAACAATTGCCATTAGATGTGGGGCCAACATGCTTTAATTTTCAACTGCTCTTGGAATTCCTAACACAACAATCTCACTGGGTCAAGCCAGCCATGAACATCAGCAGGTCAAGCATCGTGGCACCTTCTATTTATGCAAAGGAGTCCGTGCACCTTTTAAAAAAAAACCATTGACTGCCCTCATTTCTCCATTTCTTACCGACTTTATAAATTATAGTTAGCAAACAGTACAAGCTACAGAATAAGATGACAAATTGTCGTACAACTAGAGAATCCTTGCGCACGAACGCTGTCAGTATCCCATCGTCCGCTACTCCCCTGCCACCAGCCAATGGCTGGTGGTCATTGCTATGTGGGCCCACCATGATGTATGTGTTTCATTCATGCCGTCCATCTATATTTGTAGATCATTTTATGGTATGAGACTAAAAATGAGGTATATCCCAATCTCAGGTGGACCACATTACAGGAAAATAGTGTTGAATAAACGTGGAACATTAACAATTTTTTGGAGGCCATAAAAGTTTTGGATCAAGCCGATCTTTGTTTTTTTAATTCATCTGGGTCTATATGACCTAATCAACAGATTGGATGTCAAATAAAGAGTACATTGGGCCTTAGGAGAATTTTAATGGTGGATATCCAATCACTATTGTTTTCATATGGTGTGGTCCACCTAAGATTTATATTCCTCTCGTTTTTGGTATCAAGCCCTAAAATGATATTTAAAAATGGATAAATGGAATGGATGAAACAGATACACCATGGTGGGCTTAGAGAAGTGTCCCATGTTAAAAGTTGGGATGTGTATACGCAGGGATAAAATCTTTCCCCCTTAAAAAAACAATAATCACTGAACGCATTCTTCATTCCCCGTTAAGCTAGACTCCCTGAAAAATTTCAACACAAAGGACTCCTATCACTGAAAATTTTCAACGTAAAATCATGGAGTGCTTTCCTTCTTATGCGTTAACAAACACCACTAAACATGGAACATTTTCCAAATTTCGAGTTAAGTACAAAAATTCAACATTAACAAATAGGCCCTCAGCTAGTTAGTAGCTAACCCGCATCCCATGAAAACGAAAGAATGATAGAATTGATAGCCAATCTCCACACATCTGCGCCGATTTTCTGGGAAAGCCTTTCGCAGAAAGTTCGCAACGATGCCAGGTGGGCCCACAGATATGTTTGTTAGAAATTCACCATGTTCATCCGTTTTGAGTGTTTATTTTAGGAAATTCGACAAAAAATGAGGTGGATCTAAAACTCAAGTGGGTCACACAAGAGGGAAAACTGGGGGAAAATTTTCCTACCGTTGAAACTTTTCTGAGCTCTACCTTAATGTTTTATATGCAATCCAAACCGTTTATAAGGTCATTACCACTGAGATGAAGTGAAAATACCAAAAAAATTTGCCTTAAATAAAATTTGTATCGCCCAAGAATGTTTCAATGATTGACAATGAATCCCCACTGTTTCCTCTCGTGTAACCCACTTAAGTTTCGAATACACATTATTTTTTGTTGCATTTTCTAAAATGAGCTATCAAAGCAGATGAACGGGGTGGATTTCTCACAAACATCTTAATGGGCCCCACCCAGCATCCTTGCACAGGAACATGCTTTGGCCGAAAATCTGCGTCAATTAGCTAATGGCCCTAATTCTTTAAGGAAGGCATCTACATGGTCAGGATTGCCTGATCAACGCTCAATCTCACTAGATTGCTAACATGCATGTTCCAAGTGGATGCTATCATAGTGGTGTCTCTATTCTACCATGACTAAAGACTTTAAACCATGATATTTACTTCAAATCCTTTTATAAAGAAGTTGTGGTACACAATGTACACAATGACAACCACCGTTGAAGCCTTCCTAGGGCCACCATAATGTTTTTTCACCATCCAACCTGTTCATAATTGGGAAAGAGCGCAACTAAGGGTCACCGCCTATCAATACAGAGATGCTCGACATTACAACCACTACAAGAAAGAGGGTTTTTAGCGACGAAATTTTTAGCGACGAAACATATTTTCGTCGCCAAAAGTAACTTTTAGCGACGAAATAGTTTTTCGTCGCCAAAAGTGTACTTTTAGCGACGAGATTTTTAGCGACAAAAATTTTCGCAGCTAAAAATCATGGATGAGACTTTTAGCGGCGAAAATTTTCGTCGCTAAAGGCCGTAACCACCTTTTCCACTAAAACGAATAGATTACTTTTAGCTACGAAAATTTTCGTAGCTAAAAATCATCGGTGAGACTTTTAGCGGCCAAAATTTTCGTCGCTAAAGGCCGCAACCAAAAAATGAGTAGATTACTTTTAGCTACGACGATTTTCGTAGCTAAAAAATGTGGATGAGACGTTTAGCGACGAAATTTTTCGCCGCTAAACGGTGCAAACGTTTTACTTGTAGCTACGAAACTTTTCGTAACTAAATATCGTAGATGTACTTTTTAGCCACGAAAATTTTCGTCGCTAAAGGCTGCAACAAACTTTTCCATTGGCTACAAATCGTGGATGAGACTTTTGGCGACGAAAAGTTTCGCCGAGAAAGGATGCAAACGATTTACTTTTAGCTACGAAAAATTTCGTAGCTGAATATCGTAGATGAGATTTTTAGCCGCGAAAATTTTCGTCGCCAAAGGCTACAAACAATTTCTCAGCTTATTCGAATCGATTACTTTTTGCTATGAAATTTTTCGTAGCTAAAATTTGTGAATGAGAATTTTAGCGACGAAAATTTTCGTTGCCAAAGGCTACAAACAATTTTTAAAAAAATTACTTTTAGCTACGAACCGTTTCGTAGCTAAAAAACCTGGATGTTACTTTGATGACGAAAAGTTTCGTCGCTAAAGGCCGCAACAATTTTAAAAACAAGGATAAGACTTTTAGCGAGGAAAATATTCGTCGCTAAATACTTTTACCTACGAAATATTATATAACAGGTGTTATATAATATATTTCATCATATTCACATTCACATCCATCTAAACCCAAACTATGTAAATTCATCCAAACATAAACTGCATCCATCCAAACACAAACAATCTTATAGAAAAAAAACAAATGAAAAGAGAAAGAACATATAAGAGGTGATCCAGACAAATGAAAAGAAATCAGGTTTAGGTTATAGGTTATAAGTTATAGGTTATAGCTTTAGGGAATTGAGAATAGGTTAAGGTTTAGGTTTAAGAAATCAGGTTCTGGTTCAGGTTCGGTATTGGGTTTAGGTTTGGGTTTTCAAGTTTAGGTTTAGGTTTAGGTTAAGGAGTTGAGATTAGGATTAAGTGTAGGTTTAAGTTTAAGGATTTGAGATTACATTTAGGTTTTAGGTTTAGGTTATATGTTTAGGTTTAGGTTATAAGTATAGGTTATAGGTTTAAGTTTAAGTTACGTTATAGGTTAAGGTTTAGGGAATTGAGAATAGGTTAAGGTTTAGGTTTAAATTAGGTTATAGGTTAAAGTTTAGGGAATTGAGAATAGGTTAAGGTTTAGGTTTAGGAAAATCGGGTTCGGGTTCGGGTTCGGGTTTAGGTTTGGGGTTTCAAGTGTAGGTTTAGGTTAAGGAGTTGAGATTAGGATTAGGTGTAGGTGTAGGTTTAGGAATTTGAGAATACATTTAGGTTATAGGTTTAGGTTATAAGTGTCAGTTATAGGTTTAGGTTATAAGTGTCGGTTATAGGTTATACCTTTAGGGATTTGAGAATAGGTTAAGGTCTAGGTTTAAGAAATCGGGTTCGGGTTCAGGATCGGGTTTAGGTTTGGGTTTTCAAGTTTAGGTTTAGGTTTAGGTTAGGGAGTTGAGATTAGGATTAGGTATAGGTTTAGGTTTAGGGATTTAAGAATACATTTAGGTTTTAGGTTTAGGTTTAGGTTTTAGGTTTTAAGTTTAGGTTAAGGTTATAGGTTTAGGTTAGGTTTAGGTTATAGGTTATAGGTTATAGGTTATAGCTTTAGGGAATTGAGAATAGGTTAAGGTTTAGGTTTAGTTTTGGGAAATCGGGTTCGGGATTGGGTTTAGGTTTGGGTTTTCAAGTCTAGGTTTATGTTTAGGTTAGGGAGTTGAGATTAAGATTAGGTGTAGGTTTAGGTTTAGGGATTTGAGAATACATTTAGGTTTTAAGTTTAGGTTTTGGGATTTGAGAATAGGTTTAGGTTAAGGTTGTAAGTATAAGTTATAGGTTAAGGTTAAGGTTTAGGTTTCGGCTATAAGTATAAGTTTTGGAATTTGAGAATAGGTTTAAGTTAAGGTTATAAGTCTAGGTTTAGGTTATAAGTTATAGGTTAAAGTTTAGGTTTAGAAAATCGGGTTCGGGTTCGGGATCGGGATCGGGTTTAGGTTTGGGTTATAGGTATAGGTTTTGGGATTTGAGAATAAGTTTAGGTTAAGGTTACGAGTCTAGGTTTAAGTTATAGGTTAAGGTTTAGGTTTAAGCTATAAGTATAGGTATAGGTTATAGGTTAAGGTTAAGGTTTAGGAAATCAGGTTTGGGTTCGGGATCAGGTTTAGGTTTGGGTTATAGGCATAGGTTTTAGAATTTGAGAATAGGTTTAGGTTAAGGTTGTAAGTATAGGTTATAGGTTAAGGTTAAGGATTAGGTTTCGGCTATAAGTATCGGTTTTGGTATTTGAGAAGAGGTTTAGATTAAGGTTATAAGTCTAGGTTTAGGTTATAGGTTAAGGTATAGGTTTAGGTTATAGGTATATGTTTAGGTTATACGTTAAGGTTTAGGTTTAGAAAATCGGGTTCGGGATCACGTTTAGGTTTGGGTTATAGGCATAGGTTTTGGGATTTGAGAATAGGTTTAGGTTAAGTTTGTAAATATAGGTTATAAGTTAAGGTTAAGGTTTAGATTTCGGCTATAAGTATAGGTTTTGGGATTTGAGAATAGGTTTAGGTTAAGATTATAAGTCTAAGTTTAGGTAATAGGTTAAGGTTTAGGTTTAGGTTATAGGTATAGGTTTAGGTTATAGGTTAAGGTTTAGGTTTAGGTTATAGGTATAGGTTTAGGTTATACATTAAGGTTTAGGTTTAGAAAATCGGGTTCGGGTTCGGGACCGGGTTTAGGTTTGGGTTATAGGTATAGGTATTGGGATTTGAGAATAGGTTTAGGTTAAGGTTATGGGTCTAGGTTTAGGTTATAGTTTATGGTTTAGGTTTAGGCTATAGGTATAAGTTTCGGTTATAGGTTAAGGTTTAGTTTTAGAAAATCGGGTTCGGGTTCGGGATCGGGTTTAGGTTTGGGTTATAAGTATAGGTTATAGATTATGAGAATAGGTTTAGTTAAGGTTATGAGTCTAGGTTTAGGTTATAGGTTTTGTTTTAGGTTTAGGTTATAGGTATAGGTTTAGGTTATAGGTTTAGGGAATGGTTTAGGAAATCGGGTTCGGGTTTGAGATTGGGTTTAGGTTTGGGTTATATGTATAGGTTTTGGGATTTGAGAATAGGTTTAGGTTAAGGCTGTAAGCATAGGTTATAGGTTAAGGTTAAGGTTTAGGTTTAGGTTTCGGCTATAAGTATACGTTTTAGGATTTGAGAATAGGTTTAGGTTAAGGTTATAAGTCTAGGTTTAAGTTACAGGTTAAGGTTTAGGTTTAGGTTATAGTTATAGGTTTAGGTTAGGTTATATGTTAAGGTTAAGGTTATAGGTTTAGGTTTAGGTTTAGGTTAAGTTTATAGGTTTAGGTTTAGGTTAGGTTATAGGTTATAGGTTTAGGTTTAGGTTATAGTTATAGGTTTTGGGATTTGAGAATAGGTTTAGGTTAGGTTATAAGTTATAGCTTTAGGGAATTGAGAATAGGTCAAGGTTTAGGTTTAGGAAATTGGGTTCGGGTTCGGGACCGGGTTTAGGTTTGGGTTTTCAAGTTTAGGTTTAGGTTTAGGCTAGGGAGTTGAGATTAGGATTAGGTGTAGGTTTAGGTTTAGGCATTTGAGAATACATTAAGGTTTAGGTTATAGGTTTTGGGATTTGAGAATAGGTTTAGGTTATAGGTTTAGGTTTAGGTTTAGGGATTGGAGAATAGGTTTGGGTTATAGTTATAGGTTTAGGTTTAGGTTAAGGTTATATGTTAAGGTTAAGGTTATAGGTTTAGGTTTATGTTAGGTTATAGGTTATAGCTTTAGGGAATTGAAAATAGGTCAAGGTTTTGGTTTAGGAAATCGGGTTCGGGTTCGGGACCGGGTTTAGGTTTGGGTTTTCAAGTTTAGGTTTAGGCATTTGAGAATACATTAAGGTTTAGGTTTAGGTTTTGGGATTTGAGAATAGGTTTAGGTTATAGGTTTAGGTTTAGGGATAGGGACTTGAGAATAGGTTTAGGTTATAGGTTTAGGTTTAGGTTAAGGTTATAGGTATAGGTTTAGGTGAAGTTTATAGGTTTAGGTTTGGTTAGGTTATAGGTTTTTGGTTAAGGTTTAGGTTATAGTTATAGGTTTTGGGATTTGAGGATAGGTTTAGGTTAGGTTATAGGTTATAGCTATAGGGAATTGAGAATAGGTCAAGGTTTAGGTTTAGGAAATTGGGTTCGGGTTCGGGACCAGGTTTAGGTTTGGGTTTTCAAGTTTAGGTTTAGGTTTAGGCTAGGGAGTTGAGATTAGGATTTGGTGTACGTTTAGGTTTAGGCATTTGAGAATACATTAAGGTTTAGGTTTAGATTTTGGGATTTGAGAATAGGTTTAGGTTATAGGTTTAGGTTTAGGGATAGGGATTTGGGTATAGGTTTAGGTTATAGGTTTAAGTTTAGGTTAAGGTTATACGTTTAGGTTTAGGTGAAATTTATAGGTTTATGTTAGGTTAGGTTGTAGGTTTTTGGTTAAGGTGTAGGTTATAGTTATAGGTTTTGGGATTTGAGGATATGTTTAGGTTATAAGGATATGTTTAGGTTAGGTTATAGGTTATAGCTTTAAGGAATTGAGAATAGGTCAAGATTTAGGTTTAGGAAATCGGGTTCGGGTTCGGGACCGGGTTTAGATTTGGGTTTTCAAGTTTAGGTTTAGGTTTAGGCTAGGGAGTTGAGATTAGGAATAGGTATAGGTTTAGGTTTAGGCATTTGAGAATACATTAAGGTTTAGGTTTAGGTTTTGGGATTTGAGAATAGGTTTAGGTTTAGGGATAGGGACTTGAGAATAAGTTTAGGTTATAGGTTTATGTTTAGGTTAAGCTTATAGGTTTAGGTTTAGGTGAATGTTATAGGTTTAGGTTAGGTTAGGTTATAGGTTTTTGGTTAAGGTTTAGGTTATAGTTATAGGTTTTGGGATTTGAGGATAGGTTTAGGTTAGGTTATAGCTTTGGGGAATTGAGAATAGGTCAAGGTTTAGGTTTAGGAAATCGGGTTCGGGTTTAGGCTAGAGAGTTGAGATTAGGATTAGGTGTAGGTTTAGGTTTAGGCATTTGAGAATACATTAAGGTTTAGGTTTAGATTTTGGGATTTGAGAATAGGTTTAGGTTATAGGTTTAGGTTTAGGGATAGGGACTTGAGAATAGGTTTAGGTTTAGATTAAGGTTATAGGTATAGGTTTAGGTGAAGTTTATAGGTTTAGGTTAGGTTAGGTTATAGGTTTTTGGTTAAGGTTTAGGTTATAGTTATAGGTTTTGGAATTTGAGAATAGGTTTAGGTTAGGTTATAGGTTATAGCTTTAGGGAATTGAGAATATGTCAAGGTTTAGGTTTAGGAAATTGGGTTCGGGTTCGGGAACGGGTTTAGGTTTGGGTTTTCAAGTTTAGGTTTAGGTTTAGGCTAGGGAGTTGAGATTAGGATTAGGTGTAGGTTTAGGTTTAGGGATTTGAGAATAGGTATAGGTTATAGGTTTAGGTTTAGGGATAGGGATTTGGGTATAGGTTTAGGTTATAGGTTTAGGTTTAGGTTAAGGTTATAGGTTTAGGTTTAGGTGAAGTTTATAGGTTTAGGTTAGGTTAGGTTATAGGTTTTTGGTTAAGGTTTAGGTTATAGGTATAGGTTTTGGGACTTGAGGATAGGTTTAGGTTATAAGTATAGGTTTAGGTTAGGTTATAGGTTATAGCTTTAAGGAATTGAGAATATGTCAAGGTTTAGGTTTAGGAAATCAGGTTCGGGTTCGGGACCGGGTTTAGGTTTGACTTTTCAAGTTTAGGTTTAGGTTTAGGATAGGGAGTTGTGATTAGGATTAGGTGTAGGTTTAGGTTTAGGCATTTGAGAATACATTAAAGGAAAAGGTTTAGGTTTTGGTATTTGATAATAGGTTTAGGTTATAGGTTTAAGTTTAGGGATAGAGACTTGAGAATAGGTTTAGGTTATAGGTTTAGGTTTAGGTTAAGCTTATAGGTTTATGTTTAGGTGAAGGTTATAGGTTTAGGTTAGGTTAGGTTATAGGTTTTTGGTTAAGGTTTAGGCTATAGTTATAGGTTTTGGGATTTGAGGATAGGTTTAGGTTAGGTTATAGGTTATAGCTTTAGGGAATTGAGAATAGGTCAAGGTTTAGGTTTAGGAAATCGAGTTCGGGTTCGGGACCGGGTTTAGGTTTGGGTTTTCAAGTTTAGGTTTAGGTTTAGGCTAGGGAGTTGAGATTAGGATTAGGTGTAGGTTTAGGTTTAGGCATTTGAGAAGCTTTTAAGGTTTAGGTATAGGTTTAGGGATTTCAGAATAGGTTTGGGTTATAAGTTTAGGTTTAGGTTTAGGGATTTGAGAATAGTTTTAGGTTATAGGTTTAGGTTTAGGTGAAGGTTATTGGTTTAGGCTAGGTTAGGTTATAGGTTTTTGGTTAAGGTTTAGGTTATAGTTATAGGTTTTGGGATTTGAGGATAGGTTTAGGTTAGGTTATAGGTTATAGCTTTAGGGAATTGAGAATAGGTCAAGGTTTAGGTTTAGGAAATCGAGTTCGGGTTCGGGACCAGGTTTAGGTTTGAGTTTTCAAGTTTAGGTTTAGGTTTAGGCTAGGGAGTTGAGATTAGGATTAGGTGTAGGTTTAGGTTTAGGGATTTGAGAATAGGTATAGGTTATAGGTTTAGGTTTAGGGATAGGGATTTGGGTATAGGTTTAGGTTATAGGTTTAGGTTTAGGTTAAGGTTATAGGTTTAGGTTTAGGTGAAGTTTATAGGTTTAGGTTAGGTTAGGTTATAGGTTTTTGGTTAAGGTTTAGGTTATAGGTATAGGTTTTGGGATTTGAGGATAGGTTTAGGTTATAAGTATAGGTTTAGGTTAGGTTATAGGTTATAGCTTTAAGGAATTGAGAATAGGTCAAGGTTTAGGTTTAGGAAATCAGGTTCGGGTTCAGGACCGAGTTTAGGTTTGGATTTTCAAGTTTAGGTTTAGGTTTTGGATAGGGAGTTGTGATTAGGATTAGGTGTAGGTTTAGGTTTAGGCATTTGAGAATACATTAAAGAAAAAAGTTTAGGTTTTGGTATTTGATAATAGGTTTAGGTTATAAGTTTAGGTTTAAGGATAGGGACTTGAGAATAGGTTTAGGTTATAGGTTTAGGTTTAGGTTAAGCTTATAGGTTTATGTTTAGGTGAAGGTTATAGGTTTAGGTTAGGTTAGGTTATAGGTTTTTTGTTAAGGTTTAGGCTATAGTTATAGGTTTTGGGATTTGAGGATAGGTTTAGGTTAGGTTATAGGTTATAGCTTTAGGGAATTGAGAATAGGTCAAGGTTTAGGTTTAGGAAATCGGGTTCGGGTTCGGGACCGGGTTTAGGTTTGGGTTTTCAAGTTTAGGTTTAGGTTTAGGCTAGGGAGTTGAGATTAGGATTAGGTGTAGGTTTAGGTTTAGGCATTTGAGAAGCTTTTAAGGTTTAGGTATAGGTTTAGGGATTTCAGAATAGGTTTGGGTTATAAGTTTAGGTTTAGGTTTAGGGATTTGAGAATAGTTTTAGGTTATAGGTTTAGGTTTAGGTGAAGGTTATTGGTTTAGGCAATGTTAAGTTATAGGTTTTTGGTTAAGGTTTAGGTTATAGTTATAGGTTTTGGGATTTGAGGACAGGTTTAGGTTAGGTTATAGGTTATAGCTTTAGGGAAGTGAGAATAGGTCAAGGTTTAGGTTTAGGAAATCGGGTTCGGATTCGGGACCGGGTTTAGGTTTGGGTTTTCAAGTTTAGGTTTAGGTTTAGGCTAGGGAGTTGAGATTAGGATTAGGTGTAGGTTTAGGTTTAGGTATTTGAGAAGCTTTTAAGGTTTAGGTATAGGTTTAGGGATTTGAGAATAGGTTTGGGTTATAAATTTAGGTTTAGGTTTAGGGATTTGAAAATAGTTTTAGGTTATAGGTTTAGGTTTAGGTTAAGCTTATAGGTTTAGGTTTAGGTGAAGGTTATTGGTTTAGGCTAGGTTAGGTTATAGGTTTTTGGTTAAGGTTTAGGTTATAGTTATAGGTTTTGGGATTTGAGGATAAGTTTAGGTTAGGTTATAGGTTATAGCTTTAGGGAATTGAAAATAGGTCAAGGTTTAGATTTAGAAAATCGGATTTGAGAATAGGTTTGGGTTATAGGTTATAGGTTAAGGTTTTAAGTCATAGGTTTTGGTTTAGGTTAAGGTTATAGGTATAGGTTAAGGTTTAGGTTTAGGTTTAGGTTTAGGTTTAGGTTATAAGATATAGGTTTAGGGAATTGAGAATAGGTTAAGGTTTAGATTTAGGTTTTGGATTTAGGTTTAGGTTTTAGGTTTTAAGTTAAGGTTTAGGTTTAGGTTTAGGTTAAGGTTGAGGTTTAGGTTATAGGTTAAGGTTTTAGGTCATAGGTTTTGGTTTAGGTTAAGGGTATGGTCCCTGCAAAGCAAATACAGATATAAACAAGGCCATCCGACGCAAATGCCAGGCCCCTTCCAATGCTATCTATAAAAAATGGACAGCTTCATCATGGTCATAATAGCGGTTCCCTCTTTCCAGGGAACCCTGCTCTTCCGAATAGCTCCGACGCACATCCGGGTCTGCTCCATTAATTTGGATCAAATACATAAACACGGCCTGTCCAAATGGCCAAGACCCTCCAATGCTGTCCATAGGAAATGGATAGCTTCATCATGGTCATAACAGCGGTTCCCATCTTCCAGGGACCCCCGCTCAAGATCTAGATAGCTCTGACGTACATCCAGGTCTGCTCCATTAATTTTGAGCAAATACATAAACACGGCCTGTCCAAATGGCCAGGCCACTCCAATGGTTTAGGCTTTCTTTATCTTCCATTGAATGCTTTCAAGGTGCAGATGGCCATTGAAACACACATACATCTTGGGAATTGCTTCTCAAAACCGCAGACTGGTTTTGTTTTGAAACTCGTTCATCTCACCTAAAAACCTGTCACATAATGAATCATTGTAACCACAATGATAACTATTGTCTATGCACTATAATGAACAAATTATTATTATTATTATAGATATTTGTAATTACAACATGGATGTTGGAGTCACTTATGAATGGGTAGAATTGCATATAAAGATTATAATCGACCTTAGAAATATAAATGCCATTATAGATAACTGTAATTACAACATGGATGTTGTGTGTGTCTATTTCATATGCACCTCAACATATATGTCTGTGTGCATGTGCAGGTGTGTGTGTGTCCATATATATATATATATATTGTATTAGAGAAGGGAAGGAATTATTTAAATCATTAACAAAAGAAATATATGAATATTAAAAGATGTTGACTTCTTCATAAAATGCTCAGGCCTATAAAGAAATGGAACCAATGTCACCCATGAATATCTACTATATAGAATTTCTTAAGGGCCATAGAAGTTTTGGATGAAGCTTATTTTAATGTTTCCCCTTTGCCCATGCCCGTATGATCTTATGAATAGGTTGCATGACAACTAACCATCTGCCAAAGGTTCATATAAAACCTCTATTTTAAGGAATGGCTAGAGGTCGGTGCTCTGTGGACCCCAACATGAAGTATATGTCCCATCCATGCTTTCCATACATTTTTTCAGATAATTTTATACTATGAACCCAAAACTGAGGTAGATCAAAATCTCAAGTTGGTCACACAGTGTTGATTGAAAGCTCACCATTAAAAACTTCTTGGGGTAAGCTAATATTTGTTTTTTGCCTTCATCCAGGTCTGTATGGCCTAATATACAGGTTGGATGTCAAATAAACATTACAGTGGGCCCTATGAGGTTTTTAATGGTAGATATTCAATTACTACTATTTTCCCATGGTGTGGTCCAAATGAGATTTTGATCCACCTCATTTATAAAATAAATATTTAAAATGACGTGTGAAAATGAATGGACAATGTGGATAAAACACATAAATCATGGTGGGGCCCACATAGCACCGACCACTAGCCATCAGGCTGATGGCAGCATTACCAGCCAAACCACGGCCCTATTTTAAATGGTTAGCTATCTCATTTATCTATATATAAACAATGTATTTTGCTCATAAAGTGGAACTATCTCATTCAAAATTTGGCAAAATTTGCAGTGGATGTGGACATTCATCATTGCCTTTCATATATGGGCTGTAATGCTCAGTCTAAGATTTTTATATTTTGGCATTGCTCATTTAAATTTTTATTAAATAAATGCCTTAGATCACAAAAAGATCCCAAATCTAATATCCTCATGTATTTTACTCTAGTATTTAGGGGTGTCTTTTAGAAAGATTTTTTAAAAAAAATCTTTTCTGGAACTCTCATTCAGCTTATTGTAAATGTTATTTAATTGTTTATGTGGGGCCTACTAAAATGTATGGATATGTTAACTTAGTCTTACAATGATGATAGGATACTCAAAAATTAGGTCTATAAATTTTGTAGGAAATTAGGCATATGCAATTGTTAGGTAGGCCACACCATCGAAAACAATGCACATCGATGTTAAGGTTTAAGTTCATCCAGATGTTTTTCTTTTACATGGGCTCAGTCATTATGTATTAATGATTTGTCTTAGGCATTGCTTGTTTGTTTTGCACATTTTCTGGGGTGAAACGACTTTATTTTTGTAGATGATAAGTAACACCAAAACAAACAGCTAGACAAGGCTTCAGAAAGCTTAGATCCCTACAATGCTGAAAGTATGGAGAACAAATCCCTAATCAAAGAAAGTGCCTTACTAATACCAATTAAACTCTATATGTTCTTTCAAAAGATAAAGTCCAAACAAATCTGAATCAGATAGACTAACCAGCCTGAGAAAGCAGTCAAAGAAGGCAAAACATGGAAGCCGTGAATGAACTTCCCAAAATCCTAAAATCCCCCATTTTGAGGTCCTAATTGTCTTATTTGTTTGGACAATGAGAGAGATTGAGAGAATCCCTAAATCCAGCCAGTTTGGACAATGAGAGAGATTGAGAGAATCCCTAACCAGCCTAATCAAAGCAGTCCTCAAATCCCCAAAATCACAAAATCCCTAAATCCCCCATTTTGGGGCCACATTCAAATCGAGAATCTACAAACTACTAACTCCTAATTTCCTAAATCGGCATTAATATTGAGAGAGATTGAGAGAGAGAGATATACCTCGCTGTCGTGAATGAACTTCAACCGAGCCGACGGAGAGAGAGAGAGAGAGAGGCCGTGCATGGGTAGGGCGCTCGGCAACGGTCCGGAAGAGAGATCAGAGAGAGAGGAAGAGATAGACGGAGAGAGAGAGGAGGCGAGAGAGACATAGAGAGGAGAGGGCGGAGAGATCAGAGAGAGAGGAAGAGAGAGATGGACGGCGAGAGGACGGAGAGGGAGCGAGAGAGAGAGAGAGAGAGAGAGAGAGAGAGACAGAGAGGAGACTGCCGTTTGGTTAAGGTAGTCTCTCTCGGAAACAGATTGGCTACTCCCCCTGACACCAGCCATTGGCTGCTGGTCGGTGCTCTGTGGGCCCCACCATGATGTATGTGTTTCATCCATGCCGTCCATTTATTTTTACAGATCATTTTACGGTGTGAGACTAAAAATGAGATATATCCCAATTTTAAGTGGACCACATTACATGAAACAACATTGAATCAGCCTCAACCATTTAAAAAAAATTTGGGGCCATATAAGTTTTGGATCAAGCTGATTTTTGTTTCAACGGTGTGAAATTTTAGAGAGTAAAAGATGCTAGCTTAATTCCCCCACTGTCATCAATGATTGTAGATGAGAGAGCTGGAGATTAATACCGCCGGATCAAGGGCTAGAATTTGCCTGACTTTCGAGAGCGGATGGCCAACCTACATACTTTGGCATAGTGAGTAATCTCTCTAAGTCCACGCGGGATGTATATGTAATATCCACGCCATATCCATCCGTTTTATCAGCTTATTTTAGATCATGACCATAAAATTGAAGCATATCCATAGTTCAAATGGACCATTTCAGAGGAAACAACAGAGATAATGACCATCCGCCGTTGAAGCCTTCCCAGGGTCCGCAGCTATGTTTACATGCCATCCAACTCGTTTCATGGGTTACAGAGACATGGATGAAGGGAAAATACAAATATCGGCTGGATTGAAATTTTCTATAGCACCAAGGAAGTTTTCAATGGTATACATTTAATTCCCATGGTTTCTGCTACCGTGGTCTACTTCTAGCTTTGGATATGCTTTAATTTTGAGTTCATGCTCTTAAGATGGCAGCAACTGTATTTATACGCTTTCAAGGGCGGTAGTGTATATAATAATGCATCTTGGATAGTGACCGTGTATTATGGAAGACATCTTCTTTCGGATGCGGCTGAAGTTGAGACCTTAAGCAGGGGTGATTTTTTGGGCCTAAAGCATTCCATAGTCTTCAAGTTTATACATATGTACAGTCCATTTTTTACCATAACAATGTATCCATCCAATTTAAATGAGCAATGCCAAAATATATATATGAATCTGTTTGACTTAATCAAAAGATTGGATGGAAAATAAACATTCCAGTGTATCATAAGAAGTTTTTATGGTATAGTCTTGAGTTTTGATACACGATTTTGTGATAAAATGAGTTGAAAAAACTATTGCACGGTAGGTATATACATGCATCAAGGTGAGCCATGGTCAGGGAAACATCTCAACTATATATGCCAAGGGGTGATGCGTCTTCCACCATCATTGGTCTTTTCCTTTTCTTTTTTCTCTGTTGTTTTTATACGACGCGTCTTCTACCTTTTGTCTTCCAATGGTGTCATGCCTCATATAAAAACGACCTGATGAACAGTTGGGATTCAGTGACCACCGTTGAAACTATATATTTTAGTTACTTTGAATTGCAGTCACTTGTATGGAGAATTTATCTTTGACTATTCTTGGGCTGATGCCTACTACAGTTTTTTGGGCAACTGAGTTGAAATAGATAACGTCAATATCTTTGTACAGACTGGATAAAAACCAGAAAACTGAGTTGAATAGGATAACATCCAATATGGAAGCCACGTCGATGCACATGTTCATGTCGATATTTGTTTTATAGCTGGCAAGCAGTTATACTTTTATGCTGCAACATGTAGAGTTTTGTTCTATGAGAACTCGCAATCAGTTCATCTTAGTTCATCTTGAAATTTAAGAGTCACAAATCCGGAAACCTGTAAACATGCCGTTTGGTTGACAGATAGTGATTGGATATCCACCATTAACTGTCTGTTGGTTTTTTCCTTTTAAGCTTTTATCCAGACCACATGTAAATTATAGTGATTGGATATCCACCATTAAAACCCTCATAAGGCTCACTGTACTTTTTGTTTGACATATAATCTGTTGATTAGATCATACAGGCCCAGATGATGGGAAAAAATAAAAACCAACTTGCTTCATTCATTATAGGTAGCAAATAAACCTTACATTGGACCCTAAGAAGTTTTTAATAGTGTGGTCCACCTGAGATTTATATTTCCATGTGATATGTCCATACCTTACAAGATCCTCCAAATTTCCAAGAATATTTGATATTATTAGTCTCAATTTCATCATTAAATTTCAATTAAATACTTTTATTTAGTATCATTTTTAAATCCTAATTTCATTTATTCTGTGGGGCCCACATGATGTATGTGTTTAATCCATGCCTTCCCCGTGAGGTCAAGTTGTGTGGGCCCAACCATGGCGTGTGTCAAACATCAACAACATGCATTTGATGGGTCCCCTTTAAATCATGGGATATCCCAAAAATCAGCCATATACAGAACTCCAGTGGGCCATACCATCTAAAATCATGTGAAGACATGCCTAAAACATATAAAAGCACTTGGTGGGCCCCACCTGAAATTTGGATGCATCTTAAACTTGGTATGATCCCTCGTCCAAGTGGCACACACATAATGGATGGGCTGGATTTGTGGACCACATATCTATGGGCCCAAAAAATAATTATGAACGTTTTAATGGAGGGTAATCCCTCTCAACTTTTGTATGTGGTGTGGCCCACACAAGTCATAGATTGATTTGATTTTTAATCCTTGGGCCCAACATAGGATGATGCATCTAACTGATGGGGTAGATGTTTGACACGCATCATGGTGGGGCCCACAGAGCCATACCAGACCCCGCCCCAAATTTGGGCGCGCTCTCAAATAGTGGCCCGCCCAAAGAAAACCCCCAAATCTCTCTCTCTGTCTCTCTCTCTCTCTCTCGCCCTCGCACGCGCAGGCTCCATTACTTAACCCTATCTCCCTCCCGATCTTGCTCCAACTCTCTCATCGTCCACCCTCTCTCTATTCAGTCCCCAATCTCTCTCTCTCTCTCTCTCTCTCTCTCTCTCTCTCTCTCTCTCAGATTCAGCACCTCAGAAAACCTTAGAGGACCCTTCATCATCTCGATTGGAGTTCCATTATTGACTTGTCTCGGTGCATCTGGAACTACTGGTTTCCCTCTTTGTTGCTAGATTGAGAGGCGCCATTGCAAGAACTCCAAGAAGAAAAAGGTATATGCTTCTTAAAAAAACATTGGATTTTCTGTTTTAGATTCGTTTTCTTCATGAAATGCATGGATTTGGTTTCATTTGTGGTGGTTTCTGTCTCTATTGGCGGTGAGATCTGGATGATTGGATCCGTGTTGTGGTCTGATATGAGTGGATTTGATGTGATCTGGTATGAAATTAATTATAAAAATTTAATGGATTCTTTTCCTCCTTTGGCCCAGCTCATAGAATAGAAACTGTTTCTTGCAAATGACATTGTTTATGTTATCAATGAAAATTTAACGCAGGCTAAGGTACCTGCATCTGTCCTGCCCGAATCGACTATGTAACCCACAGGGAAAAAAAGCACCGAAGAAATTCAATGCTCTCAAAATCATTATCATATCACAAGTTGTAAAAGGGGATAAATTGTATTGAATCACAAACAGTATTGTAAATCATAAGATTTTTTCTGATTTCTTAAAATTTTTAAGAAATCAGAAAAATTAAAACTCATCAATTATCCACTTTCCATAAATGTGTAAAAAGTAAAACATGTTATGATATTGGCAATTGATAACTCGTACATGAATTCAGTGTCACCAAAGTCCTATAATTTATGATTTTCGATTGAGTTGAATCTTAAGCTGATTTGAATCCCAACTTGAATCCTTTTTGCATGAATCCTACGATTCTATGATTTGAATTCTACCATTTATGATTCAAATTATAGTTGTTCTCTTCTATTTTAAGCTTCACTTGGCTTTCATTTTATAGTTCAAATTGGTGGGGCTTTAAGAATCCTTTAGAAAAGGTAAATTATTTTATTTTGTTCTTTATCAAAGATTAGTGTTATATGTTTTTTTATTTTATTTTATAAAGGTAATTACCAGGTATTTGAACCCTGGATCACTCACACACACTACACTTCTCTACCTGCTCATCTAACTCTTCAACGTTCAATCATGGAGCTTTTTTTTTAATATTTTATTTTAATCATTTCTTACTTCTTAACTGGTCCAAACACCAAATCAATGTATGACTTATCTGGAATTTTTTATGGATAGTTACAATCATCTAGACTTATATGACTTGTGGAATGATGGTTAGAAATCAAAATATCTTTTTTGTCAATCTACAAAATCAGTAGCCGCTTTCCCAATGTGATTCTACATTCAAGAAAGGTAATATATATCTATATATATATCCTTTAAAAATGTAAATTATTAAAGGATCCTCGTATGGCTTTTAAGGGAAATTTCTTGAAAGACAAAAATAGACAAGTAAATAAATGCATGAATGAATAAAGGACAGACAAGAATCCCTTAATGCTACCATGACATGGTTTTACTTGGTGCATATTGATGGCAAAAGGATGGTTGATGAGCTTTTATTTTTTTATTTTTCCCTGATTTATATTTTTTCAATTTGTAAAGAAAATCATAAAAAATATTATGAACTAATTAGGTGAGATCCCTTATTTTCTTCAAATATTTTATAATACTATAACAGTCTTCCAATGACTCAATCTTGGATTGCTTTATTATTGGTCAACCTCTCACACTGAGGCAATATCTAACCTTGTAAACATCATCACATACATAAGACTTCCAATAAGATACTTGTAGGGAACAATATTTTTTATATGGTGTTTATGATGCTTAAATCAATCCACTTGGATGTGTGGTAATGATGCAAATATCAGCCCACTAGAACATGTGTTTGTTTCTAATGCTTAAATCAGTCCACTTGTCCACTTGGAATATGACACCCATACACATATACTCCAATTGTACACGTGGCATAACATATAAACACAAATTAACCACAGATTGCTTAATAAAAAATTTAGTGTCATGCATGTATTGGATGTGCAAACTTAGAATTCTTAATAATTAACTTAGCATTTGCGTTTGGCATGAGATATGTTTTCTAATACTTGTGATGTAGTTCGAAATTGATTGTTTAATTTGCCAAATATGGATTTGCTTTGTATCTAAATTTGAATTTACATTATTTTTCATTCGGCTATTGTTGATATGAAGAATGTATTTCTTGTAGCAGATCATTTTTAGGATAAATTATTCATATATCATTTTCTTATCATAAATTATTCATATTACAGTTTATAGTTGTGACTTATAATTTATAGATTTGTAAGTTAGATAATTAGTTACTCGTTTGAGGATTTCTATGTGGCCATACATAGATATGGTGTGTTTTTGGTGGCACAGAAATCGCTCAAATTGTCCCATTTTGGACAATTCAATGTTAGATGGATAGTATACTTTCATATAATCTATTTAAATGTTCATGTCTAATCCGCGGTTCATCTCCTCATTTCTCTCTAGATATGTTTCTTTTGTTCTATATCCAATGCCAAATATCTTTACATTGTTTTAGATATTTGGCATCGGAATGTAACGTAAGATCAACTTATCTGGAGAGGCATGGGGAGATGCTGCCGGATTTTCGGCGTGGACGTTTAAGTAGGAATATGAAAGTATTACAATCTATCCAACCTTGGACGAGTAACTAATTTAGGTTTTAATTGTATCATCTCGAAATTGATGGAGTAGACCTGGATGTGCGTCGGAGCTATCTGGATCTTGAGCGGGGGTCCCTGGAAGATGGGAACCGCTGTTATGACCATGATGAAGCTGTTCATTTCCTATGGACAGCATTGGAGGGGCTTGGCCATTTGGACAGGCCGTGTTTATGTATTTGATCGAAATTAATGAAGCAGACCCGGATGTGCATCGGAGCTATTCGGAAGAGCGGGGTTCCCTGGAAAGAGGAAACCGCTATTATGACCATGATGAAACCGTCCATTTTTTATGGACAGCATTGGAAGGGGCCTGGCATTTGCGTCGGATGGCCTTGTTTATATCTGTATTTGCTTTGCAGGGACCATACCCTTAACCTAAACCAAAACCTATGACCTAAAACCTTAACCTATAACCTAAACCTCAACCTTAACCTAAACCTAAACCTAAACTTTAACTTAAAACCTAAAACCTAAACCTTAACCTATTCTCAATTCCCTAAACCTATATCTTATAACCTAAACCTAAACCTAAACCTAAACCTTAACCTATACCTATAACCTTAACCTAAACCAAAACCTATGACCTAAAACCTTAACCTATAACCTATAACCCAAACCTATTCTCAAATCCGATTTCCTAAACCTAAACCTTGACCTATTCTCAATTCCCTAAAGCTATAACCTATAACCTAACCTAAACCTATCCTCAAATCCCAAAACCTACAACTATAGCCTAAACCTTAACCAAAAACCTATAACCTAACCTAACCTAACCTAAACCTATAACCTTCACCCAAACATAAACCTATAAGCTTAACCTAAACCTAAACCTATAACCTAAACCTATTCTCAAGTCCCTATCCCTAAACCTAAACCTATTATCAAATACCAAAACCTAAACCTTTTCCTTTAATGTATTCTCAAATGCCTAAACCTAAACCTACACCTAATCCTAATCTCAACTCCCTAGCCTAAACCTAAACCTAAACTTGAAAACCCAAACCTAAACCCGGTTCCGAACCTGAACCCAATTTCTTAAACCTAAACCTTGACCAATCCTCATTTCCCTAAAGTTGTAACCTATAACTTAACCTAAACCCATAACTATAACCCAAACCTATTCTCAAATCCCTAAACCTAAACCTATACCTAATCATAATATCAAGTCCCTAGCCTAAACTTAAACATAAACTTGAAAACCCAAACCTAAACTCGGTCCTGAACCCGAACCCGATTTCCTAAACCTAAACTTTGACCTATTCTCAATTCCCTAAAGCTATAACCTATAACCTAACCTAAACCTATCGTCAAATCCCAAAACCTATAACTATAGCCTAAACCTTAACCAAAAACCTATAACCTAACCTAACCTAAACCTATAACCTTCACCTAAACATAAACCTATAAGCTTAACCTAAACCTAAACCTATTCTCAAGTCCCTATCCCTAAACCTAAACCTATAACTTAAACCTATTATCAAATACCAAAACCTAAACCTTTTTCTTTAATGTATTCTCAAATGCCTAAACTTAAACCTACACCTAATCCTAATCACAACTCCCTATCCTAAACCTAAACCTAAACTTGAAAACCCAAACCTAAACCCGGTCCCGAACCCGAACCTGATTTCCTAAACCTAAACCTTGACCTATTCTCAATTCCTTAAAGCTATAACCTATAACCTAACCTAAACCTATACTTATAACCTAAACCTATCCTCAAATCCTAAAACCTATACCTATAACCTAAACCTTAACCAAAAACCTATAACCTAACCTAACCTAAACCTATAAACTTCACCTAAACCTAAACCTATAACCTTATCCTAAACCTAAACCTATAACCTAAACCTATACCCAAATCCCTATCCCTAAACCTAAACCTATAACCTATACCTATTCTCAAATCCCTAAACCTAAACCTACACCTAATCCTAATCTCAACTCCCTAGCCTAAACCTAAACCTAAACTTGAAAACCCAAACCTAAACTCGGTCCCGAACCTGAACCCGATTTCCTAAACCTAAACTTTGACTTATTCTCAATTCCCTAAAGCTATAACCTATAACCTAACCTAAACCTATCCTCAAATCCCAAAACCTATAACTATAACCTAAACCTTAACCAAAAACCTATAACCTAACCTAGCCTAAACCAATAACCTTCACCTAAACCTAAACCTATAACCTAAAACTATTCTCAAATCCCTAAACCTAAAACTAAACTTATAACCCAAACCTATTCTCAAATCCCTAAACCTATACCTAAACCTTAAAAGCTTCTCAAATGCCTAAACCTAAACCTACACCTAATCCTAATCTCAACTCCCTAGCCTAAACCTAAACCTAAACTTGAAAACCCAAACCTAAACCCGGTCCCGAACCCGAACCCGATTTCCTAAACCTAAACCTTGACCTATTCTCATTTCCCTAAAGCTATAACCTATAACCTAACCTAAACCTATCCTCAAATCCTAAAACCTATAACTACAACCTAAACCTTAACGAAAAACCTATAACCTAACCTAGCCTAAACTAATAACCTTCACCTAAACCTAAACCTAAACCTATAACCTAAAACTATTCTCAAATCCCTAAACTTAAACCTAAACTTATAACCCAGACCTATTCTCAAATCCCTAAACCTAAACCTAAACCTTAAAAGCTTCTCAAATGCGTAAGCCTAAACCTACACGTAATCCTAATCTCAACTCCCTAGCCTAAACCTAAACCTAAACTTGAAAACCCAAACCTAAACCCGGTCCCGAACCCGAACCAAATTTCCTAAACTAAAACCTTGACCTATTCTCAATGCCCAAAAGCTATAACCTATAACCTAACATAAACTTATACTTATAACGTAAACCTATTCTCAAATCCTAAAACTTATAACTATAACCTAAACCTTAACCAAAACCCTATAACATAGCCTAAACCTAAACTTATAAACTTAACCTAACATAAACCTATAACCTTAACCTTAACATATAACCTAACCTAAACCTATACTTATAACCTAAACCTATTCTCAAATCCCAAAACCTATAGCTACAACCTAAACCTATACCTATAACCTTAACCTAAACCTAAACCTATAACCTAAACCTATTCTCAAATCCTTAAACCTAAACCTAAACCTATAACATAAACCTACTCTCAAATCCCTAAACCTAAACCTAAACCTAAACCTTAATGTATTCTCAAATACTAAACCTAAACCTAAACCTATAACCTATAACCTATAACCTAAACTCAAATGCCTAAACCTAAACCTACACCTAATCCTAATCTCAACTCCAATTTCCTAAACTTAAACCTAAACTTATACCTAGTCTCTATTCCCTAAACCTAAACACATAACCTAGCCTAATCTTAAAGCTATTTTCGTAAACTGACTATAGTCATTTCATTGTAGACATGAATAAGAGTTGGATGCGAGCTAAGAACAGGTTTGACCCAGAGTATAAGCAAGGGGTTCAAGAGTTCATGGAATTTGTGCGAAATCGGGCAGATTCAAGGAATAGGATTAGGTGTCCATGTCGAAAATGCAAGAACATGATATATAAGACTTTAGACAAAGTAGAGGATGATTTGTTCATAGTTGGGATTGATCAGGGTTACACTTGGTGGATCTATCATGGTGAAGATATGACTCATAGAGTTGAGCCTTCCAAAGTCCTTGTTGACCCAATTGTGCTGGATGACAAGGATGAAGACGTTGACGAAATGCAAGATATTATAAGGGATGTGTTCAGGGGAACAACTGCGGATACTGATTTTGCAGCGACAAGCAGTAGCCAAGATATTCCTCCAATGGGTGATGTCGAATCAGAAAAGTTTAGTAGGTTGTTGAGGGAGGTAGAACGTCCACTTTATCCGGGGTGTCAAAACTTCTCCAAGTTGAATTTTCTTACAAAGTTACTTCATTTGAAGACAATAAATCGTTGGAGTAACAAATCGTTTGACATGTTGCTTGAGTTGTTGAAAGAAGTGTTACCGGACGGTGAGATATTGCCAAAGTCTCATTACGAGGCAAAAACATTGATGCGAGACTTGGGCCTTGGTTATAAACTCATACATGCATGTATAAATGATTGTTTATTATATTGGAAAAAGCACGATAAGGCTGAAGAGTGTCAAGAATGTGGAGAGTCTAGGTGGAAGAATGACAGAGCCGGGGGTAAGAAAATCTCGCGAAAGGTGTTAAGGTACTTCCCATTGAAACCCAGATTGCAAAGATTGTTTATGTCTCGTAAGACGGCTGAAGATATGAGGTGGCATAAGGAGAAACGCGTTCATGATGATAGTACACTGAGGCACCCTGCGGACGCTGAAGCCTGGCAAAATTTTGACAAGCAACATGGCTGGTTTGCAGAAGATTCTCGTAATGTTCGACTAGGCCTTGCAAGTGATGGTTTTAATCCATTTGGTAATATGAGTAGCTCGTACAGTATGTGGCCAATGGTACTTATGCCCTACAATTTACCTCCTTGGTTGTGTATGAAGGAGTCATTTTTCATGATGTCATTGCTTATTCCTGGACCCAGGTCACCTGGAAATGACATTGATGTGTATTTACGACCGTTAGTAGACGAGTTAAACGAGTTGTGGAGTCAAGGTGTACAAACGTATGATACATTTACAGGACAGACATTCCGATTGCATGCAGCGGTCTTGTGGATAATAAATGACTTTTTCGCATATGGAAATTTGTCTAGGTGGTGCACGAAGGGCAAGTTGGCTTGTCCTACATGTGGTATTGAGACTTGTTCATTGTCATTGAAGCATGGTAGGAAAACATGTTATATGGGCCATCGTCGCTTCCTTCCGAGCGATCATAGTTGGCGTAGGAAGACGATGATCTTTGATGACAAACAAGATCATAGGCCACCTCCGAAAGAGCTATCTAGAGAAGACGTGATGCAACAACTGAGTAACATTTCACCGGTTAGATTTGGTAAGACATCGCACTTGAAGAAGAGGAAACGTACAGTATTAGACTATAATTAGAGAAAAAAGAGCATCTTTTTTGAGTTGCCCTATTGGAGTGATCTGAACTTGCGACACAACTTAGATGTCATGCATATTGAGAAAAATATATGTGACAATGTCTTTGGAACATTGATGAACATAGAGAAGAAAACAAAAGACAATTTTAAGACTCGATTGGATCTACAAGAAATGGGTTTAAGGAAAGAGTTGCACTTGCAACCACATGGAAATTCATATACTATACCAGCAGCCTGTTACACGTTGACAAAACTAGAGAGAAAGCGTTTATGTGAATGGTTGAGATCGGTGAAGTTTCCTGATGGGTATGCGTCAAACATATCTCGGCGTGTAAACGTTACGGACTGTAAGGTAACAGGAATGAAAAGTCATGATTGTCACGTCCTTCTGCAACGCCTACTGCCGGTTGCGATTCGTGGATTCTTGAGCAAGGATATCGGTGCGGTACTGATTGAGTTGGGAATATTCTTTAAGGATTTGTGTTCGAGATCGTTGAATGTAGATGTTATTAAACGACTGGAGAGGGACATTGCTGTATGTTGAGGGTCAAATATTGCATATCAGACCCAGTTATTGCATGGATTTACAAGCATGATACCATTTAATAACCTGATTTAATCGTGTTTGTGATGCAGAGTGTATTTACAAGCATGAACTGAAAAAGGGTGTTTAAACCATGGATTTAACGCTCTGATGACACCCAAGGCAAGGGACGGACTCCAGGGGACCAAGATCGATGGAATTACACACCAGGGATCCGAGGAAATCAAGCCATTCACGTTAAAGAGGCCCGAAATTGGTGAAAAATGCAAGATCACATAGTTCTCGCCATCTGATTGGCTTAAAACTTCATACATGGCCGAGGGCCATAAATCAACCGTACATATCAAATTTCAGCCTTGGATCACTATGAAAGTACCCCAACTGACAGATCAGCCCATAAACTATTGATTCTGGGCCCACCTGATATCTGGAACTATCTCAACTTTGGTCTCGACAGTTTAAATAAGAGGAGGAAACAAATGGATGGATCGGATCTTACATATACATTATAGTGGGGCCCGTATATACAGCGTGTGTACGTGAGGTACACACGTACCGAGCCGCACCGAACCATGTAAGGCGGGTCAGCGCTGCTGACCCGCTTCTTCTTCCTAAAACGGCAACTGCTGTATTGGCGCAGGAAACGGACGGACACTGGCCGTTTTGCGGACGCCAGTGGGCCCCACACATTGTCCTAGTGAATGATCCAAGCCGTCCATCTTGTAGAGGGCCATGAGTTCTTCAAACCCATGCTAAACTTTTGGACCCATGCAAGCACACGTGCACGATACAGAGGCCATAAGTGGACTGCCTTGCAACGTTCAAATTGATGTTTGGGTGATTTCTTCTCTGATTCCGTGTCAATGGACGTTCAAAACTACCCATTCTTGACCAAAATTTTGTCCTGAATCCAATGGACGGGGTGGATTTCTTTGAAAACACCTCTGTGGGGCCCACCGATCACGTCAGCGCCGGACGTGCGAAAGGCTACGCACGTCCGCGAAATCGGATTTTCCAGGCAGTTGTGGCCCACCATCTTTGATCATATGGCAGATCTGAACCGTCCATCGTGTAGACCAGCCAAAATACTTCCAAGAGACGCTGATTTTACAGGAATAACGCAAGGAACGTGAGAGTTATGAAGCTCCGAACTTGGCTGCGAAAAGGCTTTCGCTGCACGTGCGATAGCTTCCCAAATCCGATTTCCACCACTCCAAAAGCTATAAAAAGAGTTCCAAACGTGGAGAAGAGGGTATGCTTGAATAGGGGACGTCAGATAGGGAGAGAGAAAGTGAAGTAGCCTGGTTTTTCTTCTTCTTTTCCTTTATATTTCTTTTATTTTTTAGGATTTAGCCCATTCATGTGTGGCTAAACCTCTTAGCTAGGGCTAAGAGGTGAAGCCTGTAGCGAGATGGGAGATACTATGTCATGCTTTTAATTTCTGAACTGAATTTGATTTTAGTTGATTATTAAAGAAAGGTTTTCTTAGTCTTTAATGGTCTGTTGTGACTGAAAGTACAATGGGTTTGCAATGACTTTGAATATTTCTTCTCTCTTTTGATGTTTATGACGTCAGGAAGCCCTGTTGTTCACCATCGTCTCCTGGGCATGGTTGGATGATGGTACCCTTTCTAACTTTCATGCACTATTGATTGGTTGGTAATTAGTTTAATCCTGTTATTTGCTTTGTCTCCTGGGCATGGTTAGATGATGGAATCCATTCTAATTCATATACTTTTCATCTTGTGAAGACTAGATCAAGTAAGTTCAGTTTGAATTCCATAATCCTTGATGCAGGCATAAGATCTCCCTGATCTCTACAAGTGGATCCTCTGAATCCCTAGTTTCCTTTCTCTGAATTCACTAAAGTTTTTATTCCACAATTATTCCTCAAATCACAATTGGTTTAGATTTCATCTTAGCCTAGTTCTAGATTTGGTTATTTTCAGATAACGTACAGGTTTCAATCCCTGTGGATTCGACCTCGGTCTTACCGAGTTTATTACTACATCACAACCCTGCACTTGGGGTGTGAACAAGTTTTTGGCGCCGTTGCCGGGGATTGACGGCTACGTTTCCTGAAGATAACTGGTTTTAGGATTAGTTTAAGATTAGGACTTTTCTGATTTTTAGGATTTATTTTAGAATTTTCTAATTCCAGGTTTTCCTTTAATTTTTTTAGAAATCTTCTATTTAAACAACTTTCTATTTTTAGATAGTTTTCCTTTTTTTAAAAACTAACCCAACTTTCTTATTTTGTAAGATTCTGAGATAGGTTTCTAAATTGGTAATTTCTCTCTTCCTTATATTTCTAGATTAGGATTCCTTTTTAGTAAGTTTCTAATTCTAACTCTTTTGAAATCTAATTTTGTTTTCTATTTTATTTTTAGAAATTTTCTATTTTAAGACTTTCTGTTTAGAAACTAACTTTTCTGTTTTATAGGCTTATTAGAAATTTCTAAATTTGGTACGCTCTTTCTAAATTTCTACTTTCTAATTTAGGAATTCTTCCTTATTTCTTTTTTTTCTATATTTCTCTTCTTAGGAATTTTATAGGCTTGCTATTCTTAGAAACTAACTTGTTTTGTTCTATTTTGCAGGATCTTAACATAGGAACTTCTCATTTGGTAACATCCTTCTAACTTCTCCTCTTACTTTATGTACTGCTATAGGAATTTTTTATTTTCTTCTAGGATTAGAATCAGAATTAAGGTTCACCATGGAAGCTTGGGTACGTGTCTATGCTGAGATGGATAAGCAGTTTTGGGGAATGCCTGAGGGTTTTAGAATTCAACGTATACATCAAGATTTTTCTCCATAGAGAACTGACATTGAGAACCGACTAGAACGTTATGCTCCATCGGCTAATAGGTCTGTATACGATCATAATTATGGGAATGAGGATTATTATCAACCATCATGTTCTCCCATGTATGATCAGTATGACTATAACCAGTGGAACCATCAAAATTGGGAAGATGAACCAACAACATGTTGTAATGATTATTCTCTTGGATACCCTACCTTTGAGAACCAACCAGAAACGATCCAAGAGAATTCATTTCAGCATAATATGGAGTGTCTTGCTGAAATTAGAAAAGCAATGGAAGCACTCAATTCGCACCTCGATAGGATAGAGGAAGCTCGCTCATCCCAACTACAATCCAATCCAGAAATACAATGCGAGGAAAATGATCCTCACTCGCTTTTGAAGAAATCTGAAATTTGGAATGAGGAGTTGGATTCCATTAATGAGCATACGGTTCAATTCCCCGATGAGTCGATCTCAATGACTGTTCAAAAGAATGGTGGAGATAAATGGGTGTCTTTCAAATATAATGATGATGATATACTTCACTCACATGATGATCATACATGGGAGAACCATCATATTCTCCCATGTATGATCAGTATGACTATAACCAGTGGAACCATCAAAACTGGGAAGATGAACCAACAACATGCTGTAATGATTATTCTCTTGGATACCCTACCTTTGAGAACCAACCAGAAACGATCCAAGAGAATTCATTTCAGTATAACATGGAGTGTCTTGCTGAAATTAGAAAAGCAATGGAAGCACTCAATTCGCGCCTCGATAGGATAGAGGAAGCTCGCTCATCCCAACTACAATCCAATCCAGAAATACAATGCGAGGAAAATGATCCTCACTCGCTTTTGAAGAAATCTGAAATTTGGAATGAGGAGTTGGATTCCATTAATGAGCATACGGTTCAATTCCCCGATGAGTCGATCTCAATGACTGTTCAAAAGAATGGTGGAGATAAATGGGTGTCTTTCAAATATAATGATGATGATATACTTCACTCACAGGATACACTAGATTTCAATGATGAGAGAGAGGTTGGTTTATGTGAACCTCAACCCAATCTAGGAATAGAATGCGAGAAAAGTGATCTCATCCCAAATGTGCACTGCACTGAACTAGAATATGATGAGTATTGGGATGACGATCATGAATGTGCACCCCCAGTTCCCCTGGAATTAATCTCAAGTTTGGTCCAGGTCAATGATCAAGAAGTGCACGAAGTGAGTGGTCATAATGAGCTACTCCACTCACCTGACATATCTGATTTAAAAGTGGATGAGCTCATTACAACCAACCCTTCTATCTCTTGTGAGACATGTTTGGATCACTCCCCTGAATTACATGATGATATGATTCGGGAGATGGACAAGTCACTCGATACGACTCTGGAATTTAAAACCACCCAGTTGAGGCCACCATCTGAACTATTGGATTTTGACGATTCAGTTTCTTTTCAACAGAGTCCACACATCAATACTTCGTCTACTGACCCTCTATCTGTTTGCGTAGGGCTGGAGCAAGAGAGCATGCGTCCATCCACTTCAAAAGACGATGGAATCCTTGGGCTCATCATCACAGACTTCGATGCAGGAGACGAGTCACTCCCAGCTGACTTTCCCACATCTTTAAACTCATGCTTGGCACACCTTGTGGATTCCAACGACCTCATGATACAAGAAAAGGTGGACTCCTTGCATGACACTAGCTCGGTGGTTGTCACGGACCAAGCGAACCCTTACTCTGAAGCCCCTTCTTCCACAGATCCTGAATGTTTACCATTAAGGGAGGAGGAACTGAACATTGAACCGAAGACTGACACTTCGGAATGTGTTAAGACTACATTACTTCTTGCGAAGTTTTCTAAACTTTATCTACTTGTAGTTTCTGATTCACTATGGGATACTAACGATGAAACTTCTTCTGTCACAGGTGAATCGTATATGCTATGGATACCTCAAGCACTTCAACGGAAAATTTCTTATGAGGTACATAAGTTTCTCTGGAAGGTCATGTTCCAAGGCGTCCAAGCCTATTGCAAAAAGGGCCTTTGGATGATCCTGTTGAGGAACTTACTAAGAAACTTATCAAGATATTGGCCGAAAGAGGAACCTTACGGCTTGACTCAGTAGTTTTTCCTTACTTTCTTAGGACTAGGGTAGTTTCCTTTATGTTGTTTTAGGATAGACGGTAAACTTAGCGCTCATAAGAGCCAATCTAACTTTTCATTCCATTTCATTTTCCTAGTTAGTTAGTTCAATGTTTATGGGTAACATTGTTGCAAACCCTCACGAGACTACAACTCGTCCACTAGGGGTAACCTAGGGGTTTAAAGGCTTGTTGCATACGCTAAATGCAATCGAGAGTACCTGCGAAAGTGGTGTAGGTAAGATATTATTTTTGTTATTTTTATTTTACTTCTGTTGGTTTCTCTCTTGTGCTGACCCGCTCTTACGTAGATATCTTTGGAAAGCCTCTTGATTCTTTTGTCCAGGTACTATCTTTCCATCACTTCTCTTATATTTTTGTTGTCCCATGTGCATTGCATGCTTACTTCCTTTACATTGAGGACAATGTAGATTTTTAGGTTGGGGGTGGGAGATTAGATTTCCTAATCAGTGTTTTCTTGGTATTGAGCAAAAATTGTGAAAATTTTTAAATTTTTCTGGAATTTCGTATGAATTCGAAGTAATTTTGACGGCCATCTTGGATTTAGAATTACAAGATAAGTGGTGTTGGAATTTATGACTCTTGGATTCAACTATTTATTAGATTTCACAGTTAAGTTCGAACTATTAATCCATGATTAGAGGTTTTAAATAATGATTGAGTCAGGATTTCACAAAACACGTCTCGCTTGCACATTAAGGGTTCAGTTCGATATTAAAGGATTAACTTGGTGATCACTAAGCTTGAAAGGAACCAACCTGAGAAATTGAAAGGATTGGGCGAATGGTCTACACCATAGGTTTGCTCCCTATAGGTGTAGATTTAATTCCCTATGAATGATATGTGAAAAATTTGGGTGTACAGTCTTCATCATAGGTTTGCTCCCTGTAGGTGAGGATTTGATTCCCCTTCTTAGCGTTACTTTTAATGGAAAAATCAAAAGCTGAAAGAATGAAAAGATGATCTGTGAGGCAAGTTTTGGTTATCATGAATCTTCTTATTGGTTACCAGTGATATCCTGAAATAGAGAAGTGAATTTTAATGATGATAAGCTGAGATTACACTGTATGCTCATAGATCTCAATGATTAGAATTTTTCTAATTAATGGAATAATACTTTGAACTTGATTATAAAGTTTACCGTGCGCTTGAGTCTAGGAGAAAGTAATATCCAACATTCATGAATCTGGAAATTCTCATATTTGGATTATTCTACAAAAATCACTCGAGTTTATAGAAATTGTTCTATAATTCTCAACTTACTTTTCGCATATTTTGCTCGGGACTAGCAAAATGCTGGTTGGGGTTGGTGAGAGCCGAGTATCCTATTATTGCATATCAGACCCAATTATTGAGGGTCAAATATTGCATATCAGACCCAATTATTGCCGAGTATCCAGGCAATAATTGTTCTGTAATTCTCAACTTACTTTTCGCATATTGTTCTGTAATCATTTGCAAACTTGAAAGAATATTTCCACCTGCATTTTTCGATGTCATGGTACACCTAGCGATTCACTTACCACACGAGGCGAAGCTTGCAGGCCCAGTACAATATCGTTGGATGTATCCAATTGAAAGGTGGTACCAATATCTTAAAATTTTTATTCATTCAATAAACTACATATCCATGTTTTTATATGTATAACATAGTGGTTTTGTGTATAGATACCTTCACACACTGAAACAATTTGTGAGGAATAAGGCACGACCGGAGGGGTCGATAGCTGAAGCGTACATTGATAATGAGTGCCTTACATTTTGCTCCATGTATCTTCGTGGCATAAAGACTAGATTCAACCAAGAAGATCGGAATGCCGATGAAGGGCAGGAGCATTAACAAGGACCCATATCTGTATTTGCACATAACGTTCGTCCTTTAGGTTCCCCGACGTTTCAAGATATGGACCTTGGGCATCTAGCAAAGGCACGGTGGTATGTGTTGCATAATTGTGAAGAAATAGAGTCGTACTTGGAGGAAGTCTTCCCTCGATTATTATTTTCTCTACATACGATGATCTTAATGTTTCTTGCTGATGACGTGCCATTTATGTGTAGCGAACACATAGACGAGATGAAGTCCAAATTTCCCACAAATTATGATCAAATGCATCAAGATCATTTTCCAGAATGGTTCGCCAACCGTGTAAGATTTCACATTGTATTTCACCACACTTAGCATTTTCGTTGTATTGCACATTATTTCAACCTATGAAAATCCCTAAACAATTATATTCTGTACATGATAATAGATGAAGATGTTGCGCACAAGCAACTCTGCGGATGCGTCTGATGCGTTATACTCACTGGCATATGGCCCTGATAGACATGTATCTAGATATACAGGTTGTATTGTAAATGGGATTCGATTCCACACCGAAGAACGTGAGAAGTATAGGACCACACAAAATAGTTGGGTGGTTGTGAAGGGAACAAATGAGGAGGATGAAATTGAGTTTTATGGCATTTTGACAGATATTATCGAGCTGAGTTATTGTATGAGAAAGCGGGTGTACTTATTTAGATGTGATTGGTGGGACATTGGAAATAAGAAGTTGGGAATACAAATTGACAACTACTTTACGAGCGTAAATTTATTTCGAAAGTGGTTTAGGACGACCCATTTGTCCTCACCAGTCAAGCCGAACAAGTATTTTATCTCGCTGATACCAAGTTAGGCGGCTCTTGGCACGTGGTGCAGAAAATAAAGCCCAGGAACGTATTTGACGTTCCCATACCAGAAGTTGAAGATAGCGAGGACAGGAGAAATGACACGTTTATGGTTGAAGAAGCATATCAAGAAGACATGACATCTAGGGATACAGGGACTGATTCAAGTGTTGATATTGATGTGGTACAATTAGATAGAGATGATGTGCCACCTGATCATGTTGATGCCTCAATAATACGTGATATTGTTACAGATGATAGCGGTTTCATTGATGACGACGTTACGGACAATGAGGATGGAATACTGATCAGTGATAGTGATGGTGAAGAAATAGCTCTAAGCGATAGTGATACAGACGACGATTATTAAAATGTACACATGATTTCATGTCATTTTTCAATTCGAATAATTTATGTATTCCATGTATACGTGAAAATTACAAGTTATGAGTAATTCTTTTTATTGACTTGTTTATAATCTACATTTGCAGTTGGGTCAATTTCTGATCATGTCCTCCTTAAACCGGAGCGTAGCAGAATCACGCAACATACTTCATCAGCTGTTACAGATGGATGTTTTGGTCCTATCTTCTTCTGGTAGGGCCATAGAGATACCCGGTCTGGTCGATGAGTGTAGAGTGGAATATATCGACGATGACTCAGAGGAAAGATTATGCTATCTCAAAGAAATTCCAGAGCTGATGGAGATATATAACTGCGGAAAACGAGATATGGAAGATGCGATTCTGTCACTTGCACATCTGAATGGAGTCACAAGAGACCAGATATCTCCTATTGTGACTGGCATGTTGGCTATAAATATGTCGAGTGCTTCGCACGAAATGACATATGCTTCTGAAGTATACGATAGCTTACGCAGGTAGTACTTCAGATAGTTTACCTCAAAGTTCTTTCGTATTACAACGAAATATGTGTATTTAATATAGAATGACAATGTATAATGGAATTTTCAATGATTATAAATTAAAGTTTACAGTTTTATTATATTCTACTTGCATTATAGTGTAATGGTCTAATCATATTTTAATCATCTCTCTAAGCATAAACACATGCATTGTGCCATCAACACTACTTGTATAATGTTTTAGTATATTCCACTTGTATTGACATTGTTTAAATTTATAAGTTCGTAGCTCGCACATATTCAGTGATGGCACCAGGTGGGAGACCACGTCGTTCGCGCACTGGATCTACCCCTTCTACTCATGATGCGATGGAAACAACATCGTTGTCACATGTTGCATCGCAGGCGTCTGATCCCTCAGTCGCGCATACACCGAGCACTGCATGTAAGTCTAGGCGTATATTTCTTTTAATGATTTCTGTTTATGTTTAAACTTACATATTTCTTTTGCAACAGCGTCGTCGACTAGCCGACGAGGACGTGGACCCACTCGTGGGTTGCTTTTAGAGCGACTTACGCGTGAGGGTAGGGTGACAGTAGAGTTCCCACAGGACTGCATTAGACCTGTTGGGAACAATGCCATGTTGTTTACGTCGGAGGTCGGTGTCTTATGCCGATCTCTGATCCCCCCCACCACTCCCCATTGGGGGGACGTGACAGATGATGTGCGGCAGCTCATCCGTCAGCGCCTTCAGGTAAATTTTATTAAATTAAAATTTATTTTGTAAAAGTTTATTTACAGTTAAGTTATTTTTTAAATAAGTTTATTATCTTAATCTATTATTTACAAAACTGCAGGATAAATTTGACTTGGATTTGAGTGTTCCGTACATCTCTCATGCCGTCGACGACATGATGAAGGAGCGGTTCAAGGATTACCGCAGTAAGTTACACCAGCAATACAAGCGGTGCATGAGCCACCAGGAGGCCGTACAGTCCGCACCGCTGCACGTGACCGATGAGGACTGGCGGATACTCTGCGATAGGTTTTCGTCTGATTCTTTTCAGGTAATATTTACATATTTATGATATCTTAACGTAATAATTAAATTCACAATTAATAACAATGTATTATGAATAACGTGTTCAGAAGAGGAGCAAAATAAATTCTGACAATAGAGGAAAGTTAGAAGTGAACCACGTAGCTGGTTCAAAGTCATTTGTACGACTTCGTCACGACATGGTAAGAAAGTACTGGTAATTATTATGTTTATATATTCTTTCATGCATTTATATTAAGTCTATTGTCTTTTCGATTGCGCAGCGAGATTCCGTCACTGGCCAGGAGCCCGGACCAGTAGACTTCTCTATCGGCAGTCGACAGGATCTTGGGTACATCCTAGAGCCAGCGAGATTTGGGTAAAGATCCTTACATTGTAAAATTTATTTACATTAAATTATAATAATGTCATTTATTATGAAAATTTATATGTTTTCATTACAGGAGGAGATTAACACCTTACGCAGTCAGCCCACTCTCGATGGTACTCAGCGGAGTGAGCCAGAGATCCTGAGTCAGGTGCTTGGCATCCGTTCTAGATATGTGCGTGGGTTTGGCCATGGTGCCAAGCTCATGGCACCCGCTAGAGCTGCCTTCAGCTGATCCATCGTCATTGGCGACAGGGCCGTACGCCGAGCTGATACTGCAGAGAGAGAGGTTCAGCAGTTACGGGTCGTCGTCGATGACATCAAAGATCAGCTGGACAGACAGAGGGAGGAGCAGGAGAGGAGGATGGAGGAGCAGCTGGCAAGGCAGAGGGAGGAGCAGGAGAGGAGGATGAACGATCAGCTAGCGAGGCAAAGGGAGGAGCAAGAGAAGAGGATGTAGGAGATGCGGGTGGAGCATGAGCGACGGATGATGGAGATGTTTCAGGTTATCGCTGCACGCTTATCCACTGATGCCCCAGCACCTCCGCCTTCATCTGTGTGATTTTTTTATATATTTGTTTATTATGTTAAGTTTTGAATGAATGTGGTGCGGATTAGATTGTTTGTGTTTGGATGAATGTAGTTTATGTTTGGATTTGAATTAATTTAATTAGATGGATGTGAATTTGAATATGATGAAATATATGTATAATAGGTGTAATCAGGATGAATATGATGAAATATATTGTTAACAGGTGTATATCAGGAATTTTGAGCACAATTTTAAGAGGAATATTAAAAAAAAAAAAAAAAGGACTTTTAGCAACGAAAAATTTCGTAGCTAAAAGTATTGTAATTTTTAGCAGCGAAAATATTCGCTGCTAAAAAGGCTTGTAAAGTTTTTTAGCGACGAAAACATTCATCGTAAAAAACGGAAATACTTTTAGCAGCGAAAATTTTCGCTGCTAAAAGTCTTGTACAATTTTTTTTGCAATGAAAATTATCATCGCTAGAAAGGAACGAATTTTTAGCAGCGATAACTTTCGCTGCTAAAAAGTCTTGTACAGTTTTTTTTTGCAACGAAAATTATCGTCGCTAGAAAGGAACGAATTTTTAGCAGCGAAAATTTTCGCTGCTAAAAGTATTGTACAGTTTTTTTTACAACGAAAATATTCGTCGCTAGAAAGGAACGAATTGTTAGCAGCGAAACTTTTCGCTGCTAAAAAGTTTTGTATAGTTTCTTTGCGACGAAAATATTCGTCGTTAAAATAGAAATACTTTTAGCAGCGAAAATTTTGGCTGCTAAAAGTCTTGCACAGTATTTTAGCAGCGAAAATTTTCGCTGCTAAAAGGCTTGGATAATTTTTTTGGACGAAAATGTTCGCCGCTAAAAACAGAAACTTTTGGCAGCGAAAGATTTCGCTGCTAAAAAGTCTTGCGCAGTTTTTTTAGCAGCGAAAATTTTCGCTGCTAAAAATTTTTCAAAGTTTTTTGGTGACGAAAAGTTTCGCTGCTAAAAGTAGCGAATTTTTAGCAGCGAAAATTTTCGCTGCTAAAAGTCTCGTACATAGATTTTTAGTGACAAAAATTTTCGTCGTTAAAAGTCATTCTTTAGCGACAATTTCATTTTTTCGCCATTAAACCGCATGCACGTCGGTCTTTTAGCGACGAAGTTGGCGACGAAAATTTTCGTCGCTGAATGGTTTTAGCTACAAAAATCTGACTTGTAGCGACGAAAATTTTCGTCGCTAAAGGTGGTATTTCTTGTAGTGAACTCTAGGGTCAAGATACACAGGTTCCGAGCGGGAGAGCTAGTTCTCTGTAAGATTTTTCAAAATACCAAGGAACTTGGCTCAAAGCTCTAGGGCCGAACTGGGAAGGACCCTACAAGGTGGCAAGTATGGTTCGACCAAAGACCTATCAGCTAGAAGATATGGAGGGGTTGCTTTTACCTCATTCATGGAACGCCGAACATCTAAAGATCTACTACCCCTACGGGATTTCTACAAGTGTTACAACTATGTCCGACCAACCCGACTTGATAAGGAGCTACATGAGTTCAATTATGAGAAACCTCCCTTAGTCAAAAGGAAAAAGGTCCTCCTTCTCATTTCTACTATTTTACCTGTTGTTATTGCGACCTACGAGATCGACTATGAGAAACCTCCCTCAATCAAAGGGAAAAATGTTCTCATTTTCATTCCTACTATTTTATCTACTATTATCGTGACCTACGAGTTCGACTATGAGAAACTTCCCTCAGTCAAAGGAAAAAAGGGTTCTTCTCTTCGTTTTCACTACTGTGGTTACCATTATCGTGACCTACAAACTCGACTATGAGCGACCTCCCTCTACTGAAGGGAAAAAAAGTCCTCCCTCGATATATTGACCCTATATACTTGACACTGAGTGCCAAAAAGGGGCCACACGTGAACAGACCAGCTATACAAGAATTGAATCAAACAATATATATATATATATATATATATATATATATATATATATATATATATATATATATATATATATATATATATATATATATATATATTCACTGATAACAAGGGAGAGTGTACACAAAAAGAAATGGCAAATACAAGGATAGTGGGGTCTATTCCCCCAAAGGCTCCTCAGCTTCAGAAGGGGCAATGACAGGGTCATCTGGAGTGTCATCATCCTAGCGGTACAAATCCAAATCCAGATAACTTTGTTGAATATCTTCTCGGCACCGCTGGAAGCCCAGGTTGAAGATATCCTCCAGCTCGACTGCTGTTGAGGGTCAAATATTGCATATCAGACCCTGTTATTGCCTGGATTTTCAAACATAGTATTGTTTAACGGCCTGATTTAATCATGTTTGTGATGCAGGGCGTATTCACGAGCTTGGACTGGAAAAGGGTACTAAAAGCATGGATTTAATGGTCTGAAAGCACCAGAGCATAGGACGGACCCTAGGAGACCAAGACCGACAGATTTGCACGCTAGGGATCCAAGAAAATTGAGAAATTGAAGCTCAAGTGGCCTGAAAAGTGTTCAGAATGCAAGATCATAGGGTTCCCACTATCTGATCAGTTCAAAACTCCATACGTGGCCTGAGGACCATAAATGAACCATACACGTAAAATTTCATCCATTGGATCGCTGCAGAAGTGGCCCAACGATCATTTCAGCCCATAATTTACTGATATGGGGCCCACCTGATCTCTGGATACGCCTCATCTTCGGTCTCAACGTCTTAATTTTGACGATTCAGAAGATGGACGGTGCAGATTTCTCGCGAACATCATATGTGGATCCCATATGAGACAGATGTGCATGGTGCATAAGTGCACTAGCCGTGCACGGCATTAAAAGAAAAAAATCAAATCGTCTCTGACCGAGACTCTTCTTCAGCGCCGTGATCCTTTCTTCCAGCGTCCGCACACGGACGTGCGGACGAATCTTTGTGGGCCCCACCACGCATCAAAGGGCAGATCCGGACCGTCTATAAGACGCACGTGCCCCCTATCACTCAGGCCTAGGTGGATGAATGTCAACCGATACCGGAGATTGGTTTTCGAGCGTTAAAATGGATGACGGACGGCTGAATGAAAACATCCATGGACCACACCAATTTGGATCAAAAAACAGTGATTCCCGCCCGAAATTTCGAGAGGAATCTGGTGGACGGAGTGGATTTCCCAAAATAACATCAAAGTGGGCCCCACCAACTTCGACAGCTAGCCAGCGTGCGTAGACCCTGTTTCCACGTCCGGTTGAGTCCGGGATTTGCGGGGGATAGTGGGCCACGGTCATCGATAATTTGAGTGATCTATACCATCCAATGTGTCCACAGGGAAGCCAATATTCTAGCCAAGATCTCAGAAATGACGGATAGTTTGATATCGCGCCATAAATACAACCCAAACGCAAGATATTTTGCGTTTTCACTGCGAACGCGAACGCGGCTGCGTAAATAGCTATCCTTCTCTCCCTACGCAACAACTCAGACTTGGGCATGAAGTCTTTGATTCGCAGGGGACCAGGATATAAGGGAAAACAGAAAGAGGAACCGGGAGCGGTGGTTTTGGGGGACGATTGAAGGGATTTTTTGGTGTGAAAGGAGGTTGGTTGCTGCTGCACGTCAGGGAGAGAGAAAGAGGAACGGAGGTTGGTTGCTGCTGCACGTCAGGGAGAGAGAAAGAGGAACGGAGGTTGGTTGCTGCTGCACGTCAGGGAGAGAGAAAGAGGAACGGAGGTTGGTTGCTGCTGCACGTCAGGGAGAGAGAAAGAGAAACGGGGGGGAAACGAGTGGCGGACGTAAGGAGCAAGACAGGAAGGAAAGTTTTCTTATTTCCTTGGATTATTTTTCTTTTCTTTCTTTCCCTTATGTCTTCTAAGGTCCTTAGCCTAATCATGGTTGGCTAAACCTCTTAGCTAGGGCTAAGAGGTGAAGCCTGTAGCGAGATGGGAGATGTTATTTCATGTGTTTAAATTTCTGAACTAAATTTGATTTAGTTGATTATTAAAGGAATAGTTTTTAGTCTTTAATGGTCTGTTGTGACTGAAATTACAATGGATTTGCAATGGCTTTGAGTATTTCTTTCCCCTTTTTATGTTTATGAAGTCAGGAAGCTCTGTTGTTCATCATTATTCCATGGGCATGGTAGGATGACAGTACCCTTCCTGATCTTCATACATTGTTGATTGGTTGGTAATTAGTTTAATCCTGTTGTTTGCTTTGTCTCCTGGGCATGGTTGGATGATGGAATCCATTCTAGTTTATATACCTTTCATCTTGTGAAGACTAGATCAAGTAGGTTCAGTTTGATTTCCATGATTCTTGATGCAGGCAAAAGATCTCCCTGATCCCTACAAGTGGATCCTCTGAATCCCTAGTTTCTTTCCTCTGAATTCCTTAAGTTTTTACATTAATCTCTCACCATTATTCATAAATTTATATTTGATTTAGATTGCATCTTAGGCCAGTTCTAGTTCTATTTAGTTTTAGGAAACGTACAAGTTTCAGTCCCTGTGGATTCGACCTCGGTCTTACCGAGTTTATTACTACATCACAACCCTATACTTGGGGAGTGAACAAGTTTTTGGCGCCATTGCCGGGGACTGACGGTTACGATTTTTCTGAAATTAATTAGTTTTAGAATTAGGTTAAGATTAAGATTTTACTTACTTTAGGATAAAAGTTTTTATTTTATTTTATTCTATTGTTTTTTTTTTGAAACTTAACCTGTTTTCCTGTTTTGTAGGATCCTGACATAAGTTCTTAAATTGGTAATTCCTTCCTAATTTCTCTACTTTTTCTGTTTTTTTTAAGGTTTAAATCTTAGAAATTTTCTAACTCTAGTATTTCTCTGTTTGTAGGAAATAGTTTATTTTTAGAAATTTTCCTATTTTGTTTTTAGAACTAGGTTAGTTATTTCCCTTTTTAGGAATTTACTTTCTAATTTGATTTTTGGGTAACTTTCTAATTTTAACTCCTTTAGAATCTAATTTTGGTTCCTCATTTATTTTTAGAATTTTTGTTTAGAAATTAACCTTCCTATTTTGTAGGCCTTTAAAATAGAAATTTCTAACTCAGTAAGCTCCTTCCCTACTATCTATTTTTCAGTTCTCTTTTAATAATTTACTTTCTAGTTTAGGTCTTTCCTAATTTATTTTAGAAATTTCCACTTTCTTTTAAGAATTCCTTTTAGAAATTAATTTACTGTCATTTCCTTTTAAAGGATCGTTCTTCTCTTTTTAGAATCTAACTTATTTTTGTTTTATTTTGTAGGTTTTTAACTTAGGACTCCAATTTGGTAATTTCTTTCCAACTCTCCCTCTCTTTCCTTTTTCTTTTCCTTTCTTAGGATTAGGCTTTGAATTTGATTGAGGGCTGCGAGTGTTTCATGCCCAAGTGGGCCCGTGACGACACTCGACGTCTCTTGACTGAAGGAGGATTGGTTGAGGGGTTGACTATCCATCGCAGGACTAGACACCGCTCGAAATCCCCTGAGTTAACTGAAGTTATGGCTGAAGACCAACCTCCTCTACTTTCACCTAGGGTGGAGGATACCCAAGATGAAAATGAGGTGCAACAGGCACCCCCGCCTCGTACTTTACGAGATTATCTACAACCGGCTAGAGTGAGTATGCCCTCATGCATGATTTTTCCTGAAAACACAGAACAAATGGACATCAAGCCAGGAGTTATCCAACTCCTTCCCAAATTCCATGGACTTGAATCAGAAAGTCCATATTTACATTTGAAAGAGTTCGATGAGATTATAGCTACATTATGTTTTCCTAATGTATCTGAGGATACAATTAGGCTGAAACACTTTCCTTTTTCCTTAAAAGAGAAAGCTAAGACGTGGTTACATTCACTGCGTCCTAGATCCATTGGCACATGGAACGACATGCAGAGGGAATTCATAAAAAAATTCTTCCCACAATATAAAACGATTACCCTCAGAAAAGCAATCATGAACTTTGCCCAAAAGGAAGATGAAACATTCTTCCAATGTTGGGAAAGGTTCAAAGATTTGGTCAGTTCATGCCCACAACACGGATTTGAAACGTGGCGCATTACAAATTTTTTCTACGATGGACTGACATCTTCCATGTGCCAAATGGTCGAGAAAATGTGTAATGGAGAGTTCATTAATAAAGATGTCAACGAGGTATGGGACTACCTCGACAGTCTAGCTGAAAAAACACAATCATGGGATTATTACCCAAAGTCGAACACCACGTCTAGGCCGACTCAATTAAAGGAGAAAGGTGGATTATATCTCTTGAAAGAAGAGGATGATCTCAAGTGTAAAGTGACTACGCTCATAAGGAAAGTTGAGGCCATGGAAGGAAAGAAGGATAAGGTCGATGAAATTGTTTGCGGCATCTGTGATTGCAACATTCACACAACTGAAAACTGTCCTACAATACCCGCCTTTCGAGGAGTGTTGAATGAACAAGCCAATGCCATAAACAATTATCAAAGACCTTTTACTGGACCTAACTCCAATACATACAATCCTGGCTGGAAAAATCATCCAAACTTTAGTTGGAGGAATGGACAAACGGCGACCCCTCCAGGTTTCTTCAATCAAAATCCAAATCAAGTGAAACCTCAAGAGGAACCGGTTCAAAATCCCATACAAGAGCTGGCTCAGGCAATGCAGGAAATTACAGATTTTATGCAAAAGATAGATTCTCGTATGACGGTTATAGAAAAGGGGATGCTTGCTGCACAACCTCTCCCCAATCCTAAACCGCAGTACGAGATTAATGATCCCAGCTCTTCAAATCAGATGGTGCACGCTAAATCCATCACCACTCTTAGGAGTGGAAAGATCATTGATAAAACCCTTCTAGTTAGGCCCAAAAAGCCTCAAGAACCAGAAGAGGACAACAATGATGGCGCTAGTGATGCCCCACAAAAATTAGAATTGGAACTTCTAGAGAAGCCAGTTGCTCCGTTCCCCCAACGGTTGGTTTCACCAAAACCTCTCTCTAACTCTCAGGATATCCTAGAGGTGTTGAAACAAGTGAAAGTCAACATTCCTCTACTTGATGTCGTGAAACAGATTCCTTCATATGCCAAATTTCTGAAAGACTTATGCACGACCAAAAGACGAAAAATTATTCAAAAGAAAATCTTCGACTGAGAAAGTGAGTGCCATCCTGAAGCAAGACGTGCCGCAGAAATTCAAGGATCCTGGTAGCCCAACCATATCATGTGTAATCGGGAACCATCGAATTGATCACGCACTTCTTGACTTAGGAGCGAGCGTCAATCTGATTCCCTACTCGGTATACAAACAGTTAGGTTTGGGTGAATTAAAACCCACCCTAACCACACTACAACTTGCTGATCGCTCTGTTCGTATACCAAGAGGGATAATTGAGGATGTGTTAGTCTAGGTCGATAGATTTTACTACCCTGTAGATTTTATCATCCTGGACACTGAACCCATCAATAACATGAGCACTCATATTCCCGTCATTTTTGGTCACTCATTCCTTGCCACGTCAAATGCAATTATCAATTGCAGGAATGGTGTCATGACTATGTCTTTTGGAAATTTGACATTTGAGTCAAATATTTTTTTCAATAACGGCAGCAACTCAGAGGATGATGACGATTTCCACGACATTAACATGATTGACTCTTTCGTGGAAGATACAACACCACTGACCTTATCCTCCGACCATGTGGAGATGTGCCTGGCCCACTCCCATGATTTTGATGATGACATGATTAGGGAGACGTGTGCCTTGCTTGATATTGCACCAGTACTTGAAGTTAACCGGTGGAGGCCACAATTTGAAGAATTGCCACAAACTGATATAGTGCCTCTACCGTCTAACCTCAAGCCGCCGAAGCTTGACCTAAAACCTTTGCTCTCTAATTTGAAATATACCTATTTAGGTCAAGATGAAACATACCCGGTGGTGATCTCTGCCCACCTGGAGAAAGAATAAGAGAGTATGCTCATATCTACTCTCATTGAGCATAAAGGAGTCCTGGGATGGACGATAGCGGACCTCAAGGGAATCGATCCCTTGATTTGTACTCACCACATATATCTTGAGGATAATGCAAAAACCGCTCGGCAACCACAACGTAGACTAAATCCAAACATGAAGGAAGTGGTTAAGGCCGAGGTTCTTAAACTATTGGACGTGGTTATTATATACCCTATATCTGATAGTCAATGGATGAGTCCAACTCAAGTGGTCCCTAAGAAGTCTGGAATCACCATCGTAGCCAATGCTAATAATGAACTCGTGCCAACTAGAGTCACTACTGGTTGGAGAATGTGCATTGACTACAGGAAGTTGAATACCGTCACGAGGAAAGACCACTTTCCTTTACCATTCATTAATCAGATCCTGGAAAGGTTAGCTGGTCATTCCTATTACAGTTTTCTTGACGGGTATTCGGGCTACAACCAGATAGAGATAGCCCCTAAAGACCAGAAAAAGACCACATTTACATGTCCCTACGGCACCTTTGCTTATCGAAGGATGCCTTTCGGACTATGTAATGCCCCTGCCACCTTTCAGCGATGTATGCTTAGTATCTTTTCTGATATGGTGGGGCAATATCTAGAGGTCTTCATGGACGATTTCTCTGTTTACGGTCCATCTTTCAGCAAGTGCTTGGAAAGTCTTAAATGTGTGCTGAAAAGATGTGAAGAAAAGAACTTGGTACTTAATTGGGAGAAGTGTCATTTCATGGTTCAGAAGGGAATTGTCCTTGGGCATATCATCTCATCTAAGGGAATCAAGGTGGATAAGGCAAAAATCGATCCTATCTCTAACCTACCTCCACCCAAGAACATCAGAGACGTGCGATCCTTCTTAAGACACGCAGGATTTTACAGGCGATTCATAAAGGACTTTAGTCTCCTCTCTCGTCCTTTATGTAATCTTCTTCAAAAGGATGCTCCGTACAAGTGGACTGAGCAATGCCAGGAAGCTTTCACCAAGCTTAAGGGCACGTTAACCACTGCACCTATCATGCAGCCACCCGACTGGAGCCTTCCTTTTGAGCTTATGTGCGACGCTTCTGATTATGCTTTTGGAGCGGTCCTAGGCCAGAGAAAAGATAAGCAGCCCTACGTCATTCATTACGCAAGTAGAACTTTAAATTCTGCCCAGGTGAACTACTCGACTACGGAAAAGGAACTCTTAGCTGTAGTGTTCGCCTTGGACAAATTTAGGTCCTACTTGATCGGATCCAAGATCATTATCTACACAGATCATGTGGCACTTAAGTATCTTCTTTCGAAGAATGATTCTAAGCCCCGTTTGATACGATGGATCCTTCTACTCCAAGAATTTGATTTGAAAATTAAAGATAAAAAGGGAGTAGAGAACGTAGTGGCCGATCACCTTTCTCGCCTTAATACCTCTGAGTCTCTTGAGACGACTCATATCAATGACATGTTCCCTGATGAACAACTGTTCAGAGTCTCCCATTCACCTTGGTTTGCTGATATTGCTAATTATCTTGCTACAGGAGCCATACCGACACAGTGGACTGCACAAGATAAGAAGAAAATTTTCACCGAGGTGCGCAACTTTTTCTATGATGATCCTTATTTATTTAAATATTGCCCAGATCAAATTCTAAGGAGATGTGTACCAGACGATGAGCATCAGAGCGTCATCTCCTTCTGTCACTCAGAGGCCTGTGGTGATCACTTTTCTGCTAAAAAGACCACGGCCATGATTCTGCAGTGTGGCTTTTACTGGCCCACTATGTTTAGGGACACTCATAAGTTTTGCAAAGCTTGTGAGCGTTGCCAGAAATTGGGAGCATTGTCCCGTCGAAATATGATGCCTTTGAATCCCATCCTTATCATTGAAGCATTTGATTGCTGGGGCATCGATTTCATGGGACCATTCCCCCAATCATTTGGAAATCTGTATATTTTGCTCGCCGTGGACTATGTCACTAAATGGGTTGAAGCGATTCCGTGTCGAACTAATGACCATCGCACGGTCATTAAATTCCTAAAAGAAAACATCCTTTCTCGATTCGGAACGCCTCGAGCCATCATTATTGATGGGGGCTCACACTTTTGTAATAGACCATTCGAGAGCTTAATGAAGAAATACGGTATCTCTAATAAGGTGAGCACCCCGTACCATCCACAGATAAGTGGGCAAGTCGAGATTTCTAATAGGGAAATTAAACACATCTTGGAGAAGACGGTCAACCCTGATCGTAATGATTGGTCAATTCGATTGACCAATGCCTTATGGGCATACCGTACTGCATTTAAAACCCCTATTGGAATGTCTCCCTTTAGACTTGTCTATGGGAAGGCTTGTCACTTACCTGTGGAGCTGGAACATAAAGCGTACTAGGCGATCAAAAATCTTAATTTCAATCTGGACAACGCTGGCTCGCTACGCAAACTTCAATTGAATGAACTTGAAGAAATCCAGAATGATGCGTACGATAATTCGAGAATTTACAAGGACAAGATGAAAGCATTTCATGACCAACACATTTTGTGAAAATCATTCACGCCTGGTCAGAAGGTCCTTTTGTACAATTCTCGATTACATCTCTTTCCGGGTAAGCTTCGATCTCGTTGGACCGGCCCTTACATTGTTGTTACTGTCTTTCCTCATGGGGCCGTTGATATTAGAGATCCCGCCAATGGCAAGGAGTTTAAAGTCAATGGACATCGATTGAAACCATTTATCGAGAAATTTGATTCAGAGGATATGTCCATGCCCCTGACTGCTCCTGTTTACCAGGATTAATCTCCTAGTCTGATGGAGGTACAGGTAAGTTTATCGCTTTCATAGGACTAGGGTAGCTGCTTTATTTGTCTGGCTGAAGACGGTAAACTTAGCGCTCCTGGGAGGCAACCTAGCTCTTCATTTCATTTCGTTTATATCATTAGTTAGTCCAATGTTTGTGGGTAACATTACTGCAAACCCTCACGAGACTACAACTCGTCCACTAGGGGCAACCTAGGGGTTTAAAGGCTTGTTGCATATGCTAATGCAATCGAGAGCACCTACGAAAGTGGTATAGGTAGGATTTTGTCTTTACTTTTGTTGGTTTCTCTCTTGTACTGACCCCCTTTTACGTAAATAGCTATGGAAAGCCTCTTGATTCTTTCAGGTATTATCTTCCCATCACTTCTCATTTACTTATTTTGTCCCATGTGCATTGTATGCTTATTTCTTTTACATTGAGGACAATGTAAATTTAGGTTGGGGGTGGGAGATTAGGTTTCCTAATCAACGTTTTCTTGTTTTTGAGCAAAAATTGTGAATTTTTTTTTTAATTTTTAAGGATTTCTGATGAATTCGAAGTGATTCTGACGGCCATCTAGGGCACTTAGAATTTCAAGATGCGTGATGTTGGTATTTTATGACTCTTGGATTCAGTTACCTATTGAATTTCACAACTAAGTTTGAATTGTTAATCCATCACTAGAATTTATAAACATTGAGTAAATCATAATTTTACATGTCACATCTCGCTTACATATTAAGGTTTCATTCAATATTGAAGGATAAATTTGTTGATCACTAAGCTTGAAAGGAACCAACCTGAGAAATTGAAAAGATTGGGCGAATGGTTTTCACCATAGGTTTGCTCCCTACAGGTGAAGGTTTGATTCCCCAAGGTTGACATTTAAAAATAAAAAAATTAAAAAAAGAAAAAGAATTTACATAGTGTGAAATTCATCAAAAGCTGGAAGAATGAATCAACCTTCGAGTTAGGTGTTGGTTATCACGAATTCTAGTGTGGTGTTGGAGTGAAATTTAATGGTGTTAAGCTGAGATTACATTATACACTCATGAAACTCAATATTTAGAATCATTCTAATTAATGGATTAATATTTGAGCTTGATTATGAAGTTTACTGTAAACTTGATTTCAAGATAAAGTAATGCCAACATTCGTGAATCTAAGAATTCTCATATCTGGATTATTCTGCAAAAATCACTCGAATTTATGGAAATTGTTCTGTAATTCTCAACTTATTTTTCGCATACCTTGCTCGGGACTAGCAAGATGCTGGTTGGGGGTCAAATATTGCATATCAGACCCCAGTTATTGCTAGGATTTACAAACATAGAATTGTTTAACGGCCTGATTTAATCATGTTTGTAATGCAGGGCGTATTCACGAGCTTGGACTGGAAAAGGGTACTAAAAGCATGGATTTAATGGTCTGAAAGCACCAGAGCCTGGGACGGACCCTAGGAGACCAAGATCGACAGATTTACATGCCAGGGATCCAAGAAAATTGAGAAATTGAAGCTCAAGTGGCCTGAAAAGTGTCCAGAATGCAAGATCATAGGGTTCCTACCATCTGATCAGTTCAAAACTCCATACGTGGCCTGAGGACCATAAATGAACCGTACACGTAAAATTTCATCCATTGGATCGCTGCAGAAGTGGCCCAACGGTCATTTCAGCCTACAATTTACTGATCTGGGGCCCACCTGATCTCTGAATACGCCTCATCTTCGGTCTCAACGTCTTAATTTTGACGATTCAGAAGATGGACGGTACAGATTTCTCGCGAACATCATATGTGGATCCCATATGAGACAGATGTGCATGGTGCATAAGTGCACTAGCTGTGCACGGCATTAAAAGAAAAAAATCAAATCGTCTCTGACCGAGACTCTTCTTCAGCGTCGTGATCCTTTCTTCCAGCGTCCGCACACGGACGTGCGGACGAATCTTTGTGGACCCCACCACGCATCAAAGGGCAGATCCGGACCGTCTATAAGACGCACGTGCCCCCTATCACTCAGGCCTAGGTGGATGAATGTCAACCGACACCGGAGATTGGTTTTCGAGCGTTAAAACGGACGACAGACGGCTGAATGAAAACATCCATGGACCACACCGATTTGGATCCAAAAACAGTGATTCCCGCCTGGTTTTTGGAGCAAAATACAGTGGACGGAGTGGATTTTTCAAAACAAAATCTATGTGGGCCCCACCTACTTTGACAGCGAGCCAGCGTGCGCAGGCCCTGTTTCCACGTCCGGTTGAGTCCGGGATTTGCGGGGGATAGTGGGCCACGGTCATCGATAATTTGAGTGATCTATACCGTCCAATGTGTCCACAGGGAGGCCAATATTCTAGCCAGGATCTCAGAAATGACGGATAGTTTGATATCGCGCCATAAATACAACCCAAACGCAAGATATTTTGCGTTTTCACTGCAAACCCGAACGCGGCTGCGTAAATAGCTATCCTTCTCTCCCCACGCAACAACTCAGACTTGGGCATGAAGTCTTTGATTCGCAGGGGACCAGGATATAAGGGAAAACAGAAAGAGGAACCGGGAGCAGTGGTTTTGGGGGACGATTGAAGGGATTTTCTGGTGTGAAAGGAGGTTGGTTGTTGCTACACATCAGGGAGAGAGAGAGGAACGGAGGTTGGTTGCTGCTGCACGTCAGGGAGAGAGAAAGAGAAACGGGGGGGAAACGAGAGGCGGACGTAAGGAGCAAGACAAGAAGGAAAGTTTTCTTATTTCCTTGGATTATTTTTCTTTTCTTTCTTTCCCTTATGTCTTCTAAGGTCCTTAGCCTAATCATGGTTGGCTAAACCTCTTAGCTAGGGCTAAGAGGTGAAGCCTGTAGCGAGATGGGAGATGCTATTTCATGCGTTTAAATTTCTGAACTAAATTTGATTTAGTTGATTATTAAAGGAATAGTTTTTAGTCTTTAATGGTCTGTTGTGACTGAAATTACAATGGATTTGCAATGACTTTGAGTATTTCTTTCCCCTTTTTATGTTTATGAAGTCAGGAAGCTCTGTTGTTCATCATTATTCCATGGGCATGGTAGGATGACAGTACCCTTCCTGATCTTCATACATTGTTGATTGGTTGGTAATTAGTTTAATCCTGTTATTTGCTTTGTCTCCTGGGCATGGTTGGATAATGGAATCCATTCTAGTTCATATACCTTTCATCTTGTGAAGACTAGATCAAGTAGGTTCAGTTTGATTTCCATGATTCTTGATGCAGGCAAAAGATCTCCCTGATCCCTACAAGTGGATCCTCTGAATCCCTAGTTTCTTGCCTCTGAATTCCTTAAGTTTTTACATTAATCTCTCACCATTATTCATCAATTTATATTTGATTTAGATTGCATCTTAGGCCAGTTCTAGTTCTATTTAGTTTTAGGAAACGTACAAGTTTCAGTCCCTGTGGATTCGACCTCGGTCTTACCGAGTTTATTACTATATCACAACCCTATACTTGGGGAGTGAACAACTGCATGCACCTCGGAAGCTTTAAATGCCTCCACAGCCGCCGCCTCACTTGCGGGAACCAAGGATTCGACCTCTGCCACTCTAGCTTTCGCACCAGTCACTCGCCTCTTCGTCTCAGAAAGGCAGGACTCGACCTTCATCGTTTAGGTTGCCAGCTCAACCTTCTCCCACTGTTCCGCAATCAGATGGGTAGTGCAAGTGGCCCTGTGCTCCTCGACAACCCTCAAGGCCATCCGCAGGGCCTCAACCTTGGCACAAGTCGCCGCAGCCGCTTCCAGCTTCGGAGCCTAGGCTTGGATCTTGGCCCTGACCACCTCGAGACTCCGACTTGCCTCTTCGAGGCGACCCCTTATCTCGAGGAAAGCATGGTGGGAGGTTAAAACCCTCGTGGCACCCTGCAAAGAAAAAGCAATAAAAAGTCTGTCAACCAGAAAGAAAAACACATACAGGGAAAGACAAAAAGCACACATCTTTATGTTGGTTAGCATCGATGCCACCCCACCCAGCAGGGGTTCAGGTTTCAAGGCAAGCATGGATCTGACCTCCTCCTCGCTCACGATGTGGTTGTTCCAATGCGCTAGCATCACCATATGCCGGGGAATGGGTGCAGGAGCTGTCGAACCCACAACTCACATGGATGCCTAACGGCCCAAGCTGCTCCCAGCTCCAATCTTCGGCCCTCTTCCTCTGTTTGAGTCGGGGGTGACTCAAAGTCGACAACCTCCCTTTGGACCAAATTAAAAGGAGAGACGCCCCAAATTGAACCATCTAGGGTAGCCTCTCCCCTCCTCCAACCTCAGCTTCGATAGCCTCCTCCGTAACCCTGGCTACACGGCTTGGGGAAGGATCTCATGGGCAAACATCGGACCGCCAACGTCGATCTCCGCAGCCTCAACTAGGCGGACTGAGGATGAGGGGGCATCCTTCCTAGCATTCCTCCTCATCCGCTCTAGCTCAGTTGTGGAAGGGAGCTTTAGCCTTTTTGCCTGAGGACATTCTATCATTTTTGTAAAAGAAGTAAAAAGAGGGGCAATCAACCCTACAAAATTGAAGAAAATAAAGCAACAAATCCTAAAAGCGACATACCCGACGATCCGAGTGATCAGCTTCTTCTAATTCCTCTGATCTCGGCTACACTCCCGACCGAGCCTGACTTAGTGGAGCTGTAGCTGGGTAAGATCTGGCTGGTGCTGGGACAAAGAACGACCAGATTCAACAAGAAAAATAAAAGAAACAAGGCCAACAAATGAAGCTGTGGCTCAAGAACTCCGACCTAGTAATCCAAACTTGATAGGGACCTGAGAGCGTAATCTACCCAGCTCCATCGTCGAAGCCTCCCACTCTCCTGAAGCGAAGAACCATTTGTCCTTCTAGCCCTTATTGGAAGAGGGGTTATCAGTGATGAGGGTCTAGCCTTTGTTTGAGTGGGAAAAAAATAATACCAGCTTCGAGAACCTAGGTTGCTCTTGGCTCTGTACAAGTACAGGAGCTCGTCTGCGGTCAGCTCGACATGTTCCATTTGAAGCCAGAGGATATAACTACCAAAAATGGCCCACCACATATTAGGGTTAAGCTGCCAAGAGACAAGCTTTTAGTGGTGCAATAGAAGAAACCAGAATAGATGGCCACCTCCCTCTCGGGAAGATGGTCTGAGAGTTCCCCAATCTCGGGGAGCCACAACACCATTGAGTCAGGGATGTGAAACTCTGGCCTGAGGGAAACCAAATTCGCCTCCTAGAGTCTCAATCCGAAGGGGCCCACCTAAAGATGGACCTTCAGAAGACATGGAGCCCAGCCCCTCTTGGGGAGGTACAACCTCCTCTTCCTAAGTTGTCATTACCGAAGATGGCCTGCTCGATGATACATTTAACCAGGAGTCCACACTGTCATGGATAAACTCTCCGTGGAAGGCCCCTGGCACATATATCCCCCAGGAATCTTCCGACGACATCACGGAAAGGAAAAAATTAAAATGAGAAAAAAAGAACAATGAGAGGAAAGAAGAATAATATGAAAGCACATCAAAGGAAAGCCTAAGTGACCGGGCAAAAAGAAAATAAAAGGAAATGGAAAGGTTGACACAGCTCGAACACCACGTGAATTAGTGGGTGAAGAGAATGAGGTCAAACCTTTATTTATAAGGATTTGGGAGGGGGCATTAATGCCTGCATTTATTGTAGAGACATGAAAAGATCCCTTGACACACGATCTCCTCCATATGGCAGCCCATAGTTCACTCTCAACCCTCATTAACTCAACAATGACAGGTGTTAACCTATAAGTCGCTCGAAGGCGAAGCAACGCTCGTCACTCCGTGCACGTCCCCTCATACAGAGCCCTGTCATAATATCCTCCTCGATCACATCAACATACGCTGTCTCTTTCTAATTCTCGCATTAAACACCTGACAACAAATCCAAGAAGTACCCATGGAACGAACTGACCTCTCACATATGTTAAGAATCTCCCGCTCATATGTCAAGACAAATCGGCTTACTTCCCGAGCTCATGAACATGGAACTTAGAAGTATGGGGCAACTGTTGTGGAGAGAATCGAGCTAACTTGATATATGAGACACGTGGCAAAAAGATAATCTAAACAAATTCTTTGAAAAACCTAAGCATTAGAGAAGATAAGCCGAGCAAAGGGACTCGATGACCGAGTTGAAACAATTGACTTGGCTTGAAGATAAGGCTCATCAACAAACCTACAGATCTTGACTACAAGCATCAATCTCGACCTTACATGACTGAGCTCGACCTCGAGGTCAGACCTTGGATGCCGACCTCGACCACAAATTCCGACCTTGACCACGGATACCGACTTTGACATCGGAATATAAACATCCAGATAAAATTTCACGCCATATATGAACAGGACTGCCCAGAGAGATCCTAACCAAAAATCACGCTAATTGAGGCATAATTTGAGAAATATTTGAGAGCAATTTTCAACTCCAAGACGGGCCCTCCAGCGTATCCAACAGATCCACTCAAATATGCAAACCGCCTAGAAAGCCTATAAATACACCCCTTGGATGAAAGGTACATACAAATATATCTCAAATTTATTACACCTATCTTGAGTCCCCCTACCTGACTTAGGCATTAAAGGGTCTCCGGCCACAATCGGCGCCCCCAGTATCCCTTTTATTTTGCATAAATTTGTAAGTATCCTACAGCTCACAAGAAGTGAGGCACGATCAACTAGATTTGAGTAACAACAAAGAGCAACACTTAAAAGTCAAATACGCACGACACCATAAGTGCATTACTTTGACAATTTCCATTTGATGTGGGGCCAATACTTTTTAATTTCCAAATGCTCTCTGAATTCCAAGCATAACAATCTCAACCTTGCACATAAAATTAAACTATTTTCAAGAAAATAGAAAGTTTGGGTATTCTACGTATTGTTGCTTTACTTGTAAGTAATATATGATATTGGCTTTCGACCGCCAAAGTTATGGACGATAAGAAGAAATAATTAAAAATGGTCCACATTCAATATTCATACATTTCAAGGTTAAAACGACAAATCTAAGTAGCTCAAGCATGCTAGGATGATCAGCGGTCAAGCACGTGGCGCCTTTTTTCCATGCAAAATGGTTCCATGCATCTTTTTTTCTCCTTAGCTATTGACTTCCCTTGTTTCTCTTTTTCTTGGCATCGAATTGTCAGTTAGGTGAGCCCGTCGTCTAGAAAAACTGGCAAAATTTTGGACTGAGATTCCGTAGTGACCCCTTTAGTACCCAAGATGGTTCTGGTCGGTGCTAGAAATGCTTTGTGGCCACCACCATAATGCATGTGCTTTATTCAGGCCGTCCATTCATTTTCCCAGCTGAATACAGGGCATGAAGTGGCATCAAGTGGCTCACTTTCCATTTATATCTTACAATTACAAACACCATCAATCCAATTTTCTTAAAGAGCAACACTTGGAGTCAAAAATGGTCCGATGCACTTTAATTTCCAAATGCTCTCTGAATTCCAAGCATAACAATCTCAACATGAATTGAGCTATTGAAATTTTCAAGAAAATCTAAAGTTTAATTATTGTTACTATACTTGTAACCAGTCTATGATATTGACTTTCGATCACCACAGTTATGGACGGTAAGTAGAAATTAAGAATGTTCCACATTCAATATTCACACGTTCCATGGTTAGAACAGGAGAAATTAAGAATGTTCCACATTCAATATTCACACGTTCCATGGTTAGAACAGGAGAAATTAAGAATGGTCCACGTTCAATATTCATACGTTCCATGGTTAGAGACACTCATCTCAGCAGGTCAAGCAGGTGATGCCCTTTTTTCAAGCAAAGGGATTCCATGCACCCTTTTTACTCCCTAGCTATTGATTTCACTTGTTTTTCTTTTTTCTTTTTCCTTTTTTCAGTAATGAATTGTCAAGGTCCATTGTCTAGAAGAATCGGCAAAAAAAAAAAAAAAAAAAAAGAACTTGGGTTCGATAGTAACCCCCTCAATACCCAAGATGGTCTTGCTCAGTACCAGAAATGCTCTATGAGTGCCAGCATGATTCATGCATTTTACCAATCCCATCCAACCATTTTTCCAGGTCATTTTAGGGCATGAAGTGGCATCAAGTGGCCCACTTCCCATTTATATCTTACAACTACAAATATAGTCAATCCAATTTTCTTAAAGAGTAACACTCGGAGTTAAACAAGCATTACGCCTTAAATGCATGACTTTCACAATGGCCACTAGATGTGGAGTGATACCTTTAATTTTCAAATGTCTCTCTGAATTCCAAGTACAACAATCTCAACATTACATGTATAATTGAGCTATTATCAAGAAAATAAAAAGTCTAGGTATTCAGGGTATTGTTGCTTTACTTATACAAGCGGTCTATGATTATTGGCTTTTCGATTGCAAAGTTATGTACAGTCAGGAGAAATTTAAAATGGTCCACATTCAATACTCATACATTCCAAGGTTAGAACCACTAATCTCAACAGCTCAAGCACGCTACGGTGATCAGTGGGTCTAACACATAATGCCTTTTTTTTTTTTTTTTTTTTCATGCAAAAGGGTCCCATGCACCTTTTATTCTCCTTATCCATTGACTTCACCTGTTTCTCTTTTTCTCAACAACGAATTGTCAGTGAGGTGGGCTCATTTGAAGAACCGGCAAAAAGACTCAGATTCAGTAGTTACCCCTTTAGTACCCAAGATCGTCTTGGTTGGTGCTGGATATATTGCTTTGTAGGCACCACCATAATGCATGTAGTTTATCCACAACATCTGTCCATTTTTCCAGCTGATTATAGGCACCACCATAATGCATGTAGTTTATCCACAACATCTGTCCATTTTTCCAGCTGATTATAGGCCATGAAGTGGCATCAAGTGACCCACTTCTCATTCATATCTTACAATTACAAATACTGTCAATCTAATTTTCTTAAATAGCAGCACTTGAAGTCAAACAGGTGTCACACCGTATATGCATGACTTTGACAGTGGCCATTAGATGTGTCCGGATATGCTTTAATTTCCAATGCTCTCTGAATTCAATATTTATATATAGCTTTCAGGATTAGAACCATTCATCTCAGCAACTCAAGCACGCAAAGGTGATAAACTGGTGATTGAATGCCCCCCATTAAATCCTTCCTAAGGTCCACTGCAATGTTATTTGCTATCCAACCTGTTGATTAAGTTAGACAGATATGTATGAAGGGAAAACATAATTGTCATCTTAATCCAAAACTTTATTGCCCCGGTAAGTTCTTAACGGCTGGTGTTCAATTACCATCTTTCCTTTGGTGTGGCCTGCCTGAGATTTGAATCTATCTTATTTTTTGACAATTAACTGGAAAAATGGATGGACGGTGTGAATAAAACACACATGGTGGTGGGCCATAGAGCACCGACTAATATCCATAATGGCAGGGTCACTACAAAATTAGTAGTTTACGGAAAGCTTTTAACGAACAGTTGCATTTGACTTCATTAAAAACCGCATCAAATATCTGGACTGACCATTAGGCTCTGTACTCTATTCCTGCCATGCCTTGAAAAAATCATTCTAGTCAGATAATCCAAACAAGCTAATCAGTGGTATGCAAAAATAGGCAGATAAGATCATTTATAGAAGATGAGTTGGTTTTAGATGTTTATGACCATTCCTATAATTTTTGTGCTGCAGTGGAAGAAAAGTAGCATGGACTTAATGGAAGGCCTAGATGGGTGATGCGAATGCTAATAAGTTCAAATGTAACCATGTGCCTCATGGGAAGGTTCCCATGCATTTAGCCAGTTAAATCTGGGTTAATTAGATCACATGTATGATTTACAAGGGCATCCTTGAGTTGAGTATAGGGTACTAGTAAAAGGGGATTGATTTTGGTACCTGCAGTAACATTTGTGTAGCACAGAAATAAAAAATCAACCGAAGCCCAAGAAGATGGAACATGCTAAGAATCGTGCTAATCCAAAACTCACATGGGCCACTCCATATGCAACCATGTGAAAGTATGTTCAAACCTTTAAAATCTAAGTGGTGCGGCCCACTTATGTTTTGATTGGCATTATTTATGGAGATTCCTTTTATCTCAGTTAGGAACATTTCACTGATGGGTTGGATGTCATTTACACACACTATAATGGGTCGCTGTTAAGTACCTAGCCAATACACCAAAAGCCTTTGGACAGATGTTATGCATAAGCTAGGCTGTTAAATCAAGGACCCTCTCTCCAACACAAAATCAGGTGGAATGTAGCTGTCAGCAAGATTTCTCCATAACAAAATCAGGTTAGAGCACACTACTTACAACTTTGTTGCTATAAAAAAACTCACATACAAACTTTGGGCCAGGCACCAAACAAAAAAGACTAGGCCCCAGCTATTAGCTATTATATAGGGCTCAAAATAAGAAATATGCACATGCTCCCAAACAACTAAATCCAACTGAACAAACTCAACCACCCTTGTACAATTTTGCTAGTTCTGAACCATAGTGGTATCCTTTTAAAAAAAGAAAAAAAAAAAAAAGAAAAAAAAAAAGAAAAGACAAAAAAAGAACCATAGTGGTATGATATATGTTAGATTGTGGGCCTCTACTAGTCTAAAAAGGATATGTAGTTTTCTTGAAGCACTATAGAGATTCCTAATAATGCTTCCTCAACTTACATATATTGCTGGTTTTATTGTGATTTGGACTATCTTTGGTATTCATGTTTAAATAGTTTTGAGAATGTCAATTCTAATGCCATGCTTTGTTGTTCTTAGTCTCACTAGTTGAAATTTGAGTAGCATACTCTTGCTTCAAATGCTTATCCTCTGCTCATATTTTGTTATCGAGACTTGAAGTTATTGAGCTTGATCAGATAATAAACCTTGTTCTTGAATTTGATGAATATGTTATGTAACGTGTGCATGATCAAAATGGAAACCATGTAATACAGAAATGCACTAAATCTTTTCTTTCTTTCTTTGTTTTCTTGTTCTTTTCTTTTCTTTTTTCCTTATTTTATTTTTTTGTTTTGTTGTAAAGGGTATGAGGTTGATATTTGAAGGGGGAAAAAAGAAAATGAAAAAGAAAGAATGGTGACCAAAAAATTGGATAATGAAATGATTAAACAAAAATTGTTACCATAGCACTAAATTTGGCTCCCACATTGAAAGCATGCATGGAATATGGTCATGGTTGAATAAATGCAGCAGGAATCATGAAAGCAACAGCTGGTTCCTACATGCATATCAACATCCAGGCAATCCAACTCCAAATACAAAAGCAACAAAATTCTTTTACTAAACAACCCTAGAAAATGAAGTTAGTTTATTCTCCATATTGGTTGAGTGAAAATGCAACTGCTCTGGTTGGTGATGTCACTCAATTAGTTAACTATGCTCCCCTTGAAAATGAAGTTCAACTATTCTCCATACTGGTTACTACCATGGCCATTAAGTTGAAATTACAACTTCTATGTGCTATTTAGATATCTTGTTTGCTGATCTTTCTTGCAATGATCTCATTTTTTATGCATGTGTTCCTTTAGCTTTTGCTTGTTTCATGATTCTATAGCTTCCAATGTGATCAATTTATGCCTTTCTGTTCCTATATTAGTCTTGAAGTGTTGCTTGTTCCAGTTCCCAGCCGACACACCCTGCCAATACCGTTTTTCAAAACCTTACTTGAGATTCACACTGTGAGCCTGAAAATTACATTCTTTTATTTTGCCCCCTAAAAAGCTTCAAGTTTACAATATCATTCAAGTTTAAATAATATAATCCATGACATAGGATTCCCTATTAAATCACCTCCATCATCACAATTTGATCGGTGCCATTTTAGACAAATGCTCCATACAACATGAGAACCACAATTCCGATGGTTCCAATAACTGTACGTGACCGGGTTGAAAGTGTCTAATCTGAGAGAGTTTCTTTCTTATATATATATATATATATGGAGGAAGAGGGGGTGTCAGTGGGCCAGGTTATGCTGGGCTAACTGTGTCCAAACATAACCTCAGCCCCGCCCAATCCTGTGATGAGCCAAAACAGTTTTAAGCTGAGCCCAGCGGAGATTTTTATGCTGGCCCTTAGTCCCGAGTGTTGCTCAGATGGATTAAGGGTTACAAAATAAAATATAAGAATTTTTACATATGGTATATATTATAAAATTGCCCTTGCAAATTTTAATGAGCTTGTCTGGACTGAGCATATGAACCGTTGTACACGGTCCAAACCTAGCATGTTTGAGAGATGGGCCTAAATATATTGTAAGTGTTATAGTTTATATCCTTGTCTGTTGTCAAATTTGTGGTGCCAAAATCACTGTTATATATAACTTGCATAAGTGAAGCTCTCTTAAGGATCAACATTCATGAACACAACAAGCAAAGCTCAAGGATCAATCTTGAATGCAAGAACTGCTCATAAGACAAGACTCAAGCTGCAAGACTTCAAGAAGAGTACAAGGCAGTTTGTAAAGAGACTCTTTCAAGATTGAGCTACACCAAGATTTCAACTACATCAAGACTTCAAGGCTCATACTTCAAGGTCACTAGTTCCTAATGTTTCAATGTCCTTACTTCTTGGTTGAGGTTTGACTAACCATAGGTTGACCTTAGAAGTAGGTCATTTTGGATACATAAATCGAATGTTTATTTTACATGAGTTTGGTCTGTTCTTCGACTAGTCCTAGGCCTTCTTCGACTAGTCCTAAAGTTGCTTCGACCAGTCTAAGAAATTCCTCAATCAGTCATGAGTTTGTTACAAATTTCAGATAAAATCTGTTAGGCTTCAACTAGTCCAGGAATCTGTTCGACCAGTCGAAGGAACAGTGTCGACTGCATCTTCGACTAGTCGAAAATCTTCGAATCGAAATCCAGCGATGTATTTTAGGATCTTCGACCAGTCGAAGGAGATCTTCGACCAGTCGTAGGTGACCTACGACCAGTCGAAGGAGACCTTCGACCAGTCGTAGAATGGTCAAAGCTTATCGCGCCTAATCTTTCAAATATCTGTTATTGCTTCGACTAGTCGAAGAGCTCTCTAGACCAGTCGAAAACGCGATCTGCTCACCTATAAATAGTGCACGAATCTCAGAAGAAATTATCGAATTAATTAATCCATTCAAGCCAATCTTCGTCGAACTTCTGAGAGATAATTCTGTGCTCCATCTAAGCTAAGTATGCTTATTTAATATTCTTTTTCCTTAGCTTTATTTAATTGATTTTGTTTCTGCTATTCCAATCTGATTTGATAAGAGGAATTGTTATTCCCTTTCTTTGGAATCAAAATCAATTAAGGCAAGCCCTATTTGGTTTAATTTAAAATCTATTAGAATTAGAACCATTGTAATTGAGTACTAGACATTGAACTTGGACATTCAATCATCTACTCTGATTTGGTTCTACCGGGCTGCTACAACGAAGGAGATAATCAGGTATTTTACATTTAATTGTAAATTCCTTTCTATTTTGGTTTCTTTCAAGATTTGCCAGAAAAATCTTGTTGTATTGGTTATCTGAGGAGAGCCAGGAAAACTCAGAAGTGGGGTTTTTTTAATTGTGAAAGCCTACAGACAAAGACACAATTGTAAAGGTTTTGGGTGAACCTGGGAAAACCTATTTTGTTAATGAACGCTAGTATCCCTTGTGTGAGGATATTAGGAGTGGAGTAGCATTCTGTGTGGCTGTTGTTTAACAGTTGGTGAACACACAGGCGAACCACTATAATCCCTTGTGTTGTGGTTGAATGATTTATACTTCTGATCTTTAATTATTCTTTTGTGGGATGTATGTATGGTGGTGAATGTTGTAATCATTTAATTCAAGCATTGTGAGAATTTTGTAATAGTTTAGAATTTATTTTCTACTATTCCTTTATCAGCTTAATATTCATTTTTCTTTAAAAGTTGTTCCAGCAAGGTTGCCCTACCATTTTTATGGTGTATGGCTGTCCCTAGAACAATACATTTGTTATTACAATTTATTTCAATTCAGTTTGTATTTATTTCTGTATTCCGCTTCGGTTTGAGATTTGATACAAAGATCTTTCTAGAAATAAGGTTGTCCTACCATAAACTCTGGTTTTTGGTGTAAGGTTGTCCTTAGAACAACATTTGTATCAACCTCTCAAGATCTGAATTTTGAGGTTATTTTACCTTCTTACATTGTGATTTAATTTGGCTATCATATTCTTTTTAATTCCGCTGTTATAAGTTTTATTTGACATTATCCTATTCACCCCCCCTCTAGGACATATAGCTAGGCCTTTTCAAGTGGTATCAGAGCCTAATAGCTCCTTTTTTATTCTTGGATTTAATTCCTGAGCTAACGATTTAAGCTATTTAAGATGTCAAATTTTGATAGCCTTTCAGTCACAAGGCCTCCACCCTTTGATGGCTCCAACTATGCCTATTGGGAAGCTAGAATGAGGATCTTCCTCAAATCAATGGATGAAAATGTGTGGCAAGCCACAGTGGCTGAATGGAAACCTCCTATCATGGAAGTTACTGGGGTTGATGGTTCAAAATCTATGAAAGTCACACCATATTACCAATGGACCACTCTTCAGAAAAGTGAGAGTAGTGCAAATGCTAACGCACTAAATGCAATTACTTGCGCACTATCACCGGATGAGTTCAAAAGAATCATTTCCTGTGATACTACAAAGCAAGCTTGGGATATATTAGAAATGACACACGAGGGTACTGCAATTGTCAAAAAATCTAAAGTCCAACTACTCACAACCAGATTTGAAGAAATTCATATGGAGGAAAATGAAATGTTTATGGACTTTTACACTAGATTGAATGATATTGTAAACTCAATGTGCGGTCTTGGCGATAAAATCCCAGAAAGTAAAGTGTGTGCAAAAATATTACGCTCACTTCCTGAACGGTTCAATTCTAAAGTAACCGCGATTCAGGAACTTCGTGAAACGGATAATATGAGGGTAGAAGAACTAGTTGGTTCTTTACAAACCTACGAGTTAAACTTTAAAGCTCCTAAAGGTAAATCTATCGCACTAAAATCTTCTAAATGTAATTCAGAAGAAAATTCTGATTCAGAAGATGATATGGCTCTTTTAGCTAAGAAATTTTACAAGATTTTCAAAAGCAAGAAAAGGGTTGATTTTCAAAAATCAAATGATAAAAAGAAGTTTAGACCCAAATCTCGAAAATCTTTGAAAGATAGTCAATGTTACAACTGTCAAGAATATGGGCACTTAGCAAATAAATGTCCTAAAAGGAACAAACCCAAGAATAAGGGTATGTTGGCTACATGGGATGAATCATCTGATTCTGAAGGTTCTTCTGAACCAGAAGATTCTGAAACTAAGTCGGGCAATGAGGTTAAAGCTCTTATGACTCTAGCCAAATTCACATTTTCAGATAATGACTCAACATGTGAAGAAAATCTGAGTAATGAATGTGAAAATGAAGATGATCTTCAACACGCTTACAATGCCCTATATAAGAAAAGTTGTAAAATTGCTGTCAAACTTAAACTTCAAAAAGAAAAGTTTTCTAAACTCAAAAAATGTTTTGAATCACTTGTCTTAGAAAAATCACAAATTTCAGATTGTTTTGAAAAATCAAAATGCAATTTGGAATTCAAAAACTCCATAATTATTGATTTAAAATCTGAAATTGAGAAACTTAAAACTGAAGTATCTTCTCTTCTGAGTCTAAAGGACACATGGAAATATGCCCAAGGTGATCCAAAGTTCCAAAGTTAGAGAAACTTTTATCCGGATCAAGAAAATGTGGCGGTCTATCCGGGTTGGGCTATAATAAAAATCTACCTCCTAAACAAAAGTATACTCCTCCTATGTTTGTTAAAGGAGAGTCCTCAAACTCAAAAGGGAAAAGTACTTATCAAGATTTTTCTAGAAATTCAAAAACTTTTCAAAAACCTAGAAGCAACCATGTCAACTTTAATCAGAAACGAAATCTACTAGCTGAAAAGATAGTTGATTTACTCAAGGAGCTCTTAAAATCTAACTCTATAGGTCATTCCTACAAATATACACAAAAGAAGAGCAACTATGTTCCTAAACCCAAAACAGTTATGAAATGGGTTCCTAAAGTTACCTGCTTGGTTGCTCACACTGCTTTCAAAGCAACAAGTCATTCAAAGTGGTACCTAGACAGTGGATGCTCCAGGCATATGACAGGTAACAAAGCTTTATTCACGGATCTGAAAGATATGACTGATGGTTCAGTCACATTTGGTGATGGTAGCAACTGCAAGATTATAGGCCAAGGTACGGTTCAACTTTTTAATCTTCCTGTGTTTAAAAATGTTTTATATGTTGAAGGCTTAAAACATAACTTGCTTAGTATATCTCAAATATGTGGTAATAACCATAATGTTCGGTTTTCTAATCAAAGCTGTGTGATACTAAATAATAAGGGTTTTGTAATATTAACTGGATGTAGAACGTCTGAAAATTGCTATATTATTAGCGAATCCAGCTCATCTAATCAAACATGTTACATGGTCCATACAGACGAGACTGATTTATGGCACAAATGTCTTGGACATGTACATTATCGAAATTTATATAGATTGAGCAAACGAGAACTTATAAGAGGTTTACCCAAACTTCAGAAATTAGATAAAATATGTGGTGAGTGCCAGATAGGCAAACAAACAAAGAACTCACACAAAAAGGTGAATTCAAATACCACATCAAGACCACTCGAACTTCTCCACATGGATCTAATAGGACCTACCAGAACAGAAAGTCGTGGTGGGAAAAAGTATATCCTGGTAATAGTTGATGACTTTACCAGATTCACTTGGGTAGTCTTCTTAAGGGATAAATCTGAAACCTTTGAAGAAGTAAGAAAAGTTTTCAAAAGAATCTTCTCAAATCAGTAAAATTCGTAGTGATCATGGATCTGAATTTGAGAATAGCAATTTTGAGAAGTTCTGTACCGACCAAGGAATATTACATGAATTCTCTGCTCCCAAAACTCCATAACAAAATGGAATTGTAGAAAGAAAGAATAGGGTGCTTCAAGAAATGGCTAATGTCATGTTGAATAGCATGAAGCTCTCTAAAAATCTTTGGGCTGAAGCAGTCAACACAGCTTGCTATATTATTAACCGAGTCTACACTAGCAAAGATAATAATAAAACGGCTTACGAATTGTGGTTCAATAAAAAGCCTATTGTTAAATACTTTCGAGTTTTTGGCAGCAAGTGCTATATTTTACGTGATCGTGAAAATTTGGGAAAATTCGATACGAAGAGTGATGAAGGTATTTTTCTAGGATATTCCTTAAACAGTTGAGCTTATAGGGTTCTGAATAAAAGGACTGGTGTGATTCAAGAATCCATTAATGTTGTCATTGATGATCACTTAAACACGTCAATTTCTAATTCAGATGATGATGAAGTACTAATCATTGATAAACCCGATACTTCATCGAATCAGACTGATTCTAAGTTGAGGACTGTTAAAGATCATCCAACCACAAATTCTTGAAAACCCTCTCACCGGTGTTTGCACCCGTAGACAACTTGAGGATATATGTAATTATGTATGTTTTACATCCCAAATAGAACCATCTAACGTAAAAGAAGCTCTTGTTGATGAGAACTGGATTGTTGCGATGCAAGAAGAACTCAACCAATTCGTAAGAAATGATGTTTGGTATCTCGTACCAAGACCTAAAGATAAACACATCATTGGAACAAAATGGATTTTCAAAAATAAGTCTGACGAGTGTGAAAATATAATTAGAAACAAAGCTAGACTAGTGGTACAAGGTTATACTCGAATTGAAGGGATTGATTTCGATGAAACTTTTGCACCAGTAGCACGTCTTGAATCTATCAGACTATTTATATCCATTGTATATTTTAGAAAGATAAAGATCTATCAGATGAATGTGAAAAGTGCTTTTCTAAATGGCGATTTACATGAAGAAGTCTATGTTGAACAGCTAATGGGTTTTGAAGATTCCAAAAATACTGATTATGTATATCAGCTTAAAAAGGCACTTTATGGATTAAAACAAGCACCTAGGGCATAGTATGAGAAACTAACGAAATTTCTTTTAAGTCATAATTTTCAAATGGGATCTTGTAACACCCTGAAATTCGGGGGTCGAGCATAACTCAGCTCCCGAGTTCCAAAACATCACTTATGCAACATATCATTTATGGATCAACTTGTACTGACTTGACTACTGAGTTTGCAGATTTGATAAAATCACAGTTCGAAATGAACATGGTTGGGGAATTGACTTATTTTCTTGGATTGCAAGTAAAGCAACAACCTGAAGGAATATTCATTTCTCAATCTAAGTATGCTTTGAATCTAATCAAGAGATTTGGATTTGAGAATGACAAGAATTTCGATACTCCTATGAGTACTACCCTGAAACTCTCAAAAGACTCTAATGGTAAAAATGTTGACTCAAAACTTTATCGGAGTATGATTGGTAGTTTGTTATATTTAACTGCTAGTAGACCTAATATTTCTCTAAGTGTTGGTATTTGCGCAAGATATCAATCTGATCCAAAAGAATCTCACTTGATTGCTGTCAAGCGAATTATTAGATATGTCGCAAGTACTGTAAATCTCGGTCTCTGGTATCCTCATGAGACTAGTGTCCAATTAGCTGGGTACTCGGATGCTGATTGGGCTGGTAATCTAGATGATAGAAAATCAACCAGTGGTGGTTGTTTTTACATTGGAAATTGTCTAGTTTCCTGGTTTAGTAAGAAACAAAATTCTATATCACTTTCAACAGCTGAAGCTGAGTATATCGCAGCTGGTAATGCATGTACACAGCTTGTTTGGATGCAACGAATGCTAAGTGATTATGGAATTAAATAGGATTCTATGTTATTACATTGTGATAATTTCAGTGCGATAAATATTTCAAAAAATCCTATTTAGCATTCTCGTACTAAGCACATTGACGTTAGATTTCATTATATAAGGGAATTAGTAGAAGAAAAAGTTATATCTCTAGAATATATTCCTACTGAAGATCAACGAGCTGACATTTTCACAAAACCTTTTGATAAAAACAGGTTCAAAAAGATGAAATTTGATCTTGGCATATGCATTTTAAAATGATTATTTATACCTACTTGTATTATAGTGTATATATTTGCTAGATTGAATTCCAATTTTTGTATAATTTGCAAGAAATATGAATTTTTGGGCATTCTTTGACCTGTCGTAAGTATACTCGACCTGTCGACCTACGACCGGTCGTAGATACCCACGACCAGTCGTAGAACTCGGGATTCAATTAAATTTGAGGATTTTTGCTTTCTTCCTCATTTTCATTTTCTTCTCCTTGGAGCCGTGCTTCGACTTGTCGAACCCATCTTTCATGTTCTTCAAGGTTAGTGTTCCAAATCCCGTTTTTCTTGCAGATTTGTGTCTAGATTGTTTTCTTTTCAAGCTTTAAGCTTTCTATTTTGAATTTCATTGAGATTTGGGGTTTGGATTTTGAAAATTCTGTTTTGAGTAAACCCACTTCTCAATCCTTTGCAATTTCTTAATTCCTTGAAATCCTTGTTGCAAATGGCTTCTAGAGGTAGAAAAACTACTTCCCGTGGTCCTTCTTCTTCCTCCAGATCGACCGTTATCTCTAAGCATCATCTTCTTGTTCCCAATGATGATCCATCATATGTTAGGGACATTAGATTACGTAATGTTATTGTTGAACATCCTATTGATGTTAATCATATTGTACCTTTTGACATCCTTCCTATACTTAAAGCTGTAGGTTGGGTTAACTTATTACATTGGGGTGGGCCTGCATACCGGTCCATTGCCCAATCCATGTTTACATGTATTAGTGCTTTTTCACAGGATAATTTAACTTTTAAAATATCTACTAGAGAAGGGCCTTTTGATGTTGATCGTCATTTAATTTCAGCCCTTATGGACATTCCTATGAATGATGAGGGTATTCATATCCATAATTTAATTGATAAACTCTCAATGTCTGAAAATTGCATGCTCACTAGAGACTTGTGCAACATGGATGTTCAATGGACTCAAAAAGGGAATGCGCTTCCCGCAAGGTATTTGTTACCCAACTACAGAATTCTCCATAAAATCTTTGTGTCCAATCTGTATCCTCGTTCGGGTAATAAATCTGACTTGACTTCGTTTATGGTTCGTGTTATCCATGCTATTTCCAATGGTACTCAAATTTGTTTACCATCCTTAATTTGTCATTTCATTCTTCAGTTTAGACTCCATCTTGGTCATAGTGACATTCCTTTTACCTATTTAATGACTGTATTGGCTACACATATGTTAGTCGATATGCCGGTTGATGAGGCACCTATCCATCATCTGATTTTCAACAATACTAATATCAATAAGATGAAGCTGGATCTACTTCCTGAACAAGGTGGTAGTGGTGGTGGTGGTCATGAAGAAGCTGGTGATGACATTAATATGGATGACATTTTTGAGGAACCGGATTCTGACTCAACAAATGATCCAGATTTTGTACCATCTGATGTTGATGCTCGTCTGAGTGCATTAGAGGAGAAAGTTGAGAATATAAATGTAAAGATGGAAAATATGTCTGTTGCTCATGATTTACAATTCAAGTACATGCGCAAATTTCTTAGGCGATTGAACAAAGGCATGCACCAACTTGATCCCTCTATTCCTACTCCGTCATCTGGTTCTGGTTCTAAGTAGTTTTTATGAGACTTCTGGTCTGTAATAACTTTATAACTTAGCACTTGGTTGACTGATTTTGAGTTGGATACTATCTATATTTTATGCTGGATATTTATTCTATGTGAAGCTATGCTGAGTATCTCTATCACTGTTTTGCTATACTCTCATAACTCCTCATGCTTACTCTCATATATCCCTTTATTTAGTTTTCCTTTATTGTTGTTTGCTTTGTCATATTGTGACAAAAAGGGGGAGAATGGTTTGTTCTTAACGATGTGATTGTGAGAGGAGTCGCATTGATTATGTTACTCAGGGGGAGTGGGGGAGTATATTTGAGCTTGTTGAATGAAACTGGTTGAATGTTGAAAGTTGAATATTGAATATTGATTTGCAGGTATTAACCAGTTGTTTTACTTTATGTTTATCTTGGTTATGTGTTTTGTCACTAATTTGACAAAGGGGGAGATTGTAAGTGCTATAGTTTATATCCCTGTCTGTTGTCAAATTTGTGGTGCCAAAATCACTGTTATATATAACTTGCATAAGTGAAGCTCTCTCAAGGATCAACATTCATGAACAAGCTAAGCTCACAACAAGCAAAGCTCAAGGATCAATCTTGAATGCAAGAAGTGCTCACAAGACAAGATTAGCTGCAAGACTTCAAGAAGAGTACAAGGAAGTTTGTAAAGAGACTCTTTCAAGATTGAGCTACACCAAGATTTCAACTACATCAAGACTTCAAGGCTCATACTTCAAGGTCACTAGTTTCTAATGTTTCAATGTCCTTACTTCTTGGTTGAGGTTTGACTGACCATAGGTTGACCTTAGAAGTAGGTCATTTTGGATACATAAATCGAATGTTTATTTTACATAAGTTTGGTCTGTTCTTCGACTAGTCATAGGCCTTCTTCGACTAGTCCTAGAGTTGCTTCGACCAGTCTAAGAAATTCCTCGATCAGTTGTGAGTTTGTTACAAATTTCGGATAAAATCTGTTAGGCTTCGACTAGTCCAGGAATCTGTTCGACCAGTCGAAGGAACAGTGTTGACTGCATCTTCGACCAGTCGAAAATCTTCGACTCGAAATCCAGCGATGTATTTCAGGATCTTCGACGAAGGAGATCTTCGACTAGTCGTAAGTGACCTACGACCAATCGAAGGAGACCTTCGACCAGTCGTAGAACGGTTAAGCTTATCGCGCCTAATCTTTCAAATATCTGTTATTGCTTCGACTAGTCGAAGAGCTCCCTAGACCAGTCGAAGACGCGATCTGCTCACCCATAAATAGTACACGAATCTCAGAAGAAATTATCGAATTAATTAATCCATTCAAGCCAATCTTCGTCGAACTTCTGAGAGATAATTCTGTGCTCCATCTAAGCTAAGTGTGCTTATTTAATATTCTCTTTCCTTAGCTTTATTTAATTGATTTTGTTTTTGCTATTCCAATTTGATTTGATAAGAGGAATTGTTATTCCCTTTATTTGGAATCAAAATCAATTAAGGCAAGCCCTATTTGGTTTAATTTAAAATCTATTAGAATTAGAACCATTGTAATTGAGTACTGGACATTGAACTTGGACATTCAATCATCTACTCTGATTTGGTTCTACCGGGCTGCTACAACGAAGGAGATAATCAGGTATTTTACATTTAATTGTAAATTCCTTTCTGTTTTGGTTTCTTTCAAGATTTGCCAGAAAAATCTTGTTGTATTGGTTATCTGAGGAGAGCCAGGAAAACTCAGAAGTGGGGTTTGTTTAATTGTGTAAGCCCACAGACAAAGACACAATTGTAAAGGTTTTGGGTGAACCTGGGAAAACCTATTTTGTTAGTGAACGCTAGTATCCCTTGTGTGAGGATATTAGGAGTGGAGTAGCATTCTGTGTGGCTGTTGTTTAACAGTTGGTGAACACACAGGCGAACCACTATAATCCCTTGTGTTGTGGTTGAATGATTTATACTTCTGATCTTTAATTATTCTTTTGTGGGATGTATGTATGGTGGTGAATGTTGTAATCATTTAATTCAAGCATTGTGAGAATTTTGTAATAGTTTAGAATTTATTTTCTACTATTCCTTTATCAGCTTGATATTCATTTTTCTTTAAAAGTTGTTCCAGCAAGGTTGCTCTACCATTTTTATGGTATATAGCTGTCCCTAGAACAATACATTTGTGATTACAATTTATTTCAATTCAGTTTGTATTTATTTCTGTATTCCTCTTCGGTTTAAGATTTGATACAAAGATCTTTCTAGAAATAAGGTTGTCCTACCATAAACTCTGGTTTTTGGTGTAAGGTTGTCCTTAGAACAACATTTGTATCAACCTCTCAAGATCTGAATTTTGAGGTTATTTTACCTTCTTACATTGTGATTTAATTTGGCTATCATATTCTTTTTAATTCCGCTGTTATAAGTTTTATTTGGCATTGTCCTATTCACCCCCCCTCTAAGACATATAGCTAGGCCTTTTCATATATGCTTAGCTCAAAGCCCAACAGCCCAGCCCAGCCCATTAATAGCGCCAGAAAAGGCTAGTAATTCAAGTGATAGTATATGTCTCCAACAACTCGAGTGATGAGGTAGAGCACATGATCTGGACCATTTGTTTGGTGGGTCGTACTATGGATTGGCAAAATCATGAATTTCTCACCCTAGTCGTCTTATCTATAGCCTTAGAATAAGGTTTGGAAAAAGGATATTGGTGGTGGTCAGATCAATAGGAACAAGTCCACCACTAGGATGGTTATGATTGTTTGATGGATGTGCTTTGGGACAGTGGACAGCAACAAATAAGAAAATTGGAAGAGATCTGATCGATGGTATGGATCATGGTCCACTTTCCCTCCTTTACATTAGGAGTGCAATGGACCCAATGATTAAAGTCCTCAAGTTTTATTTAGTGTTATTATACCGCTAATCTCGCTTTTGTGTGTATAGCTTAACCCAATACATGCCTCCAAATGTGTAGATGTGACATGTGTGGAACATATGAACCATTCATCAGTTGGGACCCGCCATGTGGATGCCTTACCACCAGAATCAAAAGGGTCTACTTATAAGTTAGGAGAGTGGATTGCATGTGCCCCAGGCACAGAGATATAGGTGTGCCCGGTGCTGCGTGGGGCCTACAGCCCATCCAAACCGTATTCATATGGTTATTACCACTCAGATAAACAGCAGGAACAAATATCATCATGATACAAAGCTTGTGTCACCCCACGCATTCGATCTTTTATGTTTCATGTGGTATGGTCCGCTTGAGTTTTGCATATGCCTGATTTTTAGAATCATATCCTACTATGCAGATGTGATACCTTTTATTTTTAGAAAAGGGTCCCATGCATTTTTTTATTTCAGCTATTGACTGCCCTCATTTCACCAGTTTCATGAATCATGGTCAACAAACCTCAAGTATTATAAGGTACATTGGCAAAGCTTCTGAATACCTTAATTCACACGGCAACGAATTTAAGACAGGTGGGTCCTGTCGTCTGGAAGAACAAGCCAAATTTGAGGCATTATTATTATCAATATCATCATCATCATCAATGGCATCTCACGGCTCCAGCCAATAAGATAATTATTTGAGCTAGTCGTGTACTTAAAAAGGATTAATTGATAGACTTGACTGACGACGACAAGTTTGCCCATTTAAATATCAGGTGGGCCAGATTCTATTAGGCAAGGCATATAACATTATCGCGATTGACTGATGAGTGGCTCTGATCAACCTAATAAAGATGAGGGCCACTTATCAGGCCACCACAACTGTTTCTATGCCTTGTTTCACAAACCAGGCCAAGAGGTGTATCGAGATGTGAATGATTTATAGAAGTGAGTTAACCACATTTCTTATACATATATATATGGGTCCGTTCTTTGAGTCAAGGCAGCTTCACCATCAGGATGATCTAGTGATGGCTCCAGTCTCACATGTGTGACTGTTTTCCATAGGTGCGTTGAGTGCCGAATGAAAGCGCAATCATTATAAAAAAGTGTGTGCATGCGTGGGGTCCTTGCTCTTGCCCCTGTGGTAGATTCACATAATAAGTTTCAACACTAGGTCAAGGGTTGGAGTACCCATGGGTGGGGAATTAAATCCCACTGCCGTGTGAGTGTGTGGGGATGTGTACATGTGTGCGTGTGTAAATAAATATGCACACATGTGTGGGGATGTGTACATGTGTGCATGTGTAAATAAATATGCACACATTTGTGGGGATGTGTGTGTGTGTAAAAATAAGTACATGCATGCATGTGTGCACACAGATCATCTTTTGCCTTTCAAATTTTTTTAATTTTTATTTTTGTTATTTATGGATTATCATGATGGACTCACATAAATAAGTTTACTGAATTTGTTTTGTTTTTTGTTTTTTGTTTTTGTTTTGGCCAAGGAATGTATGCAATGAGCCCATAGACAGTTCCTAAATTCCAAATTATGATGCACATCAGAGTGGGGGCCTACTTCCCCTCGTACCCATGATGTAATGTGGAACTTTGTGTTAGATGTTTTACATGGATGGGATGAATTAACTTGTCCTATTTCATATTGCTGATGATCAACTAATTACATTAACAAGGCTCATTGGTTGTGACTACTGAAGACAGGTGGCATCAAGTGGCCTACTTCCCATCTCTATCTTACAAATACTATTAATCTAATTTTATTTTATTTTTAAAAGCAGCCCTTTTTAGTCAAATGTGCATCACAGCACATTTCCATGATTTTGACAATGGCCATTAGATGTGGGCCCAACACCCTCTAATTTCCAATTACTCTCTAAATTCCAAGCACAGCAGTCTCAACCACTCACCAATAATTAAGCTGTTAACAATAAAATAGAAATTCTGTACTGTTGCTATACATATGAGAGACCTATGATGAGTGGGCAACAACGACCACCAGGTCAAGCAAGCAACAACCATGACCGGGTCAGGCACGTGATTCCATTTAGTCATGCAAAAGGGTCCACGAGAGCTTTCTTTATATATATATATATATATATATATATATATATATATATATATATATTATAAAATTATCCTTGGAAACCTGAATGAGCTTGTCCAGGCTGGGCTTATGAACTGTCATACACGGTCCAAACCCAGCATGTTTGAGAGATGGGCTAAATTTATGCTAGGCTTAAAAACCCCGGCCAACAGAAAAAGCCCAGCCCATTAACACGTAATAGTATATGTATCCAACAAGTGATGAGGATGGGTCATACTATAGATTGGCAAAATCATGAATTTCTCAATACTTTTCCGTAGAATAAAGGTTGAGATAAGCTTCCCAATACTTATCTCACACATCTACGAATTTAAGACAGGTGGGTCAAGTCGTCTGAAGAACCAGCCAAATTTGAGGCATTATTATTATCAATATCATCATCATCATCATCGGCATCTCACGGCTCCAGCCAATAAGATAATTATTTGAGCTAGTCATGTACTTAAAAAGGATTAATTGATAGACTTGACTGACAATCATCGCATTCTACAAACAAGTTTGCCCATTTGAATATCAGATGGGCCAAATTCTATTAGGCAAGGCATATAACATTATCATGATTGACTGATGAGTGGCTTTGATCAACCTATTAAAGATGAAGGCCACTTATCAGGCTGTCAGGACCTTTTCTATGCCTTGTTTCATAAACCAGGCTAAGAGGTGCATCAAGATATGAATGATTCATAGAAGTGAGTTAACCACATTCTGTATACCTATATATGCGGGTCAGTTCTTTGCGTCAAGGCAGCTTCACCATCAGAATGATCTAGTGATGGCTTCAATCTCACATGTGTGACTGTTTTCCACGGGTGTGTTGAGTGCCGAATGCAAGTGCAATAGTTAGAAAAAGTGCATGCATGCTTGGGGTCCTTGCTTTTGCCCCCATTGGTAGATTCACATAAGTTTCATCACTAGGTCAAGGGTTGGAGTACCCATGGGTGGGGAAATCCCACTGCCGTGTGAGTGTGTGGGGATGTGTACATGTGTGCGTGTGTAAATAAATATGCACACATGTGTGGGGATGTGTGTGTAAAAATAAGTCCATGCATGTGTGCACATAGATCATCTTTCGTCGTTCATTTTTTTTTAATTTTTATTTTGTTATTCACAGATTATCATGATGGACTCACATAAATAAGTTTAAGGAATTTGTTTTGTTTTTTGTTTTTTGTTTTTTGTTTTTATTTTGGCCAAGGAATGTATGCAATGGGCCCATCGACAGTTCCTAAATTCCACATTATGATGCACATCAGAGCGAGGCCTACTTCCCCTTGTATCCATGATGTAATGTCGAACTTCGTGTTAGATGTTTTACATGGATGGGATGAATTAACTTGCCCTATTTCCTAATGATGATGATCAACTAATTACATGAACAAGTCTCATTGGTAGTGACTATTAAAAAGAGGTTCAAGTGGCCTACTTCCCATCTCTATCTTACAAATACTATTAATCCATTTTTGTTTTTATTTTTATTTTTTCAAAGCTGCACTTCTTAGTCAAATCTGCATGACAGCACATTTCCATGATTTTGACAACGGCCATTAGATGTGGACCCAACACTCTCTAATTTCCAACTACTTTCTAAATTCCAAGCACAGTAGTCTCACCCACTCACCAATAATTAAGCTGTTTACAATAAAATAGAAATTCTGTACTGTTGCTATACATATGAGACACCCATGATGAGTGGGCAACAACCATCACGAGGTCAAGCAAGCAACAACCATCACCGGGTCAGGCAAATGATTCCATTTAGTCATACAAAAGGGTCCATGAGCTTTCTTTATATATATATATATATATATATATATATATATATATATATATATATATATATATATATATATATATATATATATATATATATATATATTATAAAATTATCCTCGGAAACCTTAATGAGCTTGTCCAGGCTGGGCTTATATATGAACTGTCATCCACAGTCCAAACCCAGCATGTTTGAGAGATGGGCTAAATTTATGCTTGGCTCAAAAGCCCAACAGAAAAGCCCAGCCCATTAACACGTAATAGCATATGTCTCCAACAAGTGAAGAGGATGGGTCATACTATGGATTGGCAAAATCATGAATTTCTCACCCTAGTCATCTTATCTATATCCTTAGAATCAAGGTTTGGAAAAGAATTTTGGCAGCAGTCAGATCAATAGGAATAGGTCCACCACTAAGATGGTTATGATTGTTTGATAGATGTGCTTTGGGACAGTGAACAGCAACAAATAAGAAACTTGGAAGAGATCTGATCAATGGTCTGGATCATGGACCACTTTCCCTCCTCACATTAGGAGTGCAACGGACCTGATGATTATAAGTACTTAGGTTTTATTTAATGTTATTATACCGCTAATCTCGCATTCGTGTGTATAGCCTAACCCAATACATGCCTCCAAATGTATAGATATGATCATGTGTGGAACATATAAGCCATTCATCTATTGGGACCGGTCATGTGGATGACTTGCCACCGGAAGAATCAAGCGGGTCTACTTATTAGTTAGGAGAGCCGATTGCTTGTGCCACTGGCACGGAGATATAGATGTGCCCGGTACTGTGTGGGGCCAACAGCCCATCCAAACCGTACTCATATGGTTATTACCACTCAGATAAACTGCAAGAACAAATATCATCATGATACAAAACTTCTGTCACCCCAGGCGTTCAATCCTTTCTTTTTCATGTAGTATGGTCCAGATGAGTTTTGGATATACCTGATTTTTAGAATCATATCTTATTGTGGTCTTTAAAAACAGAAGGATGGAGTGGATTTGTCATGGACATCTCTGTGGGCCCCACATAGCCTCAGGCACAATTATATCTCTCTGTGCCCCACGGCACATACAATTAGCTCTCAGTAGTCAGGCCACACTGTGGTAAACAAAACCACACCTTTCAAAACGAGGGCAAATCCGTCCGCACAAAATAGACTTTTCCGGGTGAGGCCCGATCCTCTGCCTCACGACGCAGTCCTATGTTATGCAATTATCCGTGGGGTCCACGGCATCGCGTGTATCCATTCCGACCCACACATCACATGAGTCTGGCAGATGCCTTAAAAATCAAGATACCACATTGCAGAAAACAATGGACATCTGTTGATGCAAAAATCTCGTCATCCCTCTTTCTGGCTGTCGAGTGTCTGCACAGGAAGAAGACAAAGGAGACCCTGGCTAGAGCAGGGGACCCTCCGATGCCAAAGTCAGGCCAGGAATCTGGGTCTTATTGTATTGAGGGAGTTCGGGAGAGAGTTTTTTGCGTACCTTTCATCCTTGGAGTCTCTCGTATTTATAAGAGAAGGAGGATCCCGCCGTATGGGGATTCTTTCCTGATATTTTAGAGATTTGATTAAGATAGTGTTTTGTTTACGGATAGTTCCCGATCCCGAGATTTTCGGGACCGGAGATCCTTCTACAAGATTCTTCGGACGGTGTTTAAGATTACACCGTCTCTCTTTTGCTTAGCTCGGCCTCAATAGATTCGTAATCTCGACTGGCTTACATAGGAGACTTTTTGCCTACTATCGCGGACGAAACTGGGTCGGTTCAGGACCGATGTTTTCCTTCTATCCGATAGTCGATATTACAACCAACCATACATGGGTTGTTTTTATAATCGGTCAGGTGGCTTTCTGATTTGGGACCTTTAATAGGTCTCTTTAGACATTGTTGCCTCATTAACAGAGTCAACTTGATGTGCCCTATACTCGCCTAAGGCTCTCAACTCTCAATTTCTGTCGGGATTCATTTCCGATAAATCCGAACAAGTCTCTCCTTTGGCTTTATCTTGCTCGACCCGAACTATTGGCTTGGATCTTTCAGTCAGTTTTAGTAGAGTTGGTCCATAAAATAACCGAGTCTCCAGATTTGTCATATTATTTTTCCCAATAGTAAGCCACCTAATCCTTGTGTTAGTTATATTGGCACTAAGGAGTACTGTATTGCAGACCGAGGTTATGATGGGGTATTTATTGCTTCTTGTATCGTTCTTGACGTGCGACAGATCGTTCCTCGAGGTCGCACGAGTGAACAGCCGTCAAGTCGTTTCGTCCGCTTATGAGCGCTAGACACGTGGCGAAGATGTTACTTGCGTTAGTCAGTGTACGCCACGCATCGGGCGGGGGAGTCGAAATAGGCGTCGATTTGACTCCTCCTTAAATGCTGCTGCCACATGGCTTGGCTATAAAAAGAGGAGCGGAATCGACTTTCGCACTTTCGTCTGCCCAATTCATTTTCCTCTCCCACTCTCCCTTCTCTCTTCTCAGCTGTGTTTGCGGTCTGCCATTCTTCTTCGTCATTGCCTTCTTTCTCCTCCTCAACTGTGTGCTTATCGTCTTTCTGGTGAGTCTTATCTTTCCCTCTTATCTTTTCGACATTCAGTGATTATACATCCTTCAAATCCTTAGGGGGAGATATCTGGTGATGAGGGCGAAACAGAGTATTTTTTGGAATGTTTCGGAATCGCCTTCCTTATTGGCGGAGATGGCGATGAGTGCCAATGAGGCTTTCCAGCTCACTGCTAAGATGTCCAGTAGGACTCCAGCGAAACGCTCTGCCCCGGAGGGCCCCTCTGTCTTGAGACATGCCCCGGGCAGGCCTACCCCCTTTTTCCCAGGGAATGACTTAGAGAAAAAGGAGGAAGAATTAGGAACCTCTGAGTCGGCTCTTCTTAGGAGACTGATGAGGGCCGAGTTTGGGGGAACCACTGAGTCGGTCCCCCTACGGAGATCGGCTCGATTTGCTGAGTCGGCAGCTGAAGAAGGAGAGGGAGCCGAGAGTGTGGAGGTCAGAGATGAACAAAAGTGGTCGATTCCCTCAGTTTTGATCGAGATAGATTTAAATAAGATCCGAATAGGGTATCATGTCCCTGACTCAGTAATTCTTCAACTTCCGCTTCCGAATGAACTGTCCGACCATCCCCCTCATGGGATGGTCGTAATTTTTCAAGTCGCCATGCAATGTGGCTTGCGTCTAGCCTTGTAATCTATTGTTCGGGATTTTCTTTCCTAGCTCAGAATTGCTCCCGGGCAAATAGTCCCGAATGGGTGGAGGAACTTGTTTGGATGTGCAGTGTTGTGGGCTGAGGCTGATAAGCCCCCACTAACTGTGGACGAGTTCCTCTAACTATACCAAGTTCGGCCGAATACTTTGCAGCCCGGCTGGTATTTTTTTGAGTGCTTGGCAGAACAGGGGTGGTTCTTTAATAATCGACCCTCCTACCTCTAACAAGTACTAGAGAGAGAGGTGGTTCTGGGCATGCGGTCGCTGGAAAACTGCCGAGCCTGGGCTGTTCGAATCCCCCATTCCCCGGGTGTTCTCTAAAGCAGGTGACTCGGCACGCCTTTTTCCTCGTCTTGTTTTGATAAACTCGTCTTGAGTTTAACTGAATGTCTTCTGCAGATATCTCCAAGAGAAGCCGAAGCTAGCAGCCAACTCTTTAGCTTGGATCAGAGACCTATGGACGTTGACCCTGGAAGACAGGTCTTGGAAGTCCCTCTTATAGCCGGAGCGTCTTCTTCTCTCGGGCCTGGACTCGTCCGTGACAGGTAACTTTAAATTACTCAGGCACATCCTTCTTAAATTTTTCTGATTCTACGTTTTATCTGACACAAAAATGGCCGAAGCTCGACTCTTCCTGAGGTCGTCGAAGTTAAAGGCTCCCCCTATGTCAGTCCTTCTGTCGGATCCTCGGCCCCCGAAGAAGGCTAAGACTGCTCCATAGGTCACGGAGCCTTCTGCCCCAGTCGCCACTACCTCGGCCGTCCCGCCCGTCGTCGATCTTTCTGACCCCGAAGAGAGGGCGGAGGATGTTCCTGTCGAGTCCCGGGCGACTCTCGAGCCAGGACCGGTTGCCGAACGAGTCTCGGGGCGAAGAGAGGAGCAGAGAGGGGAGAGTTCAAGGGAGGAGTCGGCTTCACAGAAGCAATCCTCATTCCGTCGGGCCATGGCAGATATGGTGCCTTGGGCTGTTTCTGCCGGGAGCGAAAGAGAATTCACTTCCATCTTCGAAGCTCCTGGGAGTCGAATACTCTCCCATGCTGCAAAGGTCTTGCTTCAGGTGAGATTTCAAATTTTATTCTCTAGCTTTTTGTTTCTTTTGACTTTAATCGGACTTAGTGGTGTTTTTTATTGTGCAGCTCGCTCCTTGCCTACTGAGAGCCAACGTAGACATGACTGAGGCTGAGAAGACTCAGAAAAATGTGGCGGACGTCGAAGCAGCTCAGAGACGGGCAGCAGAGGCAGAAGCTCAACTTGAGATCGCCTCGACTAGGATCAGCCGCTTGACTGGCGAGTTGAGCTTGACTCGGAAGGCGACTGAAGACGCTAGAACTGAATGTGCTCGGATGACCGAGCCACTGAAAGGGACTACTTCGCCTGGCTCGTGACGCCTCCGAGGATAAGCTAATCCGGCTGAAGGCTGATACAAAAACGGCGCTCGAGGTGGCCAAGAAAGAAGCGAGAGAGAAGGCCGTAAAAGACTTCCTTGAGTCTCTGGAATTCGAGGACGAGAGATATCGCCTATACGCGAGCGGGTACCAAGCTTGCATCCAAGTGGTGAAGCAATTTTTTTCCGACCTTGACCTCTCGAAATTTGAGGATAGGTCTCTCGAGGATCCGGCGACTAAAGCGGTTGAGCCTGACGATATTGCGGGTGGTACCGGGGTCGAGCCTGAAGCGGCTCAGGCTCCAGAGTTTATTCCGAATGACCCTTGAGAGCCCTGTAGCTCGGTTTTTGGTACCATCATCGGCTCCATTTTTGGCACTTACACCAGTTCTGCTGGGAACTCAATTTTTGGTACCATCATCGGCTCCATTTGTGGCACTAACACCGGCTCCGGGCAAGCTCGAGGAATCCATCATCCATATGACGTGAAGCAGGGTCGGGATTTGCGTCAGAATCGGCCTGAAACAAAAGCGTACTAGTTTGTGGAGGAAGTAATGCAGGCCCGACTACCGGAACGTTTCCGTCTTTCGCAAATTATGCCTTTCACGGGTAAAACCGACCCAACTAAGTACATCGAATGCTTCCGAACGTACATGGAACTACATGATGCCTCGGACGCCCTGATGTGCCGGGCCTTCTCTGTAGCCCGACTTTGGTTCAAATAGCTGAAACTAAAGTCCATCCGAACCTTCACAGAACTTATTGATGCCTTCCTTACCAATTTTATTGGTGGGAAGAAGAAGTTGAAACCTCCAGCACATCTGAACAACATAGTCCAGAAGGAGGGAGAATTGTTGAAAGATTATATCAAACGTTTAACTTCGAATCGCTCCAAGTTCGGAAACATTCGGAAGAGACAACACTCAACTCCATCATGCAAGGTGTAAGAGATAAACCGTTTTTGGCATCCTTAGACAAGAATCCACCCAAAACTTTGGCAAAGTTCATGACTTGATCAGATAAATACGCAGACGTTGAAGAAACGCGGAACTTGCGCGAGGCCATCTAGAACGCAAAAACCACGGCCAAAGGGTTAGCCAAAAATGAGGTTGACTCGGCCAGAGGAAAAAAGCGTAAGGACGACCGAGCGCGGGATGAACGCAAGTCAGGCAAACGACCCGACCGAATGTTTTCTACATACACCCCGCTTAACAAACCTTGAGAACAGGTGTTGATGGAAATCAAAAGTGAAGGATTTGTAAGTTGGCCGAATAAGCTTCGGAGTAATTCAAATCGGTGGAATAAGGACAAGTACTGTCACTATCATCACGATCACGGTCATAGTACAAGTGATTGTTATCACTTGAAAGAGGAGATCGAAAGGCTTATCCGAGAAGGCCGGCTCAAAGAACGTGTCAAGAGAATAGGAACAACGGAAGAACGACCGAGCGATAACCGATCTACGGAAGAAATCCGGACGATAGTCGAAGGACCCCTGTGCGGAGGCGACTCAAATAACGCCCGGAAAAACTACGCCAGAAGCCTCAGCTGACCTGTGTCCGACATTCTGATCATAGATCGGCCTTCAAAAGAAAAGAAGAAGGAAAAGTACTGCATCTCGTTCACTGATGAAGGTGTCTGAGGGATCCATCATCCACATGACGATGCATTGGTCGTTACTCTGACCAATGCAAATCGAAGGGTGTTCCGCATTCTCGTCGACACAGGGTCATCGGCTGACCTGTGATTCACTCAGGCATTCGACAGGATGGGTGTTGAATGATCGGCGTTACGACCGGTTCGTACCTTGTTGGTCGGATTCTCGGGGGGACAGATACTCCCGGAGGGGATCATTTCACTACCGCTCACAACCGGGAATCGTCCGCACCAAGCGACAACAATGGTTGATTTCCTGATAGTCGACCAATCGTCTGTGTACAATGCTATACTTGGTCGACCCTCTCTGAGTATCCTCCAGGCTATCGTATCTACGTACCACCTCTCCATGAAATTCCTGACTGAGTCGGGAGTAGGAGTCGTCAAAGGAGATCAGCAAGACGTGAAACGTTGCTACATGACAACTGTAAAAATACCCACCGAGAAAGCTCCAGTCGAAGTATCAATGATCGAGTCGCTAGACAACCGGGTTGAGATGCATGAACGAGGGCAACCAGTTGAAGATCTTGTCTCGGTACCCTTGGTCGAGACAAACGAGTCCAAAACAGTGCAAGTTGGCATGTCTCTGCCACAACTCTTGAGAGATAATTTGATAGCCCTGCTTCGACGATATGCTAACGTATTTGCTTGGAGCCATGAAGATATGCAAGGAATCAACCCGTTAGTAATCACTCACCGAGTCAAACACGCTCTTAGCTCAAAAGCCCAACAGCCAAGCCCAACTATTAACAGCGCTAGAAAAGGCTAGTAATTGAAGTGATAGTATATGCCTCCAACAACTCGAGTGATGAGGTAGAGCACATGATCTGGACCATTTGTTTGGTGGGTTGTACTATGGATTGACAAAATCATGAATTTCTCACCCTAGTCGTCTTATCTATAGCCTTAGAATAAAGGTTTGGAAAAGAATACTGGCGGTGGTCAGATCAATAGGAACAGGTCCACCACTAGGATGGTTATGATTGTTTGATGGATGTGCTTTGGGACAGTGGACAGCAACACATAAGAAAATTGGAAGAGATCTGATCAATGGTCTGGATCATGGACCACTTTCCCTCCTTTACATTAGGAGTGCAATGGACCTGATGATTAAAGTCCTCAGGTTTTATTTAGTGTTATTATACTGCTAATCTCACTTTCCCCGATACATGCCTCCAAATGTGTAGATGTGACATGTGTGGAACATATGAGCTAGCCATTCATCAGATGGGACCCGCCATGTGGATGCCTTACCACCATAATCAAAAGGGTCTACTTATAAGTTAGGAGAGCGGATTGCATGTGCCGCAGGCACAGAGATATAGTGTGCCTGGTGCTGGGTGGGGCCAACAGCCCATCCAAACCGTATTCATATGGTTATTAACACTCAGATAAACTGCAGGAACAAATATCATCATGATACAAAGCTTGTGTCACCCCAGGCGTTCAATCTTTTATGTTTCATGTGGTATGGTCCACATGAGTTTTGGATATGCCTGATTTTTAGAATCATATCCTACTGTGTAGATGTGATGCCTTTTATTTTTAGAAAAGGGTTCCATGCACTTTTTTATTTCAGCTATTGACTGCCCTCATTTCTCCAATTTTAACCAGTTTCGTGAATCATGGTCAAGAAACCGTAAGTATTATAAGGTACATTGGCAAAGTTTCCCCATACTTATCTCACACGGCAACGAATTTAAGACGGGTGGGTCCAGTCGGCCGGGAGAACCAGCCAAATTTGAGGCATTATTATTATCAATATCATCATCATCATCATTGGCATCTCACGGCTCCAGCCAATATGATAATTATTTGAGCCAGTCGTGTACTTAAAAAAGGATTAATTGATAGACTTGACTGACGATCGCCACATTCTACAAACAAGTTTGCCCATTTGAATATCAGATGGGCCAGATTCTATTAGGTAAGGCATATAACATTATCGTGATTGACTGATGAGTGGCTTTGATCAACCTAATAAAGATAAGGGCCACTTATCAGGCCGTCACGACTTTTTCCATGCCTTGTTTCACAAACCAGGCCAAGATGTATCAAGATGTGAATGATTCATAGAAGTGAGTTAACCACATTCCGTGTGTGTGTGTGTGTGTGTGTGTGTGTGTGTGGGTCCTTTCTTTGAGTCAAGGCAGCTTCACCATCAGGATGATCTAGTGATGGCTCCTGTCTCACATGTGTGAATGTTTTCCACAGTTGCGTTGAGTGCTGAATGAAAGTGCAATCCTTAGAAAAAGTGGATGCATGCGTGGGGTCCTTGCTCTTGCCACCAATGGTAGATTCACATAAGTTTCAACACTAGGTCATACCCATGGGTGGGGAAATCCCACTGCCGTGTGAGTGTGTGGGGATGTGTACATGTGTGCGTGTGTAAATAAATATGCACACATGTGTGGGGATGTGTGTGTAAAAATAAGTCCATGCATGTGTGCACATAGATCATCTTTCGTCGTTCATTTTTTTTTAATTTTTATTTTGTTATTCACAGATTATCATGATGGACTCACATAAATAAGTTTAAGGAATTTGTTTTGTTTTTTTGTTTTTTGTTTTTATTTTGGCCAAGGAATGTATGCAATGGGCCCATCGGCAGTTCCTAAATTCCACATTATGATGCACATCAGAGTGGGACCTACTTCCACTTGTATCCATGATGTGATGTGGAAACTTTGTGTTAGATGTTTTATATGGATGGGATGAATTAACTCGCCCTATTTCCTAATGCTGATGATCAACTAATTACATGAACAAGTCTCATTGGTAGTGACTACTTCCCATCTCTATCTTACAAATACTATTAATCCAATTATTATTATTATTATTATTTTTATTTTTAAAAGCAGCACTTCCTAGTCAAATGTGCATCACAGCACATTTCCATGACTTTGACAACGGCCATTAGATGTGGGCCCAACACCCTCTAATTTCCAACTACTCTCAGAATTCCAAGCACAACAGTCTCAACTACTCACCAATAATTAAGCTGTTTACAATAAAATAGAAATTCTATACTGTTGCTATACATATGAGACACCAATGATGAGTGGACAACAACCATCACCAGGTCAAGCAAGCAACAACCATGACCGGGTGACAAGTGACTCCATTTAGTCATGCAAAAGGGGCCACGAGCTTTCTTTATATATATATATATATATATATATATATATATATATATATATATATATATATATATTATAAAATTATTCTTGGAAACCTTAATGAGCTTGTCCAGGCTGGGCTTATGAACTGTCATACGTGGTCCAAACCCAGCATGTTTGAGAGATTGGCTAAATTTATGCGTGGCTCAAAAGCCCAACAGAAAAGCTCATACCATTAACACGTAATAGTATATGTCCCCAACAAGTGATGAGGATGGGTCATACTATGGATGGGCAAAATCATGAATTTCTCACCCTAGTCATCTTATCTATATCCTTAGAATAAAGGTTGAAAAGAATGTTGGCAGCAGATCAGATCAATAGGAACAGGTCCACCACTAAGATGGTTCTGATTGTTTGATAGATGTGCTCTGGGACAGTGAACAGCAACAAATAAGAAAATTGGAAGAAATCAGATCAATGGTCTAGATGATGGACCACTTTCCCTCCTTTACATTAGGAGTGCAACGGACCTGATGATTAAAGTACTCAGGTTTTATTTAATGTTATATACCGCTAATATGGCATTCGTATGCATAGCCTAACCCATTACATGCCTCCAAATGTGTAGATGTGATCATGTGTGGAACATATAAGCCATTCATCTGTTGGGACCCGTCATGTGGATGACTTGCCACCAGAAGAATCAAGCGGGTCTACTTATTTATTAGGAGAGCCGACTGCATGTGCCATAGGCACGGAGACATAGATGTGCCCGGTACTGTGTGGGGCCAACAGCCCATCCAAACCGTAATCATATGGTTATTACCACTCAGATAAACTGCAAGAACAAATATCATCATGATACAAAGCTTCTGTCACCCCAGGCGTTCAATCCTTTCTGTTTCATGTGGTATGGCCCACATGAGTTTTGGATATGCCTGATTTTAAGAATCATATCTTACTGTGGTCTTTAAAAACAGAAGGATGGAGTGGATTTGTCATGGACATCTCTGTGGGCCCCACATAGCCTCAGGGACACCTATATCTCTGTGCCCCAGGGCACATACAATTAGCTCTCATTGGTCAGGCCGTACTGTAACAGACAAAACCACAGCTTTCAAAACGAGGGCAAATCCGTCCGCACAAAATGGACTTTTCCGGACGAGGCCCGATCTTCTGCCTCACGTGCTGTGTTAATGTTATGCAATTCTCTCTGTGTGGGGTCTACAGCATCGCGTGTATTCATTACGACCCACACATCACGTGAGTCCGTCGGATGCCGCAAAAATCCAGATACCACACCACAGAAAACAATGGACATCTATGAAAAACTTTCAAATTCAAGATGTTATGGCTGGATCGGCATTATTTTTGGGGCTTCCTAATTTCTTGGTTGGGTTATCCTTTTGAATGGGTTGGATTCTCTATATTGTGGGTGTCCCAAGCAGAATTGTAAAATAATTTGTTTTTTAATTATTATTAAACAAATTAACGTTTTGTAGTATCAGCATGAGAAAACGGAAGCCAGTTGCCTATGCCCCTGCACACCCTTCGGAAGCTAGTGGGGCCCACCGAGATGTCGGTGAGAAATCCACTACTTTTATTGGTTTCTCCGGCTCATATTAGAGCATGATCCAAAAGCTGAGGCAGATCCAAAAGTCAAGTCGACCAGATTACAGGAAACAGTGGGGATGGAATGCCTACTGTTGAAACCTTCACCGGGCTACATAAATTTCGGATTAGATTAATATTTATGCTTTCATATGATCACAGTTAGAGTTACTTTATGATCGGTTTGGATGGTAGATGAACATCATGGTGAGCCTTAGAAACTTCTCAAATAGCTACCAAGAAGCATTAAATAAGCAAAGGTTTTGATATGGGAGAAGATTGCATCCTGTCCCTGCCTGGACTCTGGCTGGTAGGGGCTCTGTGGGCCCACTTTGATATATATGCATGCCTTCTTTGCCAGATAATTTTGCAAGCGGATTAGGACTAGCATACTGAGTAAACACTGTGGGGCCCACTGTGATTTATGTATTTTATCCACTCCAACCATCCATTTTACTAGATAATTTTAAGGCTTGAGCCTAAAAAATGGAGCATATTCAAAGCTCATGTGGACCATACTACAGAAAACAGTGTGAATTGAACATAAACCATTGAAAAATTCTCGAGGGCTACATAAGTTTTGGATCTAGCTGACATTTATGTCTTCCCTTCATTCATATCTATTTGATTTTATGAACAGGTTAGATGACAAATAAACATCGTTGTTGGCCTTACGAAGGTTTTAACTGTGGAAATCATCGTTCCCACTGTTTCCTGTGGTGTGGTTCAGTTGAGTTTTGGATATTGTTTGATTTTGAGATCAGATCAACCCCTCAAATGAGATAGACAATTGGATGAACGGCGTCGATAAACTAGATACATTCCCTGTGCGCCTAACAGAGTTTTACTGAGTACGATAAAAGCACGCAGCAATCCAATTCCAGGTATGAACCGAAAAGCAAGGCAGATCCAAGATTCAAATGGACCTGAACTGACAAGACTGTGTAGCATCCACTGTCGGTCCGCTGCAAGTAAATAAGTCGGAACTTGATTTGGGTCAGTGCGATTTTTGGCCTATTCTCCTTTCACAGGAGGGCTAGAAGTATAGATGGTTTGGATTGCTATGCAGTATGCCCCGTGTGCAGCTAATGAGCCGTTAGATGGTTAGTCGAAACAGACCAATGGTCTGGATTACAAAACCATGAGCGTCTAAACCGACCAATTTGTCTAGATTACAAAACCATGAGCCCATTTGGTAATCCATCAGTACAAAATTGCACCGTTGTCTTGAAGAAATGCTCCGGTGCTCCGACAGCACTATAAGTTAGAGTGCTACTAGTTCCATTCGGATACTTGAAAAGTGCAATGTATTGATCCAGACAGTTCATTTAAGTCTAAATCACATTTGATTGGCTACGGTACAAATGGTACACCAATCCAAAACACATTGGGGTTGGAAACAGATTGGCTATAGAAAATAAGGTCGAATTAAGAATGAATTGGATCATCCAATAAGCGTAGTTGTTGCATTGTAGCCCATGAAATGGACTATCCAAGTGAACTCAGGCAACTACCTACACTATGAGTTAAGAGGTGGCGATGATTGGCCGAGTTTGGGCTAGATCAGGATTGGGCCGGGCCGGGCCCAACATATAGACATAAGGCCTGTACCTAGCCTGAGCCCAGCATGGGTCGAAGCCTTAGCGTGAAAAAAGATAGTTAGGGGCTGTACAACCCAACGCAACGCAAACTGGCCTGTCACAAGGCTAGCTATTTAATGTTCTTACTTCTTACCAACTAAATGATGGTTTAAAAACTGAATGAAGCCCTACTCCCAGTCTGCATCCATTCACCCCCGTATAACAATCCTGAGAGAATAAACTACAGCGAGATGTTAGAGTTGGCGATTCTCAACAGCAGGGAGAAGAGAAAGCAGAAGTGTTGGAAAAGGGGAGCAGCTGGTTGTGACTGAACTCACATCAAAACAGAGGCCACAGTGTCAGACACCTGGACAGCACACTATGGTGATTGACCTACTTCTAATAACAATGTAGTTTCCTACTGATTACAGAAGCTTGTGGGTACACAGGAGACAAAAGCAAATCTGCCTGTTGTACTGCAATCTCTGGGATGCACAACGCAAACTACAATGCCTGTTTTTGAAACCGGAGAGGGCGAAATTTTGGTTATTATAACGAGAAAAATATTAGAGTGAGGCAGTGTATGCCTTTTTTCAGTCTTTATAAAATTGAGGCATCTTATGCATTCCATTTTATATTTCTCCCATTTTGATAAGATCTTCTCCTTTGGATATAATTATCTCTGTTCCAAGAAATAGAAGACAACACTTAAGCATTTTGGGAAAAACAAAATGAACTTTGTTTATTGAAAGTTAGTCAGGGTACAGCTAGTTTATTATGCTCTAGTTATTTCATGTTATGGAATATTAATACATGTAAGAACTAATTCCCTTTTTTTTATTTATTATTATTTTTTTTAATGATTTTCTGCAATCCAGTTACCATGTAAAGTTTTCTTCCACTGCTAATATCCCCAATTTGTTACCCTTCATTGTTTTTATCTTTGGTTTTGCATAGCAGATATTTGGCATAAAACCTTGGTGAAAAGCTTTTTTATCTCTTAACATGCTCATCTGCGGCCAGGGATCGAAAACCTTTAGGAAATCCTAAAACACACACTTTCTTTTGGAGATATTTCAAAGAATATAAAATCAAGGTATTGTAGGCCTACTAACATGATGAAAATTTTCATCTTTTAGCGATGGGCATCCTTGCCTTCATATGTATTAAATCTCTTGTTTTAAGTAGCTGATGGTAGCATTATACCTGAGGACTTTCTCATCTTGCAGTACTATGGACAAGGCCCGTCAAAGGTTTGCTTCAGCAAAAGCTGTCCTGTGCTGGTCAAAGTACTGGGATAAAAAAATACCAATTGACGTCTTTTATTTGACTTTAAGATATCACATTCTAGAGCTTTTCTTTCATGCAAAAGTTTGTTAGAAATGTTTGTTTACTTGGCATTGTATTCCTGTTCTTAGTATGAAGATAAAATGTGTGTATTGTTCCATTGCCTTTTGTTGTCTAAAAGCAGATAATGTTTGCTTTGTTCTATCCAGGTGATCTTTTTCATGTACACCTGATGGAGGGAATGAATTTCAAATAGACAACATTTCATATGCCTAAAGAGCCTGAGTGTTTTATGTGATGTGTAAAACAGGCGTTGTAAACCATTTTGTCCCTCATCTATGTATTTAGCTCCTCTTTTTTCTCCCTTCTACATTTCTCACCCAACACATTTCTATAATAGGATTATTCTAGAATGCGGTTTGTGGGGTCCAGTGTGGTGTAGGACCCATATCTAATCCGTCCATAAGGTGCACCCATTCAACTTCACCCCTATACCTGAAGATCATGAGTGTGGGAAGCCCAACCATTAAAACATTTTAATTAGGCAGAGCATGAGGCCCAACATATCTATTATACGCCATTCAATCCATTCAGAAGATGCATCCTAGTTGGATGATTGGGCACGACAAAAATAAGGCCATTCCAAAACAAAAGCCGTAACGTTACATTACTAGTACGATGGTTGATCATTTTTTTTTATAACTGAGCTCAATAGGATTTGATATTTCATGTTTATTAAATTTTCTTTTTTTATTTATTTATACATTACAAGTATGATGGTCGATCATGTGTGGGTGGGACTTAGTTCATTCATTGAATAGAAATAGCATTGAACGCCACCTGACAAGATTAAAAGTTTAGACTATCCTCAACTTTAACTGAAAGTTGGGTTTTTTTTTTTTTTTTTTTTTTTTTTTGTATAAATGGGGATCATGGTTCATGGATCTAAACCGTTTGTCGGTTTGGACTGACATTGGATGGACCACTCCCAAAAGACATTTAGGTTGGAACATATTATCAACAAATGCGGTACTTTTTTTAGTTGGATGTGTGTTGTTGTTGATTTTTTCTTCGTTTAACTGTTTTTTTTTTTTTTTGGCAAGACAACCCTTACTGCAATATTTTGAAGTCCTGAAATGTATCATTGAATCATTGGGCCACCTACTGCTCAAAAGCTAAGCATACATGAATGTCCTCTTTCCAATACCATATAAATTGTGGCTAGTCAAAAGAATAACATGAATGAACAAACAGTCCATGTCATACAAATTGGGAGCTGTTGTGAATGAGGTGTAGCTTGGAAATCACACAGATCATAAGATACTAACATTTTGATTTGGCATGCCAAATTCAGCTACTTCGCATTTTCTTTCTAACCGTACATTTCATGGTAACTCGAGGAAATATTTGGATTATCTGATAAGTGCAATTTTGAGGTTATACTCCTTCATAATGGTACAACATTTTAAATATTTAATGATGAGTTTCTTTTTCAAAAAAAAAAAAAAAACATTTTAAATATTAAATTTCCCTAAAAAATCTAAAATTAATTGTTTTTAAAATTGTGGAACCGTTTCTAGCTATCATTGAATGTACCATGCGCATTGCATTATGAGTGGATGAGCATGATTTTTGGGGCAGGTCACATTCGTCGTAGTTCAGAAACTCAAGAACTCGACCTGGCTCCTTGCCTAGTCGGGAAATAGTAGACCTAGTCTTTACTTGACTTGATATTCTTAGAAAGTTAAGGTCTATGTATATAGTGATTTGGGCCTTGGACCTTACTCTGCATGTGCATGATTACTGTAATTGAACTTGAGCATATTTTAAGTTTCATCTTATTCATTGCAGCATCCATTCGATCTATTTGGTTTTCTTTTAAAATGGATGATTTAATGGGAAGTGATAAATAAATAAATAAATAAAAACTCACATCTTAACATATTGTAACTTGCTGCATCTCACTGTTACCGGGTGTTTTTTTTTTTTTTTTTTTTTGCATTACCCAGATTCCTTCCATTGTCGTAAGTTATCATCTACCTCCCTGTTTTGTAGCATTGTTCCTGGATCATGATGAGCAAAAGATTAGAGTGCCGAAACGTATGCCATCTTTAGCCATTACAAAAGTGAGCCATCTTATGCACCTTATTGTATGTTTCTCCCCATTTAGATAAGATATTCTCATTTAGATATATTTATCTCTATTCCCTGAAGTAGAAGATAACTCTAAAACCTCTTGGGTAGAACAAAGTGAACTTTGTTTATTGAAGGTCAGTCAGGGTATGACTAGTTTATTATTCTCTAGTTATTTCATGTTATGAAATATTAATACATGTAACAACTAATTCTCTAAAATTGTTAAGATTTTCTGCAATCCAGTTACCATATAAAGTTTGCTTTCACTGCTAATATCCTCACTTTGTTCCTCTTCATTGTTTTTCTCTCTGATTTTGCAGTGCAGGTATTTGGCATTAAAACCTTCATGAAAAGCTTTTTTCCATTTAAAGATGCTCATCTGCACCCATGTATAGAAAACATATTGGAAATCCTAAAGACCATGCTTTCTTTTGGAGAGATCTCGAAGGATACAAAATCAAGGTATTGTAGGTCTACTATCACAAATAACAATTTCATCTCTTGGCGATTGCCATCCTTGCCTTCATTTTACATTTGTAATTTGCATATGAATTATCTCTTGTTTTAAGTAGTTGGAAGTAGAATTATACCAGGGGACTTTCTCATCTTGCAGTACTGTGGAAAAGACCCATCAAAGGCTCACATAAGTAAAAGTTGACATGTGCCTGTCAAAGTACTTGGATGAAAAAATACCAATTGATGTCTTTTATTTGACTTAAAGATCATCACAAGAGCTTTTTTTTTCTTTTTTTTTTCATGCGGAAGTTTGTTGCAAATGGTTATTTACTTAGCATTGTATTCCCATTCTTAGTACAAAAATAAAATGTGTTGATTAATTGTTCCTTTGCCTTTTGTCATCTAAAAACAGATGATGTTTGCTTATACAGAGATTTTAACATCTTTCCCACTAGTTGCAACTGACTTTATCTTGGCATGCAGGATGTCTAAACCCCAAGCTAGGAAGCTATTTTTCAGCAAAGTACACCAATATATAAAGGAAAGGCTTCTGTATGCGAAGTATGCTTGTGGCTTCTTATTCAACATAACTGGATCCCATCCACTTGAGTTTAAAGAGGTAAGTATTTGTTATAATTTATTCTATAGACCAATCACTTCGCAAAGTTTCTCGATGCTACATTTCACTAAATGCTGTGCCTTTTCTCTATTTGTTATAATGTCTTTGTATCTTTGTCATATTGATTCCGCAGGACAAACATAACCTAATGGAATTTGTTCAAATGTGTCACCGACTGAAGGCACACCAACTTTCCATGCAACGTGATGTGAACTCGTCTTCCAATTATCTGGAAAATATTCTCACATAATGTTGATGAATGCAAGGAGTTTCAAGCATTTGCTCCTTGCACTTGCACATCATCCTTCATGTCCTAATGTTGATGAATGCAAGGAGTTTCAAACATTTGAATCAATTTACCGGTATCCATACTCCTCTGTTGCATTTGTTTCTATGTACAATTTACTTGTCTTTTAATTGCTCTAAATGAGGATTCTACAAGCCTATATCCAGTTACATTTAGATCTGTGTTTATATATATATTTCCCAGTTCTGTGTATGCAACTTGGGAAAATTATGCAGGCATAGGTGCTAGGTGTTGCATATTGATAGAAGCGTCTGAGCCTAATTTTCAATGGCCATTATATATGCCAAAATACAAGGACAAAAAATGATTTCTGGATTTTAAAGAAGTTGCTTTTGAGAACAAGAAATGGATTTTAGTGTTGAGTGAGCATCTGTTTGTAAGAATGCTTTCCACATTTGCCTATGTAGTTATGCTTTTGGTATAAAAGACATTGTTTTTTTTTTTTTTTTTTTTTATATAATGTTCTAGAATTACTTAACACTAATGATTTTACAGGTAAATAGGTCATACATTATACGTGAGATGCATTGTAGCCTGTCCTCGATGTTGTTGTTTTTTTTTTTTTTTTTCTTTGGTGACTCTATTGATTGAGAACAATGCTATACACAAATTTGGGTGGGTGCCACAAAATTTTTTTTGTCCCTCATCTATCATATAACTCCACAGAAGAAGTAAAACATTATAGAGAAGACAAAATAGAAAACAATCTAAAACCACTAAAAAAAGGCAAGAACAAATCATAGTTGTCCACAACAAACCTCCCGTGCTTAACTGCACTGGAACAGCAGCATCCAAATTGCATAGAACCCAATTCAACATCCTCTGCTTTATCCAACATCCTCTGTTGTCTCTCAAAATAGACCCCACACTGCAGCTGCAAGATCAGGACAAAGCAATAGGAATTGGAGCATCCAACTTCATGGTAGCTTTAGTGTGCTATTGTCTGTTATATGATTCTGGTAGTTGTTGGCTTTTATTTTCTAGGATTTGGGAGGTTTTCTTAAAAGTTTACATGGTGTAAGATTATGTTCATTAGTGGCGTTGTCGTAGAAACATTAGCAATTAGATGCAAGCTACTTACATTTGATACTAGAAGTACTCACAAATATATGCATTTTGGGCATGCCGCCTTGTGTCCCACATGATTTGTGTAAATCAAATATAAGTAGCTTGCATATATATAAATAGGTCATAAATTATATGCAAGGATTCTGCCTCAATTATTATTATAATTATACAAAATAGCTTGTAAACAATTTTAAGGTAGATAGTCTTTGGCGTCTATTTTCTCGGATTTGGATGCGTTAAATATCTTCAAGGAATACATATTATGTATAAGTTTGGGATCACAAGCTTTAATCAGTTTTATTCATTAAAAAAATTGCAATCAGATTCAAGCTACTTGCATATGGTACTGTGAATACTTACAATTATATGCATCTTAGTCATTTGGCCTTCCGGCCCCCATGAATTTTGCTGCATTGATACATGGCACTAGAAAAAAATATATGCTCCTAAGGTCACGTTGATTTTGAAATGCAAATGCATGTCAGAGTATACTTCCCTTACTCTGCCTGAAAATGCAAGGTTAACCTGTGTCCTTGAGCCAACCTAGCCACCTCTGTTCCTTCTGGACCAGCCATCTTCTTTTTTTTTTTTTTTTCCTTTTGCCAATGTAAGCTCTGTATTTTTTTTTTAATGGCAATTGCATTTGTTTCTTTTTGTGCTGATGCACGGATGTGAAGGTGGGCAATCAGGTGTTTCCCAATAAGGGAAAAGGAAAGTCTTTCTACGATCCTATCTTTTCAAGTATAATGGGAAAGGTACTGATGGTATGTTTGGTTGGGTATGCAAATCCACATATTCTTGTCATAAGCTATTTATCTGATTCAAGGTTTTGGTTTTATGTTCTACATTATGTGCCATTTCATGTTACTATATTCTTTACTTCCTGTTTAAGTTTTCTCACTTATCAGTTGATGGTAGCATTCAAACAATATTGACTGGCCAAATAATTTCCTAGATAAACAGTAAGTGTTTTGTTTGACATTATGATTTTGTGGAACTTACAACATATAAGCATTTCCTAAAAAAAGAAAAAAAAAAAAGATATGTAGTGCGCGTTGTCTGTTACTTACAATAGTTGTCAGTATTGGAGAACCTTGGGTAACAATATTTAATCAATCACATCTTTATGTGTTGGTTGGAGATGTCTCTCTTTTCCACCTTTTATTCTTAGACCAAATTCTGTTACTAGTTAATGATTACTGCTCCTGCCAAGTCATGATTGAAATAATAGTAGGACCTTGTTTCCACTTCAATCATGTTGTGCCAGAAAAGGCTGGAAAGCAGAAGATTGCTCAGTTTGGGGCCGTCTTCCTTGTTGCCTAAACCGAGGGTGTTAAATATGCTTGAGAAGCCTTGTCAAGCACGACTTGGGGGCACACTCGAACACACCCTGAATCATTATAATCTTGAACTCCTGGTTCTTTTAATTGGGATGGCTCAATTTTATTTTTTTTTTTTATTTGTTGTTGTTGTTGTTGTTGTTGTTGTTGTGCATGTGTGTGTGTGTGTGTGTGTGTGTGTGTGTGTGTGTGTCGGGATAGCTCAACTTCATGGCTTCTTAGCATGGAAGTTAAAAATTTTGAGATAATAGGAAGCTGAGTTGTTAGGATGAACTTGTTTAATATCATATTTATAGTAAACTCTACCATTCTTACCTGCAGGTTTTATGAAGGTGTTGTGCAATCTTATAACCCAGGAAAGAAGAAACATGTGGTAAACTATGAGACTTGTGTACTTCTCTTAATTATCCCTGTCCAAACTGTCCCCTTTCTTGAAGAATTACTTGCTGAATGATATTTGCTTCAAAGATGCTATATGACGATGGAGATGTGGAAGTTCTCCAGTTAGAAAAGGAGCAGTGGAAGGTTATTAGTGAAGGGTCCGAGCCTAGCAAATTATTGATCTATCTATTATAGAGCAATCTTTTCTTCTTTGGCTAAATTGCAATTTTTTAGCGCGGAATATAATGTGTTCAACCTTTTTCCAGTGACTTAAATCATTGAATGTTTCCCCATCCAAAGGAATGTAAGTATCACTACCAAAAGCTTTTCTTTCCATGATTCAATTTTGTGTCGTTTTAGTTAATTAAAATACAGTTTGGGCAGTATATGGTCGATATGATGCATGGATTATGAGTTTTGAACCACAACATTATAGAAACTGATACGAGGGTCCTGAATGGATCTGCTGTGTGGGATGCTTTGCTGATTTTAAACTCATCCGAAAAGCTTCTACCTTTCTTCTTGTTCAAACTAGTTTGTGTGCTCTTACTTCCTAGGAATTCGTACTCGCTACATTTTGGAAATGCTGAATCACTGCTCCTGCACCCAAATACACCACTGCTTTCTCTTCCACTTATGCAACTAACTTGTGCCAAGCCCGTTGTCATTGTAGTGGGCAGAATAATGTGATTTCATACCCTGACTGACCTATGTGAATATTTTGGTTTTTGAGTAATGAGATGACTACTGGTGATGGTAGGATTATGAATCTTACTCTCGTTGCAGATGCCAATTGACTGGTGTGTGCTTGTCATGGCCCAATGACTAGGTCAGAGTGCTCATCTGGTAGGCCAACGAATTAAATTATTGACATTTGCGATCATTATCTGGCATATGTGTGGCACACCTAATGGCCAGGTGAGCCATTTTATCTGTTCACACCAGTTACAAGGTGGGGGTCCACCTGATGAATGGCCTGATGTACAGGTGGCAAATTGGCATATGTTGGGGACTAGGAATAAAAAATCCAGTCTCACAAGTAGCCATACCAGGCAGGGTACTTGGTTTCGAGAATGCAATTTCCATTATACATCTTGTACATTGTTGTTGCTACAGGTCAGCCAAGGAGGAAAAAAGTAGGACACCTGGTGCCTCAAGACGAAATAACAATCCTTATAAGAAGTATGGAATTCGTATGTTGTGGGTATTTACCTATCTTTCTTGCTTAGTGAATTCTGAAATTTTGTGACATGCTTTCACCTTCTAGATTCAGGAGGTAAACAACTATAAAGAAAAATGTAAAGAATAGCCATAGTGGAATGTCAGAAAGCAACATTGGTGCTAGTGCTAGCGATTACGCTGAAGGAAGAGCTACCCCTGAATTATCAGATTCTCACCCCGACACAAGTCCTGAAGTCAATGAAGTTAATTCTGGTAAAACTATTGCCACTTTCAAAATCAATGGTTTGTCTCTTGTTCACCTAACGAATTGCAAAATGCCCACAAGATGATTGTTTCATCCATTGGCTTACTGTTACCTGTAGTTGCTGCCAAATTTAATACATGCACTGCTGTCCTTACCCTTGCAACCTCACTCAGTGCCATCTGCTCTGTGTTGTGGCTATGATGTTTGTTACATGCTCTTCACACCCTCACAGAGAAATGAGAATAGTACTCTGCTGTAATCAGTGTAGCTGATAAATTTTCTTAAAACATTGATTTAGCTACCTCGTAAAAAATTAATGAGTGGCACTTAACACATCATTTTGTGGAAGGATTTAATTATGGTCTTAAGATACATACTAGTCAGGTCATGGGTGTACATGTACCTTGGATGAGTCAACTCGAACTTGGTGAGATCCAACCCAGTTTGACACCTCGAGTGATCCCCCCATTCATCCTTGAGTGATTCGTGACTTTGACTGAGGACTGAATGAGTTGATCTGAATCAACGAGTCTTTTAACCATGGTAGAGATCTTCTCTATTCTTTTGGTTTCTCATGTCCTGCTTTTTTCTTATTAGATGATTTTGCAAACGAGCAAGCATCTCCTTCAGCAGCCACGAAGGAGGAGGAACGAGAGGCCCCAGCAGACCTAGAAGAATCAGACAGAGAAGAGAAAGTGGATTCTTCCGACAGAGAAGCTGTAAGAGATTCGGATGATGAACCCCTTGTAATCTCTCTTTGCCTTCTCATCTTTGGACTAGATTGCTTAGCATCTTACTAGTTATTGTCCCTCATTTTGTTATGTTTCTTCCAATGCAGAGCATGTGGAAGGTACGAGGAGCAAAAGTAGCCTAGAGCTTGGAGACTGGCCTTCTCTTTGAAAACTCAAATGTTGGATTTGGCTTTGTTACCATTGTCCCAACCATGGTCTGTCGATCTGAGTTGCTGAACGAAGACGGACATTTTGCTACCTACAATAGATGCTGCTAATGAATTATAGTGACACAAATGCTGTGATAAGGGCCATGTATATGTAATTTTCACGGTTATTGTATGTAGCATGTGTTTGTGGCCATCTTATGTAGAGTAGTTTAACCACTCATCTTGTATAGGTCATAGCCAAAAAATTACACATCCAACAATCCTAACCATCTGATTTGTTCCTTCAAATGGACTGTTGAAAGGAATCATCTTGTGTGCGACTTCCGACTGTTCAATTGGTATGCTAACCCCTTGGATGTTGCTTCCCCTGGATTTTTTGACTTTGTCTGTCAATAGTAGGTCCATTGATCCAACTGTTAACATCATTTAATCAATTTGGGTTTCGGTTATGGTCCATCCAAGAAGCGGTTAATTAATTGGATGGTCTGAATCAGGTGCATTGGCTAGACTAGTAAGTATTGAATTTCCAGGTATAGTTCATTTATTATCAGTTGCATTTTTCTTATATTCGAGAGGACACCTTTATTTGAGATGTGTGACAATTGTCGCTTTCTGAAATGAACCTGGTGTGAAAGGATCGTCTCCACCTTTTGGTGTCACAGTACAACTTCGGCCTAAAATTTGTTGCGACCTGTCATTAGTACAAATGATGAATTATGTAGCATCATGGGCATCAAATAATGTGTATGATCTCCAGCCTTTGATATTAAGCTCCCTCTATAAATGTGTAGTGCACCAGAGTTCAAAGCCTACGATTGGTGGCATGATTTCTATGTTTGATGGACTAACATCTTTGAACTTGGGAGGCTTCAGGGTGATGGCCCATCCCTTATGTGTCCCACATCATCAACAGCTTGGACTATTAGAAATAGAAGGTAGCTGGTCCACAAATCACAGTCCATAAATTTTAGAAAATAAGAAGTGCATTTATTTGACAAAGGAATGGGAAGCCATATGCACTTTCCTGACTTGTAAATTAGGACATGCCATTCTCTGGGAACATTGCTACAAGAGATGAGCTGCTTGTTGGATGATTGCATCAAAGTGCTATAACTAATATGGCCTAATTTACTATACAAAAGAAGAAAAAAGAAGAAGAAAAGAACAGAGATTTTACTTGTGACAATGTGGCATACTTCATTGCTTAGAAAATATAGGTTGTCACTCATCACTGCTTTTGTAAACCAAGAGGAGATGAAAGCTTTCGTATATTTGAGACAACCCAAAGGGGTTGAATATATAGAGATTACAGCATCTATATAAGGAAAGAAATAAAATCAGAATCATCTACCTATGGAAACCAACTATATAAGGTATGCTAGCTATACAAGGCATATTCTAGTTTGTCTAACATCCCCCCTCAAACTAATGTGGGTCATCGACAAGTAATAGTTTGCCAATGAGAAATGAGTGACGTGCAGAAGTTAGGGACTTGGTGAGAATGTCTGCAATCTGATCATGGGATGCAACATGTGGAAGAGAAATGAGCCCAGACTGAAATTTCTCACGGATAAAGTGACAATCAACTTCAATATGCTTCGTCCGTTCATGAAAAACCGAGTTAGAGGCAATCTGAATGGCACTGAGATTATCAACATGGAGTGGAATAAGATTCTGCACAAGAATGCCCAAGTCGGAAAGAAGTCCATGTAACCAAACAAGCTTACTACACGCAGCAGAAATCGCCCGATACTCAGCTTCTGTGCTTGATTTGAAAACAGTAACATGCTTCTTACACTTCCAAGAGATGAGAGAAGTGCTAAGAAAAATACAGTAGCCAGTGGTAGATCTTCGTATGAGAGCGCAACCAGCCCAATCAGCATCCGAATAAGCACAAAAGTCCAGAGTTACCGTGGAGGAGAAGAACAGTGATCGATCTAGAGTCTCACGTAGGTACCGTAGGATGCGCAACACTACAGTCATATGAAGAGTCCGAGGAGCAGAAACAAACTGATTGACAACTTGGACAGTGTAGGCAATATCAGGGCGAGTCATAGTTAAGTAAACCAGACTCCCAACCAAACGGCGGTATAAGTCGGGCTGTGTAAGTAGATCACCATTGTCGCGGCCATAATGAATGTTAAATTGTAAGGGAGTCTGAACTGCTTTCTGATCTGTCAATGATGCCAAAGCGAGAAGATCCTTGGCATATTTACGCTGGCTGATCAGGATCCCACGTTTAGAACGTGAAATTTCAAGCCCAAGAAAGTATGTGAGATGGCCAAGGTCTTTCATCTTAAAGGAGGATTGCAGAACTTCCTTTAAAGCCGAGATGCCAGTAGTATCACTACCAGTTAGGAGGAGGTCATCAACATAGACCAGAACAATGATAATTCCGTAAGCAATGATGCACAAAAATAAGGATGAGTCATGACCACTTTGAGTAAAGCCAGCACCCGTAACAACATCGTGAAAGCGTTGGAACCATGCCCGAGGTGCCTGTTTGAGGCCGTACAGGGCTTTCTTTAGGCAACATACCTTATTGTCAGGGATTAAAGAGCCAAAAGGAGGTTTCAAATACACGGTTTCTTGAAAATCTCCATGAAGAAAGGCATTTTTCACATCCATCTGAGCGAGTGGACATGAGCGAACAGAAGATATAGCCAGAAGAGTACGAACAGTTTTCATCTTGGCCACGGGAGCGAAAGTCTCATCATAATCAATTCCGTATTCCTGTTTGTATCCCTGAGCGACAAGTCAACCCTTGTATCGATCCAATGATCCATTAGACTTGAGTTTGACCGAATAAATTCATTTGCTACCAATTAGTTGTTGGTCAGTAGGTCGAGTGACAATGTCCCACATATGATTATCTTCCATTGCTGTAAGTTCTTCTGCCATAGCCTTCTTCCAACAATCATGAGTGACTGCCTGAGAGTATGAAGTCGGAATAGAAACGATATCCAGAGTAGCATTCATGGCAGACATAGAGCATATCAACCGATCAGGCGCTCGATGTTCATGAGCGGAACGACGGATCGAGGTAAGTTCGGGATCGGTAATGGGTACAGTAGGTTCGGGTTGAGTAATAGGTGGTGGATCTGTACGTGGGCGACGTGAGTAAACCTGCAATGGACGAGGGAGAGTACTTGAGGCAAACGAAATTTATGGAAAGGCAGTTAGACCAGGAGAGTTTGGAGTGTACGGAGGAGGAAGAGATGAATGAAAAGCAATGTGTTCAAGAAAAATAACGTGTCGTGAAACCCGAACACGACGAGAAACCGGATCATAACATCGAAAACCCTTCTAAGTTTTTTCAAATCCCAAGTACATACATTTGACCGATTTTGGAGATAGTTTGTTACGTTCATGTGAAGCCAGGTGAACATAACAAATACAACCAAAAACACGAAATGTGGAATATGCAGGAGATAAGCCGGTGAGAACAGAGTAAGGAGATTTACTGTTCAGAACTTTGGTTGGCATTCGGTTAATCAAGTAGACGGAATGTTACATTGCTTCCGCCCAGAAAGAACGAGAAACACTCATAGCTGTCATCAGGGTGTTGGCAGTTTCAACAATATGACGATTTTTTCTTTCAGTCACCCTATTTTGTTGTGAAGTATCAGAATAGGTGGTTTGATGAATAATCTCATGCCCTTGAAGAAATGTACGAAAATCAATTGAGAGATATTCCCCCCCTGAGTCAGAGCAGAGAGTTTTAACTGAAACCCGAAATTAAGTCTCCACCATAGAGTGAAATAACTTGAATTTTTCAAAAACCTATGACTTCGATTGCAGAAAGTAAATCCAAGTGTAACGTGTGAAATCATCAATGAATATAATATAGTATCGTAACCCAGAGAGAGACATAATTGGTGAAGGACCCTAGACATCCGTATGCACAAGTTCAAACATAGAAGATGATTTTATAGTACTTAGGGAAAATGGAACACACTTACTTTTTGAAAGACAACAGGAAGAACAAGAATAATCCCAACCATTTTTATTAAGAGAAATATTCCGTAACATGTCAGACGAAATTAACTGAAGTAACCGATCGGAATGTGGATAACCCAGGTGAAAGTGCCATAGTTTCCACAATTTACTTGCTAAAGAAATATCTGATGAAGAAGGAGAAAAGAAACAACGAGCCAGAGTGACAGATGGATCAAAATCCAGCATGTACAGACGACCATGCCGCCTACCCCTCCCAAGTACCTTCCCCGTCGCCAGATCCTGCACAAAACAACAGTTGGGAAGAAATATAACTAAGCAGTTATTTGATGTGAGTTGACCAACTGAAATTAAATTGGAGCAGAGGTTAGGGACATAAAACACATCACGAAGGGTGAACTGGCGATGAGGAGAAGGAGAGAAAGTCAATGATCTAACAGACTGAATAGGTAGTCTAGTGCCATCGACAGTAGAAATAGCCTGATTGCCGGTGTAGGGATGAATGTCACGAAGATGGGATACAGCACCGGTCATATGATTAGAAGCACCCGAGTCGAAGAACCATATAGAAGATGGGGATATACCTGACATACCGGCAACAGAAAGGGCCTGAACAATTTGCTGGAGCATCGCAGAAGTCAACGGAGATGAAAGACCTTCAGCAGAAATAGTAGATGTAGAATCACTAACAGTCGGCTCAGAAGAAATAGTGGCAGCAATAGCAGAAGGAGCACGACCACGGCCATGACCACGACCACCACGTCCACGGGCAGAAGAAGATGCATATGCACGTGTATGGCAGTATTGAATACCATGACCAGTTCGTCGACAATAAACACACTATTCTTTGCATTGAGCGACAACATGACCCACCTTGTTGCAGCCGTGACAAGTTAAAGGAGAGGAGCCACGTGTTGGTGTAGTGGTGGACACAACAAGCACCATATCAGATGATCCCGAAGTCGAGGAAGGAAGTGATAGAACTTTCAGTCGTTGTTCCTCAGCCAATAGATCATTAATAATCGAATTCAATGAAGGAGTAAGGCTATGGTTCAAGAGAGCAGCCCGACAATGCTCGAATTTCGGACGCAGTTTCATAAGAAATTGGCGAACTTGCGCACTCTCACGCATAGTTTGAAAAATTCCAAAGTCATTAGGAAATATTGGATCCATCAAGGCCATCTCAGTCCAAATTGTGACAATTTTAGAATAAAATGATTGAATACTGTCGTCACCCTGAGTAAGGTTAACGAGATCCTGTTCCAGACGATATGACTGGGCCGCATTACTTTGTTGATAAATTGTCTAAAGATGCTCCCACATTGCCTTAGCCGTGCGATGAGGTGTGAGGCCAACAATAATGGACCGATCTACCGAATCAAGAATCCAGGTAAAAATCCGTCCATTGTTCATTTCCCAATCAGCCAATTTATCGGCATCTGTGGAAGTAGGAATAGTAACAAATCCATCAATTAGTCCCCACAAACTACAACCCTTGAGAAAGTTCTGAAAATGGATAGCCCATAGGGAATAGTTGGTACCATCAAAACTACACCTTGGGGCCTCTGTACGTGATGATTTCTTATCCATTGATCGGAATTAATATAAAACGCGCAAAGAGTTGCAACAGAAGAATATTTTAGGTGTATCGTACAGAAGGAGATACCCAAGGGGTAGCAGTATCTGGATCTGGCGGAATAGGAACAGCAACAGGAGCTCTAGATTTGAAAAATGTAGATCTGGATCTGGCGGAATCGCAACAGCAATAGTGGATCTGGATCTGGATCTGGATGAGCGAGATCCGGCGACGCAGCAACAACAGCAACAGATCTAGATGGGAGCAACAACAACAGATTTTCAATAGATCTGGATGGGAGCAACAGATCTAGATGGGGTTGCTGGAACTCGAAGAGAACGAGCAATAGAGATGACCGGGCGACGCTGGACGAGCAGAGGGGCGATCAGACGAGAAGCGGTGGTCGGACGGGCAGGGGGTGGTCAGATCTTCAACAGGGGGCGGTCGGAAGAGCAGGGTAGTCGGATCTGCAACGGGGGCGGGGGACGAGCAACAAAGGGCGCTGGAGGAGCAGAGGGATGGTCGGACAACGCAGCAGGGGTGGCCAGACGACGTAGGGGTGGTCGGATCTGACAGGTGGTGCCGAATTTGGATCAGTGAAATTCTGATACCATGTAAACCGAGAGGAGCTGAAAGCTTTTGTGTATTTGAGACAACCCAAAGGGGTTGAATATATAGAGATTACAGCATCTATACAAGGAAAGAAATAAAATCAGAATGATCTACATATGGAAACCAACTATATAAGGTATGCTAGCTATACAAGGCATATTTCAGTCTGTCTAACACCTTTAGCGAGGTTTTTCTGAGTGTAAAGATTCTTCACAAACGAGTGTAAGCATCATTATCATGATCTAAAGCTTTATTCCAACTACCTGGGGTTGGCTATATGAATCTGGTTTCCCTATTTGACTCCATCAAAGGCTATACCTTTAGTAGGATCATAAGTCATCAATATTTTTGTAATGCCTTCATGCACGTCCTTTTGGGCCTTTTACAATGAGTGTAGGGAAAAAGTCTTTGAAAGTATTGGAAAATTGTCAAGCTTGAATAAATTTTCTTTTGAATATATGTCGAGGTGATGACGACCATGCGAGTAATAGGTAATGTAATGCCATCACCAATCCTTAGGCATGGGTTGTACTATCCATCTAGGTTCAAATTGAGGTTTGGGTTTGTTGAAGTTTGGCACAGACGGGTTGAAAGATGAAGAGGAACTAGAAGTAGTTTGGCACAGAGGGGTTGAAAGATGAAGAGGAACTAGAAGAAGTTTGATAGGAGACGGGTGGAGCGTAGGGAAAAAAAGTAGTCGTATGATGGGTTACCAATAATAATTTGGGAGCCGTAATGATTTGGAGAAATTCGTTTGAAGGAATGCATAAGGGCATATTGACTAGGTGGTGATTGTTGTGAAGGCCTCATGGAGCATTTATCCAAATAAAAAGAGTTGTAAAGTGAAGGCAATTAGCATTGTTGTGATTTGTGGATCGGCATATCTGATAATGCGGCCTGTGACAACGAGCAAAGGCCATGTAATCGTTTTCCAACTATTTGGAATATTCGGGATTGGAGATATCCATTTCTCTTTAATTTGAAGAATGCTTAGTAGTCATAGGTAGCGATGGATGTTATATCCATATGGCCCAGATGAATGTTATATCCATATGGCCCATCATTCCCTGCCTCTAACGGCCTTGTCGGTATGGCCTTTTCAAATAAGAAAGGTATAATTTTTTAATTTAGTTTGCATCAATTAGAGAAGCATGCTTAAAGACATATTGAGAAAGAAGGGATGCATTGGAGAACTTATGAAGAGAGAAGGAATTATAGAAGTCGATGGAATGATTTTGAATAAGTTTTGGTGAATGAGATGGTCTTTGGAGATGGTTTTAAAAAAGAGAACCAGGGTTGTAGATGCTTTTGGAGAGCGAGGTGAAGTTGGGGATTAATTTGGAGAGAGTGATGGAATCAAAATTTATGGGCTTTTTTCTAAGTAGAAAAAGGAAAGGGAAGGTAAAGAAAAATGTGAAAAGATAAAAGAAAAGTAAAGAGAATATTAGGTTTTGAAGAAATAGATGATCTTGAAATTCAAAATATGGACTTTAAAAAAAGAGTTAAAGATATTGAAAGTAAAAGATCTGAGAAAGTTGGAGAAATAGAAGAACATATAAATTGTAGATCTATCTTTTATTCTTTTATAGCAAAACTTTAGGGAAGAAAAGAAGGGATATTCTTTGAGGGTGGTGTGGCTTGCAAGATGATTGCTATATGTCAAATGAGTGATAAGGTTTTGATGATTGGTTGTTTAAATACCATGAAGTCTTATCTTTATTATTGTAATTAGAAAGTGAAGAAGAGAATAGAGAGGAAGAAAGAAGGAAACTTTCCTATTTTCTATATTCTTACTCAAGGCAACACAACAATATATATATATATATATATAGAAAGGGTATTTGGATGCAAGCAAAGCTGTTTGTAAAGCACCTTGAATTTGCACATTGACACATCTGACACATGTAATCAAGATTGATGATGGCACATATGCATGTAATTGAGATTGATGCACTGAACTTGGGATGAGGTTGCTCATGCTTATTCCACCTCTTCACAGGAATCTATCCTTACTCTTTTTTCTTTTTCTTTTTTCCTTTTTGGTACAAATCTATCCTAGCTATATTCTGCCTTTCAAAGGGCGTGATGTCCTTATTATTATTATTATTGTTTTATATATTCTTATGCATAAATAGGTTTTAAACCATAGAGAAGATGTCTGCTCTGGACTGCGCATGCTGGGCACAAATTATTATTTTTTTAACACGCACACACACCCCCACACACTCACGCCATAGTAGGGTTTCACCACCCATGGGTACTCGAACCCTTGACCAGGTGTTGAAATTCCTGAGAGTCTACCACCGGAGCAAGAGTAAGGACCCACGTTGGGCACAACTTTGCTTGCAGCCATACAACCCCTAAGAGTTCTAAGTGGTCCCATGGCCCACGAGATAAGTGAGCCAAACCAAATAGGCTATTAAACAAGGTTTCATCCAGTATCTAATGACAGACTTTCCAAGTATACAATTTTTCGCAAGGTTTCATCCAGTATCTAATTACATACTTTCCAAGTGTACAATTTATTTTTTTTTCTTTCAATCTACATTGACAATTCTCATTTGATACATTCAACAATCACAATTTTCAATCAAAGACAACTTTTCTATTCTCATCAATGACTCCTCGTAGTAGGACACTTGCACGGTCCAGTAGATTGGATAAGATGTTTACTAGTTCTGGCAAACATTTCATGGGCTACAATATGAAAATCACATCAGTTGAATGATCTAATCCATCCATATGTGGGACTTCTTTATTTATTGCCAAACCATGGTTGGGATGGTTATGATTTTCTGATAAAATTGATTCTTTAGAACTGTAAGCAATAGACGATGGGCCTAACAGATGGATGGCTCACTGCTGAATAGGCCTACTTTCCCATAAATTATGTTGATTGTCCACTAAATAGTTATTGTTCAGATGGTATGAATCATCTTATTTGGTCGGAATTTTACATGGTCGCCTAAGAAATATGTCCTGGACATAATGCAGAGCCCATATTACTTGGTTAGACTGGCCAAGTGTCCCCTTGCAAGTAGAAAACTGCATGTGATGATGATTTCCACACTTCTTTTTGGCATCACAAAAGTCCAACTCGAAAATCACCACATAGTAACAAGTGATTACTCTTATACAGTTACACCCCACGTACATGGATGTGGGAAGGTGAAAGAACTCTGTGTGTGATGATCAAAAAATACAAAATATAAAACATACATGAAACACTACTCTTCTTCGTCTAAATGTTTGCTTAGCCCACATTTGTACTATTCTTTTTTTAATGTTAATTTGCTTAGCCCACATTTGTCTAGACCATTGGAAAAAAAAGACCAATGGCTAGGTAGGCTACATTAGTTAGATCATTCAGCTCATAGATTAAGTTATCTTGTTTCTGAGGTGGGCCAAAATTTGAAAACAAAGAGATAACATAGACATTATTTTTATTTTTATTTTTATTTGTTTGTAGAAAGGTGGAAGCACACCACCTGTAATTTTATTGATTTGAAAATGGTTATGTACAGCCATTCAAGTAGGTGCAAATACAAGAAACAACAGTCACACATATCATATAGACCAAGCAAAATACACAAATTTACAAAAAGGAGAAAACAACTAAAGCTTTTTTTTTTTGTAGACATGAACTGTACAAACATATTTACCCTAGCTCCAATCATCTCACCGTCATTGCTATTTAGGAAACACCATGGAAGGAAAAATTAAGGAAAGCATTCTATCAATAAATATATAGAATTCTCTCCTTCCCTTCCTCCAAAGTGCTAGGGTCCAGAAAAGCATCCCTACACCTACTCCGTGTCCAACTCCAAATCCTATCCACATTAATTCCCAATCATATTTCCTTTCAGATTGCAATGTTGATAGAGGGGACGGTGGTGCACTCTCTGCATCTTCGCATTTCTTTGATAGTGGAGGTCCACACAATCCTGCGTTCTCTTTGAATGATTCGCTGTTAAATGTAAGAAACTGCTGGCTTTGTGGTATTTTTCCCATGAGGAAATTCTGTGAGAGATTCAACACTGCGAGGAATGTTAGATCTGTTAGCTGCCAAGGGATCTCTCCAGACAATTTATTATGTGAGAGATCTAATGACTCTAGATCCCTTAAATTCTGAAGTGATGTTGGAATTCCGCCGGTTAAATCATTGTTGGACATATTGAGCACAAGGAGGGACTTTAGATCCCCAATTGATTTTGGGATATCTCCATGAAATTTGTTCTCCGAGAGATCCACTACAGTAAAGGCCGTAAGGATCTTTACTAGTTCGATCTGTAGCCCTTTGATGACTAGAGACACTTTGTTTTGATAGTAAATGGAACTTCCGTTTATCATTTTGCTAAGGACCAAAGTTTGGGATTTGTCCTCATCCATCATTGCCTTCCAACTCTTGAACATATTTGATGGCAAATTACCCTCAAAGCTATTGAAAGAGAGGTCGAAAATTTGTAAGAGAGGGAAAGGGTGATTTGTTAGAGGATGCCCAATGTTGCCATGAAATTGGTTGGATCTCAAGACGAGAACACGCAACTGTGACAAAGCTTCCAACCAAAAAGGGAAGGTGTCATGTATTTGATTGTTTGCAAGGTTTAATACCTCCAACATTTTGCAATTGGCCAAAGACCTTGGCACTTGGCCCTCTAATTGATTCCCACTGAGATCAAGCGTTTGTATGTTACATCCCTCTCTAAATGTCTGAAGTAATGTGCCATTGAAAGCATTTCCTTGAAGATTCAACACACTAAGGCTATCACCAATCTCACCCAAACATGGTGGAATCCGACCAATGAATTGATTGTGAGATAAATCGAGGACTGCTAGGGATGTTGCATTGCAAACTGATCGAGGGATTTCACCACCGAGGCTATTGTTTGAAACTGAAAAGAATAAGATGGAGGGTGGTGGGATAGGAAGTGAGTCTTCTAGCTTGTTGGAGCTAATGTCCAGAATGCTCAAGTCACTCAACGAAAGATGGGGAGATGGTTCTATTCCCCGTAGAACATTGTGAGAAAGATTTAAATAGTTTAAAGACCCATTGCCAATTTCCCATATCCATTTGGGTATTTCACCACTAATTTTATTGTTGGAAAGATCCAATTGCCACAACTGCTCTTGATTTCTCAAGAAATTTGGAAATGTGCTGATGTTGCAAGAACGTAACAACAAAATTTGAAACTGGGGGATGGAAACAAACGAGGAATTACCACTGCCATATTGGACTGACAAGTTGTTATCTGAAAGATCCAGAGAGTAAAGATTTTTGAGGTTTTGAAATAAGCCTAGCTCCACAACACCACTGAAATTATTGGAAGAAATGTCTAGGTCTTCAAGCTTGATAAGTTGAAAGATATATCTGGGTATCATCCCCTGCAATTTATTGGATGAAAGATAGAGGAACTCCAGCTGTGAAGAAGAGGCATTGTGAAACTCGCCAAGTTGACCACTAAGTTGGTTACCTGTGAGACCCAACCTCTGTAATGATGGGAGTGAAAGCAATGATGATGGAATGGTCCCATTAAGCAAATTATTCGCTAAGCTGATCACTTTGAGATTCAGAAGCTCATTTCCATATGAAGAAGGAATTGGGCCGCTCAATTTATTGGATGAAAGATACAGATATTGCAGTTTGGTAAGGTTCAAAAGTGAGGATGGTAATGATCCTGACAAGTTGCAATTGCTGAAGTCTAATTGAGTCAAGAATTTGAGATTATTGAGAGAATCTGGTAACTTTCCTGAAAATCCAGTGTATGAAAGGAACAATGCTGTAGAGTATTGTTTTGAGGGAACTCTGGCAAATTGATAGCTACAAGTGGATTACCTGATATGTCGATGATTCGTAGGTTTGGCAGCTGGAAAACACTGTCAGGGAATTTTCCATGCAATCCACACTCTGTAAGGAGCAGGGACGTCAAGGAGGATAAATTCCCTATGAAATTGGGGACTGCAGACGAGAGATTGTTTCCACTGAGGTCGAGTTCAGATAGGAAATGGAGCCGTGAAAGGGAAGAATAGATGGAGCTTTAAAGATCACATTCTTGTAAGATCAACTTGCGGAGACTCCCTGGGAAGCTGGGCACTGCTGAGGAGAGATTGTTTCCGCTGAGGTCGAGTTCAGATAAGAAATGAAGCTGTGAAAGGGACGAATAGATGGAAGCTGAAAGAAGACAATCTCGTAAGCTCAACTTGCGGAGAGTAGGGAGTGGCAAATCTAATGTCTGGCCCTGCTGCAGTAAGATGTGTACCCAGTCTAGATAGAGTTCACTCAGATTGGACAGGTTTTGGACGAGCGCTCCAATGCTTGGGTTTTCGAGTTTCAGGTAGTGAAATCCAGAACCATTGTAATATTGATTGTAAGAAAGATCGAGAGAAACCAAAGTGGTCAAGCGGGAGATTTCCAGTGGGATTTGGCCATAAAAGGATAAGTGAGAGAGGTTGAGATGGGTCAAATTGGTGAGCTGGTCAAACCCAGATGGGAATGGAGAGGGATCAAACTCATTGTAAGCGAGGTTGAGCCTCCGCAGGCTCCGAAGACGAAAGAGGCTTTCAAAATCAATCCGACCAGAGATATAGAACTCACTGAGGTCGAGGCTGATCACGTGACCAGTGGGTCCATCGCACGTGTTGCGTTCCCAATTGCAGCAATCGGTATTGTTTGAATTCCAAGAGGGGAGAGTAGAGAGGGTGGAGGCAGTGAAGTTAAAACCATGCTTGAGGTGTAGGATAGCAGAGAAGTGATGATGGTTGCATTGTTGGGTAGTGAGAAACAGAAGAGATGATAAAAAGACAGGAATGAGAAATGATGGGTTTTTAGAAGAAGAGAGGAGAGCCATTAGGTAATAGAGGTTGGGATGTGTAGGAATAGAAAGCGTGAGGTTTATTTATAAACAGAAAGTGAAGAGGTTTTAATAGTGTTAAGACTCGTTCGTGTGAAATACGAGAGCCGCTCATAGGAGTAGTCATCAAAGAAAGAAAAAGAGTCATGGGAATTTACATGGAAACGGATTGGCCACTATCCCTGCCACCGGCCCGGTGGCTGTGGTCGGTGTTCTGTCGGCCCCACCGTGATGTATGTGTTTCACCCATTTTTACAGATCATTTCAGTGCTCGATCCCAAAAATGAGAGGGATATAAATCTCAGGTGGACCACACCATAGGAAAACAATAATGATTGGATATCCACCATTAAAATCCTCTTAAAGCCCACTGTACTGTTTATTTGACATCCAATGTGTTGAGTAGGTCATACAGACCCAGATGAAGAGAAAAAAAACAAAGATCAGCCGATCCAAAACTTTTATGGCCCCTAAAAAGTTTTTAATGGTCGACACTCATTCAACACAGTTTCCTGTAATGTGGTCCACTTGAGATTGAGATATAAATCATTTTTGGTCTTATACCATAAAATGATCTAAAAATATAAATGGACAGCATGGATGGAACAAATACATCATGGCAGAGCCCACGGAGCAACCACCAGCCATTGGCGGGTGGCAGGGGATAGCCAATCCGTTTCCTATTTACATACACAGCGTATTGGCTGCTGTACACACCACCGACCTGGGTGTATGTTGACCTAACCAAGTTACGTGTGTCCCATGAGGTATGTATTATATCCAAACCGTTCCTCCAGTTGGCGAGCTCGTCGTAAGGCTTGAGAGGCAAAATAAGAGAGATCGATCCACGGATTAAGGGACCGCACTGCATTGCAGAAGTTTTTGATCATTATGATATTTGTTTTTCCTCTTCGTCCATGTCCATGCGACCTTATTAACAGATTAGATTAAAAATAAATGTTAAGGTGGGGCCTAGAAATGTCTTAACGGTGAGAATCATTATTCCATTGCTATTTGTGATGTGATCCACCTGCGCTTTGGATATGACTTATTTTGGGGCTCATTCATTAAAATGATCCCGCCAAATAGGTAAACTCCATGGATATAATAAATACATCATTGTGAGGCCCGTGTAACTTTGATAACCGTTAATACAACTCTGGAGCTCCGTGAGCATCAGCGGGACATGAAACCAAAAATGAGGTGATCCAAAACTTTAGTGGGCCGCATTGGAGGAAGAAGTAGGGATTCAGTGACCACCGTTTGATACGAATCAAACATTCATATGGCCAAAAAGTTTCATATTAGGCAAAATTTTTGGTGTTTTCACCTCATCACAGTGGTAATGACCTTATAAACTGTTTGGATGGCATATAAACATCAAAGTAGATTTGGATTGCATTGTTGATACTGGTTAGTCGTCGATGTTACCGTAAGTGGACCATACCATAGGAAACAAACAATGCTGATTGAATGCCCACCATACCTTGCGGTAGGTTAAAACATTTCCGGATTAGGTGCGCCCCAGTCTCACCCAACGGAGTGTGGTCCTGACTGTGGAGCCCACGTTGATGCATGTATTGTATATCCAAGCCGTCCATCCATATTTCTGCTCCATTCGAGGCCATTAACAAAAAAAAAAACACAAGCACGTCCAAATCTCAAGTGGACCACGGTGCTGATTGAATTCCCATCATTAAAAATTTCTTAGGGCCCACTGTAATACCCACTATGAGTTTATTTGCCATCAAACCTGTTGATAAGGACACAATGACCTGGATTTAGGGAAAAACAAATATCAGCTTCAAAAACTCTTGTAGCCCACAATTTTTTTTTTTACCGGTGGATGTTCAACAACTACTGTTCCTCCTCTATGGTCTACCTGAGATTTGGATCTGCTACATTTTTTGGCTCATGCTCGAAAATGATACAGAGAAACTGATGGAAGATGTTTATATACAGTACATACATAGAATAGCACCAATGTATTACAACGGAAAAGAGAGACAGGAGCGGATTGCCTACGTACCAGAGTGGCTACTGGTCGCTGCTATACGGGGCTATCATGATGTACCTGTTTAATCCACACTGTCCATGCATTTTACTAAGATAATTTTAGGGCATAAGCCCAAATATGAAGGAGTTTCACTTCAGGTGCACCATTCTAGAGGAAACAGTGGGGGGCATTCAATTAACTGGATGACAAATGAACAGTTTGGATGACAAATGAACATGATTCTGAGCATTATGGTGGGCCTTAAGGAGTTTGTAATGGTGGGCATTCAATTAGCATCGTTTCTTATGGTATGGTCCACCTGAGATTTGGATCCTCTTAATTTCTGGGTTCATGGCCTAGAAGAAGCTGAAAAATGGATGGATGGGCTGGATATACAATAAATACATCAAGATGGTCCCACGGTCATCCTAGCTATGCAATCTGCGTTTGAAGAAAATTGTTGATTTTTTTTTTCTTCTTTATTAACTGGTGGATATTTTAGTCATTTTAGAAAAAATCATAAGGAAAATGGGAGAAAACAAACAGAAGGTACCCTTCACAATAACTTCATTAATGAAGTACTTTAATGACAATTTAATTTATAAAGGTATGAGGATGTCAATGCCATGTAAATAAAGTACTATTTTGTAAAATTCCTTTGATAGAAATTAAGTAAGCTGCATGGTAGAAACGGTGAGGATTGAACATCAACGGTTGAAATGTTTGTGGGGCCATAGAAGTTTTAGATCAGACTAACACTATTGTGTTTTCAGTTCCTCCCAGCAAAAGTGACCTCATGAACACGATAGATGACATATAAACACCTTAGAACTAGGGAGGTTTCAATGGGAGGCATTTTCATACCCACTTTTTCCTGCTGTGTGGCCCAATTGAGTTTTGGATCTACTTCATTTTTTGGCTCAGGTTATAAAAGAGTCTGGAAAAATTGATGGACAGGGGGGATTTCTTACAAACATCACAGCTGGTCCACCTAGCTTCTGGCACGGGAACTTCCCGCCCACTTTTTCCCATTATTGCTGCCACTTAAAGTTTTGGATTTGCTTCATTTTTGGGATCATTCCCTAACAAAGTCTGGAAAAATGGATGGACGGGGTGGATTTCTCACAAATATCACAGTTTGGCCCCACTCTGCTTCTGATCAATACAGGAACTTCCAACCACAGGTTGTCCAAGCAATCCACGTACTAGATTCAGATATTCAGACGGTTCTGATCCTTTTAGTAAAAATAGATGGATAAGTTGGATTTCTCACAAATACCACATTGGCCTCACCCAACTTCTAAGCATTGGAACTTCCTGTGACAGGTTGTCCTAGGCAATCCACATCTCACATTCAGATATTCAGATGGACCTGATCCTTTTAGGCAAGGCATGCATCAACACTATCATGATTGTCTGGTAATTGGCTTTGATCAGCCTAAAAAAGATGGCAGCTACTCATCAGGTGTTCACTACTTTATCTTTGTCCTCTCTCACAAATCAGGGCCAGACATGTATCAAGATGTGAATGATTGATAAAGTGATTTATAGTCACCACATTCTGTATACATATGTGGGTCTGGCTCTTTGAATCAAGGCATTTTCAACATGAGGATTGCCTAGTGAGTGGCTCCGATCTCACACATGTAACTTTTTCTGTGCGTATATTGAGTGCCAGAAGAAAGGTGCACTGAACAAATGCATGCATGCATGCAAGCACAAATATGATCTTTTGTCGTACATCTGATTCATGCACCGTGTCCCACCTTATAAGTTGACTGACCGGATCTTTTTTTCTTTTTTCTTTTTTTCCAGCCAAGGCATCTATGCAGTGAGGCTACAGTGAGTAAATTCCATGTTATGATCACGTGGAGGCATGTACCGTGCACAATAGAGTGAGGCCCACTTCACCTTGTATCCATGATATAATGTGGAAGTTGGGCTTAGACCTTTTAGATGGATGGGATGAAATTTGCCCTATTTCCAAACACTGATAATCAACTGACTACATGAACGGGCATCATTGGCCGTGATCATTCAAAGGAGGTGGCATCAAGTGTCCCACTTTCCATCTCTAGTCCATTTTTTCTTGAAATGGAACACTTCCACACACACAACACGGCACATATACATGCATGACTTTTACAGTCGCCATTAGATGTGGGGCCAACATGCTTTAATTTTCAACTGCTCTTGGAATTCCTAACACAAGAATCTCACCAGGTCAAGCCAGCCATGGCCATCTGCGGGTCAAGCATCGTGGCACCATTTATTATGCGAAAGAATCCGTACACTATTTTTTATTTTTAACTATTGACTGCCCTCATTTCTCCATTTCTTACTGAGTTTATAAATTATAGTTAGCAAACAGTACAAGCTACAAAATTGGATGACAAAGTGTCACACGATTACCTGATCTGGTGTGGCAATGGATTATAAGATGGGTGGGAAATTGATCCAGATGATTTACAATTAACTGACAGCTTTGAAAGATACACATCATAGTGTTCCTACACACAAACCAATGGTTTGGATCCTATTTCCCATTGTTTCCTTTGATGTGACCCACTTCGAATTGTAGATTTGGTTGTTTTTTATATTTTTTTGGTCCGAGGGCCCCAAATCCAAGACGTAAACTGGTGGACAGGAGTGGATGTTGTAACTTTTGTGGCAGATTAAAACTACCCTGGCTATTCCGAGCTTGGGACAGGTGAAAGCTCCAAGCAGCTATCGAAGGGCCACCATTATGTTTGGATTTTATCCACCGTCCATCCATTTTCTCATATTATTTTAGATTATTAGGCTAAAAATAAGATGTTTGTCTTCTTCAGTTCAACAGTTACGGTGGCCAAAAGGTTGCCACGTCAGTCTTCCAAATCCTTTGTATTTCTATATTCTTGCAACCATACCTCTTCTCCCGACCATCCATATCTTTCTGCTCGACCCATTTTCTCTTGCTTGGACTTCCCAACAGTACAAAACTGGATTGGAAAACTTCTTGAGTTCAAGCCATGTGTTGTACCTGGGTTTTGGATTAGGTTGTTTCTGAACCCTGGTTTTCACTGGTTTTCCTATGGGGAACCCAAATCCACATAACCTGATGGATAAAATGGATGTTACATATATAACATTATGACCCCACATACCTTTAAGAGTCACACATGTAAATTAAGGGAGCCACTCATCAGAGTAGATACCATTTTTCCAGATGCCGTGTATTGTATTACAAGTCAGGTCAACAGAGTAGTCACCATCCTACGGATGCCTTGCCTCACAAGTAACAAGTCTAGTTTAACCAGTTATTCACATGAACATGAAAGACAGGTAAATTTTATTGCCAGTCTCCACACTTTTAGGCAGGTGGGCGCATTTAGCAGCAAGTTGGCAACGATGTTGGGTGGGGCCCAAAGAGATGTTTGTGAGAAATCCACTACGTTCATCCGTTTTGAGTGCTCGTTTTAGGAAATTTGACAAAAATAAAGTGGATCTAAAACTCAAATAGCTCACACAGAGAGGAAAAATTGGGCAAAAAAATTCCTACTGTTGAAACTTTTCCGGGCTCCACCTTGATGTTTATATGCAATCTAAACCATTTATAAGGTCATTACCACCGGGATGAAGTGAAAATACCAAAAAAAAAAAAGCCTTAAATAAAAAATTTATGGCCCCAAGAATGTTTCAACGATTCACAATGAATCCCCACTGTTTGTAACCCACAAAGTTTTGGATACACATCATTTTTGGTCATATCCTAAAATGAGCTCTCAAAGCGGATGAACGGCGTGTATTTCTCACAAACATCTCAGTGGGGCCCACCCAGCATCCTTGCGCAGAAACATCCTGCAAAGGCTTTGACAGGGAATCCGCGTCCATTGGATGATGGGCCTGATTCTTTAAGGGAAGGCACTTATATGGTCAGGATTGCCTGATCAGCTGCTCAATCTCATGAGATTGCTAACATGCATGTTCCACGTGGATGCTATCATAGTGGTGTCTCTATTCTACATGACTAAAGACTTTAAACCATGATATCTACTTACTTCAAATCCTGTTGTAAAGAAGTTGTGGTACACATTGTTATAAATGGAAGCTGATTGAGGCAGATTCAAAGTTCAAGTGGACCATACTACATAAAGCAGTGGGGGTCGATGAAGCCCACCATTGAAACCTTCATAGGGCCCACCATTATATTTATTTGCCATCCAACCTGTTCATAAGGTCACACATGTACAGACCTGGATGAAGGAAAACCCAAAAATCAGCTTGATCCTTAACGTGTCCCCAAGAATTTTTCAAGGGCAGCTTGATCCTTAACTCACGTGTCCCCAAGAATTTTTCACAGCTTGATCCTTAACTTACGTGTCCCCAAGAATTTTTCAAGGGCAGGCGTTCAATCCAACTATTGAGTCTTCAAGTCGCTAAGATGTCCTTTTCACCATTGAGCCAAGACTGCTTTTTAGTCAGTCATGCTAGTGTGAATATTGCTATTTAGGTAGGATCTAGGAAAATATACTTGACATCCATCTATCACATTATGGGGCCTCACTTTTCTATCGACTATTGAAGTCACTATTTTATCCTCTTGTGAGGAAAAAATTGGTCATAATAGTGCCGAAGTTATTAAAGTAGGGACCATTAAAAGTTTTAATATCTAGCATCCATCTATCACATTATGGGCTCCTATTTTTTCTGGTTGTACCATGTATTTTGTATTCACATTACTAGTCCTAAGGCTATATAAGGAGGCTTGTGCCGAGTTGTCAGCCAAATCACAACTTCTATCATAAATCCCTAGAATCTCATTGGCTCTTCAAATCATTACCTCCTTTTGGGGAGAAAAAGATTGCACCGAGCACAATCAGTGAAATGTATTAAGCAATGGGCCACTACACAAAAAGACTACACGAAGCACAATGGGTGAAATGTACCAAAAAGCAGGCCAGACAGTATTGTCGTGCATTAAGTTGAGCATGCATGTAAGAATGTAATGCATGGTTTAGATTGATCAATGATTCCACATTCAACTTGTGTAATGATGAGAACATGGGCTAGAATTTTTAATCCATGCCTAACCTTAGCTGCTGAGTGGAATCTTAGCTCCACATCAATAAAGAGGACTAGGCTTAAACTTATTATGTATTTGGGTTGTGCAGGCATCTTGATCACATATTAAGCTTGATTATTGTATATAGCATGTGTTTGTAACCATGTCTCGTGTAGAATATCATAACCACCATCCTAGATAGGTCATCGCTCAAATTAGACTCATCCAACAATCCTAACCATCTGATTTGGGCCTTCAAATGCACCATTGAAAGGAATCTTGTATGTGACTTCAACTTGTTCAATTGATATGGATGATGCTTCCAACTAGATTATTGACATTGTCCACGACAGGTCCATCAATCCAACTATTAACATTAGTTAATCAAATTGGGCTTTGGTTATGGTCCATACAAAATGCGGCCAAGTAATTTGATGGTCCAGATCAAGTGCATCTCCTAGACCGTAGAAAGTATTGAATTTTCATGTGTGGCTCATTCACTATCAATTGCATTCGTTGAAAATATGCTTGTTGTTTTGTTTTAATTTTGTCAGGAACACCTTTATTTGAGATGCCTGATGTGAGAGGATCATCTCCACCTTTTTTAGTGTCACAGTACAACTTCGGCCTGAAATCTGTTGTGACATGTCCCCACTACAAGCGATGAATTATAAAGCGTTCCGATCATCAGAAAATGTAGACGTTCCAATGTGGGCCCACTGTTTGGTGATCCCTATTCTTTGATATTGGCCTCCTACTACGCACCAGAAACCTCCTAGCTTCTGGTGGCAAGATGTATACACTCAACTTGGGAGGGTTATGACAATGGCCCATATGACTAATCTAGAATGTTTGTATAGATGGTTATGATCATCTTAACTTATATGTACTGTGGAATGATGGTTAGATATCAAAATATCCTTTTTCGTCAGTTTAGGGAATCAAATGCCGCTTTTCTAATGCGATTCTACATTCAAGAAAGGTAACGATAATATAAATTATTAAAGGATCCTTGTATTTATTTATTTTTTCTAGGATAATTTCTTGAAAGACAAAAATAAAAAGGAAAAATAAAAATCATCCAACTTTTTTAAGTATTACCATACCGTGATAGTGTTAAAGTCTCTGTAGCATTCCAATCAATGTAAAATGTAGACGCTCCAATGTAAGATCCCTCATTTTGATATTAGCCTCTATTATAAATGGGGTACGCACTGTAAACCTCCAGCTTCTCGGTGGCATTATTTATACATTCAACTTGAAGGCTTCGGCAATGCACACCCATTAAGGGTCCCACGTCATCAATGGTTTGATCATCAAAATAAAATAAAATTTAAGTAGACCCCGCCAAATCACAATGCACAAATTTTTGTAAATGATGAGTGCATTTATTTGATGAAGAAAAGGGAAGCCATGTGCACTTCCCTAACTTGTAATGATGACATGATTATTCTCTAGGAAAATTGTTATAAGCAATGTTGTCAAAATCCTATGATTTAGGATTTGAGTTTAATCTTGAGTAAAATTATTTGAATCCCACCTTTGAATCCCTTTTTTATATGAATCTTAGATTTTATGATTTGAATCCCTATGATTTATAATTCGAATCCTGAATTATGATTCAAATTATACTTGTTTTTTTTTTTTTTTTTCTATTTTCAGCTTTTCGCTTTCATTTTATGTTTTTAAATTGGTGAGAGCGTTAAGAATTGTTTAGAAAAAAAAAAAAAACCTTTTAATATATATATATATATCATTTAGAAAAGGTAAATTATGTTATTTTGTTCTTTATAAGCGATTAAATTATATTTTTTTTCCTTCAATGTTAAATGGTAGTTTTTTTCTTTTTGTATGATTTCTTACTTCTTAACTGATCGAAAAACTAAATTGATTTTCAACTTACCTAGAATGTTTGTATGGATGGTTATAATCATCTTGATGTATATGTATTGTGGAATAATGGTTAGAAATCAAAATATCTTTTTTTCCGTTGGTCTACAGAATGAAATGCCGCTTTTCTAATCCAATTCTACATTCAAGAAAGGTAATAAGAACTAAATTATTACAGAACCTTGTATTTTTTTTAATTTTTTAATTTTTACGAGGATAACTTCTTGAAAGACCATTAAAAAAAAAAAAAAGGAAGAAGAAACATAAGAATCATCTAACTTTTTTAAGTAATACCATGTCATGATGGTGTTTAAGTGTTTAAATTTTTTTCTGATTTATTTATATATTTTTTAAAATTTTATTTTAAAAAAAAAACTTATGATTTACGATTTGTGACTCGATACGATTCAACCCCAATTACGATTTGCAATATGATAGCGATTTAGACAACATTAGTTACAAGAGATAAGTTTCTTGTTGGATAATTGTATCCCATCATGGCCCTACCTTGTCTTGATTAAAGAGGAGAGGTTCACGTTTTGCTTGCTATCTGCACTCCAAAAAAGTGATTTCGATAAATATGATTAGAGTGGTGGCTCAACATGCTTTGATTTTTAATTGCTCTAAAAAAATTTACCCTCATTAAGAATTGAAGCAATTTTCAAGAAAATAGAAATTACACTATTCTTGGTTTGCTTACCTAGGGTTCATCTTGTGGTCTACAGATTGGACCAGGCGGGCCGCAAATGATCCATCAAGATGATGTTTGACTGGGCTGGAGAAGAAGAACCCTTCGTCCGTAACAAGATCAGGTGGGACGTACCTATCAGCAAGATCTATAGTGAACTCCTGCAATCAATTTCATAGTAAAAGCATTAAGGTGTGAAAGTATGAAGAGCTATAAAAGCTAGAAGTGTGCTTGGTCAAAAGCCCCATTAGGTAGAAGCTAACTGAAGTGTGCCCTAACTGGAATTGCATATATGTGGAGGGTTTTTTTTTTGGATCCCCAAATCACCATCCATTTCCTTCCAGGTAGGCATGAAATGAAGCTGATTAGATTTGGGTAGAAAGCACCCACCCCAATCATAACAGAAGCACATAACTGCAACATACCAATATGTCAAGTTTTTCCCTTTTTTTTCATTTAAAAAAAAAAAAATCATGGAGAAGTAACAGCAAAAACAGAAAAAAAAAAAAAAAAAAAGGCCCCAAGTAACACATACTTAACTTTCTCTATCTCAAAATTTGAGACAATAGAAATTTGGACAAGTTGGGGAATATACACAGAATAGCTATATTACAGCAGGAGCTTCTCTAACCCAACAAACACCTCTACTTGGAAACTCACATGCCAAATGGGCACTTGAAAGGAGATCTGATTCGTGCATAAGGTTGGCTCCATGGTTTACATAACCTGGCCTCAAAACCACACCACTCAAGCAATCAAGTCACCACATATGTAATTAAAAAATAATAATAATTGAGTGGCTCAGGAAATGAAGAAATTTCAAGCAGCCAATATTCAACATATGTTACAGCTGTCTTGATTAATGGACAAACCTCACCATCCCAATGGCAAGGACCTGCTTGTGCATGTCTCAGATGTACTCACACAAGCAAGGTTGGCATGCGTAGATGAGTGAATACTCTTAATAAAAGAAAAGTTGCTGACTTTGAATAATGATGATTCCAAAAAAGAGGCTAGAACCCAAGAAGGAGAAGACAAGCCAACCAATCCAAGAAAACCATTACTAAAATGTTACGTATTATGAACTATCAAGATATCGACCATCAAATTCTTAAAAGAGGAAAACAGTGAGCCATGCAAAAAAGAAAAGAGTCCACTCTTGGGTTCAATAGAACAAGTACTGTACACTAGTGTCCCTCCAGGCTTCACTAATCTATAAATGCAATAACGTCAAGGTAAAAATCTAGAGGGCACCATTCTTTTGCAGAAATCTTAAAACCACTGCAGTATTATGGGGATATACATTAGCTTGTTACAATATCTTTGGCGATCTAATATTGTACTTTGTGGTTCATCGAAAAAACAAAAACAGCTATTGTGTAAACATAGCATTTTAGAGAAAACCATAATGTATTTCCTTTTGTAATCCAGATACATAGAAATGCATTAAAACTAACGGCCATGTAAAATAAAAACAAAAACAAGAGCATAAAGAACATTTGCCTAGCATCACAATTTTTATTTTTATTATCAAAAAGTACCAAACATGTTACATAGCGCAAGGCCTCTAAGAGAAAACTAAGGAGAAGAAAGGGTTTGAACTCTTACAATGAAGCTGCATCAAGGAGCTCATCTTGTAAATTTGTCAACTGTTCCAAATCCTCTAATCTCCTGTTCCAATGTAAGTCCGCTCTCTTAAACAACAGATTGAATAGGAAAGGAAGATTTAGTCATTAAGACTTAGGAAAGGCAGAAAATAATCATGTTCGTAAAACACTTACCATTACCAATCAAAGCATCTTAGAAGCAAGCACATGAACAATAACTGACCCAAAAAGAAATAATATTATATGTCAATACTATCAATGATTGCAGCTGTTTGATGATTCAAACCAATATTGGCTATTTTAATTTTTTTCCAAATTCCAAAATAATCCCAATTTAATTATCTTTCGAGAAATATGAACTTGTTTAAGGAATTCCTTGGAGAGGACACCCAATCCAGAACAAGGAGCATCCAACAAAACTTTATCAAACTTCTTGGATATCTTTTCCTACAAAAATCAACAGCTTTGTGAATTACAAACAAAAATTGTAACAGGAAATGATGGCAAAAAGATCCAAAGCACTGCATAAATAACATGCCTCAATAAAAGATTGAATCATCCGGATAGTATTTTATAAAAATAATGAAGAAAGTTCCCTCAGAAATCTGTATAAACTTAAAAGAAAAAACAAAAACAAAAAAAAAAAAGAATCCTATGCTTCCTGGATAAGGGCACCACCGCCAACAGCAAAAATTTTGCCTAAAAATCAATATATCAGTTTGCAATTAAGGCTACAAGGAATCAATAGGAATTGCGATATCTGTAGCTCTGAACATATTAAATGTCAGAATCGACATGATATTAGGACATGCAAAATCCAAAGATGTGCCAATTGTGCCACAACAATTTGGTGTGGGGTTCATGGCTACTGAATGTGTTCAATATAAATCTCACAACAATTTCTAATTTATTTGATTCTTGCCAACCAAAATTAGACATTTGCTCTATCTTTGTTATATCTATTAAAAAGACATTGAAGCAGTTATTGGGGCAGCAATTGTTCTCTCAATCCCTCATAATAGAAATCAATCTGTAATTTTGTATAAAGGTTAGTGGGAGCTAGGGGTGGCAACGATTTGGATCAGCCATATTTTAGCAAAATGGCATAGAAAAAAAAAACAGATACGAGAAATGTTCATCTTTAATCCGGTCTTGATTGTTAAAAATACAGTAAAAAATTCAGTCAAGAAATCGGACACACCAAAATTTTAGAGAATGAAAAGTTCAGGTTTAATACGGTTTAGACTTTTAAAAAAACAGTGAAAAAAGAAGCTAAAGTAAAAAAAGAAAACTTTATATATGCATGAACAATATTTCTTTTCTAAGACTATAAAGGGTTGGACGTCCCCACCCTAGTCAATATGCATGTTATGAATGAAAGAGATTTCTCTCCTTTTACTTTGAAATTGAGCAAAAAAATAAAAATAAAAAATAAACTAAAATCATCCTATAATTGGATTGGTCATGCGAAACCATAGGGAGTGATTCCCTAGTTATTTTTTTCACTTCTCTCTTCTCAACAATATCATCTTTTTTTTTTCCTTCTCTTCAAGGTATTTCTTCTTCTCCATCTCTACAACCCACCCTTCTTTCTTTTTCTTCTTTCTTCTTCTTTAAAACATTCATTCTTCTTCTTTCCACAAACCCTAATCCATCCAAACCTAGTTCTCAAAATCCTAGTTTTCCAAACCCTAGTTCTCAAAACCTTAAATCCTTAAAAGCCCTAACCCTAAATCTCGAAAACCCTAGTTCCAATTTCCACCAAAATCCTCAAATTTTGTATTAAAAAAAAAAAAAAACCCAAAATTTTCAAAATCCCAAAGCCGCAAGTCCTAAAACCCTTAACCCAAAATTCCAACCAAAACTTCAACCTTAATGTTCTAACCCCAAACCCATTTCCCTCATTGCCTAGCCTTTAAACCACCCTAATATGTTAAAAGTCGCAGAAGACAAATGATTTCAATTGAATTCAAATTTAACCCTATGTTAGGATGAGGTTTTTATCTCCTACATGTCCTGGTTAATCAATAATTAATGAGATTCCTATGCTAGGGATTTGGTGGATGGGTTGTGTTATCTCCCAGTTGTTGCGTGGGCTGAATGGGTGTTGATCATGTTCATAGGTGGAAATCTCCTTCCATTTTTGTGCAGGTGCCCCAGCTCTATTACAGTAGTTGTTGTTCATTAGCTTTTTAGTCTAATGGTATTAGGGCCTTCAATAATATTAACGTTGAGGGAATTTGGTTCGATTCCGAGGTTGCCTGGCTGAGAATGGGGGTGTCAGCCACATTATCTATTGCTCTGGTTAAGACGATATTGGTCTTATTGCTCGTAACCTTTGAGTGGCCCAACCTTCTAGCAATTTGCATTTGTTATATCAAGGGCATGTGGGGTAGTTATGGGGGTCTAAAGCGTGCATTGTTTCTCAACATTCCTACGGGTTTTTTTTTCAATGATTACCCGAAGGGCAAGGTTTGTTGATGTGGGGGTCTAATCCATGCCAGGCTTCGGCCCTCTTGGTTGTGCTTGCGTCTAATCTGGTTAACACAGGTTTGAGGCGAAGGTACCCATCTGTCTGACGTGGTTTGGGGCAGTGGTGTGGTTATTTGTGTTTTGGCTTGTATACTATTGAGTTTGGTTTATGTTCTGCGTGTTACCAGCTGAAGGTTGTCAAGGTTACAGCAGGGAGGTGGATTCCTTTGGAGTGGCCCTGTTTTGTGCATGATTTTAGTATTCAGATCTAGGCGTTGAGCAAGCTATGGTGGCATGACTCGTGTCCTCCTCGAACATCTTTCCCTCTGCTAGATTGGTCTCTGGGCCCTTTTGTTGCAAGCAGCTTGGATTCTCTCGGCTCCTTTTTATTTTTGTTTAGGTGAGGTTGGGCCTGTTGTTGGATATAGGGTTGTCAACGGGCCAGGCTTGGGTCGGTTTCGGCCTAGATTTTGAACTATTTCAGGCCAGGCTGTCCGGCCAGGCCTATTCACAATTCTTATTTTGAAAGGCCCGAGCCCGGCCCATTGACACCCCTAGTTGTATAGGTCTAATAAGGCAGTTTTATATGATAGGTGAGGCCCGTTTCTTTTTTGTGGCACCCACCCAAAATTTATAAAGCTATTTTTGTGATTTAACACAATAATAGGTGGTGTGCTCCTACCTTTCTGTAAAAATTAAAGAAATTACAATATAAAAAAAGGTGGAATGTCACTTTGTCCGAATTACTCCATTCATTCTTTCAAACAAGCAATTGGCCGGCATCTTTGTGAAGGCTTCCAATTGACATGGAATTACTGAATTAAAGATATCTGAAGCAAGCTAGGTTTGTGTGATATCTATCCTATGGCTTGAGGGGAGTGCTTAAAATGTTACATCGACTTCAGTACTCCTACAGTGAGCAATATCTTTTTATTAAGTTTTGTTTAGGGTTGTGTTGTAAAAAGATGTTAAGAGAGAGAAAGAGGTTAAAGAGAAAACTTTGACATCCTCGCTGAATTTGATGGATGATATGCAAGTACTTAGAAATTGCATGTGTGGTCCAAAGTAATTGAAATTAAAATTGTTGAAATCATGGGTTCCAGTTTAGTTATATCATGAACCAACAATTACACTTATTTGATTATCTAACTATTGGATTGGTGGACATTTATTGGACAGTTTAAAATGAAAAATATAAAAGGGTCCTATTTCAACAGCCACGTGCCCACTAATCAAAGGCTAAGATTACTCAATCAACCTGATTTTGGGACTGTGACTAGGCGACAATTAATTCCACAGCATGGCAGGTTTAATTTACGTTGATGTATGCCATGTGTCTAACTTGAGCGCCTATGTATCTAGCACCCTACTCTTTCAAAGTATCCCATAACTCCCTGATGGTAGAAGCTCTCTTTTCCTTCCCTTTTCTTCTACTTTTCCTTTTTCTTCTCAACATAGTTTAAATAGAAATAAAAGGTCACAAGTTCAAGCATCCCTAACTCATATCATTTTATAAATGTGTTGGACCAAGCCATGCTTGCACATAAGAATCTACTCACAAGCAAGCCTAGTCATCTCACTTCTGGTCATGGGTCGGGATCAGGCCTAGATGTTGGGCCCATTTAGCAAAGGTCAAGCTCGAGATGACCCCTACTCGACCTATTGCCAACCCTTGGTGGGGCCCATTACTCCAATGGACCCACATGAACACACTCTAACACAAAATCAATCTAGTCCACTCGTCAAGAAGGTAGATGCATTGTTTTAAATAGCTTCGCTATATAGCGTGTAGTATACACTATGTAGCGTAGCTTAGCCTTAATATCGTATAGCTCATGAAAATAGCTTAAGTCGTGTAGCCAATGCAAAATACTAATTTTTCATACACTACACACTACATAGCCTATGGTATATGCTACATAGCTTACATTACAAGTTATTTTTCACTAAAACATTAAAATCAATTGATGTTTTCAATGATTTATTATTATTATTATTTTTTTTTTGCAATAAAAAAGTAGTCAATTCTTTCAATGATTATACTAAAATAATATTAGTAACCATACTAAATCAATTAGGTTGCTCTTTCTTTACCTTTAAACTTAATCTTTATTTATTTTCCTATTATTTTAGGTTGTCTTTGGTTGCACAAAATGTCATTAAATTTCATTGTTAATCAAACTAATTTGGTATATTTGGCACAACCAAGCACAAACCTAATTAAAATTTTAGAAGCAGCTTGTAGCTTATGCTACATGCTATATAGCTTAAGCCTCATGTTTCAGAGGGGTGAATACTAGGCTACACACTAACTATTGCTTAAAACACTGGTCATGCATATATGATAAAATGGGTAGTCAAAAGAAAATTACCGAACACCCATACACAACATGCATGTATAAATTAACTAGTAGGTGGACCAGCCTGAATTTTCAACCAATGCATGTTCATGGTGGGCACCACCAGATGAATAGCCCACTGTGTTGGCAAGTGAACGGTAATGCCCTTCCTCACACAAGAGAATCTATTGTGAGTTCAAGAGATGTTGATATATCTATTGGCTGTATGAGTTGAAAGAGCATTTTATGCCTTACTAATGCATAAAACACAGATAAAGTGAATGCACAAAAATCTAGAAATGTTTGCAAGGATGTTCTAAGAGACATTTATTATAACATACCACGCAAAGAGAGTGAATGCATAAGAATCCAGAAAGGTTTGCAAGGATGTTCTAACAGCGTTTTAAATAGCGGTAGCGTGTTGCATAGCTTTCAACCCTCTGTAGCTTGTAGCGTTAATAGTGCAGTGTAGCGTAAGCTACAAGGTACTTCTATTTTTAAATTTTAAATAAAAATAATAATAAATAGTAAGGAAAAAACAAAATATATATACATACACCTAATAAAAATTTTGAAGTATAAGCATTTTCAAAATAATGCACATCCACCCATACACACACCTCACTGGGCCCCATGTGTGCCACACCATAGAAAACAATGCATATCCACATCCATACACAACCCGTAGTGAGCTCCACATGGGCCACACCATAGAAAACAATGCATACCACCCATATAAACACCACCTAAAAAAATGAAATGCAAAAAATTGCATACCAACCCTATCCTACAAATATTGCATGGTAACTGACATTTTGATATTAAAAAATGAAAAAAAAAAAAATCCAAAATAACTAACAAAACTTCATTCTAAATGAAAATGAACTCATTAAGGTGCAAGAACATACCTCTTAGTTTTACAAGCTCAAGAAGAGATTTAATCAATCAAAAATCTGAAATTTACAATTTCGTGGTCGTACAAATGCGGACAGGGGGAAATTTGGTTTCTCCTTTGTTTCAGCTCCAATGTTCTTTAAAATACAGCAAATAGACCTTGCAAGCTCCAATGATTGGCCGAAATATCCCCTTCAATGGCCTTCTGGATCGCTAGATTCAAAGAAATGGAGGAGAAGTTGCATTGGAGGCTATGGTTTGAAAGAGGGGTTTTCGAAAACCCTCTTTTGAACTCTTTTCTTTAAAATTTAAGTTTTTAAGATATCTTTATGGTGTGAATTCAACACACGTTTTAATAAAAAAGCACCATTGTTTAAAGTTAGAAACAATGAGGTAATTTTGGTATCAATTTTACATTATAATATTTTAATAATATGAGTTTGACGACACCAATTCAAATACATAAAACTTTTATATATAATATATATAAAAGTGCAACGTATCGTACGCACACTACGTAGCTGTAGCGTATGCTACAACCCCTGTAGCGTACACTACAAGAGATTTACTCTATTGGAGTAAGCTACGCTATTTAATACACTTCTGAGAGACATTTATTATAACGTAAAAGGAGAGACTAATATTTAGCTTTCTAGTCACAGTTACTCTTTACACCATGAATATTCATTATTAGAGGCATTATTGTACAATAGTGAGAATTTGGATTACTATATTAACCAAAAGCAAAAAGGATACGTGAATTAAACAATCACAGTGCGTGTAAATTGCATATAATGTATAAGCCTAAAAGGAAGAGAAGTAAAAATGTGGTCTTTCCTGATAGCCATTGCAATGTGCATTCAACATGCTTTCCTAATATGTTGCAGATGTGTTTCCTACCTGGCTATTTAAAGAAAATGAAGCATTTCAGCCACATAATTAACTAAGAATTAGCATGAAAGTGAATGATCTTCTGCTAATGGCATGGCCCCTTCTGCACATATCGGCAACAATAAATACAAAACAATAAAAAGGCAGAAAGCAAAAAATAGATGCATCTCAATGTTACATTCCCCAAGAATAACACATATAAGTTTAGAATATAAACAATCTACCCATCTTAACATGTAATAGATGATTTAGAACATTGCAAGCGTAGTTAGGAGAAAATTGAAAATATGGATTATCCTGATGAACTCAAAATTTCCTTTATTTTATTCATTAATTTTCTATTGGTAAATAACTTACAGAAAAAATATGAAGGTCAGCATGCACAATAGTGATGACATCATTGACATTACGTCGGACGTAGGCCGGCGGGGCCCACTGGTGAGCAATCACTAGTGGGTGGCTTCTTCCGACCTTTTCCATTCAGTTGAGATTTCATATTTGAATTTGATATTGGATAGGAGATAGGGAGAAGACTGGATCATACGGTTTCATCCTATCTCTTTCATTTCCTATAAAAAGGCATAAACTTCTCTTGTAAAGGAATCATAAGAAATATCGAGAGTATACAAAGAGAGATATAGTGTGTACAAGAGTCTGTCCATTTTAGCTTGTCCTTGGAACGGTGTACCAGCATGCAAACAGGAATGAGATACAATCTACTCATCAGAGGGCTACCTCTACATAGATGCCTTGGGCCAAGCATCAGGTCAGTCCACTAGTCAAGCGAGGATTCCAAAACTTATGTAGACCATCAGATCTTAAGGGCTCACCTTCCACGCTTCCCAACACATTGTGTGACTTGGCTGTCTCTTCAAGAATTCTTAGGCAGCCCTTGTTTACGTCAATTGCATACACCATACCTACATCATGACAAGGCATTAGTGAAAGAGCTTTGCTAAGGCCACACACATGTTAAAGGTAGCCCATGTACACGCCTGGTGTACCAGCATGCAAACAGGAATGAGATATAATCTACCCATCAGAGGGCTACCTCTACATAGATGCCCTGGCCCAAGCATCAGGTCAGTCTACTAGTCAGGCGGGCAATAGTTCACGATACAAATTTATGGCTGATAAAAACTAGGCTGAAGTTTTCTAACCCATCACCTGTTTCTAATATAGTGGTCCACCTAGACTAGATTTATTTTTGGGTAAGAACAACAATCCTGTCGCACCCGCTTAATGAAGGGCTTGGATATTGTACCTTTCTGCCATCTCAGAATGTATGATGGTGTGTAAATGGTATGCCTTGTACACCGGTATGGCTCATAAAGCTATGAGTGAAATGTTCAAATGCTATATTCACATATAGATAAGAATTACAGGATCCTGTGCATCGGGACAGGATTAGTGACATGATGCAGGCAATCCATACAGGTGAAGCCCACAGTCCCCAGATCTAGATTAATGACCAGATAGGCCTATGAAATCAAATATCAGGGGGAAAAACGAATCGACTCAGTTTCGGTCATGACCAAGTTGATGTGATTTCAGTCCTGAACAAGCAACTATTTTGGGTATTTTAGCAGGTTTTGGCCCTTCACTCATCTTAGACAGACCAAAAGCAAGAAGACTCGATTTTGCCATGGAACAAGGAATAAAAATTTAAAGCATGGATGGGCCCCACACAATGGTGAATCCAAAAATCATTCAGACTTGATGAGTCTAGATGTCCAATCTGTCACCTTTTTTCTTCACTGATGCGGCATCATCTCCTTCTACCGTCAACAACCATTTAAAATTTATTTTTATTTTTTTTAATTAGGATATTTGAATTTGGGATTTTTGGGGAATGCCCATCCATGGCAGGGCCCTTCCCTTCATATTCACAGTCCTTGACCATTTCATGGGACTTCTTATATGACATGGCACATCAGGAGTTTGGACGTTATACACATCTTAATGCATTGAGAGATTCAGGACTCAATAATTCCTCACCCATCCAATATGGAGGATCGGATTTCATTGAAGATCACCTTGGCCTCTCAAACGTGATGCCTTGAATAGAGTCTTTCCTCCAGGCGCAACACAAAAGTCGACAATGGTCTCTCCAGGTTGTGGATCCATAACAGACACCACCAAACCTGTAGTTAAGTCTTGATCTGTTAGGAAATATATACTTACTAGAAGCCCTAGATCCCAACACAATTGAGCTAAAAGATGAACATAGGAAGTTTCTCCTAGATTTTCACTAGGAAAAGCAGACAAAAGTAATCCCAAACACAATGAACTACAATTTCTAGAAGATTAATCTAATTGACTTAGACATGCAAGGCGCTGTAAGAATTGACAATAGCATCTGATGTGGCAGCCTAGGCAAACTCAACATGCAGACACATCATTTAACATGGTAACATGATATTATTAATAGCAGAAAAAGGACCACCAAACAACCACATGTTACTTGTTGATGAAGACTGCATCTGGGCCAAACAAATCTCCATTGTGGATTTAATTTCCTATGTCCCGTGATCAAACCATATATCCAAAGGCCTAGACTTTTTTGCACATCACACTAGGGTCAACGTTTTTTACCCTAGAAGACTGATCATGATCGCCTGGAGAGTGGGCCACCATCGTGGGTCCCTCATGAAGATTCCTCTAAGTCTCCTAGCTCAAGATTGCCGTTAGATTTTCACCTAGGTTTTAGTTATCGAAATAATTTTATAGGCTCACTTACTATTTCCATCACTTATGTTGTGGCCCACTTCGGAGGTATCAAGCAATGTTGGAATAACATGAAATTTTCCCTGTTTGAAAGCTTATTGAACTAGATAGCTCTCCAATGAGTCCAAGATCACATAATTTTGATATTGTTTGAGTTACCACTAATTTTGAGGCCAACATACAACAACGACATGATTTCAACAGTCCTATTGGGATTTCTTCTTTGCTTAGGTGTTAGATTAAATTATGTTGGTTGTTGTTTTAGATGTTATTTCCTATTGGTTGATAGTTTCGTACCTCATTTCTCAATATATGTTGATATTAAGTTGATTTTCTATTGGTTAGAGACTTAAGAGTAGAATATGATTGAATCTTATCAGTTGGAAGTTATGTGGCACATTGAAATTCATGATTAAATGCAACCGCCCATGCAAGAGGGACGGGGTTTTTGTTTTTATTTTATTTTATTATTATTATTTTTAATATCCAAGTACTGTTGAAGAAAGAAAAGGTGATCAATATAATTTCTTTTGTTTTGGAACACGATTTTCCCCATTGGAAATTCATGGAAAGCATGTTTTAGTAACTTGACTTGACTTGTGTGGAGTTTGTTCTTCTTCGTTGTTGTGTTCTTGAGCAGCTACCCAATTGGGCCATTTGGGACTGCACCACATGTGCAGGACATCTGTGATGGGTGGCCACACACACACATATGATGTAGGCCACACACATATGAAAATAGTAGTTGGCTGAAAGAACTCGCCCTCCATTATGTATGTATGTAAGCTTAACTGATAGTTAAAGAGCTTGAGTTTTTGGCCAAATGATCTAACCTGTGGGTCCCACCTGAAACACAATTCTAGGAGATCCTACACACGTGGTTGTGCATTGATGTGCTTGTGGAGCTACTATACCTGCATACTTGTATATGCTCAATGTACCATGTTAAACATGCACATGATACAGGCATTAGTACTAAATACACTAAGATACTTGTGGTGAATGTCTTGCCAAAATCTTATTTTGTTAGGCCGCCATCATCATCATCTAACAGCCTTATCCCATATTGGGGTCGGAGCTGCTACACATCCCGTTATGCTGTTCCACTCTACTTGAAATGTCAGATTTTGATGATTCAGTAAAAGATATGGCAAAAGCTTGACACCGGCTACCAACCTAACGCAACCCTCCTTTACACAGGCCTGGGACAAGCAATGTGAGCACAAAACTTCCATTGGAGGATTTTATTAGTTCATGTAAGTAAAAAAAGAAATACAAAAAATATATTACCCACTAAAGCATTGAAACTTTCACATGTGAATAACACCAGAAAATTTAAGATTATCCAAACTGAACATCTTAATATATACCCAAGAAATACGCCTAATATGCGTCTACAGAAATAAGTTGTGAATAGTTGTCTTGGCACATGCCCAACACCCATCTGATAGGTTCCTAACATACATATGCTGAATACCCATCTGATAGATTCCTAATACCATCAAGACTTTTAAAAGGCAAGCATAGTTGAGAGCAATGTTACAAACCGGACCTGGATGCTAACAGAGTTGACCTGTCTATGAGGAGAATCACTTTAGTACTCTAGCTAAGTTTGATACATGGGCACTAAAAAAAGACAAACACGGCATACAAAGTAACTCAAATTGAACTGTCTAAATTGTGAATCCAAATGTATATAGATTATAAATAAGAAGTTAAACTGACTTGCAAGGGAAAGGCCCACAAGGACATTGAAGTAGTAAGAAAAGACTTGACCCATGGTCTAATTGAAAGTGTAAGCCTGAATGGAAGAACAAAGTTCATGTAGCAAACACACCAACAGATTGGGATAAGGCTTAGATGATGAAGACTACGACTAACTTGATTAATTAAGCATCTGATTCTATAGCCATTTAGTGGATGGAAGAATGGAAATGGCCAGTGGTCCTCATTAAGCAAATAAGGGTCCATGAATCGAAGTTTAGATTCTTTGTACCAGCACTGATATTTAGTCCACCACTTATCTACACTGAATCCCACAATATGAACGGTTAAGCAGCGTCTAAGTATGCCATGTATACGCTTTTCAAATGCGTGTAATCAACCATCGCATTCTCCCATGTATCAAATGACTCCCCATCTTTGAGTCCTGTTTGACAGATAGAGGATTTGATGGTTGTCAAGAGATAGAAAGAGGAAAAAAGAAAGAAAGAAAAAAGAAGCAGACATGATGGTACATCCAATTTTCTTTTCTTGTTTGTGCTACACCCAATGCCGTGCAGCACTGCCCATATGAATAGAGACATGTGCCACTACAACAAACGTGTGTGACATTCTAGTTTTCAATATGATGGACAGTGGGCTACACTATTTTCAATATTTTAGTGACATGTTATTGACTTTTTTTTAATGAAAGAGAGAGGAGATGGACAGACCAGGAAGGTCACACAAAACTGCCCAGGTCGAACCAATTGCCTTCAAAAGCATTGAAATACCTGTGATGGGAAGCTAGGTATAGCCCACTGTGATGTTTGTGAGAAATCCATCTCATTAATTCATTTTTCTTGATTAAGTTTGGGCATTGGCCAAAAAATCGAGGTAGATCCAAAACTCATGTGGGCTGGAAGATAGGTAACAATGAGGATTGAATGTCCACTGTTGAAGCATTATTTGTGCCAGAGGTTTTGCATCGGCGGCTAGTATTTTTGGTGTTTTCATTTCATTCCAGTAGGAATCACCTTACAAAGGTAGCGGATTGCATATTGAGTGGGGACTACTATGATTTACGTAATTTATCTACTCTGTTTGCTCATATTAACATATAATTTTAGGGCTTGAGCTAAAACATGAAGCATATATCTAAAGCTCAAGTAGACAACACCATATGAAACAATGTAAATTGAACTTCTACCATTGAATAATTCTTAGGCACCACAAAAGTTTTGGATCAATGTGATATTCGTATTTTCATTTCATCCCTGTTTTTTGTGATTTTATGTAGTGGATGAATAACTAATAAACATTATTTAAGCCATTATTACCACTGTTTCATGCGTTATGGTCCACTTGTGTTTTGGATATGCTTCAATTTTGGGATCAACTCCTAAAATAATATGGAAAAATGGATGGACGGCGTGGATGAACTATATACATTCAGGATGGCTCAACAGAGTTTACTCAGTGCGATAAAAGCCTACTTAGTAAGTAGGCAGTCCGATTTCCTTTATCAAAGGTATGGGAGGTACATAAACATCACAGTGGAGGCAAGGAGGTTTGGATTGTGGTCATGTCTCTAACCATTTTTTTCCATAGTCAAGCCGACTTTAGTATTAGACCTACTTAATTTGTGGGCATGTCTTAAAATAATAGGAAAAGAAAAGTGAATTTCTCCAAAGTAACCTAACGAACCTTACCTAACTTCTTCTGAGGAAGTTCATGGGAAAGGCCTTCGGAGGAAATTTGCCGTTGAAAGATGTTGAATCTGAAATCGGATTGCGTACTGAGTTACTCAGTACGATAAGAGTCGTACTGAGTCCACTCTATTGGGCCCACTGTGAATTCACGCCGTCCATCCGTTTTTCAGATCATTTCAGGGGTCGAGCTCAAAATTGAAGTATAAAAAAAGCTCAAGTAGACCATACCCCAGGAAACAGTGGAAGTATTATTTCCACCATTGAAACCTTTCTAAGGCCCCAGTGATGTTTATTTGTCATCCAAACTTATCATAAGATCACAAGGACATGGATGAAGGGAAATCACAAATATCAGCTTGATCTAAGACTTCTGTGGTCTCCCAAGAACTTTTCAACGGTAGACTTCAATTCACACCATTTCGGGTGGTGTGGTCCACTTGAGATTTGGATATGCTTAATATTTGGCTTAAAACTATAAATTTATATGATAAAACAGATGGACAGAGTTGATACAATACATGAATGACGGTGGGCCCCACAGCATTTACTCAGTACGCAATCCCCTTCCATTGAATCTACAGAAAAAGGTCCAAAGGTGCGTAGAAAGTGGACGCGGATTTCCCATTTGTCCCTTTTGAAGCTGCATCCCTTTGAAATCGGATTGCATACTGAGTTACTCTTTACGCTTTTACTGTACTGAGTAAACTCAGTTGGGCCTACCGTGAATGTGTGTGGGTTATCCACATCATACATCTGTTTTCCTAGCTAATTTTAATGGTTGAACCGAAAATTGAAGCATACCCAAAGCTCAAGTGGAGCAAACTACAGGAAACAAAACAGTGGGAATAATGACTTCCACCGTTGAAACCTTGGTAGGCCCCACAGTGATGTTTATTTGTCATCCAAACTGTTCATAAGATCACAAAGACATGGATGAAAGGAAAACACAAATAACAGGTTAATCCAAAACTTCTACCCCCAAGAAATTTTCAACAGTATAATTTCAATTCACACTGTTTCCCTTGGTGAGGTTCATTTGAGATTTGGATATAGTTAGTTTTTAGTCTAAAGCCCTCAAATTATCTTTTAAAATAGATGGACAGAGTGGATAAAATATGTAAATCATGGTGGACCCTGTAGAGTTTACTCAGTAGGCTTTGCGTGCTTGTGGATAAACTGGAGACGAAAACACATCTGCTTACTTTACTGCATTGCCTGTTTTTGAAACCTTCAAAACCAGATAGGGTGAAATTGGAGGTATCATAACGAGCAAAATATTAGAGTGTGGCAGTGTATGCCTTTTTTAGCCTTTACAAAATTGAGGCATCTTATGGATGCCATTATATGTTTCTCCCATTTTGATAAGATCTTGGAAGATTACACTAAAACCTCTTGGGAAAAACAAAGTGAACTTTGTTTATTGAAAGTTAGTCAGTGTACTATTAGTTTATTATACTCTGGTTATTTCATGTTATGGAATATTAATACATGTAAGAAATAATTCCCTAAATTTTTTATATGATTTTCTACAATCCAGTTACCATGTAATGTCTGCTTTCACTGCTAATCTCCCGGGTTGGTTACTCTTCATTGTTTTTCTCTCTGATTTTGCATAGCAAATGTTTGGCATAAAATCCATTGGTGAAAAGCTTTTACCCTCTTAACATGCTCATCTACAGCTAGATATAGAAAATACCTTTAGCAAATCCTCAAAAAACATACTTTCTTTGACTAACTTTCAAGGTATTTGTAAGCCTACTAATATGACAAACTTTTTCATCTCTTGGTGATAGGCATCCTTGTCTTTATTTTACATTTATCATTCGCATATGAATTAAAACTCTTGTTTTAAGTAGCTGACAGCAGGATTATACATGAGGACTTTCTCATCTTCCAGTACTATGGACAAGGCCCATGTAAGGCTTGTTTCAGCAAAAGTTCTCCTGCACGGTCAAAGTACTGGGATTAAAAAAATAGCAATTGAAGTATTTTTTTTGATATTAAGATATCATATTCTAGAGCTTTTCTTTCACGGAAAAGTTTGCTAGAAATGTTTGTTTACTTAGCATTGTATTTCTTTTTTTTAGTATAAAGATAAAATGTGTGTATTATTCTATTGCCTTTTGTTGCCTAAAATTGTCCTTGCAAACCTTAATGAGCTTGTCTAGGCTACTCGGGTGATAGACTCTCAGGAGTTTCAAAACCCGGTCAAGGGTTCGAGTACTCATACGTGGTGAAATTCTACCAGCGTGAGTGTGTGTGCGTAAAATAAAAAAAACAAACTTATCCAGGCTGGGCTTATAAACTGTCGTACACGGTCTAACCCAGCATGTTTGAGAGATGGGTCTAAATTTATTCTTGGCTCAAAAGCCCAACCCATTAACAGCACCATCCATCCATCTGTAACGTGGTAGAAAAGGCGAGTCATTCACATAATAGTATATCTCTCCGACAACTCAAGTGATGAGGTAGAGCACATGATTTGGACCATTTGTTTGGTGGGTCGTACTATGAATTGGCGAAATCATGAATTTCTCCCCGTAATCCTCTTATCCATAGCCTTAGAATATTAAAGGTTTGGAAAAGAATATTGGTGGTGGTCAGATCAATGTAAACAGGTCCACCGCTGGGATGGTTATGAATGATTGTTTGATGGATGTTCTTTGGGACAGTAGACAGCAACAAATCAGAAAATTGGAAGAGATCTGATCAATGGTCTGGATCATGGACCACTTTCCCTCCTTTACATTAGGAGTACAACGGACCTGATGCTTAAAGTCCTCAGGTTTTATTTAGTGTTATTATACCGTTAATCTCGCATTCGTGTGCATAGCCTAACCAAGTACATGCCTCCAAATGGGTAGATGTGACATGTGTGGAACATATGAGCCATTCATCAGTTGGGACCCGACATGTGGATGACTTTGCCACCAGTATCAAGCCGGTCTACGTATTTCGTTAGGAGAGCGGATTGCACGGGCCCCAGGCATAGAGATATAGGTGTGCCCGGTGCTGTGTGGGGCCAACAGCCCATCCAAACCGTCCTCTGCCGCACAAAATGGCTTTTTTCGGACGAGGCCCGATCCTCTGCCTCACGTGCTGTGTTAATCTTATGCAATTCTCTGTGGGGTCCACAGCATCGCGTGTGTTCCTTCTGACCCACACATCACATGAGTCCATCAGATGCCCGAAAAATCAAAATACCACACCACAGAAAATAATAGACATCTACCAAAAACTTTCAAATTCAAGATGTCATGGCTGGATCGGCATTATTTTTGGGGCTTCTTGATTTCCTGTTTGGGCTATCCTTTTGAACGGGTTGGATTCTCTAGATTGTGGGTGTCACAAGCAGAATTGTATAATAATCTTTTTTTTTATTTTTATTTTTTATTTTAGAGGATTAGCATGAGAAAACGGAAGCCAGTTGCCTGTGCCCCTGCACACCCCAAGTTCGTGTGGTCGGAAGCTAGTGGGGCACACCGAGATGTCAGTGAGAAATCCATCCCTTCCATCATTTTCTCCCGCTCCTGTTAGAGCATGATCCAAAAGCTGAGGAAGATCCAAAAGTCAAGTAGACCAGATTACAGGAAACAGTGGGGATGGAATGCCCACTGTTGAAACATTCACGGGGCTACATAAATTTCGGATCAGGTTAATATTTATGCTTTCATTCGATCCCAGTTAGAATCACTTTATGAACGGTCTGGATGGTAGATGAACATCATGGTGGGCCTTAGCAACTTCTCAAATAGCTATCAAAAACCATTAAATAAGCAAAGGTTTTGATAGGGGAGAAGATTGAGTCCAGCGTGGCAGGAGCTCTGTTTGCCCACCTTGATATATTTACATGCCTTCTATCTACTTTGCCAGATAATTTTGCAAGCAGATTAAGACTATCATACTGCGTAAACCCTGTGGGGCCCACTGTAATTTATATATTTTATCCACTCTAACCATCCATTTTATCAGATAATTTTAGTGCTTGAGCCTAAAAAGTGGAGCATATTCAAAGCTCATGTGGACCACACTAAACAAAACAATGTGAATTGAACATATACCATTGAAAATTTCTTGAGGGCCACATAAGTTTTGGATCAAGCTGACATTTGTGTTTTCCCTTCATCCATATTTATTTGATTTTATGAACAGGTTGGTTGACAAATAAACATTGTTGTTGGCCTTAGGAAGGTTTCAACTGTGGAAATCATCATTCCCACTGTTTCCTGTGGTGTGGTTCAGTTGAGTTTTGGATATTGTTTGATTTTGAGATCAACCCCTCAAATGAGATAGACAATTGGATGAACGGTAGATAAACTAGATACATTCCCTGTGCGCCTAACAGAGTTTTACTGAGCACGATAAAAGCACACAGCAATCCAATTCCAGGTATGAACCGAAAAGCAAGGCAGCTCCAAGACTCAAATGGACCTGAATGGACAAGACCATGTAGCATCCATTGTCGGTCCGCTGCAAGTAAATAAGTCAGTACGTCACTGCGATTTTTGGCCTATTCTCCTTTCATAGGAGGGCTAGAAGTATAGATGGTTCGGATTGCTATGCAGTATGCCCCATGTGAACCTAATGAGCCGTTAGATGGTTAGTCGAAACAGACCAATGGTCTGGATTACAAAACCATGAGCGTTTAAACAGGTCAATTTGTCTGGATTACAAAACCATGAGCCCCATTTGGCAATGCAGCAGTACAAACTTGAACGTTGTCTTGAAGAAATGCTCCGGTGCTCTGACAACACTATAAGTTAGAATGCTCCTACTTCCATTCGGATACTTGAAAAAGTCCAATGCATTGATCCTCATGAAATGGACTATCCAAGTGAACTCAGGCAACTAGCTACATTATGAGTTAAGAGGTGGCGATGATTGGCCGAGTTTGGGCTAGATCAGGATTGGGCCGGGCCGGGCCCAACATATAGACATAAGGCCTGAGCCTAGCCTGAGCCCAGCATGGGTCGAAGCTTGAGCGTGAAAAAAGATAGCTAGGGGCTGTCAAACCCAACCCAAAGTAGCCTATCATAAGGCTATTTAATGTTCTACCTCTGAACGCAATCTGCATCCATTCACCCCCATACAACAATCTCACGACTACACAGCCCAACCACAGATTACCAGCTCATACAACAATCACAACACCACACAGCTGGGCCACTCCACCACACAGAGAACATTGCATACTTGAGAGGGAAAACTACAGAGATATGCTGGAGTTGGCGCTTCTCAACAGCAAGGAGAAGAGAAAGCAGAAGTGTAGGAAAAGGGTAGCAGCTGGTTGTGACTGAACTCACATCAGAACAGAGGCCACAATGTCAGACACCTGGACAGCACAATATGGTGATTGACCTACTTCTAATAACAATGTAGTTTCCTACTGATTACAAAAGCTTGTGGGTATACCGGAGACGAGAAAATCTGCCTGTTGTACTGCAATCTCTGGGGTGCATAACGCAAACTACAATGCCTGTTTTTGAAACCAGAGGGCGAAATTGTGGTTATTTGTGTATGCCTTTTTTAGTCTTTAAAAAATTGAGGCATCTTATGCATGCCATTATATATTTCTCCCATTTTGATAAGATATTCTCCTTTGGATATAATTATCTCTCTTCCAAGAAATAGAAGACAACACTAATGGATGCGAGGTATGCTTGTGGCTTCTTATTCAGCATAACTGGATCCCATCCACGCAAGTTTAAAGAGGTAAGTATTTGTTATAATTTATTCTATAGAACAATCACTTGGAAAAGTTTCTCTAAGCTGCATTTCACTGAATATTGTGCCTTTTCATGCCTGTATGAATGGGGTTGAAGTTTCTTATACTAGATAATGTCTTTGTTGTATCTGTATCATATTGATTCCATCATACAAACATAACGGATGTTATTCAAATGTGTTATTCTATGCAACATGATGTGAAAGTATTCTCACATATTTGGTTCATACACTTGCACATCATCCTTCATAACCTAATGTTGATGAATGCAAAGAGGTTCAAGCATTTGAATCAATTTACTTGTATCCTTGCTCTTCTGTTTCATTCGTTGCTCTGTACAAATTACCGGTCTCTTAATTGCTATAAATGAGGATTCCACCATGGGATGGTGTCTTGCTCACATCATCCTTCATATACCACCATGTTGTATATGTAAGATCAAATCTGTCCATCAGTTGTATTCCTCCTTTCTATGCCCTATGGCCAAAAATCATTTAAACCCACAACTCAGGTGTCCCACACCACAGGGAACAATGAAAATAGGACCCCAACCATAGGTTAGTGTTTGTGTGGTCAGCATGGAATGTATCTTGCATCAAATCTGTTCATCAGATGGGACTCACTTGGATCGTGGTTATATACGAAAATCAGCTTGATCCAAAACTCAGGTGGTTCACAACGCTCAAACTTAAAGGCTTTAGGTGCAATTCACATTGTTCTATCCAGGTGATCTTTTTCATGAACACCTGATGGAGGGAATGAATTTCAAATAGGCAACATTTCATATGCCTAAAGAGCCTGAGTGTTTTATGCAATGCGTAAAACAGGCGTTGTAAACCCTTTTGTCCCTCATCTATGCACTTAGCTCCTCTTTTTTCTCCCATCTACATTTCTCACCTAACACATTTCTATAACAGGATTATTCTAGAATGCGGTTTGTGGGTTCCAGTGTGGTGTAGGACCCATATCTAATCCGTCCATAAGGTGCACCCATTCAACTTCACTCCTATACCTGAAGATCATGAGTGTGGGAAAGCCCAACCATTAAAACATTTTAATTAGGCAGGGCATGAGGCCCAACATATCTATTATACGCCATTCAATCCATTCAGAAGATACATCCTAGTCGGATGCATGGGCACGACAAAAATAAGGCCATTCCAAAACAAAAGCCGTAACGTTACATTACAAGTACGATGGTTGATCATTTTTTTAATATGTAACTGAGCTCAACAGGTTTTGATATTTCAAGTTTATTAAATTTTCGTTTTTTATTTATTTATACATTACAAGTATGATGGTTGATCTTGTGTGGGTGGGACGTAGTTCATTCATTGAATAGAAATAGCATTGAACGCCGCCTGACAAGATTAAAAGTTTAGACTATCCTCTACTTTAAATGAAAGTCAGGTTTTTTTTTTTTTTTTTTTTGTTTTTATAAATGGGGATCATAGGTCATGGATCTAAACCGTTTGTCAGTTGGACTGACATTCGATGGACCACTTCCAAAAGACGTTTAGGTTGGAACATATTATCAACAAATGCGGTACTTTTTTTAGTTGGATGTGTGTTGTTGTTGATTTTTTCTTGGTTCATTTGTTTTTTTTTTTTTTTGCAAGACACAACCCTTACTGTAATATTTTGAAGTCCTGACATGTATCATTGAATCATTGGCCCACCTACTGCTCAAAAGCTAAGCATACATGAATGTCCTCTTTCCAATACCATATAAATTGTGGCCAGTCAAAAGAATAACATGAATGAACAAACAGTCCATGTCATACAAATTAGGAGCTGTTGTGAATGAGGTGTAGCTTGGAAATCACACAGATCATAAGATACTAACATTTTGATTTGGCATGCCAAATTCAGCTACTTGCCATTTTCTTTCTAACCGTACATTTCATATGGTAACTCGAGGAAATATTTGTATTATCTGATTAGTGCAATTTCAGGTTATACTCCTGCATAATGGTACAATATTTTAAATATTTAATGATGAGTTTCTTTTTCAAAAAAAATAAAAAAATAATTTAATATTAAATTTCCCTAAAAATTCTAAAATTATTTATTTTTAAAATTGTGGAACCGTTTCTAGCTATCATTGAATGTACCATGCGCATTGCATTATGAGTGGATGAGCACGATTTTTGGGGCAGGTCACATTCGTCGTAGTTCAGAAACTCAAGAACTCAACCTGGCTCCTTGCCTAGTCGGGAAATAGTAGACCTAGTCTTTACTTGACTTGATATTCTTAGAAAGTTAAGGTCTATGTATATAGTGATTTGGGCCTTGGACTTTACTCTGCACGTGCATCATTACTGTAATTGAACTTGAGCATATTTTAAGTTTCATCTTATTCATTCCAGAATCCATTCGATCTATTTGGTTTTCTTTTAAAATGGATGATTTAATGGGAAGTGATAAACAAACAAATAAATAAAAACTCAGATCTTAACATATTGTAACTTGCTGCATCTCACTGTTACCATGTGTTTGTTTTTTTTTTTTTTTTTGCATTACCCAGGTTCCTTCCATTATCATAAGTTATCATCTACCTCCCTGTTTTGTGGCATAGTTCCTGGATCATGATGAGAAAAATATTAGAGTGCGGAAATTTATGCCATCTTTAGCCATTACAAAAGTGAGCCATCTTATGCACCTTATTTTATGTTTCTCCCATTTAGATAAGATATTCTCATTTAGATATATTTATCTCTATTCCCTGAAGTAGAAGATCCTCTTGGGTAAAACAAAGTGAACTTTGTTTATTGAAGGTCAGTTAGGGTATGACTAGTTTATTATTCTCTAGTTATTTCATGTTATGAAATATTAATGCATTTAACAACTAATTCTCTAAAATTGTTAAGATTTTCTGCAATCCAGTTACCATATAAAGTTTGCTTTCACTGCTAATATCCCCACTTTGTTCCTCTTCATTTTTTTTTCTCTCTGATTTTGCATTGCAGATATTTGGCATTAAAACTTTCATGAAAAGCTTTTTACCATTTAAAGATGCTCATCTGCACGCATGGATAGAAAACATATTGGAAATCCTAAAGACCATAATCTCTTTTGGAGAGATTTCAAAGGATACAAAATCAAGGCATTGTAGGTCTACTATCACGAATAACAATTTCACCTCTTGGCGATTGCCATCGTTGCCTTCATTTTACATTTGTAATTTGCATATGAATTATCTCTTGTTTTAAGTAGTTGGAAGTAAAATTATACCAGGGGACTTTCTCATCTTGCAGTACTGTGGAAAAGACCCATCAAAGGGTCGCTTAAGTAAAAGTTGTCATGTGCCTGTCAAAGTACTTGGATAAAAAAATACCAATTGATGTCTTTAATTTGACTTTAAGATCATCACATGAGCTTTTCTTTTTCTTTTCTTTTTTTCATGCAGAAGTTTGTTGCAAATGGTTGTTTACTTAGCATTGTATTCCCATTCTTAGTATAAAAATAAAATGTGTTGATTGTTCCATTGCCTTTTGTCATCTAAAAACAGATGATGTTTGCTTATACAGAGATTTTAACATCTTTCCCACTAGTTGCAACCGACTTTATCTTGGCATGCAGGATGTCTACCCACAAGCTAGGAAGCTATTCCTCAGCAAAGTACTCCAATATATAAAGGAAAGGCTTCTGGATGCGAAGTATGCATGTGGCTTCTCATTCAACATAACTGGATCCCATCCACTTGAGTTTATAGAGGTAAGTGTTGACAATTGGGAGCAATTATCTCCAAGTTGGTTCTCCATGATTCAAGCTCCTGATTTGTCTCTACTGCTAGCTGTACAGATAGACTAGAATTTCTATAAATATTTGATTGTATCTCGGTAGTTATAGCTTTCCTTATATTTATCAATTACGGTCCTAAACTATGGGATCTAAAACTGTACAAAGGCTATTTATGCCGATCAAGTAGAAGAGAAATGTATTGAAGCTTTTCCTCATAAACTTTTTATTTTTGACTTGGTATCAAAGTGGTTCTTATTATTAGTTCTATATCATCATAGCCTGAATTCTCATATACTCCTCGCACCATGACTAACGACAAACTCGAATCATCCTCTGTACCAGTTATCCATGTGCAATCAGAAAACCCTGGCTTCACAACCAGTGTCATTCTTACTGAAGTCAATTATGATGTCTGGTCCTAAATCATGTAAATGCAGATGGCAGGATGTGAGAAGCTTGAATACCTTAAGGGTGAAACACCTCCTCCGCAGGTTACTGATGCTTCCTATGCGAAGTTGTATGCTGAAAATCAAAAGGTTAAAGGATGGTTGCTGACTTCGATGTCACCGGAGGTTATGAAGCGCTATCTTAGACTGTCTACTGCACGTGAAATCTGGATTGCACTGGCCAAAGCTTTCTATGATGGGTCAAATGAATCGCGAGTTTTTGCACTGAATCAACGGGCATTCTCTACCAAGCAGGTTGGTCGCCCTCTTTCCACCTATTATGGTGATCTGGTAGAAATCTTTCAAGAGTTAGATCATCGTGATAGGATTGTAATGAAGGATCCCGAAGATATTGTCGCCTATAAAAAATCAGTTGAGAGACTGCGGGTGCATATCTTCTTGAATGGACTAGATATAGATTTTGAACAAATTTGAGGTGAGATTCTCAGGAAGGATCCTGCACTCGATCTTGAAGAAACTTATGCGTATGTTTGTCGTGATTCTGTTCGCCGAGCTGCATTGAATGGTGAACCTGAACACTCAAAATCATCTGCCATGGTGGCGCGCCGAGTCAAGCCTCGACAATCACAAACACATCCGAAATCAGATCGAACATTTGGTCCGCCGAATCATACTATTGATCAAAATCGGTCATCTAATCGTAGCTATGAAATAGGAACTGCAAAATCAGAACATGTGTGTACTCATTGTGGTGAAACTGGACATACTAAGTCACAATGCTATGAATTGATTGGGTAACTAGAACGGTGGGATCCTGCCAAGGCACCCCGCAAACAAAATTCAAAGTCAAATCATCATGCTTCTGTAGCTGTGGTCGAACCTTCCACCATCACCAGCACTCCTGAGCAAGTCTCTTCTTTCATTACTACATATGGGAATGATGGTAAGGCCTTTCATACTTCTGCTCCTGTTAGTCATAGTGAATGGATAATTGATTCGGGTGCCATAGATCACATGACCTTTGACAGTAATCATATTCAGTCCTTGAAACCCTCAGACCAACATATAGTGTCCACAGCCAACGGTACTTCCTCTCCCGTTGTTGGAGAAGGTTCAATTTCCCTTACCAAAAATTTGAATTTGGATTCTGTTCTGGTTGTTTCTTCTCTTAATCATAACTTATTGTTTGTCGCTCAAATAACCCTTGCTTTGAACTGTATTGTGATTTTTTGGCCTAACCTTTGTGTGTTTAAGGACATCCAGACTTGGAAGACAATTGGTTGTGGTACTAGGAGAGGGAAGCTCTACTATCTTGATTTAATGCCGGCAAGTTCAAACCAGTTAGATTTCTCAGCTGATACGTCTGACAAACTTCAGAATTCAGAAATCTGGTTGTGGCACAGACATTTAGGTCATGCATCTTTTGGATATTTACAGAAATTGTTTCCAAAGCTCCTTTCTCAATTAATTGTTTCAGACTTCAAGTGTGATATTTGTGAACCGGATAAAAGTCATCGTGTTTCATTTCCCATTAGTATGAATAAGAGTCTTGTACCTTTTATGGTTATTCACTCTGATGTATGTGGGCTTGCAAATACCTCTTCTTTGAGTGGAGCACGTTGGTTTGTTTCATTTATTAATGATTACACTCGTATGACTTGGGTTTGTTTAATGAAATCAAATAGTGAAGTTAGTTCCCTGTTTCAGCAATTTCACAAAATGATAGCCACTCAATATCAATCTAATATTCAGGTTCTTTGTACTGATAATGGTGGAGAGTTTATTAATCAAAACTTGAAACAGTACCTTAATTTCCATGGGATTGTTCATCAGACGACTTGCCCTTACTCCCCTCAACAAAATGGGGTAGCAAAGCGAAAAAACCGTCACCTTCTTGAATTTGTTCGTGCTTCCTTGTTTGGGGCTCACATGCCTATCAGTTATTGGGAGAAGCCATCACCGCTGCAGCCTACCTCATCAACCGTGTACCCTCTCATTCCCTACAATTTCAGACTCCCTTTTATTCCCTCCATAATACTATACATGCTCCTACAATACCGAATTTGCCCCCTAAAGTTTTTGGGTGTGTAGCCTTTGTGCACCTTCACAAACCCTTGAGAAATAAGTTGGAACCTGTGCCCTTTGGTGTGTATTTGTTAGCTATGCCTTGCATAAAAAAGGCTATCGGTGTTATCACCCCCCTTCTCGAAAGCTTTATGTTACACTTGATGTGGTCTTTCACGAAGATGATATGTACTATTCTTCCTCCGAGCCTCCACTTAAGGGGGAGAATAGAGATGAAGTGCAGACTTTGCATCATCCTTTGGACAACTTGGATCTTATAAGTGGTGACAATTTGGAAGCTAGTGGTGAATGTCCAAGTGATGGTGACACCATGGATAATAGGAATTTGGAAACTAGTGGTGAATGTCCAAGTGACGGTGACACCGTAGATAACAGGGGTGAGAATCAGGATCAAATGGAAGTGTCATCATTGTCTCAGCCATCTTCCTCCTCTCATGACGTACCAGCTAACCAATTGTCTTCTTCAGTCGATTCCATGCCCGTGTCTCAAGTAAATTCTGAATCTGAACCTCACCTAAAATCGTTACCTCTCATGATGTACTGGCTAACCAATTGTCTTCTTCAGTCGATTCCATGCCCGTGTCTCAGGTAAATTCTGAATCTGAACCTCACCTAAAAATGTTACCTGATCGAGCCACAAGAGGGAAACCCAAAGTTAGCTATGAACCTATTCTCAACTCCAAATCTAAGTATCCCTCAAGCAACTATGTATCCTACCATAAATTATCAGAGGAAAATAAGGCATTTGTGAATCAATTATCTATTGTAGCTATTCCTAATAGCGTGCAGGAAGCTTTAAAAGATCCTAGATGGAGGGAGGCAATGAATGAAGAAATGAAGTCCCTTCGAAAGAACTCAACGTGGGAAGTTGTTGACTTGCCTGAAGGGAAGATACCTGTTGGATGTAGGTGGGTCTTCACCATTAAATACAAGGTTGATGGAACTATCGAACGGTTCAAAGCAAGACTTTTTGCCAAGGGATATACTCAAACATACAGAATTGATTATATGGAGACATTTGCACCAGTGGCCAAAATTAATACTGTTCGTATTCTACTATCTCTAGCGGTAAATCTTGACTGGCCTTTGCACCAGTTTGATGTAAAGAATGCATTTTTGCATGGAGATCTCCAAGAAGAAGTATATATGGAATTGCCTCCTGGCTGTAATCTGCAGACTAAAGGCAATAAATAGGTCTGTAGGTTGAGAAAATCCCTATATGGTTTGAAGCAGTCTCCTAGAGTGTGGTTTGGAAGGTTCACAAGCTTTATGAGGTCTATTGGTTACAAGCAAAGTAACATGGATCACAGTCTCTTCTTGAAGCATAATGAAGAACAAATCATAGCCCTTATTGTGTACGTTGATGATATGATAGTAACTAGAAATGATCCTGAAGAAAGGAAAGCACTGCAGGAGCATCTTGCCCGTGAGTTTGAAATGAAGGATCTTGGTGAATTGAAGTATTTTCTTGGAATTGAAGTTTTAAGATCAAATAAAGGTATTTTTTTGTCACAATGGAAATATGCCTTAGACTTATTGAAAGAAACTGGTATGACAGCATGCAGTCCAACTAGCACTCCTATGGAAGAAAATCTGAAACTGGGTGTGCATCCGAATCAAGTTCCTGCTAACAAGGAACGCTATCGGAGACTGGTTGGAAGATTAATGTATCTTGCACATACTCGGCCTGATCTAGCTTATGCGCTAAGTGTTGTCAGTCAATTTATGCACTTCCCAAGTGAAGAACATATGAATGCTGTCAACCGTATCTTACGCTACCTGAAGGCATCTCCAGGAAAGGGAATTTTATTCACAAAAGGAGATAGTTTGGATGTTAAAGGCTATACAGATGCTGATTGGGCTGGGTCTATTGAGGATAGACGTTCTACATCTGGTTATTTCACGTTTGTAGGAGGAAATCTGGTTACTTGGCGAAGTAAAAAACAAGAGGTAGTTGCTAGATCTAGTGCTGAGGCCAAATACAAAGGAATGGCTAAGGCAATATGTGAATTGTTGTGGATCAGAAATCTGATGCAAGACTTACACATTAAGCAAGTCAGCCCTATGAAGTTATACTGTGACAACAAGGCAGCATGTGACATTGCTCATAAGGCAATCTGGGTCATAAGGCTATACAGATGCTGATTGCACTAGGTCTATTGACGATAGACGTTCTACATATGTTTATTTCACGTTTGTAGGAGGAAATCTGGTTACTTGGCGAAGTAAAAAACAAGAGGTAGTTGATAGATCCAGTGCTGAGGCCGAATACAGAGGAATGGCTAAGGGTTGTGGATCAGAAATCTGATGCAAGACTTACACATTAAGCAAGTCAGCCCTATGAAGTTATACTGTGACAACAAGGCAGCATGTGACATTGCTCATAACCCAGTTCAACATGATAGAACTGAGCATGTTGAGGTTGATAGGCATTTTATCAAGGAAAAACTGGAAGCAAAGTTGATTGAAGTTCTTCATGTTCAATCTCAAGACCAGCTTGCTGATGTGCTGACCAAAGCAGTGTCGAACCAGGCATTTAATGGCTGTCTCAACAAACTAGGCATGAGCAACATATACGCACCAACTTGAGGGGGAGTGTTGACAATTGGGAGTAATTATCTCCAAGTTGGTTCTCCATGATCCAAGCTCCTGATTTGTCTCTACTGCTAGCAGTACAGATAGCCTAGAATTTCTGTAAATATTTGATTGTATCTCAGTAGTCATAGCTTTCCTTATATTTATCAATTACGGTCCTAAACTATAGGATCTAAAACTGTACAGAGGCTATTTATGCCGATCAAGTAGAAGAGAAATGTATTGAAGCTTTTCCTCATAAACTTTTTATTTTTGACTTTAAGTATTTGTTATAATTTATTTTATAGACCAATTACTTCACAAATTTTCTCTATGCTGCATTTCACTGAATGTTGTGCCTTTTCTAGCCTGTATGAATGGGGATGAAGTTATACTGGCTAATGCCTTTCTATCTTTGTCATATTGATTCCACAGGACAAACATAACCTAATGGAAGTTGTTCAAATGTGTCACCGACTAAAGGCACTCCAACTTTCTATGCAACGTGATGTGAACTCGTCCTCCACTTATCTAGAAAATATTCTCACATATTTGCTCCTTGCACTTTCACATCATCCTTCATGTCCTAATGTTGATGAATGCAAGGAGGTTCAAGCATTTGAATCAATTTACTGGTATCCTTACTCTGTTGCATTTGTTGCTATGTACAATTTACTTGTCTTTTAATTGCTCTAAATGAGGATTCTACAAGCCAATATCCAGTTACATTTAAATCTGTGTTTATATTTCCCTGTTCTGTGTATGCAATTTGGGAAAATTGTGCAGGCATAGGTGCTAGGTGTTACATATTGATAGAAGTGTCTGAGCCTAATTTTCAATGGCCATTATATATGCCAAAATACAAGGGCCAAAAATAATTTCAGCATTTTAAAGAAGTTTCTTTTGAGAAGAAGAAATGGATTTTAGTGTTGAGTGAGCATATGTGTGTTGGAATGCTTTCCACGTCTGTAATGCTTCTTAGCTCTTTTAGCAAAACTTTTTACCCATAAAAAATAAATGAACTTAAAGTTACGGATTTGCCAATATAGTTATGCTTTTGGTATAAAAGACATTTTTTTTTTCATATAATATTCCAGAATTACTTAACACTAATGCTCATACACATAAATAGGTCATACATTATACGTGAGGTGCATTGTAACTTGTCGTTGTAGTTGATTGAGAACAATGCTATACACAATTTTGGGTGGGTGCCACAAAAATTTTTTGTCCCTCATTTATCATATAACTCCATAGCAGAAGTAAAACATTATAGAGAAGACAAAACATAAAACAATCTAAAACCACTAAAAAAAGGCAAGAACAAATCATAGCTGTCCACAGCAAACCACCTGTGCTCAACTGCACTGGAACAGTAGCATCCACATTGCATAGAACCCAATTCAACATCCTCTGCTTTATCCAACATCCTCTGCTGTCTCTCAAAATAGACCGCACACTGCAGCTGCATGATCAGAACAAAGCAATAGGAATTGGAGCATCCGAGTTCATGGTAGCTTACGTATGCTATTGTCTGTTATATTATTCGGGTTGTTGTTGGCTTTTGTTTTCTAGGATTTGGAAGGATATCTTAAAAGTGCACATGGTGTAAGATTATGTTCATTAGTGGCATTGTCATAGAAACATTAGCAATTAGATGCAAGCTACTTACATTTGATACGAGAAGTACTTACAAATATATGCATTTTGGGAATGCTGCCTTGTGTCCCGCATGATTTGTGTAAATCAAATATAAGTAGCTTGCATATACATAAATAGGTCATAAATTATATGCAAGGGTACTGCCTCAATTATTATTATAATTATACATAATAGCTTGTAAACAATTTTAAGGTATGTCATATTATTGAGATAGTCTTTGGCTTCTATTTTCCCGGATTTGATCGATGCGTTAAATATCGTCAAGGAATACATATTATGTATAAGTTTTGGATCACAAACTTTAATTGGTTTTATTCATTAAAAAATTGCAATTAGATTCAAGCTACTTGCATTTGCTATTGTGAATACTTACAATAATATGCATCTTAGTCATTTGGCCTTCTGTCCCCCATGAATTTTGCTGCATTGATACATGACACTAGAAAAAATATATTTGCCTAAGGTCACGTTGATTTTGAAATGCAAATGCATGCTCAGAGTAGAATTCCCTTACTCTGCCTGAAAATGCAAGGTTAACTTGTGTCCTTGAGACAACCTAGCCACCTCTGTTCCAATGTAAGCTTTATATTTTTTAAGGCAATTGCATTTTTTTTCTTTTGTGCTGATGCACAGATGTGAAGGTGGGCAATCAGGAGTTTCCCAAAAAGGGAAAAGGAAAGTCTTTCTACAATACTATCTTCCAAAATATAATGGGAAAGGTACTAATGGTATGTTTGGTTGGGGATGCAAATCCACATGTTCTTGTCATAAGTTATTTATCTGATGCAAGGTTTTGGTTTTATGTACAACATTATGTGCCATTTCATGTTACTATATTCTTAACTTCCTGTTTAAGTTTTCTTACTCATCAGTCGATGGTAGCATTCAAACAATATTGACTAGCCAGATAATTTCCTAGATAAACAGTAACTGTTTTGTTTGACATTATGATTTTGTGGAACTTACAACATATAAGCATTTCCTGAAAGAGAGAAAAAAAAAGAAAAAAGATATGTAGTGTGTGTTGGCTGTTGCGTGCAATAGTTGTCCGTATTAGAGAACCTTCGGTAACAACATTTAATTAATCACATTTTATGTGTTGGTTGGAGATGTCTTTCTTTTCCACCTTTTATTCTTGGACAAAATTCTGTTACTAGTTAAAGATTACTGCTCCCAATTCCCAAGACAGAAACTGCGCTACTGCCAAATCATGGTTGAAATAATAGTAGGACCTTGTTACCACTTCAATCATGTTGGGCCAGAAAAGGCTGTAAAGCAGAAGATTGCTCAGTGTGGGGCCTTCTTCCTTGTTGCCTAAACCGAGGGCGTTAAATATGCTTGGGTAGCCTTGTAAAGCACAACTTGGGGGCACACTTGAACATGCCCTGAATCATTATAATCTTGAACTCCTAGTTCTTTTAGTTGGGATGACTCGATTTTATTTTATTTTATTTTTTTTGGTTTCTGTTTTTGTTTTTTTTTTGTGTGTGTGTGTGTAGAGATAGCTCAACTTCATGGCTTCTTAGCATGGAAGTAAAAAATTTTGAGACAACAGGAAGCTGAGTTGTTAGGATGGATTTGTTTAGCACTGTATTTATTGTAAACTCTACTATTCTTACCTGCAGGATTTATGAAGGTGTTGTGCAATCTTATAACCCAGGAAAGAAGAAACACGTGGTAAACTATGGGACTTGTGTACTTCTCTTAATTATCCCTGTCCAAATTGTCCCCTTTCTTGAAGACTTGCTGAATGATATTTGCTTCAAAGATACTATATGACGATGGAGATGTGGAAGTTCTCCAGTTAGATAAGGAGCAGTGGGATGTTATTAGTGAAGGTTCCGAGCCTAGCAAGGTATTGATCTGTCTATTATCGAGCAATCTTTTCTTCTTTGGCTAAATTGCAAACTTTTAGCATGGAATATAATGTGTTCAACCTTTTTCCAGCGACTTAAATCATCGAATGTTTCCCCATCCAAAGGAATGTAAGTATCACTGTCAAAGGCTTTTCTTTCCACGATTCAGTTTTGTGTCATTTTAGTTAATTAAAATACAGTTTGGGCAGTATATGGTTGATATTATGCACAGATTAGGTGTTTTGAACCACAACATTATAAAAACTGATATGAGGGTCTTGAATGGATCCACTGTATGGGATGCTTTGCCGATTTTAAACTCATCTGAAATTCTTCTTCCTTTTCTTCTGGTTTAAACCAATTTGCCTGCTCTTTACTTCCTAGGAGTTCATACTCGCAACATTTTGGACATGCTGCTTCACTGCTCCTGCACCCAAATCCACCACTGCTTTCTCTTCCACTTTATGCAACTAACTGGTGCCAAGTCCGTTGTCATTGTAGTGGGCAGAATGATGTGATTTCATACCCCGACTGACCTATGTGAATAGTTTGGTTTTTGAGCAATGAGATGACTACTGGTGATGGTAGGATTATGAATCTTACTCAACTCGTAGATGCCAATTGACTGGTGTGTGCTTGTTCTGGGTTGTTCATCTGCTGGGACCCATGGTCCCCATGTATGTGTCATGGCCCAATGGCTAGGTCAGAGTGCTCATCTGGTAGGCCAACGGATTAAATAATTGACACTTACGATTATTATCTGGCATATGTGTGTCACACCTAATGGCCTGGTGAGCCATTTTATCTGTTCACACCAGTTTCAAGGTGGGGGTCCACCCGATGAATGGCCTGATGTACAGCTGGAAAATTGGCATATGTTGGGGACTAGGAATAAAAAATCCAGTCTTACAAGTAGCCATACCAGGCAGGGTACTTGGTTTCGAGAATGCAATTTCCATTATGCATCTTGTACATTGTTGTTGCTACAGGTCAGCCAAGGAGGGAAAAAGTAGGACACATGGTGCCTCAAGACGAAATAAGAATCCTTATAAGAAGTATGGAATTCGTATGTTGTGGGTATTTAACTATCTTTCTTGCTTGGTGAATTCTGAAAATTTGTGACATGCTTTCACCTTCTAGATTCAGGAGGAAAACGACTATAAAGAAAAATGTAAAGAATAGCCATAGTGGAATGTCAGAAAGCAACATTGGTGCCAATGCCAGCAATTACGCCAAAGGAAGAGCTATCGCTGACTTATCAGATTCTCACCCCGACACTTGTCCTGAAGTCAATGAAGTTAATTCAGGTAAAGCTACTGCCACTTTCAAAATCAATGGTTTGTCTCTTGTTAACCTAGGGAAATGCAAAATGCCCACAAGATGATAATTTCATCCATTGGCTTACTGTCACCTGTTGTTGGTGCCAAATTCAATACATGCACTTCTGTCATTACCCTTGCAACCTCACTGAGTGCCATCTGCTCCGTGTTGTGGCTATGATGTTTGTTACATGCTCTTCACACCCTCACTGAGAAATGAGAATAGTACTCTGCTGTAATCAGTGTAGCTGATAAATTTTCTTAAAATATTGATTTAGCTACCTCTTAAAAAATTAATGAGTGGCACTTAACACATCATTTTGTGGAAGGATTTAATTATGGTCTTAAGATACGTACTATTTAGGTGATGGGTGTACCTTGGATGAGTCAACTCGAACTAGGTGATATCCAACCCAGTTTGACACCTTGAGTGATCCCCCCCCCCCCCCCATTCATCCTTGAGTTGAGTGATTCGTGACTTTGACTGAGGACTGAATGAGTTGATCTGAATGAACAAGTCTTTTAACCATGGTAGAGATTTTCTCTATTCTTTTGGTTTCTCATGTCCTACTTTTTTCTTATTAGATGATTTTGCAAACAAGCATCTCCTTCAGCAGCCGCGAAGGAGGAGGAACAAGAGGCCCCAGCAGACCTAGAAGAATCAGACAGAGAAGAGAAAATGGATTCTTCCGATAGAGGAGCTGCAGGAGATTCGGATGATGAACCCCTTGTAATCTCTCTTTGCCTTCTCATCTTTGGACTAGATTGCTTAGCATCTTACTAGTTATTCTCCCTCATTTTGTTATGTTTCTTCCAATGCAGAGTATGTGGAAGGTACGAGGAGCAAAAGTAGCCTAGAGCTTGGAGACTGGCCTTCTCTTTGAAAACTCAAATGTTGGATTTGGCTTTGTTGCCATTTGGTCTGTCGATCTGAGTTGCTGAAGGAAGATGGACATTTTGGTACCTACAATAGATGCTGCTAATAAACTATAGTAACACAAATGCCGCGATAAGGGCCATGTGTATGTAATTTCCACTGTTATTGTATGTAGCATGCGTTTGTAGCCATCTTATGTAGAGTAGTTTAACCACTCATCTTGGATAGGTCATAGCCAAAAAATTACACATCCAACAATCCTAACCATCTGATTTGTTCCTTCAAATGGACCGTTGAAAGGAATCATCTTGTGTGCGACTTCCGACTGTTCAATTGGTATGCTAACCTTCCCTTGGATTTTTTGACTGTCTGTCAATAGTCGGTCCATTGATCCAACTGTTAACATCATTTAATCAATTTGGGTTTCGGTTATGGTCCATCCAAGAAGCGGTTAATCAATTGGATGGTATGAATCAGGTGCATTAGCTAGCCTAGTAAGTATTGAATTTCCAGGTATAGTTCATTCATTATCAGTTGCATTTTGCTTATATTCGAGAGGACACCTTTATTTGAGATGTGTGACAATTGTCGCTTTCTAAAGTGTCTGGTGTGAAAGGACCATCTCCACTTTTTGGCGTCACAGTACAACTTTGGCCTAAAATTTGCTGCGACCTGTCATTAGTACACATGATGAATTATGTAGCATCCTGTACATCAAATAATGTGTATGATCTTCTGTGGGTACATCATTTGGTGATCTCCAGCCTTTGATATTAAGCTCCCACTATAAATGTGTGGTGCATCAGAAACTTCTCAGCTTTGGAGAGTTCAAAGCCTACGATTGGTGGCATGATTTCTATGTTTGATGGATTAACATCTTTGAACTTGGGAGGCTTCAGGGTGATGGCGCATCCCTTATGTGTCCCACATCATCATCAGCTTGGACGATTAGAAAGAGAAGGTAGCTGGTCCACAAATCACAGTCCATAAATTTTAGAAAATAAGAAGTGCATTTATTTGACGAAGGAATGGGAAGCCATATGCACTTTCCTAACTTGTAAATTAGGACATGCCATTCTCTGGGAACATTGTTACAAGAGATGAGCTACTTGATGAGCTGCTTGCTGGATGATTTCATCAAAGTGCTATAACTAATATGGCCTCATTTACTATACAAAAGAAGAAAAAAAGAACAAAAGAACAGAGATTTTACTTGTGACGATGTGGGATACTTCATTGCTCAGAAAATATAGGTTGCCACTCAGTACTCCTTTAGTGAGGTTTTTCTAAGTGTAAAGCTCCGTCGCAAACCGGGAGTGTCAGCGTCATTATCATTCTCTAAGCTTTATTCCAACTACCTTGGGTTGTCCTTCACAAGTGAGTAGTGTTGGCATCATTATCATTATCTAAGCTTTATTCCAACTACTTGGGATTGGCTATATGAATCTTGTTTCCCTATTTGACTCCGGGCTGTACCTTTAATTAGATCAGAAGTCATCAATATTTTCGCAACGCCTCCTTTTGGGCCTTTTGCAATGAACGTATAAAAAAAAGACTATATTTGAAAGCATACGAAAATTGTCAAGCTTGAATAAATTTTCTTTTAAATATATGTCGAATAAAACATTTGAAAAAAAGTGGTGACGACGAGCATGCAGTAATAGGTAATGCGATGTCATCACCAATCCTTAGGCATGGATTGTACTATCCATTTAGGCTCAAATTGAGGTCTGGTTTTGTTGAAGTTTGGCACAGAGGGGTTGAAAGATTAAGAGGAACTAGAAGAAGTATGATAGGAGATGGGTGGAGCGTAAGGAAAAAAAGTAGATCGTATGATGGGTTACCAATAATAATTTGGGAGCCATAATGATTTAGAGAAATTTGTTTGAAGGTATGCATAAGGGCATATTGACTATGTGGTTATTGTTGGGGAGGCCTTGTGGAACATTTATCTATATAAAAAGAGTTGTAAAGTGAAGGCAACTAGCATTGTTGTGATTTGTAGATCGACGTATCTGACAATGTGGCCCATTACAACTACAGGAGTCTTCAGTGTAGGTAAAATGGCACAACCATTCCCTAAAAGCCATGTCTGTAAGTGAATCCTTGACCAGTCTCAAGCCAGTTAAAGACAATGTCTACAAGTGAATCCTTGACCAGAGTCAGGTAAGAAGGGAAAGGCGAGGGGTGATGTGTAAGAATGGAAAACTCGCCCAAATCCACACTCTTCAGCCTCTTCATTCGGAATATTACTTTCGACACTTCGAGGGAGGATTTATTCCGTATCTTCTCCAAATACCAGAAAGTAACTGATGTGTACATCCCATCCTTCCTGGAATCGTCAAAACCAAGGGGATATGGTTTTGTCCGCTTCAGATACGAGCAAGACGCTAAAAATGCCATGGATGTGCTCAATGGCAAAAGGATCGACGGCCGAATAGTAGATGTGCGATGGGCCAGAAACAGGGCTCCTGACAGAGCCAGCCTCAGCCATTGCAGCACTGTTCGGGTAAAACAAAAACACCATCAGGACTCAACCACCTCTTACTTGGGTGCTCTGAACAGGGTGACAGATAACCGTTCAAGGAAATCACACTCGGAGGAAGACATTGCTACAGTGGCAGATAGAAGAGCAGTAGAAACCAGACTCCAAGCTTTGTTTTTAGGCGTGCTCATTACCGTCTCCAGCCCCAACATTTCAATCCTGAGAATCCGCAGTGCGTTCAACACATCATGTTTCGGCCCATCTCTTGCTGAAATCACGCGAATATCCCCTATCAAATTTCTTCTTAGGTGGAGATCTAAGCAAGCTTTTGACGGATTCCTTCTAGATTCTGAATTCCATAAATCCTCCAATATAATATCAGCAGTTAAATGGTCCCCAGGGGAGCTTTTTAGAGGAGACGGTATTTGGTTGCGACTGTTCGGAATACCCGCTCATGCCTGGATGGAGTCAGTTTTGTTGGACCTAGGTAATCTGCTGGGCAAGGTAACACAGATTGATCCCATCAGCACGTACGGCGTTTTCCAAACGTTTGCTTGTATCAGAGTTGCTATTGCCCCTGGTACGAATATGTGGAGAGCTCTCAAGCTCCAAGTTCTTGGACAATGTTTCCCAATTCTAGCGGAGGTGGAATCGCTCTATACTGCCAATACCATCCACCACAGCTCCCTCATCCCAATTGAAGTCCAGACTGTAAAAGAGAGTACGAAAGATTGGGTCCAGAGAAACTTCAGCTCCCCTCTGTCGGCCCCTCCGAAACCCCTGATAGGTGTTTGTGAAAATGTTGCTGAAACATCCCAAGCAAATGACACCCATACTACAAACAGGACTTATGCTTCCTCCCCTAAGGATGGTAACAAATTGCCTATGCAAGCAGGCATCTTTGTGATAAGCAACAAGGACGGTCAGATTCATGAAACTGCTACGGGACCTGCTGATAGGGGACTCGCTGAAATGGGACCTACTGAAATCCTCCTGGGACCTCCTGATAGGGGACCCGCTGATATGGAACCTGTTGACATAGGACCCGCTAATAGGGGATTTGCTGATACGGGTCTTGTTAAGATGGGACAAGCTGATATGGGACCTGCTCATATGGGACAAGCTGATATGAGACCTTCTAATATGGGACCTACTTCAGCTCCCCTTGGAGACCGATCTCAAACCGCTCTCAGGGGTGCGGCTTCAGGCAGTGCCTGCAATCAAGACACTGACCTTGCTGACCACTCTAGGCCTGCTATGGATCTTAGTACTAGAAAAGTATCTCCCAATTGCCCCAGCCCATCGATGCTGCAGATACACAATAGACTCCCAACTCCACAGCACGATCCTCTAACAGACCGAATTGGCCTGGCCGAGATTACTGCAACTCTGTTCCCAAATGAAATAGAAAATGATCAGAACACCCAAGAGGATAGACAGGCAGATATTTTTGCAGCCACAAACACTTTCAACAAGGAGCTACAACAAAGCTTTCTTCGCCGATCCAAATCTCAAGGGAACTCGCCTCTCAACCTCGGCTCCCAGTCGAAAGGTGCAGATAGTGACGAGGAACCTGATGATGATTTCAATTCGATTACCTAAGACAGAGTGTTCACAGATCATCACAAGTTGAATTGTTTAGAGGAGGCTGATCTTCATTCTTCCTTTGCTAAGGAACCGCTCTCCCCTCAGGACGAGCACAGGCTGGTTATCAATTTGTCCCCTTATTTCGGATCACCCCGAAATATGAATGCAGAAAGGTGTCACCACTATGGACCAGAGATCTTCGAAGAGGATTCAAATAGGAGGGAAGACTGTGATGTTGCCCGAGCTGCCCCACCTGACAAGATACAAGAGAAGGATACCTCCATCTCTGACAGACCGAATCAGTATCCTCCTATGGATCCTCACGAGCAACCTAGAATCAAAGTTGTCAAAGTGTACAAGAGAAGAGGGCGTATTCTCTGCGGCAGGTTGGAATGGGAATCCAGACTTAGAAGACTAAGATGCAGGGCTGCGAATACGGGCTGTGTAACGGATGGATAAGATCTTAATTTGGAATGCCCGTGGTATTGGCAACAAGAGAACAATCAGAACCTTGAAGAGGATGATTAGACGCCATAACCCCTGCATTGTGGTGATTCTTGAACCGATGATCAAGGACACTCACAGAATCAGAATTGGCTTAAGTATTGGTTTCCACCTCTCCTTCTCTAATGATAATGAGGGTGGAAAAATCTGATTTTTCTATAAAGATTTGTTATCCTGCTCAAATTTTAAAGCTTCTAACCAATCATTAACTGTTTAGATTCAGGTACATCATATTCAGCTGTCTGTTTTTCTCACGTCTGTTTACGCCAGCTATTCTAGAATTCTCAGGAGAGCTCTCTAGGACAAGTTAGCGGATCTGTCGTCGTCTATCCATAGCCCGTGGGGAGTGGGTGGTGATTTCCATGCGATCACTAATGCTTCGGAAAGACGTAGCAGAGGCGAGTTTGACAGGCAAAGCGCCAGGGAATTCTCTGAGGCGATCGATAATGCTGGGCTGGTCGACGCCGGATTCACAAGACAACGCTTCACGTGGTGCAACAACCAAGCGGGGGCGTCTAAAATCTGGGCGAGGCTAGATAGAATGCTCACCAATGCTCCCTGGACGTCCTCTTTTCCTCGTTTCCGGATCAAGCACCTTCCTCGGGTTAACTCCGACCACAATCCACTTCTCCTGGATTTCCCTCCCCAACCCACTGTCAGCCCAAGGCCGTTCAGATTTCAGATGATGTGGACAAGGGATGATGCTTTCCTTCAGGTAGTTAAAGCAGCTTGGGATAAAGCTAAATCTTATCACCCGGTCTTCAATGTGCTAGCTAAACTTAAGAGTGTCAAGGCTGAGCTAAAAATCTAGAACAAGGAACAATTTGGAAATATTTTTGATCAGATGAAAGCAGCAGAAACAGAACTTGAAACGACCGACCTTCTGTTGCAACAACACTTGTCCAATCAGAGCCTAAGTAGCGACATTCAGTTCAGATTCCAAGCAGCCTCAAATCACCTAGCTCAACTGGAGATCAAGCAGGAGTTGTTTTGGAAACAAAAAGCGAGAAATAGCTGGCTCAAGGAGGGTGACCGGAACTCTAAGTTCTTCCATGCGTCCACAACAGAGCGACATCGCAGAGCTACAATTAACAAAATCGTACTAGATACAAGTGAAGAATTAACGAACTAGGAAGAGATCAAGCGGGAGACGGTGCGCCATTTTCAAGATAGATTTTCTGGGCGCCCCATCAGCGAGGAATCTACGCTACTAGACTCAGTCCCTCATTTGCTGACGCGGGAGATGAACGACCGGCTGACTGCGCCCCCATCCTTATTAGACATTAAGCAAGTAGCTCTATCCATTCCGAGAGAGGGAGCCCCGGGCCCTGACGGTTTCTCAGGCACTTTTTTCTTATCCTGCTGGGACATTATCAGCCAGGATATTCATAAGGCGATGCTGTATTTCTTCCAGGGGAAAAGGTACCTCGAGCAGTCAACTCTACCCTCATTTGCCTCATCCCCAAGGGGCCTGCCCCAAGAAGGTGGTCCGACTATAGGCCAATCAGTTTATGTAACTGCCTATACAAAATTCTTTCCAAGATAATAGCGCTCAGGCTAAACCGTTTGCTGCCTTCCCTGATTTCAGCTGAGCAAGGTGCATTCATCAAGGGTCGTTCGATCTCTGAAAACATCGCACTCTCTCAGGAGCTGTTCAGAGATTTAAGTAGAAAGAACAGAGGAGGTAACATTGTTTTGAAATTAGATATGGAAAAGGCGTACAACTGGGTGGATTGGTTTTTCCTTAAACAGGTTCTTGGGCGCTTTGGTTTCTGCCAAAAATGGACGAGCTTCGTAGAAAACTGTTGGGCTAGCTGTTGGTTCTCGGTATTAATTAACGGTGAGGCTGCGGGTTTTTTCAAGTCCTCGCGAGGGCGTTGCAGCAGGGGGACCTGCTCTCCCCTAGCCTCTTCATTCTCTGCGCTGATGTGCTTAGTCGTAGCCTTAATCATCTCATGTCTTCTGGGCAATGTTCTCCTTTCGCTCAACGGAGGGGTTGCTCGCCAATTTTCCACCTCCTATATGCAAATGACACCCTGCTTTTCCTAAACGATGGTTTAGCCTCCCTTCGTAAGATTAAAGCTCTGTTGGATGAATATCAGAAAGCACCTGTCCAATGCATCAACTGTGCAAAAAGCTCCTTCCTTTGCTCGGATAAGATCCCGAAGTCCAGAATTAGAGCCATTTCAAACCTCCTCGGAATTGCCAGATCAAACGGGCCTTTTATCTACCTAGGGGTTCCCTTGGCTGTAACTAGACTGAAGGCAAGTGCTTTTCAATCCTTGGTGGACAAAGTGGAGGGTCGGATCAGTGGTTGGAAAACTAGATTTCTGTCACAAGCTGGGAGAGCGGTCCTCATTAAACAAGTGTTGGGGGGTATTCCCATTCATTCTATGGCATCCACCACCCTCCCGAAAGTGGTCCTGGCTGAGCTGGAGGGAAGGTTTGCAGCATTTTTTTTGGGACGGGCAGATGGGAAGAGAAAGTTTCATTGGCGAAATTGGAAGACCATTGCTCAGCCGTTAGATGAAGGAGGGCTTGGCATCCGTAAACTCTCTGAAACTATGACTGCGTTACATTTAAAGTTGGCTTGGACCTGCAAATTCCACGCGGATTCCAGCCTTTGGGCTTCCTACATGGCAGCAAAATATGCCCGTCAGCAGCTCTCTGATATTCCTAAAGGCTACGTAAGCCTTGGTTCGGCACTTTGGAGGAGGATTTCTAGGTTACTGCCATTTATTGAAGCTAAGGTGCAGTGGAAGGTTGGTGTAGGGAACAGTAATTTGTGGACGTCGAACTGGACGGGTCTAGGTCCGCTTCAGAACCTGGTGACAGAAGAAATCCCTGTTGACTCTCTGCCTCTAACAGTTAACCAGTTCTTGGGTCCTAACGGCCCCCTCCCTCCCTCTCGAGCTCTCTCCCTACTCCCCCAACAAGCTATTGATCATATTTTTCAAGGCAGTTTCTGCCTATCTGAAGGTCCTGACTCTCCCTTCTGGCTGCTCTCCACTTCAGGCATTTTCACTGTAAAATCAGCCTAGGGGGCAAGCAGACCAAGGGCTCCTAGGAAGGTCTGGGCAAAGTCAGTTTGGAACGAATATTTGCCACCAAAAATTTCTCTGTTCCTTTGGAAGCTGATCCACAAAGCTGTTCCTGTGAAGACAGTGGTGCAATCTAGAGGAATTTCGCTCGCATCTAGATGTATTTGTTGCAACAGTGGCTTAGTTAGTAACCCTTCGGTAGAATCCCTCTCTCATCTCTTCCTTAATGGGCATTTAGCCTCGGTAGTTTGGAGCTTCTTCGGATCGACTTTTGGAATCTCAGTCCTGCAGACTCATTCGATGGTTGCTAGATTGTTTCAGTGGAGAAGGTCATATGCGGGCCGCATTTCATTGTCGAGCTCTCGGCACCTGGCACCTGCATTCATCTGGTGGGAATTGTGGAAAGCCAGTAATGGAGCTGTCTTCAATAAGAAACCTCCTTCAGTTGCCGTTGTGATTGCCCGGGTGTTGTGGTGGCTCTCCACGACTCGATTGATTTGGCTTCCTCCTAGTTCCTTGCCTGGTAGGACTTTTGGTGGATGTGCAATAAAACACTCGGTGGTGGCTTGGCGGAAACCTCCTACGAGCTGGTTTAAAGTCAATGTGGATGGGTCCTCTCGAGGTAATCTGGGGTTGGCGGGGGGCGGAGGCGTTTGCAGAAATGAGAAGGGTGAAGTCATCTTCGGTTTCTCATTTGGTTATGGGGTGATGTCTAACATTGGAGCAGAATTGAGAGCGGCTCACGATGGTTTATCTCGGACTTAGTGGTTCGGGCTTTCAAAGGAAATGCAGGCTTAGGTTGGAAATGGAAAGGCTGGCTTCTTAGAATGAAGAAGCTCCGCCGTCTCGGGCAGGTGGAGTTTTCTCATATTTTCAGGGAAGGTAATGCCCCGATAGATGTGTTTGCTCAGCTGGGGAGCTCGTCCCAATCCCGCATTTGCTACTTGAGCAAAGATGCCTTTCCCAGAGAGGTCAGAGGGCTTCTTTTCTTAGACAAAGTCGGCTTAGGTGCTGTTAGGAGCAAGTAACCTTTCCTGGATTGTATTGTCCCTACTTTTGTTTGTTACGATAGGTCTTTTGTTGGTCTTTTTTTCGTCGGGAGACCCGAATGTACTTTTTGTCCAGATCAATATACTCGTTTTTTGCCCAAAAAAAAAAAAAAAAAAGCAGAACAACTTATCTTTTGTGTGAGAAGATGTAATCAATATTGCCCTTAGTATGGAAAGCTCATATAAAACACTTTTTGTGGAAAAAGAAAAAAGTGAATCCTTGACCTGTCTCAAGCTAGTTAAAAGAGTTGTCTGTTGAACCTCATAATATGATATGGACTCAAGAGGAGAGGGAGGTAGTGAAGCTTCCTCCTAAAGGAGAAGGGTCACAAACTCCGAGGACGTGGGCAGTGGTGATGTTAGTCTTGATAGTTGTGGAGACCGTCTTATAGTTCTTTAAAAGTGATTGGAGAATGTAGTGGACTTTGTATGTGAATGTCTGAGAGAATGCTTGATGATCGCATGATTATCATACATGGCTTTGAGATTGCCGAAGTAATCATTGATATATGATGTTTTTGCTTATACTTTTGAATGTTGATCATGCATTTGCATGGGATTTTGACTGTTGTGAGAACTTAAGAATTTCCATCCCACTTACATGGGCCGATTTAAGCTAGAAAATATGTGCCACAAAATTTTGGAGAAATAGTAGATAACAAGCAAGCAAAGGCCATGTAATCATTTTCCTACCATTTGGAATATTCAGGATTGGAGATTTCCATTTCTCTTTAATTTGAAGAATGCTCAGTAGTCATAGGTAGCGATGGATGTTATATCCATATTGCCCATCATTGCCTGCCTCTAACGGCAGCTTGTTAGTATGGCCTTTTCAAATAAGAAAGGTATCATTTTTTAAATTTAGTTTACATCAGTTAGAGAAGCATTCTTAAAGACATATTGAGAAGGAAGGGATGCATTGAGGAAGAAGGAGAGCCCGTGAAGAGAGCAGGAATTATAGAAGTCAATGGAATGATTTTGAATAAGTTTTGGTAAATGAGATGGTCTTTGGAGATGGTTTTAAAAAAGAGAACCGAGGTTGTAGATGATTTTGGAGAGCGAGGTGAAGTTGGGGATTAATTTGGAGAGAGTGATGGAATCAAAATTTATGGTTTTTTTTTTTTTTTTACTTCTAAATAGAAAAAGGAAAGCGAAGGTAAAGAAAAATGTGAGAAGATAAAAGAAAAGTAAAGAGAATCTTAGGTTTTGAAGAAATAGATGATCTTGAAATTCTAAATATGGACTTAAAAAAAAAAAAGAGTTAAACATCTTGAAAGTAAAAGATCCAAGAAAGTTGGAGAAATAGAAGAACATAGAAATTGTAGATCCATCCTTTATTCTTTTATAGCGAAATTTTAGGGAAGAAAAGAAGAAAGGATATTCTTTGAGGGTGGTATGACTTACAAGATGATTGCTATATATATGTCAAAGGAGTGATGAGGTTTTGTGATTGGTTGTTTAAATACGATGAAGTCTTATCTTTATTGTTGTAATTAGAAAGTGAAGAAGAGAAGAGAGGAAGAAAGAAGGAAACTTCCCTACTTTCTATATTTTTACACAAAGCAACATAGCAATGTATATATAAAGGGCTATTTAGATGCAAGCAAAGCTGTTTGTAAAGCACCTTGAATTGGCTAGCAAGGTAATGCTACTGATTAGTTATTTTGTTTGCTGTTTGTAAAGCACCTTCAAATGCAACGGATTTGCATTGACACATCTGGCACATAATCGAGATTGATGCTGGCACACATGCATGTAATTGAGATTGATGCCTGTACGGAGCATTTTATTCGAAGTGCAGAACTTGGGATGAGCTTTTCCACCTCTTCACAAGAATCTATCCTTTAACTCCTTTTTTTTTTTTTTTGGGTACAAATCTATCCTGGCCATATTCCACCTTTCAAGGGCGTGATGTCCTTATTATTATCATTACTGTTTTATATATTCTTATGCATAAATAGGTTTTAAACCATAGAGAAGATGTTTGCTCCGGGCTGCGCATGTTGGGCACAACTTTGCTTGGATTCATACAACCCCTAAGAGTTCCAAGTGGTCCCATGGCATGTGAGACTAACTGAGCCAAACTAAATATGCTATTAAATAAGGTTTCATCCAATATCTAATTACATACTTTTCACGTGTACAATTTATTTATTTATTTATTTTTTATTTTTTATTTTACTTTCAATCTACATTTACAATTCTCATTTGATGCATTCAACAATCACAATTTTCAATCAAAGACAAGTTTTCTATTCTCATCAATGACTCGTAGTAGGACACTTGCACGGTCCAGTCGATTGGACAAGATATTTACTAGTTCTAGCAAACATTTCATAGGCTACAATATGAAAATCACATCAGTTGGATGATCTAATCCATCCATATGTGGGTTTCTTTTTATATTTATTTATTGCCAAACCATGGATGGGATGGTTAGGATTTTCTGATAAAATTGATTCTTTAGAACTGTAAGCAATCGATGATGGGCCTAACAGATGGATAGCTCACTGCTGAATAGGCCTACTTTCCCATAAATCATGTTGACTGTCCACTAAATAGTTATTGTTCATATGGTATAAATCATCTTATTAGTGGGAAATTTACAGTGGCACAAGAAATATGTCCCGGACGTACTGTACAGCCCATATTGCTTGGTTAGACTGGCCAAGTGTCCCCTTGCAAGTAGAAAACTGCATGTGATGATGATTTCCACACTTCTTTTTGGCATCACAAAAGTCCAACTCGAAAATCACCACATAGTAGTAACAAGTGATTACCCTTATACGGTTACACCCTACGTACATGGCTGTGGGAAGGTGAAAGAACTCTTGTGTGTGATGATCGAAAAATACAAAATATAAAATATACATGAAACACCACTCTTCTTTGTCTAAATGTTTGCTTTGCCCACATTTGTACTATTCTTTGTTGAATGTTAATTTTCTTAGCCCACATTTGTCTAGACCATTGGAAAATAAAAAATAAAAAATAATAAAAAAGACCAATGGCTAGGTAGGCTACATTAGTTAGATCATCCAGCTTAAAGATTAAGTTATCTTGTTGTTGAGGTGGGCCAAAATTTGAAAACAAAGAGAGCTTAGACATTATTTTTATTTTTATTTGTTTGCAGAAAGGTGGGAGCACACCACCTGTAATTTTATTGATTTGAAAATAGTTATGTACAGCCATTTAGGTAGGTGCAAATACAACAAACAACTACCACACATATCATATAGACCAAGCAAAATACACAAAATTACAGAAAGGAGAAAACAACCAAAGCTTCTTTTTTTTTTTTTTTTTTAAGACACGAATTGTACAAACATATTTACCCTAGCTCCAGTCATCTCACCGTCATTGCCATTTAGGAAACACCATGCAAGGAAAAACTGAGGAAAGCATTCTATCAATAAATATATAGAATTCTCTCCTTCCCTTCCTCCAAAGTGCTAGGGTCCAGAAAAGCATCCCTACGCCTACTCCATGTCCAACTCCAAATCCTATCCACATTAATTCCCAATCATATTTCCTTTTAGATTGCAATGTGGCCAGAGGGGATGGTGGTGCACTCTCTACATCTTCGCATTTCTTTGTTAGTGGAGGTCCACACAATCCGGAGTTCTCTTTGAATGATTCGCTGTTAAATGTAAGAAACTGCTGGCTCTGTGGTATTTTTCCCACAAGGAAATTCTTTGAGAGATTCAACACTGCAAGGAATGTTAGCTCGGTTAGCTGCCAAGGGATCTCTCCAAACAATTTATTATGTGAGAGATCTAATGACTCTAGATCCCTTAGATTCTGAAATGATGTTGGAATTCCGCCAATTAAATCATTGTTGGACATGTTGAGCACAAGGAGTGACTTTAGATCCCCAATTGATTCTGGGATATTCCCATGAAATTTGTTTCCCGAGAGATCCACTGCAGTAAAGGCCGTAAGGATTTTTACTATTTCCATTTGTAGCCCTTTGCTGACTAAAGACACTTTGTTTTGATAGTATATGGGATTTCCTCTACCGTATATCATTTTGCCAAGGACCAAAGATTGGGATTTGTCCTCTTCCATCATTGCCTTCCAACTCTTGAACATATTTGATGGCAAATTACCCTCAAAGCTATTGAAAGAGAGGTCAAAAATTTGTAACAGTGGAAAAGATTGAGGATGCCCAATGGTGCCATGAAATTGGTTGGATCTTAAGACGAGAACACGCAACTGGGACAAAGCTTCCAACCATAAAGGAAAGGTGTCATGTATCTGATTGTTTCCAAGGTTTAATACCTCCAACATTTTGCAATTAGCCAAAGACCTTGGCACTTGGCCCTCTAATTGATTCCCACTGAGATCAAGCGTTCGTATGTTGCATCCCTCTTTAAATATCTGAAGTAAGGTGCCATTGAAAGCATTTCCTTGAAGATTCAACACATTAAGTCCACCAATCTCACCCAAACATGGTGGAATCTGACCGGTGAAGTGATTGTGTGATAAATCAAGGACTGCTAGGGATGTTGCATTGCAAACTGATTGAGGGATTTCACCACCAAGGCTATTGTTTGAAACTGAAAAGAAAAAGGACGGTGGTGGGATAGGAAGTGAGCCTTCTAGCTTGTTGGAGCTAATGTCCAGAACACTTAAGTCACTGATCAACAAAAGATGGGGAGATGGTACTATTCCCTGCAGAACATTGTGAGAAAGATTTAAAGAGTATAAAGACCCATTGCCAACCTCCCATATCCATTTGGGTATTTCACCACTAATTTTATTATAGGAAAGGTCCAATTCCCTCAACCCCTCTTGATTTCTCAAGAAATATGGAAATGTGCTGATGTTGCAAGAACGTAACAACAAAGATTGAAACTGGGGGATGAAAACAAAGGTGGAATTACCACTGCTATATTGGACTGACAAGTTGTTATCTGAAAGATCCAGAGAGTAAAAATTTTTGAGGTTTTGAAATAAGCCTAGCTCCACAACACCACTGAAATTGTTGGAAGAGAGGAAAAGTAGTCGAAGCTTGGTAAGTTGAAAGATAAATCTGGGTATCATTCCCTGCAATTTATTGTTACCCAAAGAGAGGATCTCCAGCTGTGAAGAAGAGGCATTGTGAAACTCCCCAAGTTGACCACTAAGTTGGTTACCTGAGAGATCCAACATACGCAATGATGGGAGTGAAAGCAATGATGATGGAATGGTCCCATTAAGCAAATTATTCCATAAGCTGATCTGTTTGAGATTCAGAAGCTCGTTTCCATATGAAGATGGAATTGGGCCACTCAATTTATTGGATGAAAGAGACAGATATTGCAGTTTGGTAAGGTTCAAAAGTGAGGATGGTAATGATCCTGACAAGTTGCAATTTTTGAGGTCTAAATGAGTCAAGAATTTGAGATTACTGAGAGAATCTAGTAACTTTCCTGAAAATCCAGTGTCTGAAAGGAACAATTGCCGTAGAGTACTGTTTTGAGGGAACTCCGGCAAATTGATAGCTACAAGTGGATTGTATGATATGTCGATGATTTGTAGATTTGGCAGCTGGAAAACACTCTCAGGGAATTTTCCATGCAATCCACAATATCTAAGGAGGAGGGACGTCAAGGAGGATAAGTTCCCTATGAAATTGGGCACTGCAGAGGAGAGATTGTTATAGCTGAGGTCGAGTTCAGATAAGAAATGGAATTGTGAAAGGGAAGAGTAGATGGAGCTTGAAAGACCACATTTTTGTAAGATCAACTTGCGGAGACTCCCTGGGAAGTTGGGCACTGCAGAGGAGAGATTGTTATAGCTGAGGTCGAGTTCAAATAAGAAATGGAGGTGTGAAAGGGAAGAATAGATGGAACCTGAAGGAAGACAAGATCGTAAGCTCAACTTGCGGAGAGTAGGGAGTGGCAAATCTAAGGTCTGGCCCTGCAGTAAGATGTGTACCGAGTCCAGATAGAGTTCACTCAGATTGGACAGGTTTTGGACGACTGCTCCAATGCTTGGGTTTTCGAGTTTCAGGTCTTTATAGGATGAACCATTCCAATATGCATTGAAAGAAAGATCGAGAGAAACCAAAGAGGTCAAGCGGGAGATTTCCAGTGGGATTTGGCCATAAAAAGATAAGAGAGAGAGGTTGAGATGGGTCAAACTGGTGAGCTGGTCAAACCCAGATGGGATCGGAGAGCCATCAAAATAATTGAAAGCAAGGTTGAGCTTCTGCAGGCTCCGAAGACGAAAGAGGCTTTCAAAATCAATCCGACCAGAGATAAAGAGCTCACGGAGGTCGAGGCTGATCACGTGACCAGTGGGTCCATCGCACGTGATGCCTTCCCAGGAGCAGCAATCGGTATTGTTTGAATTCCAGGAGGGAAGAGTAGAGAGGGTGGAAGCAGTGAAGTGAAAACCATGCTTGAGGTGGAGTAAAGCAGAGAAGTGATGATGGCTGCATTGTTGGGTAGTGAGAAAGAGAAGAGATGATAAAAGAAGAGAACGAGAAATGATGGGTAGTTTTTAGAAGAAAAGAGTGGAGCCATTAGTTAGCAATGGATGGGATGGGTGTGGGAATTTAGGATGTGTAGGAATAGAAAGCGTGAGGTTCATTTATAGGCATAAAGTGAAGAGGCTTTACGAGTATAAAGACTCATACGTGTGAATTTCAGACGAGAGCCGCTTACCCCTGAGAGTAGCTAGTCATCAGGGGAAGAGAAAGCGTTGTGGGTATTTACATACACAGCGGATTGGCCGGTTTACCACACACCACCGACCTAGCTCGTATGTTGACGTCACCAAGTTACGTGGGTCCCATGAGGTACGTGTTAAACTGTTCGTTTATTTGGCGAGCTCTTCCTGAGTCTTAGATAAAAATACGGCAGATGCAAAGTTCAAGTGGACCACACTGCAAAAAGCAATGGGGGATTGAATGTCTATCGTTAAAATCCTTTTGTTTGTCTTAATTTATTTTTCTTCTTCATTCATGTCCCTGTGACTTCACGAACAGATTGGATGGAAAATAAATATTATGTTAGGCCCTAAAAACGAGAATCATTGTTCCCCTGCTATTTGTGGTGTGGTCCACTTGAACTTTGGATATGACTTATTTTTGGTTTTATTAACCAAAATGATCTCTCCAAATGGATGAAGGGAATGGATATAATAAATACAACATGGTCAGGCCCATGCAAGTTTGATCTGATTTGAACCGTTCATACAACTCGGAACTCCTCGAGTCAGCGATCATCTTCGTACAACAGGCAGGTGGTGCGTGGTACACCAGCAAATCCGACTTGAAAGAGAATTTTACAAAATAATACCTTATTATCATGTTATTTACATTCCGGTACGTTTTTAAATTAAGTTTACATTAGCCCACCTCATGAATAAAGTTAATCTCAACGGGTAACTTCTATCACTTATGTTATCGTTTTTTCTAAAATTACTAAAATGCCCATTAATTAATAAGGTTGCATAAATAAATGTTATTATTAAAAAATTTCTAGAAAAGGAAAGAAATCAACTGGACGCTTTGATGTTCTATAAGCCCCACCGTAATGCATATTTTATATACATTAAGGTGGACCACACCATAGGAAACATTGGTGATGAGTGCCCACCATTAAAAACTTCCTTAAGCCCACTGTAATGCCCACCACAATGTTTTTTTTCCATCCATGTTGATTAGGTGATGCAGAATTGGATGAAGAGAAAACACAAATATAAGCTTCGTCCAAAACTTTGGTAGGACCTAAGAAGTTTTTAATGGCAAACTTTAAACACCACTGTTCCCTATGGTGTGGTCCACTTGAGATTTTGATTTGCCTAATTCTTAGGCTGATGCCCTAAGATGATATGGGAAAAATGATGGATGGCTTGGATATATAAAACATGTGGAGCTTATAAAAAACCATATGTAATCCGCATTCGGTGGGTCTCTTTGTGGTAGGGCTGTCAACAGGCCGGCTCAGGGATACGTCTCGGCCTGGATTTTGAACTGTTTCGGGCTGGCTGCTATTCAAAATTCTGATTTTCCCTGCGAGATCCCGGCCCACTAACACCCCTCCTTTGTCCTAGGTTAAAACGTGTCTAGATTAGATGCACCCCGGTCTCACCCAACGCGGTGTGGTCCTGGCTGTGGGGCCCACATTCATACATATTTCTGCTCCTTTTAGGGCATGAACACAAAAAATTATTAAGCACATCCAACTCTCAAGTGAACCACCACGCGGATTGAATTTCCACCATTAAAAATTTCCTAGGGCCCACCGTAATACCCATCATGGGTTTTTTGATAAGTACACAAAGACCTGAATGAAGGGAGTAAAAAATATCGGCTTGATCAATAACTTTTGTAGCCCACAAAAAGTTTTTAGCGGTGGATGTTCAATAACAACTGTTCCTCCGGCATGGTCCACCTGAGATTTAGATCTACTTTTTTTTTTGGCTCATACTCTAAAATGATCGGAAAATCTATTGGAAGATGTTACATACAATGCATACATCATGGTGGGGCTCATAGAGTACCACTAATATATTACAACGGGAAAGAGAGACCAGAGGCAGATTACCTTCGGACCATGCCACTAAGGAGTGGCTACTGATCGCTAGCTGCTCGATAGGGCCTATCATGATGTACGTGTTTAATCCACACCGTCCATCTATTTTACTAGGATAAGTTTAAGGCATGAGGTAAAAAATGAAAGAGATTCAATTCTCAGGTGGACCATTTTAGAGGAAACAGTGGCGATTAAATGGCCATCATTAAAAATTTCTTATGGGCTCAAAAGTTTTGGATCAAGCTGGTTTCAACTTCTTCCTTTCATCCAGGGCGGTGTGTCCTTATCAACAGGTTGGATGACAAATAAACATTATGATGAGCAATATGGTGGGCCTTAGGGAGTTTTTAATGGTGGGCATTCAATTAGCATTGTTTCTTATCGTATGATCCACCTGAGATTTGGATCCTCTTAATTTTTGGGTTCATGACCTGGATATACAATACATGCATCAAGGTAGGCCCCATGGTCAGGGGCAAACAAAATCCATAAATCCTCGTCCTGATTAACTATGCAATCCACGTCCAGAGAAAATTGTTGATATATTTTTTTTTCCTTTTTTTTGTGATTTTTTATAAAAACATTAATTAGTAATTTTACTTTTAGATATCTACTTAATTCTTTTTAAGCACCTTTATTAATTGGTGGATATTTAAGTCATTTTTGAAAGAGATAGTAAGAAAATTTGGAGAAGACTGACAGAAGGTATCCCTTGACAATAACAAAAGAAAAACTTAATTTATAAAGGTATCAAATGTACATACTATATTAATGAAGTATTATTTTGGAAAATTCTCTTAATAGAATTTAAGTAGGCTACATGACAGAAACAATGAGACTGAACATCAACCATTGAAACATTTGTGGGGTCATAGAAGTTTTAGATCAGGCTATGTTAGGGGACCGTGGAAGCACACAGAGTAGAATCAAGAGGAGTAATCCAATCGCACAATCCAAGCATAATGGTTTAATGTGGAAAAACCCTTGCAAGGAAAAACCACGTTATAAAGTGATGTATGATCACTATGAAAGCATAAATTACAAAGAGAGAGAGTTTATCCAAGTCAAGAAGTGCGTGCTCAATTCGGCAGTTCCCAATTACACAAGTGATGGTTGGGCTACCGGGATCTTTGTATTTTTATGGCATATCTTACTTGAGGATGACACTCACTTTTTCTATCAAAAAGATTTTCTTTTGTATATTTTGCCTTCTTTTGGTAGTACATAGATCTTTTAGAAATTTGTCATATGAAGGAATTTGTTTAACGACATCCAGTAGAGGGATATTGACTTTCAATTGTTTCAGCACCTCTATGATATCTCGAGAGTTAGAGAGAGGTCTTAGTGCAATCAACCGTTGGGGAATGACATAATCAACTTACTTTGGGATTTCGATTCTAATCCATGTTAGGCAATGGTAGGTCTATCATTCTCATCTTCTTTCGGGTCCTTAGGCTTTTCAGCCTTTACCGGAATGGATTTGTCAATTATCTTTCCACTCCTAAGAATAGTGACAAACTTGGCTTGCTCTATTTGATTTGAACAGCTTAAGTCACTAATTTCACATTATCGTTTTAGATTGGAGAGAGGTTGGGCTGAAAGCATTCCTTTCTCTCTAATCGTTAAGTATGATTCAATCCGTTAAATGGCCTTAGTAAGGTCTTGAAATGCTTGTAATGTGTCTTGATTGAAAAGCTCTTGGTTTTGGACATGTTTTAAAATCGGATCCTTTTGAGGTTTCTTTTGATTTAGGAATTGTGTAAGGATCTCTTGTGGGTTAGCTATTTGTCCATTCCTCCAACTGTAATTTGGATGATTTCTCTAGCTGGAGTTGTATGTGTTTGAGGTTGGTCCTTTAAAAGGTCTTTGGTAGTTATTCACAACATTTGATTGCTCATTTAATATCTCTTAAAAAGTGTGTATTGTTGGACAATTTTCAGTTATATGTATATTGCAAGCACAAATACCACAAATAACTTCCTTGACCTTACTGGGTTTGATAGGTTCTGCCTTCTTTAGTTACATGACCTCGACTTTCCTTGTGAGATTGGTTACCCTTGCACTTATATCATCTTCTTCTTTTTAAGCGTAAATTCATCCCATTTCCTTTGATTGAGTAGGCTTAGAAGTGGTGGGTTTTGGAAATGTGTCCCATGATTGCACATTTTCTGTTAATTGATCAAGGTAATCCCACGCATCATCGGCATTTTTATTCATGAATTCATCATTACACATCATCTCTACGAACTGGCGTATTAGTGAAGTTAATCTATTATAGAAAAAGCTAATTATTCGCTATATTTCTTAGCCATGATGTGGATAGGAATTCATGACATCCTTGAATCTTTCCTATCATTGGAAGAAGGTCTCTTCCTCTTTCTGGGCAAAGCTCATGATTGCCTTCCTTAAATTGTTAGTTTTATGAAACGAGAAAAACTTTTTGAGAATTTTTTAGGTCATCTCGACCCATGTGTCGATGGATTTTGGTTTTAAGGAGTGCATCTATGTCTTAGTCTTCTCCTTCAATGAAAATAGAAACAATTTTAGTCACAATGTGTCTTCTGACACGTTTGGAAAGTGTAATGTGGCGACTATCGTATCAAACTCTTTAATGTGCAAGTATGGACTTTCAGAATCTAGTTATAAAATTTAGGAAGGAGTTGGATCACTTCAGGTTTTATGTCTACGTTTCCTGCATTAAGTGGAAAAATCATGTAGGAAGGTGTAATCACCCCCGCTAGTTGTAAATAATCTCATAAAGTATGAGGTATGGGTGCATTATGCACCTCGTTTTCATCTTGAACTTCAACTTTCTCAACTGGTGGTTGAAATTGATTTGCAGCCATCACTTCTATTGACTCAGAGGATCTCAAATAATGTCCAATCCTATGATGGATAGATAACCCTTCAACTAATCCTCTTTCACTCAAAAGACGTAGAGTATTATCACGGATCCACTTGGGTATGGAAAACTCTCAGCCCTCTAGTAATTAAACCAAACTAAACCTTAAAAATAATAAATAAATAAATAAATAAAGCAAATAAGAGATCTAGAAAAGAAAGAAAGAAAGATTTGGAACAAAGTTACCAGATAAGAGTTACTAGGTTAGGATTCTACAAAATAAAAAACAATGTTAGTTTCTAAAAATAATATAGAAAATCTTGACCTATAAGCAAACTAAAAGGTTAACCATAATCGTAATCTAATTCTAATAATAATTAAACTTAGAAAAACATAGCCATAGTCCCCGGCAATAGTGGTAAAAACTTATTCACAACCCCAAGTGTAGGGTCGCGATGTAATGATAACTAGGTGAGAAAGAAGTCGAATCCACATGGACTGAACTTATATGTATTCTGAAAATAACTAGAAGCAGAACTAGAAGAAGATTTAAAATAGAAATCTGGAAAAAAAAAGAAGAAGTAATTATGAATGAGTATCAATTAATTAAAAGGAAACTAGAGTACCAAGGATCTACTTGTGGCTATCAAGATGGTACCTGCTTGATTCAATAAATACAATTGGAATTGGAGTCCTATCCTATATAATTGGAAGATAAGAGAATTGAAGCACAATATAAACTTTGCATTGAATTAGTTCACACAAGAAGGATTATTGTGATGATTGGAAGGGATTTCATCATCATACCATGCCCAGGAGATGATGGTGAACAACAAGATTTACCGATTTCATAATCTTATAATGGAAAAGAAGATATTCAAATCTATCGTAGCGTCTACTGTAATTTGAGTCACAATAAACCATAGAAAACTGAAAATATTTCTTAATTTCAAACTAGAAATCAATGAAATTTAACAAAATTTGACATAAACATGAATTAAAGCAAAATAAACATTTCAACACGCTATAAGCTTCACCTCTTAACTCCAACTAAGAGGTTTAGTTAACCATTGACATGATTAAAACTAAATCTCTTAAAGAAAACATAAAAACTAACTAGAAGAAGAAGATTGGGGATGAAAGGACTCCTTGAAGTTTTTCAACACTTTGCTCCACTCTTCTAACCCTAATTCATGCCTATAAACAATTAAGAGACCCATATTTATAGTATTTGTTTGGACCGACTTTGAAACCGCCTCAAATTTACACAAAAAAGTTAAGCATCGGTCGGACCAAATTAAGGTTGAAACTTACACTTTCACGCTAGACAATTCTGCACGATTTCGGTCAGACCAAAGACCGAATTAATGTTGAAAATTCTGTGTAGAAATTTGTCAAATTTAGGTCGGACCGAGTCGAGTCAGGTCTTTTTTTAAAAAAAATTAAAAAAAAAAGTGGACTCATGCTATAAAGTTTTCATTAATCTTGAAAATTTTACATCCTTTCAAGCAAGTCCCAACAAAAAGGTTCCGAACCACACTCCTCATGCAATCACAAACTCAAAAGAAAAAAGGCTATCTAGAAGGAGACCTGAGACCTCTATCCACCTCAAGCCACCACTACCTCTATACACCAAGAACCCACAGCAGGAATGAAAGGGGAACCGCCGGAGGCTAGCCCTGATCATGAATATCTGATGGCCCCAATGCCGGCATTATCCAAAACGGGAGCACCCCTCACTAACCTTGAGAGGTCTGACCGAGATCCATAAATTCTGTTTGGGCATCCATCACTGGCTAATCTCGCCAAGGTGTCGGCTATTGAGTTCCCTTCATGGAAAATATGATTGAATTTGAGATTGAGATTCGTGTGCAATTGTTGAATAGCTCCTAACTTGTACCAGATGTTCCAAGATATATTGGCCTGAGGCTCGTCTACCGCATTTGCAATGATCTTGAAATCAGTTTCCACAATAATGTTGGGGAGACCCAGCTTATAGCATATTGTTATACCATCTAGCATGGCTTGGGCCTCTGCAACCGTATTCGTGGAGAGCTCGTAGCTTCTGTGAAAGGTAAAAATGGTCTCACCACTGTAGTCCCTACAAACTCCCCCACCTCTACTCTCTCTTGGGTTCCCCCTAGATAAGCCAACGTTTAACTTCAGCCAACCTTTCGAAGGTTTCAACCATCTGACTATGATGGGCTTGCCAACAGGAGGAAGATCAACATTCTGAATCCTTAGGGACTGAAGGGTGATAGAATCTGCCATAGAGATCCTGTCCGGGATATGGACGGAAGATCCGATTTCTCTTAGCCAACGAAAGACGTTGGATATTATACGGTTACCTGACATCGTATGGCCTTCGAATTGATCATTATTTTTGTTGTTCCATATCTCCTAGGTGATAATGCAGGGGGCGAGACTAGTGAGAAGAGAAACTGTGGTTTTTTTGCTAGCTCTAGAAGTCCACGCAAGAATTCTCTGATAAGCTGACTAATTGGGCATAGAGACCATATCAAAGATCTGCTCAAAGTGGTCCCAAACATCACACGCAATACTGCCGAGGCTGAACAGGTAGTCCAGATCCTCCATCGCCCCATGCCCATGGCCCGAATAAGCCCTCTGCCAATGTCCCCTGTTTAGCTGAGAAGACTGTTAATCGACAATGGAGGAAGAAGGGGCTAGCCGGAGAGTGGAAATCGACCTGCAACATTCACACTTTGACGCCAAAGATATGTCGAACCTCTGGACAACCATATCCACAGGGACCGCGGAGGATTTTCCAAAAGAAAATACCGATCTTCGGGGGGAGAGCTTTGTTCCAAATCCACTTAGTCCAATGAAGGTTGGACTGATGTTGTCTGATCCCATTCCATGCTGATTTGATGGAGAATTTACCTGAAGTAGATAGGTCTCAGATCATTCTATCTTTTTTGTTAGAGATGGCAATTGGGACAGCAGCAACAGTCTGCATTGCTGTTGGAGAAATTATGCCCTAGATTTCTGACAGGTTCCTGGTACCAGGTTGGAAGAAGAAATCCCTAATTGTGGCATTTAGCAAGTGCAGTGGAATGGGTCTCTCAGTGGCACCAGCAAGCAGCCCTCTTCTCGTCCAATTCCGGGTCCAAAAGTTGATCGAACCTTCTCCAACTACCCAGTGGTGCAGAGTAAAGGTAAAACTCTGAAGATCTCCTTCCAAGACGAAGAAGAAGCCAAATCATTCAAACCTTTGTTAGCTAGCGATTTCTGGAAATATTTTGTTGAAATGAGGTTCGCCCAAAGAGACGTCCCCTGTGGCATCTATCATCCCACTTTATTTTGAATGCACACGTTATATCATCAAAGCTTCTGATGTCAAGGCCTCCCTTGTGGAGAGGAGTACATATTTTAGACCATTTGACCTAATGCCTCTTGTTACCTTGATCAGAACTACCCCAGAAAAAATTAGCAATTGCTCTTTCAAGCGCTTTTGTAGCTGATTTTGGGATGGTAATCGCCAATAGCATGTGAATGGGAATGCTAGATAGGACATGTTTGATCAGCATCAGTTTCACCGCTGGGTTTAGAGCCAAGGTCGAGCCGAAGTTGGTTTCGGTCGGATCAAGTCGAGTCGAATTAGTTATGAAAATCACAATTTCTTGCTAGACTGTTTTGTACGATCTCGATCGGACCGAAGCTGGCATAGGTCGGACCGAAGTAGCCTGTTTTTCTGCTGCGGACTTTGTAATTTTCTCCAATCTTTTTTCGTCTTTTATACTTAGTTTTCTTGAATCTTGAAGTTTTGAAATCTTCAATCTTGGTCTCCTAAGATCCACTCCTTGCTTTGATGATTCTTGAGCATCAAATTCATGCTTTTGACATTCTTTTTAATCCAAGCTCTCAAATTCACTTCGTAATATAAATGTGTAAAATATACCAATTAAACATTGTTATTTTTATAAAACGAAAGTATAAACAGGGGGAAATATGCATTATTTGACACTCAACAATCAGTCATTGAATAGATGACCGATATTCTTAAATCCAGTCTTAATCATCCATCTCAGCTGGGATCACAAGGTATTTAATTTGATTCAAGAAAAAAAATACAATGCTATATATAAACATATGCCTTATTGAAATCCAGGTCATCTTACTTATTATGTTAACTTTCTATTAACAAAGTTGGTTAAAGCTAAAA